>NC_143253.1:37680000-38305000 GCF_984573655.1 Nuphar pumila | reverse complement strand
AAGAAAGGATGATGCAGATAGGCAGTCACTTGAAGTAATGTATCTGAGAAAGCTGGGCGCTTCACTCTGAAAATGGGTACACTTAAAGCTGGTGCTAGGATTGCCTACTACCATGATCAAGATAGGTTCCCTTGATTGGAAATTCTATCATTGCTAGGCCTGCTGGACCATGTTGCTACAAAGGATTATCTCTTCTACAATCATGGTATGTTTCCTGTTTTGTACGATTCAGAACCATGGGTTCAAGATGTTGTTTTCATCCTTTGCAATCAGGCAACACACCACTCCATTTATAACATTGGTTTTAGTTTCAGCACTACCCACCGTTGCACTCACCATATCTCACCGTATGCAACCCTTGCAGTCTGGCATTTACCTACCACTATGTTGCTACAGTGCCATTTGCAGCAAACCTGAGCATACCTTATCAATGTATGGCAGCACATTTTCCCCTGCTCCTTCACCAGTAATTGTGGTTGTACTCTTTTTGCACAAGAACTCCCTTGCTTCAGCCATAGCATATTGTTCATAATATTGCTATAGGTTGCAACCCGTTGTTACCTATGCATTCCAGTTGCTAGATCAACCTTTTCCATGAGGTCAAGATAGTATTTGTCACAAAGGTTAGGTGCATCATGTGGTAGCTTTGGGTAACAGGTCATCTCAAGGAACACACCTCAGGAAACTTTCAATAGAGTATCTCCATTGGAATTTACAATCCTCACATAACATGAGCTTGAGGATAATAGAATGTGAAACAAGTAGCTGAATATATATATATATATATATATATATATATATATATATATATATATATATATATATATATATATATATATATATATATATATATATATATATATCCGGCATCGCCTCTCATCCATGATTTTCCATCTTCTGTTTTGAATTTGGCACAACATTCATATCCCTAGCATAATCCACATGTTATGTAGCATCTTCCATTGTATTACGACCACTATTACCTTTTCCACTTTACTACCACAATGCCCACCTGCAATACCCATGCCTTCAGCACTTAAACACCCATAACCTTGCCTTTGCACCACTATACACTCACTTGCATCTACACATTAAACCTCACTCTTCACAGCATACATTGTAGCACCTCCAATATTCACCTACTCCACCTGTTGTATCCAACGGTTATATCCACTTTAGCACTTATTGCACAACACTCCAGCACATAGTAGCCTCCAGCACCCCTGCAACCTCCACTGCTGCAGCTCAACACCCGGTTCACAACACCCTATATCATTCACATGTGATAGCACCTGTCCACTATCTTCACAATCCAACCATTACTATCCTCTGCACACCACAATGGCTCCTGTTAGCCTTGTTGTGATTTCCCGCACCTTTCCTCATGTTCAGCACCCACTGTTACACAACAATCACCCATTTCAATTCCATTACACCATCTGATATACAACAACATATCTCTTTGGTGCATACTCTTATTCTCAGCCCCTTTCATCTTCACTGCATATACACTTCCTATCACACTCTCACTTGCTGCCACCTTCACCCACAACACTCATTTATGCAGTTTCAATCATATTCACATATAAGCATCACATTCCCATTTAGTTGAAGGCATCTCTATATGTTTTCCCATTTAACATAAGTATAGCATTTAGATTTTTGCTTCACCCTCCATATTTTATAATCTTTGCTCTATACTAACTCTATTTTGCAGGAATTAGGTAGAAAATGCTATTTTTCCTTCTTAGCTAGAAATTGCAAATTCAAATTCAGTTCAAGTTGTAATAGCTAGGTATTAATGAGAAAATCTCCTTTTCACTACTAGATTAGAATGTATGTGCATATAGATTTCATAATTGTCTGTTTCATCTCATTTTTATCTTATTTCTCAAAAAATTCACGAATGAGAACACGAATGGCACGTGCACCATTCTAATAAAAGGTGATTGAATCCTAAGTTGACGATTTGCATCAATGGCCATAGTCAAGGTGTAAACAAGTCTTAGGATTTTCATCTTATTTATGGAATAACATTTGGATCCACACTGGGCCTCTTTTCAAAAATCATCATATTTTTGTAAATATTTTCTTCCTTTATCAGAGTTTAACTTAAAATTAGCTCAAAATATATATTAATGGCCATAGTCAGGATATATTGAGAGTTAATTTCATTTTAAACTTTATAAAGGCACAAAAATGTGTTTTATTCTTCACTTGAATTTAAATATGATTATTATATAATACATTTTATGACCATAGTCAGAAATGTCTTATATCTTTAATTTTATTTCAATTCACTTAAAGAATAAAATGTGCTCTTTCAATATCCAGTTTTCAAAATTCTTTAATTCATTTTATCATTTAGGATAGAATTTTATCATATTTTTCAAAAAAAAATTGAAATTATTTCAAAATCCAAGTGATTTTTCTTCAAACGTCTTCTTCACTTCTCAAATCAACCTTCAAATTCAAATTCATCCTTCTATTCTCAATTCTATCTTATTTCAAAAATTCAAACTCCAATTTCAAAGTCCAATTTGACTTTGAAATTTCAAATCCACTTCTATATTCCAAATTCAATTCCCAATTCAAGTCCAAATTCAAAGTTCAATTTAACTTTGAAAATTCAAATTCATTTCCATTTTCAAGATTCAATTTCAAATTCAATTTAACATTTCAGATCAAATTTCAAAGTTTAATTTAACTTCGAAATTCTCAGATTTATCATCTAAATTTCAAGTTTTAAAATCAAGTTTTATTTTTCATCCTTCATTTCAGGTTCTCAAATCTTCCAGATCCATCTTTAAAGTCCTATTTGGATTTTCAAAATCCAATTCCATTTTAGGATTCCAGATTTCAGATTCAACCTCATCTTGGATTCCAGACTTCGGATCCAATTCTATTTAGGATTCCAGATTTCAGATTCAAATTCCATCTTGGATTCCAGACTTCAGATCCAATTCCATTTAGGGTTCATATTTCGGATTCAAATCCATCTTGGATTCTAGACTTCGGATCTAATTAGGATTCATATTTTGGATTCAAATCCATCTAGGATTCCAGATTTCAGATCAAATTCTATTCCAGGTTTAAAATTCAGTTTCATTTCCAATTCTCATTTATAAAGCCAATTTCAAATCTATTTCTCAACTCTAAATTCAAATTCAAATTCTGTTTTAGGTTCTGAATTCAAAATTTCCTTTTTCGAAAATCGATCCAGATTCAAAGTATATTCTGACTTTGAAAATTCATTCTTATTTCAAAATTTCAATTCTAAAATTCCTTTTCTCTTTATCTAAAGGCTTATTTTTCCAAATTCTAATCACTCCAAAACTTGAAATTTCAAGTCTCTTCTTCTAGATCTATTTCAAATTTTGAGTTAGATTCAAAATCTAACTTTTTCAAACCAATTTCAAACCTTTGGATCATTTCTTCACTGCATTATCAAATTCATTTCAGAATCACTTGGAAAATCTTAAAATTTCTAAAAACTATTTTCTCAAAAGCATACATTTCCGCATTTGCATTGCACAAGCATGATTCTTTGTGCATATTTAGACTTAGAATAAATTCTTAGACAATATTTAGGCAAAGCAAAAAGGCATAAGTTTGATCCTTGGTTTGATTACCTCTGGTAAAGGCGCCAGGAACGGTTGAACCTCGTACCGACGAGCAAACCCTGTCTCTCCATTTTCTCGTAAATTTTTGCAAAACGGAGGCAAGTAATTTCAAGATATTTTCAAAATTTAGGTCAAGTGAGACCTTTGCAAAAGAGTTCCTCTCTCTTTTCTTTCTTCTTTTTTCTGTCTTCTTTCTTCTCTCTTCTTTTTTGTCTTTTATTTCTCCTTCAAAAAGGGAAATAGAGGCTAGAAAGGCAAAGAGAAGGAAAAGAGGGAATCAAGAGGAAAACTTTTTTTTGCAATGATCACACCCCCATGCTTGAATGACATTGTCTCTAGTGGCATACAAAATATGCAAACATGCAATGCAAATGCATACTAAAGAACAATAAAATAAATACGGGAGAAAGGATAGATGCAACCTGATATGTGTCGGGCCTCTGAAGCTGATGATTGACTTTACTTCGCACCACCATTATGCATATATTAATGCATAGTTTTATGCTAATCTAGTCAATGGTCTGCTTCTGAAGTCGTACTCTGTGTCTGGTAACTTGGACTCATACAGTGAAGCATCAGATGATAATATTCATGCATAACAACAATGAATTCTAAGAATAAATAAATAAATAAATAAAATCAAAACAAATAAATAAAACAAAATTCTATTTCTAATATATACATATGATACACAACGAATAATAATTAACAAAATAAAAGCACTGAAACATAAAGTAACTAAACTATGTCAGACTTATTCTATAAAAATAAATCTAAATCTAAATCAGCAAATTTAGCAAATAATCTATTCTAAGCAATGTCAGAACAAAATCTAATCTAAATCACAAAATCAATAAATACAGAAAATCACCACTATGTTCTCTAAGACTCACCTGTCTAAATGCTCCTTGAATCATGAAATTCAGTGAATCCTAGGAAAAATAGTATGTGCATCCTATATTTGCTAACTATGCTAACACCTATATTTACTGAGTAATCCTACTAACTAGACAAATAAAAACAACTGACTAAACACATTAATAAACCAAAATCCCAGAAATACAGAATATAATCGACGTTCCCCAGCAACGATGCCAAAATTTGGTTGAACTTTTGCAATGATATTTTTAAACATTATTTTCAATAAAATCTTTGAAAAATTGTTAACCAAAAATAATAAAAATTGGCTTTCCACTTTCGTGGCCAGAACGGGTCGAATCCTTAGGGAACGAGATACATTCATAATTATCTCTAAAAATTGCAATTATTAATAACAAAAGTGTTTACAACTGAGTCAAATATTACAAATCTAATTAAGTTACACACTAAAAATAAAGATCAACTAAAAACAGGTGCTAAGTCTTCTATAGATCGCTAGGGCATTTTTGTCTTTTCACCACATGTACATTTGCACTCTCATTCTGATTACACTTGTTGACCTGTATTGAACTTATCAACCTAAAACAACAAAAAAGAAAAGTCAGTAAACAATTTAAAAATTAATCCTAACTTACAACTAAAACTAATTTTGAAATTAATTACTGAATCTAAATTATAATTAAGCTAGAAATAAAATAAAATGCAAAATCAAATTAAACTAGCTAATGATATTAATCTTAACTAAGCTAACTACTGTTAATACACTAATATTATGCAAAAAACAATAAAAACTACCGAAAATCAATTAACTAGCTACATGACTATTTTTCCCTCGATGTAGTGCAAAATGGAATTCTGAAAGGTTTTCAAAAATAGTGACAAAGTTCGAATTAACTGATTTTTCTTTTGTTCTCTTCCTAACAGATTCAAGAATCTGTCAGACTTTACGGATTTGAAAAACAATTCTGGAAGCTCTAGATAAAAGTGTTTCAAGTTCATAAAAAATATGGAAATTGTTTGTCCCAAAAATTAAAAATCCGTTTTCACAAAACACTTAAAACTCAAACCAAATCAACTCAAAATGAGCTGATTTTTGGTTTGCAATTAGTTAACACCCAAATGAATAGAATAGAATAAATTTTTTGGAAAAACTCAGAAAATTTGCACATAAAATAACGAGTGCAAGTTGGTGCAAAAATCTGGTTCTTACTTCAATGCACTATTCATTTTCAATAATTCCATTTATGCACTATGCAATTAAGCATATGTCATACAGTCATTCTCAATCCTAAACACTGCTAAACTACAGTCAATAATATTCAGATGAAACTAATTAAACAAACCTACAATAACATAAACAAATTAATTCTGAATTAAAATCAAAATATATATATAACTACTAGGCTACCCTAACTAAAACATAACTAAGGGTTAGAATGCTTTATCTAAAAAGATTAACTAACTTAACCTACTCAGCTTAATGTAACCAACTACTTAACTAAAAAAAACAAGATTGAATTTAAAACTAACTTTAAAATAGAGTTTTAAAAACTAACTAAACCTAACTATGGTTAGTCCACTTAGCTAAGGTTAGTTACCTAACTAGGGTTAGTCAAGGGGACGGTTAGGGTTGACTTTGACATAGGATCACGCTCCCCCCTCCCCCCCCCCCCTCCACCCCCACCCTAGTTGAACTCTACTATGGTCATTTATTAATTAACCACCAAAAATAATCAAGACTTTCCCTAAAATAACTAAGGATTAAATAAAGAATCAAGACTTGCCTAAAAAATGGAGTTCACGATTTTGCACATCCTACCTAAGGTCAAGACTTGCTAAAAGCTTTACCAAGACACCTCATTGCCATTGAGACTTACCAAAACAAAATATGAGGCATCAAGGAAAGTAACTAACCTACCTAAGGCTAAAACATATATGGAATTTAAATTAATACTAAAGAAGACACACCCTACTTGCCTAAGAGGACACAAGACACGAATTGAACATCAAATACCAAGTCAAAACTTTCCTTAAAATAACTTAATAAAAATGTGCAAGCATTATACCAAGCTTAACAATTAATTGAAAGAGAGCAAAAAAATGATAAGTGGCCAAATTGGAATCAAGTGGGCCCCACGACTCTTACCTTAATGAGATTTGCATTTTTTTTCCTCTCCTAAAGTCAAACTCGCCAGCCTCTAAGGGCCACACAGTTTTAAGCTTGCCAATTTGAGATCTTTCCGAAAGTCATGCAAAACGAATTTTGGAAATAGATTTGAAACTCAAAGCTATTTCCAAAATTGAAAGGAGGGAAAGATTTCTCTCTTGGCTGGATCCTAAAGAGAGGTCAATACTTTCCTAAATCTTGGATTCCACACATTTTAGAAATGACACACTTACCAAATTCACTATTCACTTGTAAAACCAAAAACACCCTCTACTTGAAATTCGAAATAATAGAAATTATATGAATTAATCTATACTACATCCTACTCTATGTAATACCTAACATAGCTAATATCTAACCTAGATGCATGGACTAATTAAGAATGCAACTACAAATTTGTGGATTGCTATTTTGACTAAAAATCACAAATCTAAATTAAATAATTAAATCTTAAAACCTACCAAAACTAAATACATTGAACCTAGACCATAAACACAACTTTCCTAAACTCTAAGCTACAGCCATGGCTGCCTTCCACTGTGAGGAAGATGACAACCATCAAAGCACCTAAAAACGATTTTGCCTACTTTGTGAAAATTTAATTTTTACTTAGGCAAAATTTATAACAATCAACTCTAATTTCTAATTACCTTAACCCATAACCAGGCATGCCTCTAGACTGTTAAACATAACACTAACCTACTGTTAACTGTAACAAAAGACAAAAAAAAAAACTTTGGACACACACTAAAATCGACTAAGCTTTACTTAGCTGATTTTCACTATTGGACTCAACACCATTCACGAAAATGATTGAACACCTACAGTCGATGTTAACATCTAAAACACAGATTATAGACAGTGTTTTTGCTGTCAAAAATCAGAAAATAAGACAGGGTTCAGGGAATGAGAAGATTGGACTCATGGTGGACTCGATTGTAACTAAAAGAAGGGGGTGAAGGAAGAGCTACCTCAAGGGAGATTCGACAAAGGAGGGGGTGAGGTAGAGCTATCAGTTGGAGATGAAGAATACGCCCACACGTCCCTTGATGGTTTGGTATGTCTCCTTTCGTAGCTATACTCATTAGAGAACTGAGTTGGGGAAGGTTTGAAGAAGAAAGGAAGAAGACCGTACGGGAGAAGAGACAGCCAGCCACCGGTGGTGTAGACGACATACCACCGAGGCTAAGCTCCACCATTGATCTACAACACCTATAAGAGAAATATGTCAGTCAATCTAAAGAATAAACAAAACAAAAAGTAAAGGGGAATGGAAGAAACACGCCATTGACGTGTGAAGTAGAAAGGGAAGAGGGAAGAGAAGAGTGGGGGAAAGGCGATTTTTTCAAAACCAAAAAATGTGTGCTCTGATTTTTTTTTAGTTTTTATACTCCCTAAGTTCTAACTAATTCATAAAACTACCTACTTAAAAATTTATTTTTAGTTAAAAACCTAAACTACTTGTTAATTGCATCTAACTACCAAAACGAGTTAGAAAGAGGCATTTTTTAGAAAATATCATTGAAAGACTTTTTAAATCACATGGGTTTGGGTAAATCTAAGGTTTGGATCCAGTCCAATATCCAAATTAGAGCTCTTGGGTCGGAGCTGGATCCAGACTACCTCAAAATCCGATCCAAAACCCTAAAAATGTGATATTTTCCTCGTTTTAACTCTGATTTAATTGAAATTCGAACTGAGACCTCTTTATATCTAAACACATTCATTCATGGGTTCTAAACCATTAAAAACATGTAAAAATGTATGAATATTGACTAAGAATGATGTACATTTCATGCATCATCACCAAGCATAAGTCTCCCGAAAAAATTCAGATATGTGTTAACCCATTTTTATAAAATCTGTCAAGACTAATAGAGCTCATATAAAATCATGGTATTTTTACCGTGGTTACCTGTACCTATCCAAAATATAACATAATAGAAAGATCTCAAAATAATAAATAAAAAAATAAAAAAAATCTTTTATGGAACCCTATTATGATACAATTTCGATCTAGAATCTAAAAATTATAAGATTTTAATTAGATTAATATATTTCTTGGAATTTATATAAAATGTTTTGGACCAAACCCTTTTTACAAAGTTTGGTATTATTTATTAGCATTCACTCAAAATTTTTATAAAATATTTGGAGTCATTTTTCTTGGTCATTTATATCTTTTAGCACAAATGGATCAAAACAGTTCAGTAACCAGAACTAGAAATAAAAGCTCTGTTAAAATAGATTTTTCTTCCTCAATACAAATCCAAAATAGGTAAAATAGGACTCTAAATTTAAGATCAAGATGCATAGATAATCACATTGATTTTATTTAGATTTTTTAGACTGATATTCGAGGAGATATCAATTTATTTCTGAAACTGGTCGAGAATAACATATCAGTCATCACAGATTTAGATTTCTCAAAAAATGTTTTTATAAAAACTCTTTTTAAGATCATAAAACCTTTAAAATCTCATTATTTTAGATTTTATCAGCTTCAATATGGATTAAATTATGAATAACACCATCAATAATCAAGATATGACTGAATCTAATACCAAACAACGAAGAAACCCTATTTAGGCATGTTTCTCAAAATCATTTTTAAGAAAAACTCATGATGCATCATCTTCGAATCCAATAACAATTTTTTCAACAAAGAAAACATGTTTAAAAGATCAAGCCATATAAATATACTGTTGAAAATAAAAATAACTCAGATATGCATGCTTAATGCATGTAAAAAGCATCTACTACGTAAATCTTACTTGAAAAATTGATAGATCTTGAAAACAATGAGAAAATGAGGTAGTTCGATCTCTACACCATCATAACCACTGAAGTATGTGTAGATTTAATGGCTGCACAACCCTACACAAGACCTCCTAGACATTTTAGGAGAAGAGAGAAAGTATAAAGAAAAAAAGAAAAAAGAAGAGAGAAAAAGAGAGTGAGAGAATTAACCTTGTTAATCCTCCACATGAGGGCCTCTATTTATAGATGAGCTTAGGCAATAGTCTTATCTCTAATATAAGAGGTTAATATCTATTAAATTTTTTATGAAAAAAGAAATAAATTATGATCATAATTTATTAAATTTTAAAATTAATTAAGTTAGAGAAGAAAAGTGAAAACTTCTTACTCTGGTTTGGGCTCTAGTGATATGGTAACCTTCTTGGAGGACTACAAACCCAAAGACTCAATAGAATTTGATGTTTAAATAGTCGATTTGATAGCTCTCAAAATATAGATTGTCGTGATGGTTTTAGATTTAATCATACACACACGAATTGACAAGAAAATTTAGTCAATATTGAAAAATATTAATTTTTGACTTATAATTAGGCATGAACTTCTGTCGATAATAAAATGCTTAAATCAATTCCAATTTTGGCATGTAGATAGTCAATTTTGATGCCCTCAAAATAAAGAACGTCAAGGTTGAATATTATTTAATAGGTGAGCCACCGATCAGCCAAAATTTTTATCAAAACAATAATGACATTGTTCATAGTGTCTGACTATTGGTCCAATCCAATGTGATTAGATCCAAATATCCTGAGTTATATCCAATTCAATCAATCCTTAATTAGATCCAAATTTAATATCTATAATCTAAAAATTTATAAATAATTTACTTTCTTGTTTAGTCCACATATTTAAAAATTTTCTATTATTCTTGCAATGTTCTTGAAACTTAATTTCATAATATTTCAAAATCAAGAAAATCAAGAATTTTAAAAAAACCAAGAAATTGCACTCATGTCATTGATACACATAAAGTTTATCATTTATTCATTTTAATTGCCAAAGAAAAAATCTTGGGTTTTACAAATGATCCCTAGGGTGGGACAACCCTCCCTAGTGGACTCCTCTTTGTTGGCTAGAGCATCTACTTGGAGGCAAGCCAAAGAAGATTCAAAACTTTCCAAAATTTTAAATAGGACCCTAAGACTAGATATTTAAAAAAAAAAATTAAATGCTTTAATGTAACGCCTCAGATTTCCAAAACAAAACTTGGTAAAAAAATCATGGATTTCTTTTTTTATTCTTTGTAACAAAATTTAGAAAAGGTCTTTAATAGAAAAATATAGACTATAGTTAGTTGTCAGTTTTAAAATATGTTGGACAAGTCACAGGTATGTAGACAAGCACTCATTGACCACCGAAATATTCTATTTATACAAACCAAACCACGTTATTTATTACAACAACATTGCTTGGTAAAATAATATTCTATAAAACTGGTTTTATAAATGAAATATCCAACATAATATGGAGAAACCCTGGATCATGATGCCGCCTTACTCCACATATCACATCGTAGGTTCAATATATGTATTCTTCATAAAACGGAGTTAGAACCATCGCTGGTCTGGTAGGAAAATATTCCAATTCTAACAAGTATAAAACTTAAAAACATGAGAAGCCTCTTAAGGGCTACAGTTGGAACATCGTAGCTGAAGTCTCCACAACTTAGTATATAAACATGAGAAGCCTCTTCAGGACCACGGTTGAAATATCATAGCTTAAGTCTCTAGACTTAGCATAACAGTATCCCATGAATCAAAGCAAGCGCTTCTTGAGCTTAGCTTAGTAATGTGGATACAATTTGGGTCATTTATCCTATCAATCTAGCAGTATACCGATATCAATACCTTTCACAAGGCTATACATGAGTAATAATAATGCACATTCATTTATTCATCGTTGAACCTATAACTAATGCATTGTTTTGATATTTATTCA
This sequence comes from Nuphar pumila, assembly GCF_984573655.1. Lineage (NCBI taxonomy): Eukaryota > Viridiplantae > Streptophyta > Magnoliopsida > Nymphaeales > Nymphaeaceae > Nuphar > Nuphar pumila. Next base: position 38,293,576 of record NC_143253.1, on the reverse strand, counting down.
TTCATGCCCTAGTACGCAAGAGAACTTAGCTTCGGTGTCAAACAAAGTCATTTGGTGGTTTATTATGCTATGTATTTTATATACCCCAGAGGCCTGAGTGACCCTGTCTGCACAGGGCAACAATTTTTATGCTAGAAGACCCCCACCAGCTTGTTTTAGATGCATCCTTCTACTGCAGTAGTGAGGTTCAATCCCTAGATCTTAAGGATAACCCGACCTCCTAAACTCCGAGTGACGGGAGGTCACATGAACTCTTTAGTCCATAACATTATACATGTCACTCAAGGTGGTACCATCATCGTTATGCCACAGTGAGCTCAAATCTTGAAGGTGTTTGACGACATAATCTTTATTATTAGGACGTCGAGTGTCACATAGGCAATCTATTGCATTCTGCACCAAGGGAACATGTACCTCAAACCCCACTCAGTTTTTTAAAGCACAGGCTGATTCTCGTGTGGTCCTGGGAGTACCATTATGTTTTATTCATATGCATGTAGGACCTCACTCTTGGCATCTACGACCTTCATAAGCACTTCACCCCTCGTAGGTGGACAACCAACTCCAGCACAATGACCATTATGAGTCTTGTTGTAGTACAATGTTTCACATCGACATGCATAGACAATGATCACTTTGGATCGACTACTCGGCATATATAGCTGCATAGAGCACTGGTCTAATAAAGTGCAATGGCTACTCTGGCGCATCGGCCCTTATGAGTATAATGCCCTTGAAGGAGAAAGTGGAACGAGCCATCCAGGTAGGGTTCTGACAATGGGGGCATCATCGTGTCATTCATACTAGCTCAAGCAGATAATTTATCAAAAAATTTGGTTGTACTTTAATTGTTTGATGGAGAAAGCATGATGTTTCTTTTTACTATGAAAAGCAACTTGTTAGAAATTTTGGTAGTACCTCCTATGTTTGACGAAGAAAGCATTATGCTCTTTTAAGCTTGGTAAGCATCTTGTTAGAAAATTCTGCAACACCTTCTCTCTTTAACGAAGAAAGCGCTACACTCATTCAGGGATAGATGCCCACTATTGTATGTACTTTATATCTACCATAGTTTAATGGAAACCCATGCCTTAGTTATTTCATAGTCTAGTGATTTTGATGTTTATATAAAAGCAATTTTGTGCAAATTGCAAAACTTTTTCAATAAGGGTTTCTTCGCTAAACAACATCTTAAACAAGGAAGGGTATTTAGAATCGCTTTGGTGATAAAGAGTAGTTTCCATTTGTATACTTATTTATGTGTAGTTATATTTAGTAAAAGCGGGAGCCTGCGCACATAACAACGCGATGGCAATGTAAAAAGTATATGTAAGGCCCGATGGATGAAACTAGACTAAATAACTTATAAAAAGTAGGAACCTTGGCATCGTTTGACACGATGGCAATGTAAAAAGCATATGTAAGGCCCGATAAGTGAAAATCAAGGTACATATATATTGTAAATAACATACAAAAGCAAGAGTCTTATCACTGTTTGGCACCGTTCGACACAATGACAATATAAAATGCATAAGAAAAGTATGTATATATTGTGAAAAGCATGAAGCTTGGCATCATACAATGCGACGATAAGACAAAATATATAAGCAAAGCATCTATCAAGAAAAGCAGAAGTTTTGGCATTGTTCGGTGCATAAACCTACCAAGGATCATTGGCGGTGGCTCAATGAGGTGTTCAGGCTCTCCTAGGTCATGGTCAGCACGTTCTTTACGTCTGGTACCGTCACAACCAAAAGTGTCTCTTGCAAAACTCAATAGTGCGGCGAAATGATGAGGTTTAGACCAAAACCAGATTGGTCCTAGTTTAGGTCCAACTAGGTTTGAACCTACCTCAAGTGCACTAGGCTAAGTTAGATAGGTTAGACCTAATCAATGAAATAGTAGAGGTGGTCAAGCAGGCAGGGCTAAGCAATTTTGTCCCAACTAGGTTTGGTCTAGGTCAGGTGAGTCCAAGCTCACCTTAAGTAGGCTCAGTATAGGTCAAGTAGCCTTGACCTAGGCTAAAACCAAAATAAAAGAAAAGAGAGAAAGGCTAACCTTGTAGGTCAAGTTGACTTGACCCAACTGGACTTAGCCTAGGCTAAGCAGGTCCAAGCTCACTGCAAGCGGGCATGCTCTAGGCTAGAACCAAGAGGAGAGAGGCTAGAGAGAGAAAGAGGAGAGAGAGGGGGGACAATTTCTAAGAAGAGTCTCCTCTTATTTATAGGAAAAAATGTAGATCCTGGATCCACATGGGGTCTGGTTTTAATCTAGATGGCCCACTTGATCCAAGACCCAAACTTAAGGGCAAAATAACTAAATGACATCTATGTCCCTGTGGGGCTCACTTAATAATTCCATGGGATATTTATGTGAGGCCCACAAGATATTTTTGGTGAGATATTTTTGTAGGGATCGTCGAACATTTTTGTGGGGCCTGTGTATTTTCGAGGTTTCATCAATATTTTTTGCGAAAAAATGTGAGTATACCATTTTGTTTGTGTCGACGAGACAAAGCAGATTAGCTCTATGAAATCTCCTAATTTTGTCTAGGGAGAGAGTTATGGCTCCTTGATTGTTTGAGCATATATCTTCAAAAATATATACATCCTAAGTATAATTGGCTAGTTGAAATTTATTCATTTCGCATTTAGGGTCAATATGATAATTTTACATAAAATACCTCTTAGTTTTATTCAAAATCTTTACTACAAAATTGTGGGTCTTACATTTAAAGAGTCAAATAAGCTTGAGATTTTTAGTGATTATAAAAAAATAAGCTAAATTCTAAAAAGGATTTATTTTTTTACTTTTATTTTATTTTATTTTATTTTTTCTTTGTCTTGGTATTTTTTTTCTAATAACCATAGCCTAAGTAATATATATACTTTATATACTTAGTATATTACATGTAACATGATCATATTAAAATAGAGAGAGGGTAGGTCGACTCCCTTGGTTGGCCTCCCTTTCTATATTATAAAATAGGCAACTTGCTTGCTTGGCAAGCAAGTTGACCTTTTTGGCTTCTAATTTTTTTCTTTAATTAATTTTTTTTTTCTTTTCTTCTTTATTTTCTCTCTTTCCTTTCTTCACTCCATGTTCCAGCCCTTCTAGAGGGTTCTCTACTAGATGCCACCCCATTTTGGGGTTTATTTTGAAAATAGAAGCTTTGACTTTTTCAACTTCTTTTCTTTGTTTTTTAGTAAGTTTGTTTTTTACCTTAATTTCAAACTTGTTTTTTTTACCAATTTAAACTTTAAATTGGGATGACACATAGGATGGGATGTCCCACCTATGGATTCCCACCAATTTATAAATTTTAGTTAATTTTTGAAATCCATTTCATGAAACTCAAGTTAAATTCATTCTGAATTAAATTAAAATGTATCATAAATTAATTTATAATCCATATGAAATGCTAATAAATGAAATTTAATTAAACCATGCTTAATTAAATTTCATTAATGTATTTTCAAAGTCTTAAACATTTTAAATCATTTATTTTAAATGAATTTCACTAAGGCTAATTCCAAAATTTATAAAAAATATGATTCAAAATTCTAAATTCACCTTAAATTGTACTTAAATTCTAAATGTCATTTAAGCCTAGATTAACTTTGAATTTTAATTAAATTTAAATTTAAATCTTTAAAAAATTCAAATGTAAATGTCCATTTATGTAAATTGTTTATATTTCTTAAGGGTTAATTCAAATTCTTTGGAAATAATTTCTGAAAAATTCAAAACTTAATGGGGTCGATGAGACCTAGAGGCGTGTAGGGGTTTCTTTCATATATTAATATTTTTTCTAAACCCTATAGCATTATCACTATAAAAATTTTCTTTTGAAAATATCATTTTCTCAATAATTCACTTTGAAAGGATTCATACTTGAGTTGGCAGAACCTATTGTAGTATTGACTATTTGATTTCATTTTGGTTTTGTAAATCAGGTTTCAAACTGGAACTAATATTCGATTAAGTCTTAAATTAAATTTGAATCAATTCTAAATCCAATTATAATATTTGAGACAGTTATTGAATCTAAATTAAAATCCAAATTCGATCTGAATTTGAATTTCTGAATCAAAATCCAGAATGATAAAACTTTAGAAATTAAAATCAAAATTCAATAAAATTTCAAATTAAAATATATACTTAGTTCGAATCTTGACTAAGATTAAAACTCAGATTAGATCTAGTAAAACTCAAAACCCTAATCAAACTAAATTTTTAACTCAAACTTTATTCTGAATCACAAATAGTACTTGAATTATAATTAAATTTATAGCTTAATTTTGAATAATATTGTAGCCTTAATCTACTATTATTTCGCATAAAATCTTGAAAATATATGGGTTTTACACTATGTATGTCTAGTTTTATTCACATTTTTGTGTTTTTGTATTTCCTACTGGGACTCAACAAGTCTGACAACACTTATGAATCTGTAGGTACCGACTGAGAAGCTTTATGATAACAGGATACTGCAGTAATGTCGAGAGCCAATCATTTTTCTTTTCCGTGATTATTTTTTAAAAAATAATTATTGTTTATTTTGTACTTGAGATACTCTGATTTAATTGTTAATTTATTGGCACTGAATTAAATTTAAATGATAAATATTTTTCATATTTTAATTCAGTTGTGATGATTGAATGATTTGTAACTTGCCTAAAGTTTTAACCAAAAGCAAATTGAGGTTCTCGCTATTTAAAAAATAAATTACATGTTTTTTGGGTTAAAATTTTGGGGCATTATATGTATATTCTCATATTTACGTAATACATAAGAAAAACTCTTTGAAATCCTAGTTAGCAAGAAAAGTGGTTAGCAGCTACCACCTTCTATATATATATGGAAGGGGGACTGTCCAACCAAATGAATGTACACAATCTACAAATGATGATAATCAACGTCATTCCTTTTCTAATGATCGAGTTTTTTATCGATCGGACTTTATATATTGGATTTTTATCATTTATTTAGTAAGCGACATGTTTTGGATTATGAATTATTTATGTTTAGATGCATTTTTTGAAGCGACAAAAATCGACGGCCCACAATACTTTGTACTGTAATAATTTATATGCATTGTGAGCCGTTGATTTTTTATGTTTCAAAAGAGATGCATATATGTCGTAAAAGTCTTTGTATAAATCATATTTCTTACTAAATAACTTATAAAGAACAAATATATAAGGACCGATCGATGAGATGCTCAAGCATTGGAGAAGGGCAGCCATCGGTTGTTGTAGGTTTTGGACCTTCCTTTAGTTGGATGGTATATATATATAACATTAAACTAATCATATTTAACATTACCTGCATTCAATTGATTGAAATGAACCATAACACCTTTAAAAACATTAATATATTTGAAATTAATTGATTCATTTTTACGTCAAAGTGAGTATTTCCTTCTTGAGAAAAATTCAAAAGTCAGGTATATTATTCAAATTTTTTAAAATAATAACTTTACAAATTTAAATTTGAAAAGTGAAGTTACGTTTTTTTACCAAAAAATAAGAATCGATTTCAAAAAATACTAATATTTTTAAGGACTTTGTCCGTTTCAATCAGTTGGGAAAATAGAGAGAATGCAGACAATCAGCTGACCTAAGAAAGAGAGAAAGAGAGTATCCATTGGGCAGAGTGCAGGGGACGAGCTTGATTGTGGTTTGAGGTCAAAAGTTGAGCTTTTATTATGGTAAAAAAAAAAAAGAAATCGACTAAGAATTCAGGTCGGATTCGGTTTTGTATTATCAAAACTCGGGTTCGGAATCGTGTTTTGGGATTATCGCAATCGGATTCTTACAAACAGTCTAGAAGGCCGAGTCCATTGAGTTTTAAACATGGAAAATGTACACCAAAAGCTCCTGGGCGACTCCAAGAAGCCTATTTTTTTGATAAGCACCCTAGCGCCTAGATTCAATAGGCAGGACCCCCACCACGGGCTGCCAAGGGTAGGCACAGATGACTTGGATGCCACAATCTAGAGCTTTGCTGACGTGGACGCCAAAAACACTGACCTTTTTGTTAAATAACGGTGCCCCGACCAACCGAAAAGCCATCCGCGGCACAGAAAAATATTAAAAAAAGTATCCGAAGATATGAATCCCATTTCCGCCTTCCCATTCATTCTCAACGGTCAAATAACAAGGCGCCAAAGCGCACACACACACGTCACAGTCGGTCGTGGTTAGGCGCGCATGCTAATTCATTGTCATCATCAACGCCCTTGTGCTGCTCTTCCCTCCTCCTCCCCTTCCCTTATATCATGGCCCTCTCTGCTACAGTTTCATGATTCCCAACATCCAATTCTCCGAATATATACCCGACAAGCAGAAACTCTACTTCATTTCTTCCACTTTCAATAATAGGTATGGGGTTTCCCAACAGAATCTCTGTTGGTTTGCCCACAATTCACCTCTTGTGTTTGTTTTGTATATCCTCCGGATTCATGGATTCCACAGAGAGGGCGTCTCTACTGTCTTTCATGGCTGGCATCACTGCTGACCCTGAAAATGTGCTTGCTGACTGGAATTCTACATCCCCGATCTGCAATTGGACTGGTGTTTGGTGTAACCGTGAGCACGACCTGGTTATTAAGATTGATCTTGGTGGGAAATCACTCCGAGGTACGATCTCGCCGTCCCTTTCTAATCTCTCCTTCTTATCGATCTTGGATTTGTCGCGCAACAACTTTTCTGGTCCGATACCTGGAGAGCTTGGTGCTTTGTCGCACCTCGAACAGCTTAGTCTGGCAGACAACCATCTTGTTGGTGCCATTCCTTCTCAACTTGGACATCTTACTAGCTTGCAGTATTTAGATCTGAGCTTCAACCAGTTCACCGGTCCAATCCCCCGTCCACTCTTCTGCAACACCAGCAATTTACAATACATTGACATTTCCAACAACACTCTTGAGGGAGAAATCCCATCTGGGAATCCATGTGACCTTGTCCAACTGAGGTTTTTGCTTCTTTGGTCTAACCGTTTAACTGGAAACCTTCCGCTTCTTCTCTCGAATGCATCGAGGCTGAAATGGATCGACGTCGAGTCGAATTACCTGACTGGCGATTTGCCTTCCGAGGTAGTAAAGGGAATGACCCATCTTCAGGTCTTATACCTCTCATATAACAAATTTCAAAAGTCCGACCTCAAACAGTTTGCCCTCTCACTAGAAAATTGTACAAGCCTCCATGAATTAGAATTAGCAGGAAATGACCTTGGAGGTGAAATTCATACCATTGTTGGTCACCTACCAGCTAGCCTAATACAGCTCCATGTTGAAGAAAATCATCTACATGGATTTATTCCTCCAAATATAGCTAATCTCGTCAACCTAACCATGCTGAATTTTTCTAGCAACCTCCTGAATGGTACAATTCCATCAGAACTAAGCCACATGACCAAACTAGAAAGGATCTGTCTCTCCAACAATTCATTGAGCGGTACGATTCCTTCAAAATTAGGTGAGATTGAGCATCTGGGTCTTTTAGATTTATCAAGAAACCATCTTTCGGGATCGATCCCGGCTACCTTGTGCAAGCTCTCACAACTTAGAAAATTGCTCCTCTATTTCAACCAACTCACTGGAACCATACCATCTAGTATAGGCAACTGCACAAATTTGGAAATTCTTGACTTATCCCATAACAGGATCGGCGGGAGCATTCCCAAAGAGGTTGCTGGCTTTGAGAGCCTAAAGCTGTATTTGAATCTATCAAGCAACTTTCTTGAAGGTCCTTTGCCATTGGAGTTCAGCAAAATGGACATGGTGCTTTCCATTGATTTGTCTTTCAACAATCTTAGTGGCGTTATTCCACCACAACTAGGAGGTTGCATTGCAATGGAGTACCTCAACCTTTCTCACAATTCCTTCAGTGGACCAGCACCCTTCTCCCTCGGTGACCTACCTTATCTTCAAATTCTGGACCTCTCTTCAAATGGGTTGTCAGGCGAAATCCCGGAGTCCTTAGAGAAGTCAAAAACCCTCATCCAACTGAATCTTTCATTCAATGATTTCAAGGGCAGGGTCCCAAGCCAGGGCATTTTCATGTCTCTAACATTCAATTCTTTTATGGGCAATCCTCTACTATGCGGGTCAGTAAATGGCATGCATCCGTGCAAGTCACAAAGATCCCATATCAAGGAGTTACTACTTTTACCCATTGTTCTTGCACCATGTATGGTATCCACCATAGGTGTTTTCCTTTTCACAAAATCAGCAAGATCCTTAAGAAGAAAGTTGAGTAATAATAAGAGAAGTATGTCCAACCGGGACTATGGAGAGGATGCAACACAATTAGCAGGCTACCAGTACCCGAAAATATCTTATCGGGAGCTCGTCGGTGTTACTAACAATTTCGATTGCTCCAGTATGATTGGATCAGGGAGGTTTGGCCGAGTGTACAAGGGAGCCCTGAAAGATGGAACCCTGATTGCTGTCAAGGTATTGGATTGCAAGACTGCAGAAACTGTGAAGAGCTTCAAAAGAGAGTGTGAAGTTTTGAGGACGACAAGACACAGGAATCTCATCCGCATAATAACAACATGCAGCCGACCAGATTTTAAGGCTCTGGTTCTTCCATTCATGGAGAATGGGAGTCTAGAGTCTCATGTGCACTCAAATTCAAAGGAGATGGATTTGATTCAAGTTTTGAGTATATGTAGTGACATTGCCGAGGGAATGGCTTACTTGCACCACCACGCTCCAGTGCCAATCATTCATTGTGATTTGAAGCCAAGCAATGTTCTTCTGAACAAAGAAATGACCGCCCTCGTTGCGGATTTCGGAGTTTCTCGATTGATGATTGCTGGCGGTGAAGGAAGCACGATGGTGGATTCTTCATCCAGCTCTACAACCGGTTTGCTGGTTGGTTCAATTGGCTATATTGCCCCAGGTAATCAATCTCTTTTCACATTATTCACTCGATCGCCGCTTTAATTTTCCTTTTTATGCCCCTTTCCCTACCAGCTTAGAGTCAAATGGACTGTTTAGTTTTCTCAATATTTTTATCGTATCTTTAATTCGTAAGTAAACCAGACCCGGAAAAGAAGTGATCTTCATAAGTTATTTTCGGGACGTAGGCGGTTCAGAGTCGGGTCGGATGTGGCTGATACCAATCGGGCGTTGGCTAAATTGGATTCAGATTCAGATGATGAAAACTCGTGCCAGATCCAATTTTTTACATGTAATCGGATACGTACGTGTATTCATCAAATCCGGATACCCGTCGCATTTGGTAGCAAAAACTGAATACTATATCCATAACTAATTAGAATCGGATATGGTTTTGAATTACCAAATCTGGCTAAACAGCATCAGATCCCGTCGGATAATTGATAAAACCCAATCCGTTGACATCCTTGGAAAACATGATTAAATTAGGCATTTTTATATTTATAGTGTAATTATAGGAAATTAAAAATCAAGGGCTTGTGTTGCATCCAAATCTAACAACAGAAAATTCACATTTTTTGTTGAAATAAATAATTTGGATACAAAGTATATTTTTTATGTAAACAAGCAATGATATGCATATGTCTTGGTGGGATCTAGTCATCCTTATCATCATGCCACCTTTGGGGATTTCATTGTTGCAAGTTGTTTTAGCCAAATCTAATCCCATAATTTCTTGGATTCAACATAGTCGATTTGATGTTTATCGACCCTTTGATCATAAATTTTGAACAAAAATATTATTTTTATGATCATAAGATTTTAGTGCTTGGCTGTTGATTTCTTCTAACGATTAAGTTCCAAATTAAGGGTGGTTGATTTCTTCTAAAGATTAAGTTCCAAATTAAGAGTGGTAATGACGATATTGGAACCCATTCGTATATACAACTTTAGGTTAATTATGCAGAAATGACCAGCAACATTGAAAAGTAAACCATTCATTCATCTGTCCACACTCTTATAACCCGACAGAAGCAGTCAATTATTCTAATCTTTCTTCATATTCCTTTATTTGTTACAATAAGTGGATTTCGTGGGTATATTCCAATTGAACTCCAAGCAGAGAAATGATATCTCCGAGTTGTGGCACCAAGTGTGACTATATATGTTCACTAAATCTTTATTTTCTTCTAATACAGACAACCTTTTGGCGCATGGAAGCATAGTAAGAAAGTTTAAAGCGGCTGCTAAAACAACTGTTACTTTTCTTGATAAAATTGATTTTTTTATATTTTCCCATGTTTCTATCGAGCAAATATTGGAAATACAAGTAATAAAAAAATGTATATATAGGGTAATACATTCGTGCTAAATGAAATATGCTAAATGAAACATGCTAATTGAGTTTTTCAAAATTTTTGTTGTTTTTTTTTCGCGATTCTGTGTTGGTCATAATCGATTTACTAGAAATCCACACCTGGATCATGTGTTTTTGATGAAAAAAATGGTATTTGGAGCCTAAAAAATTTACAAGGATTTTGGACCATTAATTTTCAAACCTTATAAAAACCCACCCATGTGTCTGAATTGAATTGCTTCAATAGCTGATCCCTATAAAATTAAGTACATAGATCACAACTGTATGGTCAAAGTTTAAAAAAAAAAAAAAACCATTTAACATATTTTCATTTAGCATAAATGTATTACCCTATATATATATATATATATATATAGAGAGAGAGAGAGAGAGTGTAACATCGGACATGTGTCCGACGTTATCAGACGTAGTTGCACCATTGATCATACGCACGATCAGTGGTGCAAGAAAAAGTTGTGCAAGAGGGGCCTTTAGGGGCATTATTTTCAACCGCTAAAGGCCCTGTAGGTAGGGCCTTTAGTGGCGGAAAAGAACGCTGCTAAAGTCTCATTTTGCGCAAAATTAGCATGCACAGTTAATTGTGTGAGCCTTCAATGGTGCAAGCTCGTTCGATTTGTGATTACCGCTAGTCAACCGGGCTTTTGAAGTGTTATTTTTCATGTCTTTTCTCAAATCTGACCACACAGATATGTTCTACATGCTTCATTTTTATAGCAATGGACTCTTGGATGGTCTGATTTCACCAAGTGCATGGGTAGGTTTTTATAAGGTTTCAAAATTGATGATCTACAAATTTTATAAATACTCAAGCTGAAGATTTCATATTTTTTCATAAACAATACAATCAAAGTGTTAATTATTTTATGACAAATCAATCATGCCGAATGCATGGCAGGGTCAGATTTGCCAACCAAAGTTAGGGTGGGGAGTAGGTGCCTATCAAAGTTAAGATCCTACCACAAGCAATAAACAAGTGTTTTTTTTTTGCAAATCTGACCCCATAGATGCGTTAGGCATGATCGACTTGCTAGAAAATGATACTTACATCAAGGGAGTCGATGCCTATCAAAGCAAGGAGCTAACTCCAAGCGAATGAAGGTTTTTAGGGTATTTTTCAAAAATTTGAACCTCAGATGCATTAGGCATGGTCAATTTGCAAAACAACAATACATGGATCATGGTTTTTTTTTTATGAAAAATGTGAATTTTTGAGCTCGAGTATTTCTAAAAATTTTAAACAGTCATCTTTTAAACCGCGTGTCGGATGATCCAAGAGTCTTATTTCTATAAAATTAAGCATCTAGCACATTTGTATGGTCAAATTTAAGAAAAACATTAAAAACAAAAATCTTTTCATAAGCCCCTGATAGGGTGGCAATAATAGTCATGAATAGAAATAGGCAGATACACTGTTATATATATATATATATATATATATATATATATACCGGTTTGTCACTCCGCTGAAAAGTTTAGAAGAATATGACATGGTATTATATCATATGTGGTAAATTTCATGAATTCATAAATGAGGTGCGTCGGAGTTCGTGGACTTGCCTGTGTTTCAGAAGGCAAACGGTAGCCATGAAAAGAGCATTCGACGTTACCCATGCACTAGAGCTATTAATTGTGAAATTAGTAAAACATGTAGAAAGGGTTGGTAGTTATACTTTATAGAGTATTTCTTGTATACCGTGCACTTGGCCAACAGGACCACTAGCTAGCTTCGGTGGCGATGCCATTATGATCCGAGAAGTGCTCGTAGCACTAGGTCTTCAAAAGCTTTTAAATGGCATGCATGTGTCCTTTGTTAGTTGCTAGTTGCTACTATGGTGCTCATGTCAGTAACTTTCGCCATTACAATACCATCTTAAACTACGGGGACAAAAAGCTTCCCGATTACAATACCATCCAAATCTAGTTGTCCATGTTTTCTAGTTGGATTCCAATCCAGCCAACTGGGCCATGTCCTTTGGTTGTTGATCTTGTTAGAGTCCAATTATTTTTAGGGACAAACGTATCCTTCTGAACTAGTTGATGGTAGAGAGATGCCCTGGTACGACTCCTAGATGTAATAGACTAATATTCTAGGCATGTGGCATCAAATTGCAAACAAATTTTACTCCTGATATCGAAGGGCAACCCCATCATTTCCCTTGTGCTTTTGTTGGAGGATTTTAGCTAGATCACCACCTTTCTGTTTTTCTCTCTCTTTTTTTTCCTTTGAGAGAGAGCCTCCTGGTAGGAATCATTAAAGAGGTATCATACAATCCTTTTCTCTTCACTTTTTAAATATAAAACGAATCAACTTTTGCTGTTAAAGTTCTTAATTCCAGATTAACAACAAAGTATTCTATATTCAATGCAGAGTATGGTATGGGTAAGGAAGCTTCCAGAGAAGGAGACGTGTACAGCTTTGGAATTCTGCTTTTAGAAATGGTGTCACGAAGGAGGCCTACAGATATGATGATCCATGAGGGCTTGAGCTTGCGAGACTGGGTCAGACGGCATTACTCCAGTGATCACATAGAGCCTTTGACAAAGGACTCTTTTGCACCGCCAGACAATGACATTCAGGACACTGAGCCATGGCTGTACACCACTAGGGAATTGATAGAGTTGGGGCTTATGTGCACCCACAACTCTCCCTCAAAGAGACCCACCATGATCCATGTCGCAGATGAATTAGGCAGGCTGAAAGTGTATCTTACCCAGCACACCACTGCCTATAAACATTCCCCCTTTGGCATATCAGATTAATATATAGATGCGTCTCTTAATCCACTCCACCTGTTATACTTGCTTTTTTTATATATATTGTTTTCCAATTCATTTATGTTAATGGGGGAACTCATGGAAAGAAAGGTGGGCCACGATTTTTAAGTGGGGGGCTGCTTTAGGCCATTGTTTGGTGAGCATTTTTCCTTTCATGAGGCTTCTTAGCCTATTCTTTATATAATTTGAGACGCCTTTACCAGAATTTGCTGGTGTTCATAGTGCTCTAATCCAAAATAAACAACAGCAGTTCTTATCTTCATATTTGATTTCAATTCTTTTTCTTTTCAGAAATGCTTCATCTCATGCTTGATGCTGAAGTCTATGTGTTCTCTTGCAAGTCAAATAGGCAAAAGCAGCCATCGACATCTTTAGTAAATCCGGTGTGGTGGTTCACAGTCGCACGCTTAGAAAAGTGTACACACCGGTCGAACATTATGCGTCTATTTTAATCGCGCGTTAAAATCAATAACGTTACTCGTTCACATAAAGTTGAACGAACTTGCTTGAAAGCCCTCAATCAAACGGCAAATGGTGCCAACATGGATGTGGGATCCACTCGCTCATCCGTATCTGCATACGCTGATGTCATATCACTCGTGAGATATCTTTGGTACAAGTTGTTTTCAACAAACCTGACACCATATACATTACTAAAAATATAGGCTTTAGTCGATATCTGCCGTCAAACTGTAGGTAAAAACCCTTAACAGCAGCAATCAGAAACCTACTGCCACTAATAATACACAAATACCAACATTAGAAACTTAGTGTGGAAGACCCCTAAAAGGCCTAATCGGGGCCTAGGCGGGATTAGGCAGGACCCAAAAAATTATTGAAAAAGGTAAGAATATCACAATAAATTGTTAAATTTAAATAACAAGCGGAAACAACTGTGATATAAATTGTGAAAATGAATGAAGTATAAGTGTGTATTTCAATATAACATATCACAAACTTTGTATAATTGCATAACATTAAACATAAACATAAACAGAAACAATTATGAATCAAGTAAATATAACATAAAGAACAAACAAATATGAATTAAGCAAATATGACATAAAAACAAATAATTATGAATGAAGCAAATATAAAATAAAAACAAACAATTAAGAATAAAGCAAATACAAGATAAAACTAGACAATTATCAATGAAGCAAATATAACATAAAATCAAATAATTTTGAATAGGGGCGGAGCCAAGAATTTAAACTAGGGTGAGCACAAACATACAATAAAAAAGAAAAGTAATTATTAACAAAAGAATATACCAGCAATATATTTACAAAAAAATGATCAAATAGTTTTGTAAATCCTAACAAACATCATTCATAAATATGTTGATTGAAAGAAAAACCCTAATTAAATATTCATGTTATTTGAAAAACCAAAATAAAAAAAATCAAAGATTTAGGGGTTTGATAACCAAAATAAAGCACTCTTTGAAAGAATAGGCTTAGAAAATTAATGAAATCATGTTTAATGATAGTTGAAAAGAAATATAGCACAAAAAAACCCTAGAACCCTAATTGTACATTCATATCGTTTGAAACAGGTCCTAATCAATACCCTAAATCTTAAAAAGAAACATTCATTTATGCTATTTGAAAAAAAAAAATAAAACCCCTAAAATTCTAACCAAAGTCAAGTATTCATTATTCATGCCTAATGTTAATTAAAAAAAATAGACGAAAGACACTAAACCCTGATTAAACAATATTCATGCTATTAAAAAATTTAAATAAAAAAACTAAACCCTAACAACCATCATAATCCATATATTATGCTAAATAAAAAAATCTTAAACCCTAACTGTTACGACAATGAAGCCATACATGATACTTCAAGTACAAGTTTTTGATGATGAGCAAGTGGAATCAACTGCATTTCAGCTAAGGCTATGAAGAAATTGAAGAATTCAGTGAAGAATCTTTGAAGACTAGTGTGCAAATGTTTAATTCATTAAAAGTCTTAGATTCTTGTAAGAGCCTTACTTAGAGTGCATATTTAGGTTGCATTTCACCTTAAAAGTCTTTAGAAAATTTTTCTAAAAAGAACCCTCATGAAAATCTTTTTAGAAAACTCTTTTCTTAAATTTTCATGTTTATTAGTCGACCAATAGACTTACCAGTCGACTAATCCTTTCACGCCATATTTTCTAAAAAGTCATTTTTGTCAAATTAGTCGACCGAAGGTTTTATCAGTCGACTGGACAGAATGTCTGTTTTCTGGAAAATTAGCAGCAGTCGACTAATGGTTTTATCAGTCGACTGAACAGAACATGTGTTTTCTGAAAAATTAGCAGCAGTCGACTAATGCTTTTTATCAGTCGACCGAACAGAATGTTTGTTTTTCAGAAGATTTTAGCAGCAGTCGACTGAAAGGTTTTTCAGTCTACTGATAATATTATCAGTCGAATAATTTTTCTCTAGTCGACTAAGTTTCAAAAGTTCAGATTTTCAAACGGCTCGATTAACAGATCAGTCAACCGACGATAACTGTCAATATACTAATAACTAACTATTAGTCGACTAACTGATGTTTCAGTCGACTAATTTTGTCGTTTTCCTGAAACTTCAAAAAGGCGTGTCTTTTCATTTTTCAAACGTTTTGATTGTTCGAAATGGACAGTTTTGATACCCTTTCATACCCTCAACGTATGGAAAACTTTAACTATAAATATGAGTGCATTGTACACTAAAAAAAACAAGAATTCAATCAATTTGAATCATTTACTTATTGCTTTTCACTCTTATTCATTCAAGTATTTGTTTTCTCACTCACGTGATATTTTCACTTCAATTTTTCACTCAAATCACTTTGAGAGATAGTGAATTCGTGAGTAGAGTATTTCAACAACCTCAAAAGCCAATTGCATCTCATTTGCATTCAAAAGGAAGGCTCATAGGTTGTTTTGTAAGTTGTTACTTATTTTCTGTAAAAAGAAGGACTCCTTGGTGTAAAGGAGTTGTTTGCTTTCAGTAGGGTTGTTACTGAAAGTGGGACCAGTTATGGTCTGTGTGATCTTGTAGTTTACAAGGTTGATAGTGGAAATCTCAAGCGGATTTTGCTTGGGGACTGGATGTAGGTCGAGTTAGACCGAACCAGGATAAAATCTTGTGTTCTTTGTGTGTTTGCTTTGAGATTTGCAAAATCATTAAATATTCCGCAGACAATTTTTTAAAAGCACTATTCACCCCCCCTCTAGTGCTCGTTGCCTAGATCCTTGTGCACTTTCATTTGGTATCAAAGCACATGTTTGCTATTACTTTGATTTGACCATCATCTAGCATGGCAACTACAACATCTCAGCACAAAGAAGGAAGCTCCTCTGTTCGTCCTCCTCTTTTCGATGGAACAAACTATGGATACTGGAAAGTAAGAATGACAATATTCTTGCAATCCATGGATCTCGATATCTGGAGAGTTGTTTCAGAAAAGTACCAAACTCCATCAACTGATTTCAGCCGATGGACCGATGATGAAAAGAAGACTGCTTCACTGAATGCCAAAGCCATGAATGCATTATATTGTGGCGTTGACAAGGTAGAATTCAATCACATCTCTCAATGCTCTATAGCAAATGAAATTTGACATACTCTTCTAGTAACTCACGAAGGTACGTCAAAGGTAAAGGAATCTAAAATTGCTTCTTTAGTTCATAAATTTGAATTGTTCAAAATGAAGCAAAATGAATCTATATAGGACATGGTAACTAGAATGACCGATATAACTAACACTTTGAAATCCCTTGGAAAAGAATATTCACAAGTGGATTTAGTCAGAAAGATTCTAAGGTGTTTAACTCCTGAATGGGAGAGAAAAACCACTGCTATTGAAGAAGCAAATGATCTTAATACTCTCACTCTTGAAGACTTAGTTGGTAATGTTGAGAAACTCTGTTTTGATGTCACATAATATGATACACTGTCGTATTTGATTTTATATGATATGATAATATGTCCTCTTAAAAAATGTTATATTATGACTGAATATGTTTTGCCATAAATCTAACGAGTATTTGATGCAAGGATATCTCACCCAAAAAGGATGGAGACTTCCTGTTCAAGTACAACTAGTGCAATCATACTCCTTGAAGAAAAAGCTTGATGAGCCATGCATTCCTAAAGTTCAACTGAAGAGATCGGCTACCTCAAGATGAAGATTTTTTTCTTCTTTAGAGTCATATGTAACAGAACCTTCAGGAACATGCATATTGCATATTACATACTCATTCATACAAACTATATCATAAAAGTATACGATAGTTTCAAAAAAGTCCTTTTTGAAAACTAATAATTGTACCTTCTTACAACCCTTTATGAAAAAGATATTTTGACATGTAATAATTGTACCTTACACTATATACAAGACAACATGAAAAGAAATGTAGGAAAAAGACAAAACATGAAATCGGCTACATAGAGAAAAACAAATATAATATGTTTTTGAAAAGACTCTAGTTACATTCTTTAAAGAAATGTTTTTAAATATGGGAAAAAGACAAAAACATGAAATCGGCTACATAAAGAAAACAAATATAAATTATTTTGATAAAGACTCTAGTTACCTTTTTACAAACCCATAGAATGTCGACTTACTTGAAGTCATCATTTTCTTTGTACAAGCATTAAATACCTCCTGTAAGAATCATTGTTAATATCCTTCTCAAAGAATGTCGACTTTCTTGTAGTCCTCATTCTCTCTGAAGACTTTGAAGAACACAACATAAAGAAAACACTTGACATGACTATGTACAAATAAATATCTCAAAGCACTCATTGTACTTACACTCATTTAAAGTAAAGAAGTACTTATGTACCTCAAATCATTAATTAGAATAAGGACAAAACTACAAATCCAACGTTCAATGTACTATTGTAAGAAATAGACTTTTTACATAAAATATGTATTACCTAAAATATTACAACGACTAAGTGTATCCTATATTTTATTTTTATGGAAAAAGGCATTCTCGATTTTATTTAAAAGATGTTTTTGAAATGACATGACATTTCACATTTCAAAAAGGCTACGATTTCAAAATGTAACGACTACTTTTTTAAAGCTATATAAACACACTCAAATAAACTATTCAACAAGAGGAATTGAATAGATGTGTGAGCTTACAACGAGAAAAATTCTATTCAATATTTGAAAAGAGAGCCTTGAAAAAGAAAGAGAAAAATAAAAGAAAGAAAAGAGAAAAAGTCAAGTCCAGCTCTTTGACAAAGAGTATCCTCTGAGTGACAAACAGAACATTCTGAGAATCCTTCATTCGTGCATTCATATCATTCTGAAGGTTCTATAGGAAGTATTGTAACTTTCTGTTATTCACTGTATTCCTTCTTTGTTGAAAGAAGTAGACCTCTGAGAAAGAGGGTGTTGTCCTTCTCTGTTGAGAGAAGAAGACCTCTGTGAAAGAGGGTGTGCCCCTTCTCTGTTGAGAGAAGAAGACCTCTGAGGAAGAGCGTGTTGTACTATTTATCCGGTGACTCGGATGTTATAGTGAAAAGCTCAAGTGGTTTGCTTGGGGACTGGATGTAGGTCTGGGTACTGACCGAACCAGTATAAATTCTGTGTTTTATGTGTTGTGCCTTATTGCCTGATTATTTTATTTTATCGATCTTTATCGTATTTCACTATTCACCCCCCCCCCTCTAGTGGAATTTCATTTGGTATCAGAGCAGGTTTGCTGGTTTCGACATAACAAGTCTTCCAGCACGAATGGCATCTACCTCTTATGCTCATGATATTGAAGGTCAACACGCATCTCGTCCTCCTTTCTTCAACGGCTTCAACTATGGATACTGGAAGTGCAGAATGGCTATATTTCTCAAGTCCATAGATTTTGCTGTATGGAAAATTGTTGAGCATCCATACACATCTCCATCTGCAGACTATAACTTATGGTCTAATGAAGAAAAGAAAATGGCAAACCTAAATGCAAAGGCTATGAATGCCTTATATTGTGCCATTGATCAGAACGAATTCAACAAAATATCTATATGTGAATCTGCATATGATATTTGGCATTCTTTAGAAGTTATTCATGAAGGAACCAACAAAGTGAAAGAAGCCAAAATCTCATCTCTTGTCAGAAAATATGAGTTGTTCAAAATGAACAAAGATGAACCCATCACAGAGATGTTTACCAGATTCACCAACATCACCAATGATCTGAAATCTCTGGGTGTAACATATTCTCAGACAGACAAGGTGAAGAAAATCTTGAGATCTCTCACAACTGATTGGGAGAAAAAGACTACAGCTATTGAAGAAGCTCAAGATTTATCTAAGCTTACTCTGGACGACTTAATAGGCAATCTTATGGCCTATGAAGTCCACATGAAAGAAAGAAGGGAAGAAGAACTACCAACCAAGAAAACTCGAGCCTTCCCAGCTCTATCTGAGAATGAAGACTCAGATAAAGAATCTGAAATTGCGCTACTAACCAGAAAATTCCAACGCTTCATGAGAAGGAACCGGCTTCCAAACAAGCACAAGGAAAGAAAAGATCCTAAGGAGGATCCCATGTGCTATCAGTGTAATAAGCCAGGTCACTTGAGGCGTGACTGCCCCCTTCTCAAAAGAAAGTCCAAGACTGAGGAACCAAAGAAGAGGTTCTTCAAGAAAAAGGTTCTGCATGCTCAATGGGATGACTCAGAACCATCCACCAGTGAAGAGTCAAGTGATGATGAAGCCGAAATTGCAAACATGTGCTTCATGGCAAACGAAAGCTCTGTAAGCGAAATTTTTAATTTTTCCTTTGAAGAACTTCTAGATGCTTTTCAAGAACTATTTGAAGAATCTAGAAAATTGAGTTTAAAAAATAAAGCTTTAAAATATGAAAATCTAGAGCTTTCCCAGAAAAATGAAAAACTCAGTAGTGAAAATTCTGAGTTGAAAAAGAAAAACTTAATGCTTATGTCTGAAATCTCTTCTACTAGCTCCAAAACTAAAAATCTGCAAGTAGAAATTTCAGAACTAAAGAGTAAAACTGATAACCTCATGAAAACAGTTTTCAAGATTACTAAAGGAAAAGAGAACTTGGATAAACTCCTATCTTCTCAAAAAGTCTCTTTCTACAAGAATGGCATTGGCTACTCTCATTTCAACAAGCCTTCTTGTATGAATCAAAAGACCATGTTTGTGAAAGGTTCGTGTGAACCAAATAAGGAGTATTATAATGTTAATTTTTCTAACTACTCTAAAGATGTAGACAAACCCAAACCCAAATCCAAATGGATATGGGTTCCAAAGTCTAACAAAAAAGGACCCGATTGGGTACCAAAAAAGAGATTTACTTAATGTTTTGCAGGCTCCAAAGAAGAAGAACATATGGATACTAGATAGTGGATGTTCAAAGCACATGACAGGACATCCAGACTTTTTTGTTGTTCTTTATCATAAAGAAGAAGGAACTGTCACCTTTGGAGATAACAACAAAGGTTTGATAATTGGTATTGGTAATATTGGTAACATAGATAAACCTCTTATCAAAGACGTTCTCCTTATTAAAGGCTTAAAACATAACCTACTAAGTATCAGTCAAATGTGTGACACAGGTTATAATGTTAGCTTTAATCATAATGCATGCCTCATAACAGACACCAACGAAAACATCATCTTAAAAGGTATAAGAAAGAATAACATATATGAACTATACCTAGAAAACATCACAGAACATTGCCTCATAGCTAATAATGACACTCAACATCTATGGCACATGAGAATGGGTCATGTCAATTCTAAATACATGTCTAAATTAGCTAAAGATAAGTTAGTACGTGGGTTACCCAAAATATCTTTTAAAAAGGATTATTTTTGTGATGCATGTCAATTAGGAAAACTGTCAAAATCATCTTTCAAATCAAAAAATATCATTTCAAGTAAAAGACCTTTAGAACTTCTCCACCTGGATCTTTTTGGTCCTTCTAGAGTAGCTAGTCATAATCACAATAAATACATTTTTGTTATTGTAGATGACTACTCAAGATTTACTTGGGTAATATTTTTGAAAAACAAAAGTGACACGTTTTGTCAATTTGAAATCTTATGTAAAAAATTACAAAATGAAAAATCTTGTTCTATTGTTAAAATCCGTAGTGACCATGGAGGAGAATTTGAAAATGAACTTTTTGAAAATTTTTGTAACTTGCATGGTATTTCTCATAACTTTGTCTTTCCTAGAGCTGCACCTCAAAATGGTGTAGTAGAAAGAAAGAATAGAACCCTTCAGGAATCTGCTAGAACCATGCTCCAACACAATAATCTTGCAAAATCCTTTTGGGCAGAAGTTGTTAACACTGCATGCTACATAACAAATAGAGTTCTCATTAGACCCTTATTAAATAAAACTCCTTATGAACTATTCTATGACAGAACTCCAAGAATAGACTATTTCAAAGTCTTTGGTTGTAAATGTTTTATCCTAAACACAAAAGATAGCCTAGATAAATTTGATGCTAAATCTATTGAAGGCATATTTTTAGGATATTCAAGTCATAGTAAAGCATACAGGGTTTTCAATAAGAGTTCTAATACTATTGAAGAATCTTTGCATGTTAGCTTTTGTGAATCTATAGATCAATCTGTTCATAAGCAAACTAACGATGATGATGTTGAAAGTACAGATTTATTGTTATATAACACAACTAAGTCTAATGAAGATGATCATCAAAGAACATATGTCGATATCAAAGATCATCCTCAAAAGCAGATTTTGGGAGACCTGACAAAGGGGGTTCAAACTAGAGCTCAGCTAGAACAAATTGCAAACATGGCTTTCATTTCTCAACTTGAACCAAAGAAGATTGATGAAGCCATCATTGATGAGTTCTGGATGCTAGCCATGACTGAAGAACTGAATCAATTCCAAAGGAATGAAGTTTGGGATCTTGTACCTAGACCAAAGAATCATCCGATCATTGGGACAAGATGGATCTTCAGAAACAAGCTAGATGAAACAGGTGATGTTATAAGAAACAAGGCCAGACTAGTAGCTCAAGGATACAACCAGGAGGAAGGTATTGATTTTGATGAAACATTTGCTCCTGTTGCTAGACTTGAATCTATTAGAATGTTTTTAGCATATGCAAGCTATATGGATTTCAAATTATATCAAATGGATGTTAAAAGTGCTTTTCTAAATGAATTTATAAATGAAGAAGTTTATGTAAAACAACCTCCAGGATTTAAAAATGAACAATATCCAGATCATGTTTTCAAACTCAAACGTGCTTTGTATGGTTTAAAACAAGCACCTCGTGCTTGGTATGATAGACTTAAAACCTTTTTGTTAAAAACTGGTTTTTCTGTAGGCAATGCAGACTCTACATTATTCGTTAAAATAATGAATAATCATACCCTAATTGTTCAAATATATGTAGACGATATCATCTTTGGATCTTCTAACATCACTCTTTGTGAAGAATTTTCTAAGTCCATGCAGAAAGAATTTGAAATGAGTATGATGGGAGAACTCACCTACTTTCTTGGGCTGCATATTAAGCAAACCAAGGATGGAGTTTTCATCGATCAATCTAAGTATGCTCGTGAACTTCTGAAGAGGTTCAACATGAACTCAACTGCTTCAAAATCTATTCCTATGAGCACTACTACTGTTTTGGACAAAGATGAAGATGGTAAGTCTGTTGATACAAAGGTATACCGAGGTATGATAGGATCACTTCTATATTTAACTGCTAGCCGTCCAGATATTATGTTCAGTGTTTGCTTGTGTGCTAGATTTTAGTCAAATCCAAAAGAATCACATCTTAAAGCTGTAAAAAGAATAATGAGATATTTAAAAGACACAATTGATTTTGGATTATTCTATTCAAAATCCTCTACATTTGATCTAATCTCATACAGCGATGCTAACTTTGCTGGAAGTAAATCTGATAGAAAAAGCACAAGTGGAACATGTCATATGCTAGGGCACTCACTTGTATCATGGTTCAGTAAGAAACAAAACTGTGTATCCTTATCAACTACTGAAGCCGAATATATTGCTGCTAGCCTAGCCTGTACACAAGTTATCTGGATGAAACAAACCTTAAAAGATTTTGGTTTAAATTTTGAAAATACAACTATTTTCTGTGACAATACTAGTGCTATAAACTTATCTAAGAATCCCATTTTACACTCATGAACTAAGCACATTCAAATAAGACATCACTTCTTAAGAGAACAAGTCTTAAACAACATTATTAAACTCGAATTTATACCCACTAATCAACAGTTAGCAGACATATTCACTAAACCATTAAAACATGAAGACTTCACACGTATTAGAAGAGAACTAGGAATATGCAAACTAAGTGACTTATAAATTAACCACACTTATTAAGATTATTGCTTTTGATAAAATCTTATTTTAAAAGGCTTTGTCTTATCGATTTTTTTGTGTTTGTTTTACTATTCAAAGTCAAACTATGTTTTCATATTTTCGTATACTCTCAATACTCATAGAAACACATTCATCATGACACATTCTTTATGTCTTTCAACTTGTCATCTTTCAAGTACACTCTCATAATGACTTCTTGTCCTATCTCCTTTTACGCATATCCATAAGAACCATTTACTTTAAGTAAAAAGCTATCATGACTTGGATCACATCACTCATTACACCTTTTATATCTTTTGTCTTTTTGTGACAACCTCTCATACGATAAGCTAGCCTACCTCCAAACATGATTCCTCATAATTTTGATTATTATTCTTAATTAATTATATTCATGTGATTATTATTCTTAATTATGAAGCATTTATATTAAGTAAAAAGCTATCATGACCTTGTATCAATATACTTCTCTAAAATCTTAAAACCTCTTATAAAAATTCAAAGTGATTATTATTTTTGTATCACCTTTTAAGTGGTTATATTTCACGTAAACTTTTACTATATCATCGGTTATTTCATAGCTTAAGTATAATCTATTATCATCCTGACACATCCTTTATGAAATTTTTAACTTCCCTTTTTCGACAACTTGTCCTCTAGTGTTTTTAGTACTACTAGTACCACCCTTTTATTTCCTCTTTCTCTCTTTATCTCATATGAAGTGACTTTCCATCCGTGACCATGACTCTCTCATATATTTTATATCTCTCTTAAATCGAGATTCATAAAAGTCTTGTCTTCAAGCAAAACTTTATCTATTGGCTAATCTAACTCTACTTTATGTCATATCTAAATCAAGTGATTGTTGTCCTTTATAACCTTTCTCATTTTTCTACATATCCGTATCATCTTTTTATGTCTATTCACTCTCCTTTCACGCTTATCAATATATATACTTCTTAAATAAAAATTATTATTGCCTCTCACTCATACCCCATGGGTTGTCCTATTCCAAACTCTCCTTTCACGAATTAGGAATACTTCCACATAAAGTAAAATCATGTAGAAAAAGTTGCTTGTTTTATTAGGCCATTATTTTCTTCACTCTATAACTATTCTTTCAAACTTTTTGAATTATTCGCTCTCTCAAGTTCAAAACATGACACCCCATACTCTATTAATGACTTGTCTCACTAGTCGATAAACTCACCCATAGTAAAATTCATATATATATATACAAATTTGTTCAAATCTATGTCCTTAAAATACACACCAATATAATACACTATCTTCCACCATTGATTTGATTTGTCATTCACAAGCCCCTTAACTTACAACTCACGAATTTCCTTATTCAAACTACAATCCAAAAATCCTTCACTTCCATTGTCATTCAAATTATTGTCACAATTATTTTCTCTTTTCTATTTAATCGATTGGTTCATTCCTCACCAATACCACTCGTAGCTCACTATCTTCAAACTCATCCCTCTCAACATCCTTTTTCAATGGCTTCTTCCTCCAACTCTGCAATCACTGCCGCAGATCTAAGGTATCCCGAGCTTTTTCATGACTACAACCTACTTTGCTCTCGACCCATTCATGAAGGAAAATTAGTTCACTATAAAGACTTCATGCTATTTGACCTAGACAACTTTTTCCCCGAACTCAAACATCTACTAGGATCTTCATCCCACGCTGCCTATTATCCTGAACTAGTTCGACTATTCTATACAAACTTTTCTACTGATCATGAACAAACCACTATCACCACCAAAGTACGCGGACAACTGATGTTCTTTCATGCTTCCTCACTAGGTAGAATTCTAAACCTACCTTCCACCGGCACAGACCTCAACACCATAGTACCAATCGAACGATCGGTTCTTCGAAAAATACTTCTCTGCCTTTCCTATCAACTGGTTCAGTGTCATCTTCCACAACATGATCAACTTTCGTTCTTTTAAGTCTCTTCCATTCGGATACTTCATCTCACTCATTCTTGAATTCTTCCAGATTCCTCTTACAACCGATGTCGTCTACTACTCAAACAATATTATTGATGACTCCTCTCTTCATGAAGAAGAGTCCTCTCCTCTAAACTCTGACGACGAAGGTCCTCAAGACGCAGATCAAGCAGCAACTTCTGACCTTGACATCTTCACAGCTATTGTCAATATTCAAAACACCCAGGATCTCCTTCTGAAGAATCAAGCTTCACTACAACTCGGCCAAGATGCACTACTCCAAAAGTTTCACCCTTCCTCCGGCTCCACATAAACTTATTTTTTTTGGTCTGTAATAACTTTTAATTACTTTTGGTCTGTACTAACTCTCTTACTCTGATCCCTTCTTTTTTGTCTATGACAAAGGGGGAGAAATCCTGTCTCCATTATTGGAGAAATACTCTCGTTAAACATTTTTCAATATTTTTATCATATTATTATTTCTATGCATAATGTTTTTTTGACAGGGGGAGCATATTTTGTCATTATCAAAAAGGGGGAGAATGTTGAGAAACTCTGTTTTGATGTCACATAATATGATACACTGTCGTATTTGATTTTATATGATATGATAATATGTCCTCTTGAAAAATGGTATATTATGACTGAATATGTTTTGCCATAAATCTAACAAGTATTTGATGCAAGGATATCTCACCCAAAAAGGATGGAGACTTCCTGTTCAAGTACAACTAGTGCAATCATACTCCTTGAAGAAAAAGCTTGATGAGCCATGCATTCCTAAAGTTCAACTGAAGAGATCGGCTACCTCAAGATGAAGATTTTTTTCTTCTTTAGAGTCATATGTAACAGAACCTTCAGGAACATGCATATTGCATATTACATACTCATTCATAAAAATTATATCATAAAAGTATACGATAGTTTCAAAAAGCTCCTTTTTGAAAACTAATAATTGTACCTTCTTACAACCCTTTATGAAAAAGATATTTTGACATGTAATAATTGTACCTTACACTATATACAAGACAACATGAAAAGAAATGTAGGAAAAAGACAAAACATGAAATCAGCTACATAGAGAAAAACAAATATAATATGTTTTTGAAAAGACTCTAGTTACCTTCTTTAAATAAATGTTTTTAAATATGGGAAAAAGACAAAAACATGAAATCGGCTACATAAAGAAAACAAATATAAATTATTTTGATAAAGACTCTAGTTACCTTTTTACAAACCCATAGAATGTCGACTTACTTGAAGTCATCATTCTCTTTGTACAAGCATTAAATACCTCCTGTAAGAATCCTTGTTAATATCCTTCTCAAAGAATGTCGACTTTCTTGTAGTCCTCATTCTCTCTGAAGACTTTGAAGAACACAACATAAAGAAAACACTTGACATGACTATGTACAAATAAATATCTCAAAGCACTCATTGTACTTACACTCATTTAAAGTAAAGAAGTACTTATGTACCTCAAATCATTAATTAGAATAAGGACAAAACTACAAATCCAACGTTCAATGTACTATTATAAGAAATAGACTTTTTACATAAAATATGTATTACCTAAAATATTACAACGACTAAGTGTACCCTATATTTTATTTTTATGGAAAAAGGCATTCTCGATTTTATCTAAAAGATGTTTTTGAAATGACATGACATTTTACATTTCAAAAAGGCTACGATTTCAAAATGTAACGACTACTTTTTTAAAGCTATATAAACACACTCAAATAAACTATTCAACAAGAGGAATGGAATAGATGTGTGAGCTTACAACGAGAAAAATTCTATTCAATATTTGAAAAGAGAGCCTTGAAAAAGAAAGAGAAAAAGAAAAGAAAGAAAAGAGAAAAAGTCAAGTCCAGCTCTTTGACAAAGAGTATCCTCTGAGTGACAAACAGAACATTCTGAGAATCCTTCATTCGTGCATTCATATCATTCTGAAGGTTCTATAGGAAGTATTGTAACTTTCTGTTATTCACTGTATTTCTTCTTTGTTGAAAGAAGTAGACCTCTGAGAAAGAGGGTGTTGTCCTTCTCTGTTGAGAGAAGAAGACCTCTGTGAAAGAGGGTGTGCCCCTTCTCTGTTGAGAGAAGAAGACCTCTGAGGAAGAGCGTGTTGTACTATTTATCCGGTGACTCGGATGTTATAGTGGAAAGCTCAAGTGGTTTGCTTGGGGACTGGATGTAGGTCTGGGTACTGACCGAACCAGTATAAATTATGTGTTTTATGTGTTGTGCCTTATTGCCTGATTATTTTATTTTATCGATCTTTATCGTATTTCACTATTCACCCCCCCTCTAGTGGAATTTCAGGTAACCTAATGGCATATGAGGTCCAACTTCAAGACAGACAAGAAAAAGAGCCTAAGAAGAAATCTCTTGCTTTTAAGGCTACTTCTGACTCAGAAAATTCAGAAGAAGATGAAGATGAAGATATTGCCCTCATCACAAGGCAATTCAGAAGATTCATCAAAAAGGGAAGATTTCAAAGAAAGGTAAAGAAAGCAGATTCTTTCATTCCCAATGAAGTCAAGTGCTTTAACTGCAAAAAGGCAGGACATATCAAAAAAGATTGTCCTCTTCTCAAAATCAAGCCCAAGGACCAATTCAAGAAGAAAAAGGCATTTCAAGCATGTTGGGATTATAGTGACTCTTCTTCCGATGAAGAATCAAATGAAGAAGTCGCCAACATGTGTTTTGTAGCACAAGAAGATTCGGTAAGTCAATTTGACTATGATGAGTTATTTGAAGCATTTAATGATTTATATGCTAAATTTAAGAGTCTTAGTTCTAAAAATAAAGAGTTAAAAACTGAAAATTTAACTCTTGACTCTCAAAATAAAGTGTTACTTCAAGAAATAGAAGATCTCAAGAAGGAAAATTCTTTCCAAGCACTTGAGATAAAAGAAATTGGAGTTAGAACCAATCTCTTACAAAAAGAAATATCTAGTCTTAAAGAAAAGTCAAATGATCTATTTTCTATAGTGACCAAATTCACAAATGGTCAAGAGAATCTAGAAAAACTTCTTGGTTCTCAAAGATGCTCGGTTAATAAAACCGGATTGGGATATTGCTTCTTTGATACTCAAAATAGACCAAACTATGTGGTGAAAAATCAAAGACATTATTCTCAACCTTTTGTTCATAAAACTAAACTTTCTAGTTCTAATAGAAATGCATCTAGATATGATTATTCTAGACATGTTTATTCTAAATCCTTTTATAGAAAGAATATTTATTATCAAAGGAAACCAAAATCCAAATGGATATGGGTTCCTAAGACTAACTCTCATGGACCCGAAAATAGAAAGGGGTCAAATGCTCTGTTTTCTGATTTTGTTGTAGGTACACAACATAAGGAGCAAATGGATATTGGACAGCGGCTGTTCCAAACATATGACTGGAAGGCCGGAGTTATTTTCCACCCTCCAAAATAAGGATGGAGGAACCATCACCTTTGGTGACAATAACAAGGGAAAAGTGATAGGTATTGGTAATATTGGTAATCCAAAATTTCCCTTGATAGAAAATGTTCTTTTAGTAGATGGTTTAATGCATAATTTAATATCTATCAGTCAATTATGTGATAAAGGTTTTCATGTTTCTTTTGAAAATGATTTATGCTTAATTTCTGATTTTCAATCTAAAAAGATCATTTTTAAAGGTAAAAGAAGAAACAATGTGTATGAACTATATCTAGATGAATTACCCTTTTTTAATGAAAAATGTCTTATTGTTTCAAATGAAATTCAATGGTTATGGCACAAGAGACTTGGACATGTTAACTTTAAAATTATTTCAAAGTTATTCAAGAATGATCTTGTAAGAGGCCTACCTAGAATACCATATAAAAAGGATCACTTATGTGATGCTTGTCAAAGGGGTAAACAAATCAAGAGTTCTTTTAAAGCAAAATATATAGTTTCAACAAAACGTCCTCTTGAACTTTTACATTTAGATCTATTTGGACCATCTAGAATTCAAAGTTTGAATGGTAGCAAGTATGCTTTTGTTATAGTAGATGATTATTCTCGGTTTACATGGGTGATTTTTCTAAAAAGCAAAAATGATGCTTTTTCAGAATTTTCTAAACTTTGTAGAAGAATTACAAATGAAAAATCTACATCTATTATTAAAATTCGTAGTGATCATGGTGGTGAATTTGAAAATGAATCTTTTCTAAAGTTTTGTGATTTACATGGTATATCTCACAACTTTGCTTTTCCTAGAGCGGCTCCACAAAATGGAGTTGTTGAAAGAAAGAATAGAACTTTGCAAGAATGTGCTAGAACCATGCTTCAAGATAAAAATTTACCAAAATACTTTTGGGCTGAAGCAATTAATACAGCATGTTATGTCTTAAATCGTGTTCTTATTCGACCAATTTTACATAAAACATGTTTTGAATTGTATTATGATCGTATACCAAAGATCTCATATTTCAAAATTTTTTGTAGTAAATGTTTCTTGTTAAATACCAAAGATAATCTTGATAAGTTTGATTCAAAATCAGATGAATCAATATTTCTTGGATATTCTTCTAGAAGTAAAGCATATCGTATTTTCAATAAAAGAACATCTTGTATTGAAGAATCTTTACATGTTGCATTTGATGAGAATTGTGAGCAGGTTATACCTCTAAGCGAAGAAGAAGAAGTAATACTTCAAGAAGAACCCTTGATAGAGAGTACTTCTCAAGAAAATATTCCTCTTCAACCGGTTTGGAAAGAAGTTCCTAATCATCCACATGAACAAGTTATTGGTGAAATAAAGAGTGGTGTCCAAACTAGAAGGCAATTAGAAAAATATATTGCAAATGTTGCTTTCATATCTAAATTAGAACCAAAGAATATCAATGAGGCTTGTGTTGATGAATTTTGGCTTTTGGCCATGTCTGAAGAACTTAACCAATTTAGTAGGAATGATGTTTGGGATCTAGTTGATAGACCAAAGGATCATCCGGTAATTGGAACAAGATGGGTCTTCCGAAATAAGCTGGATGAAAATGGTGAAGTCATTCGTAACAAAGCAAGGCTAGTGGCACAAGGCTATAATCAAGAAGAAGGCATAGATTTTGATGAAACCTATGCACCAATGGCTCAATTAGAGTCAATTCGAATGATGTTTGCTTTTGCTAGTTACATGAACTTCAAGTTATATCAAATTGATGTTAAGAGTGCATTCTTAAATGGACACATCAATGAAGAAGTTTATGTAGAGCAACCTTCAGGCTTTGAAAATGAGAAATATCCAGAAAAAGTCTACAAATTGAAAAAAGCTTTGTATGGACTCAAACAAGCACCAAGAGCGTGGTATGAAAGACTACGAAATTTTTTAGAACAATCTGGTTTTTCCATTGGTCGGGTAGACTCCACTTTATTTATTAAAAATCTTAATTCAGATATTCTTATTGTGCAAATTTATGTTGATGACATAATATTTGGTTCTACTAATGATTCTCTCTGTAAAGAATTTGCTAAAGCTATGCAGGAAGAGTTTGAAATGAGCTTGATGGGCGAATTAAACTACTTCCTTGGACTTCAAATAAAGCAAACTGAAGAAGGAATCTTCATCAATCAGGCTAAGTATACAAAAGAACTTCTCAAGAGATTTGGGATGGACTCATCGAAATCAAGAAGGAATCCTATGAGTACAACTACTTCTCTTGATAAAGATGAAAATGGTAAAAGTGTAGATACTAAGCTCTACAGAGGTATGATCGGATCTCTATTATACTTAACTGCTAGTCGACCTGATATTATGTTTAGTGTTTGTATGTGTGCAATATTTCAAGCTAATCCAAAGGAATCTCATTTAACTGCAGTAAAACAAATTCTTCGTTATTTGAAAGATACTTCAGATTTCGGATTGTTTTACCCAAAATCATCTTCCTTTGATTTGGTTTCATATAGTGATGCAGATTTTGCAGGAAGTAAATCTGATCGCAAGAGTACTAGTGGAACTTGTCATTTCTTAGGAAATTCCTTAGTCTCTTGGTTTAGTAAAAAGCAAAATTCAGTATCACTCTCAACAACTGAAGCAGAATATATAGCGGCTAGTTTAGCATGTTCACAAGTACTTTGGATGAAACAGACCTTAAAAGATTTTGGTTTGAATTACTCCACAACAACTATTTATTGTGATAACACTAGTGCTATAAATCTTTCGAAAAATCCTATTCAGCACTCAAGAACTAAGCATATTGAAGTTAGACATCATTTTTTAAGAGATCATGTGTTAAAAGGAGATATTTCGTTAAATTTTATTTCCACTAAAGAACATGCCGATATCTTCACTAAACCTCTTAAAAATGAAGATTTTATGAGAATTAGGAGAGAACTAGGTATTTGCTCGTTTTTGGATTTATAAAAATGTTGATTTTTGAACAAAATCTCAAAATCGCACTATATTAGTCGACCGATAAAATTCTAGTCGACTGGTGTTTTAAATTTTGGAATGTATTGCACCATATTAGTCGACCGATATATTTCTAGTCGACTGATGATATTTTTAGAATGAGTCGCACATTCTTAGTCGACCGATAAAGATTTAGTCGACTAAATTTTTTTACAATTTTTAAATGAAGGGACCCGATACCCCTTGGATTTTTAAAACACCCGTTCTTTTTAAAATAAGCATCGTTTCACTTCGTTTTCGTATCTTTTCGTTTTTCTTAAAAACGAAAACCTTAAAAATGAAAACCCTCTTTCTCTTTTGCCTCTCTCTCTTTCGAAAAACCCTCGGAGTGTCGTTCGATCCCATCTTCGCCGGAATTTTCTTGCCGTGACAGGGGGACGCTGGAATCTTCTGGCCGTGATCTTAAAACGCCAGAATCCTCCTGCAGTAACTGACACATCTTCAAAACACGCCGGAACCCTCTTGTGTGACAGTGCATTGCCGGAATCCCCTTGTGGCCGACTTCTCACTCGCCGTCAGCCATTGTATCCTCCTCTGGTTCTGTTTCACATCGCCGAACAACGTTCTACTTTTGCCGGAAATCATTTGGAAGCCGTCATTGTTTTTGGTAACTCTTTTTTTTAACCATGCCTCGTACGAAGTCTGCATCTGCAAAAGGTTTAGGTTCTCCTCCTCCTACACCTTTTTCAAGACATGGTTTTTCACTAAGATTACTTCGCAATCCTCTTTTGTATGATACTTTTGGATCAATTTCTGCACTACCTATTTTACCAGGCCGAAATGTTCTATTTCACTTGTTTTCTCATTACAAAATAAGAGAATTATTTCCTGGTATTTCACATCTTTTTTATGCTTGTGCAGATACCCTTCACTATCCTTTTCTGATTCACTTGTTTTACACGAATTTACAAATGGATCATGAAACTGGAGTTTTGTCCTCTCTTGTTCGTGATGTTGAAATCGAGTTTGATTCGAAATTACTTGGAGAAATTCTTGAAATTCCACCTTCAGACACTCTTTTCAACACTATTGAATTGAATGATGAAAGAGTTTTTGAACAAATTCTTCTTCCAGGAGCACCTCACTGCCCTCCTTTCAAAAATACTAATCTTCAAACTCGTGCACGCATTGTTGGATGAATCCTTGCCCACAATGTTCTACCCAAAACTGGTTCTTTTGATTATTATTCCACAGATCTATCTACGGCTCTTTATATTTTATTTGGAAATATTTCTGTCAACTGGGCCAATGTGTATTTTATAAATTTGTGGAAACAAAAACCATTTCTTCCTTATGGTTGTCTTTTAACCCGTATTTTTAGACATTTCAAAGTTCCTTTAACAAATGAAAAATACATTGAGCAAAAAGAGTTCTTTGATCAAACAATTTTTAAAAGAATGAAAATTAAATATCTGCCTCCTTTAAATGTTGATCAAACTGAACCATCTGATCCTAATGAACCATTAATTTCTGAACCTTTACCTTCTGCGACACCTTCATCTCATGCAAAAAGAAATAAATTTTCGACAAGTCAAGACCATGATGAAGTTATGTAGAGACTGAAAGCTTTAGAGCTGCATCAACATACTTTTCGTGAATATGTGACTCAACAACTATCTTCGATTCAGAAAGAGATTACTTCAATCAAGGATTTGCTCAACTCACTTTTCTAATCTTTGTTGTTTGAACTTTCATACTTTATGGGTTGTAATATTTTAAACTTGTATCTCTATTTTGCTTATGCTATTCCTGCCCTTACTCTTTTTGATTCTGACAAAGGGGGAGAAAAAGATGATAGCAAATACATTGAAATTGCAGAAGATCTTGCATGAGAAATGCAAAATTAAGAGAAAAAGAAAGCTTTGAATGAATGTATTTCTAAATGCATGAAGAAATGATGAATGGAAATGCAAACCAATCAATATGTGATATATGTGCTTTAAATATGCTAACTTTTAATGTTTTGCAGCATATTGATAGGGGGAGTAAAATCTCCATCTATGCATCTAAATGCTTCATCTTTGATTAAGTTTGTCATCATCAAAAAGGGGGAGATTGTTACGACAATGAAGCCATACATGATACTTCAAGTATAAGGTTTTGATGATGAGCAAGTGGAATCAACTGCATTTCAGCTAAGGCTATGAAGAAATTGAAGAATTCAGTAAAGAATCTTTAAAGACTAGTGTGCAAATGTTTAATTCATTAAAAGTCTTAGATTTTTGTAAGAGCCTTACTTAGAGTGCATATTTAGGTTGCATTTCATCTTAAAAGTCTTTAGAAAAACTTTTCTAAAAAGAACCCTCATGAAAATCTTTTTAGAAAACTCTTTTCTTAAATTTTCATGTTTATTAGTCGACCAATAGACTTACCAGTCGACTAATCCTTTCACGCCATATTTTCTAAAAAGTCATTTTTGTCAAATTAGTCGACCGAAGGTTTTATCAGTCGACTGGACAGAATGTCTGTTTTCTGGAAAATTAGCAGCAGTCGACTAATGGTTTTATCAGTCGACTGAACAGAACATGTGTTTTCTGGAAAATTAGCAGCAGTCGACTAATGCTTTTTATCAGTCGACCGAACAGAATGTTTGTTTTTCAGAAGATTTTAGCAGCAGTCGACTGAAAGGTTTTTCAGTCTACTGATAATATTATCAGTCGAATAATTTTTCTCTAGTCGACTAAGTTTCAAAAGTTCAGATTTTCAAACGGCTCGATTAACAGATCAGTCAACCGACGATAACTGTCAATATACTAATAACTAACTATTAGTCGACTAACTGATGTTTCAGTCGACTAATTTTGTCGTTTTCCTGAAACTTCAAAAAGGCGTGTCTTTTCATTTTTCAAACGTTTTGATTGTTCGAAATGGACAGTTTTGATACCCTTTCATACCCTCAACGTATGGAAAACTTTAACTATAAATATGAGTGCATTGTACACTAAAAAAAACAAGAATTCAATCAATTTGAATCATTTACTTATTGCTTTTCACTCCTATTCATTCAAGTATTTGTTTTCTCACTCACGTGATATTTTCACTTCAGTTTTTCACTCAAATCACTTTGAGAGATAGTGAATTCGTGAGTAGAGTATTTCAACAACCTCAAAAGCCAATTGCATCTCATTTGCATTCAAAAGGAAGGCTCATAGGTTGTTTTGTAAGTTGTTACTTATTTTATGTAAAAAGAAGGACTCCTTGGTGTAAAGGAGTTGTTTGCTTTCAGTAGGGTTGTTACTGAAAGTGGGACCAGTTATGGTCTGTGTGATCTTGTAGTTTACAAGGTTGATAGTGGAAATCTCAAGCGGGTTTTGCTTGGGGATTGGATGTAGGTCGGGTTAGACCGAACCAGGATAAAATCTTGTGTTCTTTGTGTGTTTGCTTTGAGATTTGCAAAATCATTAAATATTCCGCAGACAATTTTTTAAAAGCACTATTCACCCCCCTCTAGTGCTCATTGCCTAGATCCTTGTGCACTTTTACTAACAACCATCATTCTTGTTACTAATATATAGGTTTTCTTCCCAGGTCTCATTTTCCTTCCCTCTCAAATTATCATACCTCACCTACCCAATGAGGTTACATCAACTTCTTCAACATTCCTCCTCCAATCTTTATACATATCTTTAGCATCTGAAATCATCTTCTAATCACTAAGAATTTTTTCCTCACCATTATCTTTTTCTTTCAAGATTTTTCTTTGGCAAAAAAGGTCTATCAACGTATTTTCTTAAAGGTGGCATGATAAGGAATCTCATTCTAAGGTTACCATTCACAATCTCAAACAGAAAACATGCAAGGAAAACACAGCTTTGTTGTCATGTACTTGTGTAGGTCAATCTACATATTTTCATGTGCCCACACGTACACAGCACTACAACAGTATGAAAGGAAGGATAAGAAAACTATTTGATCCTTATGAATAATGAAAATGAGCAATGATGGAAAGGACAATACTAAGGTGATTTCCTTTCATGTTTGGTGCATCCTACAATATTGTCCAGATACTATTTTATTTTGCAATACATAGCTAACTATCATAAAGTTTATATCAATCTCCATAAAACAGAATTTGAAGATGATCTCAAGTGGCAACACAAGTATCAACAACAATTCACAAAAGCAATATAACTTCATTCCCAAGGAACATCACTTTGTCAAGCCAAAATGATGCGGAGTCGGCGACGAAGCCAATCCACAATCTGGGACCTAAATAGATCTCAATGCATGGAAGTGAATATTTGGAATGGAAGAGTCCAAACAGGACTCAATCAGCCTTCGTTTAGAGGCAAGGTCACTCTGAACCAATAGATAGTACTAGCACAAAAAAGATGTGCAATGAAGGCACCTTTTTAACGGGATAAAAAACATAGATTTTGGTTATTCGCCATCCAAGATACAATACATTCACTGGACTGGTTATCAATGTCAAACAGAGAGTCACTATTCAACTCGCAGAATTTGACCGGACAAACAATTTTGTTTGGGAAAGGAAGATTTTCAACACTAGTTTTGAAAATGCAATGTCCACAGATCCAGAATAGTGGAACTTGTCTAGAACAGAGCTCGAATTGGAGAAGTTTTGTCTATAACTCACAGACAGAACAAACATGTTGTCGGGTGTCCAATGGATGGACAATTTGTTGGCTTCGGGAGGGATTTTTGACCCTTGAATGACTGATCTTGAAAAAACGCAAAACATAAAACTCGTACAAAATTGTCTTAGCTTTCCAATAAGTCAAAAATTGGATTTTTTTGGTAAAACCACAAGAAGTTATGCCCAAAATATGTTGAGGTATTTTATGTTTTAATAATCCGAAACAATGATTAAGTTGGTTGACATGCAATAAACAAGCTAACTTTTGAAATAGCAAACTGATGATTCACGGATTTACTAAAACATGAAAGTTGTGAACTTCTCTGTTATATTTCTATAACATCAAAAAGATTGACAAACAAAGCCGTATTGTTCAAGATACGATTCAAACACTAAACTCTATCAAAAAATATATTAAAAAATTCAAAACTCAGAACACAATTAAACAGGAAACATTGTCCGGCTACTTAAGCATAGCATGAGGTGAATTCAGAAAAAATGGTAAACATGAAATTTGTAGATTCAAATGTTAGCTCTTCAACAAGCTAAAGTTAATAATTTTCTACTCATCCATTTTGCAGAACAGACCAAATTACGGAACTCTGTCAGGAAATGTAATAAGCAGTTCAGTAACTCAGATCACATTCAAACAAGAGAAATTGTCAGTCTTTTTAGACAAGTCATGCAATAAATTAAAAAAAAATAATAAGCATGAAAGTTGTAGAGTCGAATGTTAGCTTTTTAACAAGCTAAAGCTCATATTTTTTTGTTTAGCCATTTAGGAGAATAGTCCAAATTACTGAAATCTGTTAGAGGGCTTAGCCACTCACATCTGACTATTACATAGTCCCCCAAACAAAAATGTTTTCTTTCTAATGCCGATTAGTTTTAGTGAAGGTTCAACCTGCAACCAAAAACACTTCTAGGGTTCATTCACCTCAGATAAATCCCCTTCCTCCTTTACCCCAACTCCGATTAGAAACAGAAATAGACAAAAACATGATTAACACTTGGAACAAGTTAACATGGATTAAACACCTCTATCAATTCAAGCATACAAAAAAATAAAGGATTTTAACGCAAGAAACAAATATCTAGAAGTGTGGCCATGAATGCAGCCCCACATGAGCATCTCGGAAACTCCAAGGTCTCTAATGCATGCAGCAACAAGGTTGGTGTCCAGCAGCTCCAAATCCCTCACCCACAAGTTCGGTTCTTCACAAGGGTTTAAACCCCTCCCCAAAAGATCACATTTTTCTCTCCATACTTTCCACTCTATTTTTCTTCTTTCATTCTTTCTAGATTTTTTTTTCAAAGAAACAAAAGCTATCTCACCCAATTTCCTGCTGGGATTTAAGGGGCTTCAAAAAGAACAAGGTCTCTCATAGGCCACATGAGAGGTAGCCTCCCTTAAGGCCAATGAGGGCAGCCTCTTTTGAGGTTAATGAGGGAGCTTATTTCAAACAAGTCCCAGCTCTCATTGCACCTCGAGTTGGCCTAATAGCACCACACCCATTTTGAATTAATTGGACCAGCTACACAACACCTCAATCATGCCCAATGAGGATGGATTGATGTGGCTGGTCAAGGGAAGCTTAGAATTTCATTGATCTAGGTCCATATTGGTCCAGCTCTAGGAGCACCAATATGGATCCAGGTGGTGGTATTGGATCTTATTATAAGATCAACTACTTAAACTGGATCTTTACACACATATTACTTTGGATCCAACATTAAAGTTATAAAAAATAAAAATAAAACTACTTTGTAACCCCGTGCACCCTCTAGTACCACAAAAAAGATCTTACACACTAGAACTATCCGGATCTGTAGAATTGGGCACCTATTGTAACACCACAATTTTTATAACCTGAAAAATAGTGGATTTTTTTTTAAATACTTTAACAAATACTGCAGAAAAATACATCAGGTCCAAATTTGGCGTGCTACTACTTCACATAAACACTTGCAAATATATAATTATGAAATTCAGAATTTATCAACTAATTAACCAAGAATAAAATAAAATCAAACATCCACAATCATTTATAATTAATTATATTTGTTCTTGAATCGAATTTAATTGAAAATAAAATCAGAGTCAAATTTTTTTGCGAAGACAAATGAATGGTAGGCTCAGTCCCCGTCACAACCTCCCGCCTTCGCATGCAAGCGTCTACTCACTTCCTCAAAAATATTAAAATCTGAGGGGTCAGACACAACTTGTCTCAGTAGGATAGATTATACTAAACTTGTAAAACAAAAATACAAAACAAGAACTTCATCTAATTTTTCATAATAATTTAAATCTAAGTGACTAATCATGCATTTTAATTTAAACAAGTACGGGAACTAGTAAATTTAAACAAATATGCATTATTCATTTTTAACTCAAGTCAAATACAATGCACGAACAGATAAAATATATAAACTTACCAAATGCGGAAGTCATTGAATGCATGCATAAATTTTTATATTTGATTAAGTGTTATTTCCTAAATGATGAATGCAATGCCTAACTAATGCGCATACATCTTCAAGTTATCACTTCTTAGCCCCGCTGGTATGACACAAGCTTGAAAACTAGATCAGAGCCATGATGCAGGGGTATTTTCATACATAAGGGTGGCTTGATTTAGCCAGATACCTTTCACCAGTGACAGGGTGAGGGACTATAATTTGAGAGAGATTTTCAATACCTTTAATCCCGATGCATCAGATTTTCTCATGAGTAACTTAGCCCTCTACGGTGCAGTGTAATGCAAAGGTTTCCCCATAAAATCGTGGGAGGAGAGGGGCAACCTTTCGTTCTCAAAACTTACTTGACCCACAAAGTTTTGTACCACTTGCCACTCTCCCAGCAAGTATCTTTTACTTGCGATGTTGCATTATTTTATTTGATTACTTTATGTTTTACATGAAATCATACTTGAATCCATCAAAAGGATTCGGCCTCGTATAGAGCAATGGATGCACTTGCAAAGCAGTTGAACATTAATTCATTTATGCTTTTAACATAAACACGTACATATGCTTAAATAAAAATTACATACATTTCATGCTTTGGCTAACACATATGCATGTACATGAATAATACGATAAAGAAGCATATCTTGCATGCATCCACATAACTAAAATATTAACATCATTATCATAATCATAACATGTTCAAATATGCAGCCACAACTAACATTTGGGATTTAACATTGCACTTTTCATGTTGAACCCTTCGGTCTATTCACTAATGCTTAGCTCTCTTTTTTGCAACATGTTTGGTTATTAAAACTTTCATTCATGACATAAGGTAGACACATCTTTACTATATAAATCGGACATGTATATGCAAATACCTTATGCATACAAATCATACAAAAAAAATCCATGAAACATGTATACCTACGCATGAATCATAGTTGGACCCTTGACCAACTCCTAAAATATGAAACTCTCAACTTTGTCCGACTGTTACAGAGTTTACAGAAAATTTTACATTCAGTGAACAAAGCTAAAATTTTCACAGATCATAGAAAATTTTGTCATATTTTAGTAGGCACAAACCATTCATAAAAATTTCTCCGTATGAGGGAGTTACAAATGTTTTACTACAGACATGTCAGACTGTGTTTCAACTATTGCAGAAATATGCTCAGACCATGAATAGAGCTAAAAATTTTACATGACGTAGAAATTTTGTTAGCTTTTCAACGCAATAAATTGCTCATCAAAACTCCTCCGAACGAGAGAGGTATGAGCATTTTACTGGTCGAATGTATGACCAAAAAACTGTGATTCCGGGTCTATGCATTCAGGTAGGCTTAAACCGGGTTACCCGAATCCGTACACCCATATTTTTTTTACATAATTTTAATTAAAAACTAAAATAAAAATGCACAATTAAGTTTGATCTACTCTAAATGAGACATCATATTTTTTCTCAGCCATTTGGCCAGAAAAATCAACCCGTCTCTCACATGCATTATTTTCTCAAAAATTAATTCAGAAAAATACATAATTAATTAAATAAATCATGGAATTTATATACAAATAAAATTTAAAAAAATCTATAAAGATCAACGAATATCCACATGCATATATTCTACCAACTACAAAAAAAAATTACATCATCTATGTCACGAAATTCATGATTTTACTAAATTACTAAAATATTTTCTGAAAAACCTGATTTGACTAAATTTATGATATCTTAAAATTTTGACTATAGAAATTCACCAAGTTTTTACAAAATATCTACAACAACCCAATCTACTAATCTAAATCAATACTTTCAAGAAAAACATAGCATAATTTGCATATTTTTAGAATTTACAGATTTCTTTTCTGAGAAACTGGTTTTTGAGCAAAATATGTTTTTCAAAAGGAATTTTCTCTCAGAAAATCCTTCTTTTTCTATATTTCGATAGCCCTAAGCCAAACCAACGTATGGAAGGGTTTGTTTAGAATCTATTCTTATGAAAAATCAATGGAATTCGTGTTACGAATTCTATTTCACAAGAGAAGTATAAATCCACCTACCTCAAATCGTCAAAAGCTAATATTGAAGTCATACGTGCATGCGATTCGCAAAAGCCAGCCAAGTACCATGGTAGATTCCTCTTCTTGCAGCCTTGCTTTCACCATTAATGGAGGTCGATCCTCCCTTAGGGAGAAGAAAAAGAACAAGAGAGAGAGAGAACTTAGGAGGGAGAGAGAAAATAAAAAGAGGGTGTATCGTGTGAGGGGCCTTGTATAAGCCTCTCAAATTCCCCAAGGCATGTATCTGTTGCCTTATTTCTTTCCTTTATATATTTTCTTTGCATTTTCTTTATTTTTGTATATTATTTTAATATGGCAATGAAGGGGAGTCATGTGAATGAGACAACCCTCTCCCTTTATTTTATAAAAATGTTAACTATTACCATCAAGGAAATAGAAATTTCCTTTGCAAATTTTTTTCTCAAAAACTAAAACATGTTGGGACTAGATAGACCCCTACTAGTTGCCATGTACCCTTGCGTTTTAAACCTTTAATGCCCCAACTAGGTGACGTGCACTAGTTGCTCGACCTAGAATAAAATAGACTGGGGTTAAGACAGACCCCTACCTACAATGTCCGATAAGGTGACGTCCACTAGCTGTTCAACTCAAAAGAAATAAAACAGGTCGGTCCACAATCCACGAAAACCACATATGAAGGCAACAGCTGATTTATCAATATATATATATATATATATATATATATATATATATATATATATATATATATATATATATATATATATATATATATATATTGCCTATAAGAAGAATACTAGCATGAACCGATTCCTTAAAAGGGAGCATAAAAAAAACAAGAACCAGTTACATATGGATCTACTTCCTAAACCAAATCAGATCATGAACCTTTATATAAGTATATAAACATGAAAACATTTTTTTTAAACCGAGACATGGGTTTTCTCCACATTTTTTTTCAAGAACATGATCTTGGAGATCCATCTACCATGATCCATATCATATCAGCCCTTGCATGGCTGACATGTGCATATGGCTACACATATGGAGTTTTTGACATAGCATGAATCAACCTCTTAGTACCAAGCATACGCACCAAATTAAGGTGCACCTACACACATCATGAACCAATCATATATATATATATATATATATATATATATATATATATATATATATATATATATATAGTTTTTTATCATTACCTAAACTATGTCACATATATAACCCATGCTCTATACACGATATGCCATAGATAATAATTGGTAAGTGAGGTACGGGCCCCTCTTAAATGTCCATATAACAATATTTTGGTAAACTAATTGACTATTGAAATAAACATGTGTCGTTGTGGAGTTAGGACCCACATCTAATGAGATCAATGTAATATAGTTCAAGGAAGTAAACTCTTTCTTTCTTT
This sequence comes from Nuphar pumila, assembly GCF_984573655.1. Lineage (NCBI taxonomy): Eukaryota > Viridiplantae > Streptophyta > Magnoliopsida > Nymphaeales > Nymphaeaceae > Nuphar > Nuphar pumila. Next base: position 38,251,230 of record NC_143253.1, on the reverse strand, counting down.
TTTTCTCTTCTTTTCTAATTGTGCTGGTCATTTCCATGCTAAGATAATATATACATATATATTTTATTACCACTTCATATCATATTCCATATATTTCTCTTGATTTAGAGCTAACATGTTTAGGTACCTTGATTTATTGATTTTGGCTATATAAGCTCTTATTGCACTAGATTTCCATGGACCCCAGCTTTCTATATATGCATCCAGCCTAACCGTAAATCAAGAATTTCCTTGACTTTTTTGCTGACCTTGCATTTTTTTAATTCCTACTTGCTTTCCCTGTATCATACCTAACTCGTTCCTTAAGCTTAAATGGATTTCAATACTATTTGGAAATTAAATGCCTTTGCCCCTTTTTTTATTCTCTATTGATTTCGGAAACTTAATAGGTTGCCTTGATTCTACCCAAAGTAGGGACCTCGGCTGCATAAGAGAGGCTCAGAAGGGGCGTCTCACCCAATGGGCTTAATGACCCGAGATCTATCATTGTTCCAAATTTGGATCTATCCATATTACACATTCAAATGAATCTTTAATTTAGATCCAAATCCAATTGGACTCCAAATTCAAACTAAGTTATGCTCAAATGAACATTAAATTCTTGTAAATATTAATTAATCTTAATTATCTAAATTCCCTTCTCAAAAATTCTAGTTTTACTTAAACTAATTTCAAGTACAGTTTTTGCGAGGGTCGACAACACACTTTGTCATATTTTTTTTGTAAATTGGATTTTAACTTATGAAACTAAATTCAAAATTATTGAATTTACATTACATACATATCAAATTATCATAAATTTGTCTGAAATCATATTTGACTTTATTTTGATGAAATTTTATTAAATTTTATCTTTTTCATAAATTTAATTCTGAATGTAAATTTTGCTAAAATCAACCTGAATCAACTTTAATTTTTCATAGGATGTTTCTTATAATTTATTTTAGGCTAATTTACATTTTTATACTTCTTTCTCATAAAATTTATTATTAATATTATTTTATTTGTTAAGAATACCCTAAAAAATTTGCAGGTATTATCTTTAAATTAAATTTAAAATTCTAAATTCAATTTCAACAAAAATATAATTTATTGTATATTTCAAACTTAAATTCAAATTTGAATTTATAAATAAAAATTTAAATTGATAAAATTTTCTAAATTGAAATCAAAATTCCATAAGACTTTAAATTAAAATATATACTTAGTTTGAATCCTCACTAATATTAAACTCAAATTAAGATCGATTAAGTTCAACTTAAACTCATATTAGATCCGATAAAAATCAAAACTCTAATTCAGAATAAATTCTCAACTCGAACTTTATTCTGAATCCCAATTAATACTTGAATTATAATTAAATTTATGGCTTAATTTCTAGTAATATTTTGGGTTTAATTCATTATTATTTCTCATAAAGTATCGAAAATTTATGGGTTTTACACCTATAAAAAAATAAGAAGAAATGTCTAATATGATTGCTAACTTTGCCAAAATGGAATAAAAAATAACAATGCAATTTCTGAGAAGGTAAAATAAAAAAATCTCAAAAATTAAAATTTAACAAAAATAATGAATCTTGGAGATCCAATTGGACTTGGATAGTCCTGCATGTCATTGGATCTGCAAGTTATCACATCTCGGATCAGGTCTGGTGAGTTGGATTTGGATCCAACTCATCTTCACTAAATTGATGATCTGGATGCTTTGCATCATCCCCTACACGGTTGAAAGGCTTCATCCTTGGAGCCTTGTTCTTCTCATGCAAAGATTCAAAATAAAATCAACGCAAAAATTGTCCCGATGAATAAAAAATGAATTATGCAATGCAGACAACATCAGATATATGAGTATAATTATGTATACACTGCAAATGTTGTAAAGTTCTATCAGCCATTAATACATTAACATTTTTATCATGCAAGGCAAACATATTTAGGTTTTCACTCAAATATTCATATTGATTCTCGCAAATATTTATGGTTCGATAAAAACTTGCAAATTAACATTCCTTACAAAATGTAATTCAGAAAAATTTGATTAAAGACAAAATTATCTAGGACACGATGTTTAATAACTTTGCTTTGCATAAAAGCCTTAACGATTTCAACAAAATTTGGATCATCTACACATAAATGTTTTGATATATCATGCCACATAAAAAGCAAATTTTATAATAAGATCATGATAATCACATAGCAATTTATTTTAAAGATGAGCCACACAGTATAGCAAGAATTCAAACTTATTATATGAGTTTGTCAATGACACATAAGAAAAATGTTTTGTATTATCAATAAAAATCTGATGATTCCAAAAAAAAATTGGGGTGGTCATACTTGCCATTCCTAATGTGCTCGACTCACATTCAAGACTAACATGAGTCTCTAAACTCTTGAACAACTCAACAAGAGAATTTTTAATGTCTAAACGCTCATTGACACACATTTCGATAAAATTTTCAATACTGTTATAGGGCTTTTCAATTTTGACATTTTCCTTAAAGATGAATTCACTAATGAGGTTTGGGAGGTCATTGTTGACAATAATGTCAGTCGTCTCTTCAAAAAGACTTCTTTTTCTATGTGCTAATAGAATTTTTCGAAAATCGGGTTAACAAGAATGTGTCAAGAAAGTTCTTCTAGAGGTTCTATTTCACAAACTTAAGAAATGTGGGACATCTCTTCGAACATCTTTTCTAAGATAAGTTCATCAACAATTTCACACATAGGAACATCCTCTAATTCTGGTGTGGTTTCCTTTTCATCAATTTCATCGAAGATTGGGTCACCAAAAATTTCATGAAAAGGCTCCTATGGAGGATCCTTTATGAAGATAACAAGTGTGCGACTAATTTCTTCGGACTGAGACTTTTTCTTGAAATCTGAACCAATTTCAAAATCCTTACTCTCCCCTATGATTTTTTTGTGGTTCCAAGTCATAAGAAATGGGATTTTCTTCGATTTTGTGACTCACATACGAGGTATCCTCAAACCTAACCCTAGCATTAACAAATTTAAACGAGGTGGGTTTAGGTTATGGACTAAACGATGAGAAGGGTGCATGAGTGCTCAGCCTCGGTCCCCTATGCAAAGGATTCACATAATTTGACTTCAGATATGGATCACGAGACTCCTATTTGGATCTCCTAGGCATATTTACAATTTTACCCGAATACGAATATAGATGCAGGTCAGACCCACGATCGGAGTTATACCGCCTATAAGATCTTAGAGATCCACACACACCTAGCTTGGTTCAACATTCTACCTTTAAAATCGCATCATAAATTTTTATATATTGGTCAAGGACTTGGTTTTGCAAGTCAAGAAGTTGATGCCGAAGATCCCTATTTTCCTTTTCTAGATTTGGCTCACTATGACCTCTATCACTCATTCGCCCGGACATGGTGAAGATCCCAAGATACACCTAGGACAAACAACAGAACCTATACTTAGGCTTTAACTCTTAGAACCATGAATCGTGTCGGATTAAGAAACCCAACAACTAGCTCTTGTACCAAAATGATATGGAGTCAGCGATGAAGTTGATCCGCAATCCAAGATCCAAATGGATCTCAATGTGTGGAATCCTATATTTTGATGGACGAATCCAACTCCAAGGAATCGAACAGAACGGCTTGGTTCTATTTAGGTTCAATGGACTTTCAAACATGAGAGTTGGAAATAAAATCCCAATAGTCCTGGCCATAACTTCCTCAATCTGACAATTGTCCAGTCTGATTTCATCTATTTTGGGTTTGTTGGGATTTTATTTCCAACTCTCGTGTCTGAAAGTCTGTTGAACCTTAACAGAACCAAGTCATTATGTTCGATTCCTGCGAGTTGGATTCGTTCGTCAAAATATAGGCTTTCGCACATTGAGATCCATTTGGATCTCGGATTATGGATCGGCTTCATCGCTCACTTCACATCACAAAACTTACATTTTAAAAATTTGGCATATAGCTAATGCTCTTGAAGAGTCTTCACGACAATCCTCAAGTGCTCCTAGTGTTGTTCTTTGCTTTAAGAGTAGATAAAGATATCATCAATAAAGACGATAACGAAGGTATCCAAATAAGGCCTGAATATTCAGTTTATCAGTTTCACAAACACAGAGGGTGCATTAGTGAGTCTGAAAGGCATTACTATGAACTTATAATGGCCATACCTTATTTTGAAGATAGTCTTTGGTATATCTTCCTCTTTGATTTTGAGTTGATGATACCCAAATCTGAGGTCGATCTTGGAGTACACTTTTGCTTTACGTTGTTGATTGAATAAGTCTTTGATCCAAAGTAATGGATACTTTTTATTTATGGTTGCCTGGTTGAGCATCTTATAGTTGATATACAATTGTAACAATTCATCTTTCTTTTTTATGAATAGCACAGGTGAGTACACTTTCACTTTGCGAAGTTGATTGAATAAGTTTTCAATCCAAAATAATGGATACTTGTTTTTTACGGTTTCCTGGTTGAGCATCTTATAGTCGATACGCAATCGTAACGATTCATCCTTCATCTTTACAAATAGCACAGGTGCTCCACACGAGCATACACTCGATTAGATGAATCTTTGCACTATCAACTCTTCTAGTTGACCCTTTAGCTCATGGAGCTCTGCTGGCGCCATCCGATCAGGTGCTTTAGAAATTGGCGTTGTTCTTGGTAAGTATTTGATCCTAAACTCGACCTCATGTAGCGAAGGGACTCCTAGCAACTTCTCTGAAAATACATCAAGAAATTTTTACACTACCTCAGGTTGTTAAGAGGTATAAAGTTTGACTCCTCTACTGAGAGATTTACCAAGAAAGGTATATAAACCTTCCTGAGGTACTTTTATGCTTTTAGCACTGATATTACTCATTTTTGTAGAATAGGTCTGGGTAACCTATATTTCACCTTGGGTAACCTGAGTTGAGACAGTATCACTCTACCTTGGTTGCTCAAAATTTTAGCATGGTTCTGGGCTAACCAACTCATACCCAAGTTGACATTGTACTGCATCATATCAAGTAAGATAGCGCTAGTAGGCAAGTGTTGCCTCGCTATCTCTACATCTAGATTCTTTACACATTTTATATATTTAGTGTGAGAACCCAATGGGTTATACACTTCGAGCTTTTTATCCACAAGTTCTATCGAGGTATGAAGTTGTTCGGTGAAATCGTTAGAGATAAAAGTATATGTGGCCCCACAATCAAACAAGACAAAAGTTGCATGTCTATTAACAAGTATGGTACCTTCAATCGGGTCACCATATGGGAGTTATTCGGTTGATACAGCGTAAACACAACCACCATGGCTTTTTGTGTTGTCTTTAGTAGTGGTGATCGCTAGAATGGAGGACGTTGTTGTGGTTGTTGGGAAGGTCCTACTAATCCCATATTTCTTCATTGTTCATTTGAAACCTTCTTGTTGTAATCCCTTGCTTAGTGGACCAACTTACCACAGTATAAACAACCACATGTATCACAGGGACATGGTTTTTTGGGGTGATAAAAGCGACATTTTTGGCAGCTAAAGTTTGACTAGTAGCCAGGCTGGACAAGTTCTTGTTTTTGTGGTAGCCTCATGGCCGGTGGAGCGGAGTTCTTTCCTTAAAACTCTCTCTTACGAAAAGGTGGTTATGACTCCTGCCCACCAGGGAACATCCTCTTGTTGTTCCTGTCACCTGTTGTTGGTTTATTTCCTGCAATCCTCTTTTATCGCCCCCAATCCATATTTATTTTTGAAGTTGCTGCTATGACAACATGGAATGTTTGTAGCATGCTTGTTATTACACAACACTGTAACCTTTCTCCTGACCCATAGATGTACTTGTAACACCCCAAAATTTTAATCTTGAAATTTCAAGAGATTTTTTTTTCTGTAAAAAAAAGCATAAACAAACTTTTCTTTGGATTAAATATTTTAGACGAGTTACAATATGATCAATCATCATAACTGAATTAAAAAAAATGTGAATGACATTCACTAATAAATTTTAATTTAGTTCCAATAATTTAAAATTTACATCAGAGTCCTTTTAATTCAAAATACAAAATTATTTTTTCAAAACTATCCACGGGAAAGTAAAAGTGGCTCTCGATGCCACCCAAGCATTCCTCATTTGTTCTATAGTTGCATATCATACTTCATCTAAAACCCATAAAACAAGTCAGACTCGTGAAAGCCTGGTGGGAAACGCTATTCAATACTCAGAAATTAAAATAAACATGCAAAAGAATATTACTATACTCACATATGGAGATATCAATCATCACTTTAAATATACATATATTGCAATGCTTCTCACAAATACCAATCATACACACTTGCATATTTTTTTTAATCATAAATAGTTATATATCCATGAACATTTAAATATATATGAGCAGTTAATAATGTATGCACTTACCATTACAGAACGGTCAACCATTTATGCATGAATGACTTTATTATCTTTAATTAGATTTTCTTTTTAAATGATACATGTCATGACTAACTAAATCCATAATCAATTTATGTTTCACTTCTTAGCCTCGTGATAGGAACATGGGCTTACACCTAGATCAAGGCCATGATACAGGCAATGTATTAATACAATTATAACTTTGTCCTAGTCGAGCACCTTTTACCAGTCCTGGGTGAGGGATGAATATTATTGAGAGAGAGCTTTCAATACCACCATCCTGATGCATTAGACTTCTACTCATGAGTATAATACCATCCATAGTACAGTCTATTGTAGAGGCTTCCCCTATCTTCATGGCTGGAGAGGAGCAACCTTCTATACTAAAAAACTTTATTTATAAAGCCATACATACCACTTAATTTCTTCTTTTAAGCATCATATTTTAGTCTTATATGGTTAACCTCTTTAATTCATTAGTTCTATGCAACACACGCTATAAATCCAATTTAAAGATTTGGGCTCTTCTAGGGTCATGGATGCACATTCTTTAAAATGCAAATTTAATCAATCATGTATCATTGCATAATTTGTTTTTACTTTTAACTTAAGCACTCATTCTTTAAAACCCATAATTTTCTTTATAATTAAAATGAATATATGATGGTATTGATATGATTATGACTATATTTGGGCATTCTTAATTTTCTGGATTTTTTTGAAAATCTTGAATTTGTGATATTCGTGTTTTCCTCAAATTTCTTGATTTTCTCGATTTTGAGTAATATTTTAAGAATAATCGAAAAAGATAAGTCATAAAGAAATTATTTGAGTTGTGATTTGGATCTCAAATTTCAGTTCTGGATCCAAAATCGCTATTTGGATCCAAGTTGGATCTGGGGTTTAGTTTGGTTTAGATCCAATAATAATTAGTATTTGGACCCAATGGATGTGTTTTGGATTTTCATGGGAGACATCCAATGTGGATCCATATTTGGATCCAAGAGCCCACATAGACTCCATAACCTCTAGTTTTAAATTCATAAAAATTTAAATTAAGTAAAATAAAGAGAGGATAATTAAGACCTTTAAATTAAATGTTTTTAAAGTTTTAAATACAGAGGATTTCCCACACATCTAGAAGAGTCCACATGAGTTTTCAAGCTAGAATCAAATGTTGAAAATTCAAAATTTATTGTCTTACAAAATAATAAAATCAAAATAAATCATAATTAGGAGTCTAAAAGTTATTTTTTCTCTCTAGAATAGTCCTTTCTCTCCCTCCACACATTTTTAAAGAGGGAGAGTCTAGATCTTATTGATCTAGGGCTTGAGAGGGTATAAAAATACAACCCTCCCACACGCCCCTCATGTTTGGAGAAAAAAAATCTCTCTCTTTCTTCTTCTCTCTCTTTTTCCTTTTTCTTTTTGCTTTAGGATTTTCTCTCTCCTTCAAAACATGTAGGAGCCTTGGAGAACCCTTGTGCAACCATTAGACCTGCACTTAGTTGCTGAGTGGTGGTGGAATACCAGTTGGATCGCCTGTTTCTTCGTTCTAATCGTGAAAATCGATTATAGACAGGTAAGATTTACGTAGCCAATTTTTTTACACATTTAAAGCATGCATGATTTGATTATTCTGTTTCTAGCAGCATATGATCATGTTCTTGATTTTTTTTACATGCTTTCTTGGTTGGAAAAATCATTTCTTTGGTTTGAAAAAGGTAAAATCATGATTTTTTCCCAAAAATGATTTTGAGAAATAGGCATAATTAGGGTTTCATTGTATTTACGTATTAGATTCAATCATAATGTGACTTTTCTGGTTTTATTCATGTGTTAACTCATATTGAGTCAGATCAAATAAAAAAATAATTAAATTCTAAAGGTTTTATTATAAAACCCATGATTTTCTTGATAATTAAAATAACTATATGATGGTATTGATGTGATTATGACTATATTTGGGCATTCTTGATTATCTTGATTTTCTTGAAAATGTGATATTCTTGATTTCCTTAAATTTTCTTGATTTTCTTGGTTTCGAGTAATTATAAATCTTTGTCTTAATATGTGAATAATATTTCAAAATTAATTAAAAAAGATAACTCATATAAAAAATTTTTTAGTTGTGATTTAGATCTCGAATTACGATTCTGGATCCAGAATTGCTATTTGGATACAAGTTGGATCCAAGATTTGGTTTGGTTTGGATCTAATTCTAATTAGTATTTGGACCCAATGGATGTATTTTGGACCCTCATGGGGACGTTCAATGTGGATCCTCATTTGGATCCAAGAGCCCACTTAGTTTTCATAACTTCTAGTTTTAAATTTATAAAAAATTAAATTAAGCAAAATAAATGGGGGATAATTAAGACCCTTAAATTAAATGTTTTTAAAGTTTAAAATATAGGAGACGTCCCACACATCTAGAAGAGTCCACATGAGTTTCCAAGCTGAAATCAAATATTGGGAAGTCAAACTTTATTGTTTTACAAAATAATAAAATATAAAATAGAAAAAAAAATCAAAATAAATCATAATTAGGAGTCTAGAGGTTGTTTTTTTCTCTAGAATTGTCCTCTCTTCCCTCCACACGTTTTTGGAGAGAGAGGGTCCAGATCTTATTGATCTAGGGCTGGGGAGAGTATAAAAACACACCCCTCCCACATGCCCTTCACTTTTTAAGAAAAAAATCTCTCTCTTTTTTTTTCCTCTCTCTCATTTTCCTTTTTCTTCTTGCTTTTTGGGTTTTCTCTTTCCTCCAAAACATGTAGGAGCCTTGGAAAACCCTTGTACATCCATTAGACCTGCACTTAGTTATTGGGTGGGGGTGGAATAGGAGTCGAATCATTTGTTTCTTCATTCTAACCATGAAAATTGATCGCAAACAGGTTAGATTTACATAGCCAATGTTTTTATACCTTTGGAGCATGTATGATTGAAGTATTTTGATTTTCAACAACTTTTAATATGTTCGTAATTTGTTCTACATATTTTCTTGGTAGAAGAAATTGTTTCTTGATTCGAAAAATATAAATATTATATTTTTTCCAAAAATGATTTTAAGAAACATGCAAAATTAGGGTTTTGTTATTATTTCGTATTAGATCTAATCATAGTATGATTATTTATAGTGTTATTCATGTATTAACCTATATTAAGTTAGATCAAACTAAAAATAATCAGATTCTAAAGGTTTTATAATCTTAAAAAGGGTTTTTATAAAATCATTTTCTGAGAAACCTAAAGCTATGATGTCTGATAAATTTTTTCCGAATATTTTGAAAAAAAATCAATAACTCTATGAATACCAGTCCAAAAGATTTAAATAAAATCACTATGATCATTTACAGATCTTGATCTTAAATTTAGAATCTTGTTTTGCTCATTTTGGATCTGTATTGATGCAGATATGTCTATTTTAACACATCCTCAATTTCTAGCTCTCATTATAAGATGATTTTGACCCATCTTTGATAAACATTATAAACACCTATAAAAAATAATTTTAAATATTTTATACAAAAAAATAATGAATAATAATACCTAATATAAGACTGTGTAAAAAGGGTTTTGTCAAAAAACATTCTAAAAGAAAATTTAAAATTAACTTAATCTGATTAAAATCCTGTAGATTACAGATTCTAGGTTGAAACTCTGTCAAAATAGGATTTCATAAAAGATTTTTAATTATTTATGTATTTATTTGTTTTATGGACAGTTTATTGGGTTGTATTTTTGACATAACAGGTAACCACAATAAAAATATCATGATTTTATCAATGTTTTGTTATTCTTGACAAATTTTATAAAATCGAGTTACCAGAAATCTGAATTTGTTTCAACAACTTATACTTGTTATTAATTAGCAATGTGTTAAAAGCTTATGATTTTGATATATTTTTGACATGTATTGTATATTATTGGTGATTTTATGTCATATTGCATCAATATTAATGAGCTATCCATATGAGAAGATATGATTGGGATGTTTTTGTGAATCGTACGTGTAATACACGACTCCTTTTATATTGTTTTGCAAATATATTATTCTGATCGATTCTAAAATATCAATTATAGTTATATCGATTTGATTAGTAAGGGTTTATTGGAGCGCTTATCGAGAAAGTGGAGTTAATGACTTCGATTAGGTTTTGATGTTTTTTTAAACTTTTAATAAATTTAGTGTTTGAACCATATTTGATTTGAGATAAATATTTGTGATAGAGTTAATGGTGAGATTTATTGTTTCTATACATGTTGCAAGTGAGATTTATGGACCTGTTCAATTATAACAGTTTGATTATGTAATTTTTTATGATAAATCGATTATGAGCATGATTATAATTGCAAAGCATATGAAAAAAATGAATAGTGAGCATGTTAAGGTTGTTACATGTTTGCCATAGATGCGGATGGATAATGATGTATATGTAATATTGTTGCATGTTTATCCTGGAATATTAGAAATAATATGATATTGCATGAGTGGATTGATATAAACACCCCAAATTTTCTAGATTCACTTTTAGACACCCCCTTTCACAGATGCCAACCCTTTAGCACAGTGTAGGAGTCTAACCTCTAGGTCCATTCCAGTTTAGGTGTCATCTTACCCCCATTTTATTAAAAAAATTACATTTTACCCCTAGGTAACCTTAGATTTTTGTCAGGTTAACCCAGCGAAACTCATTTTAGGCTTAAAAGAACTAGAATGTCAATTATTTTTAGCTCCCTTGAGCTCATGTTGAGTAAACCTTGTTCATTTTAACTAAATTTTATTCATTTCATGTGAAATAAGCTCATTTCTAGCTCAAATTTCATCCAATTTTCTCCAAGTCAGTCAATTTTAGTTGGTCTTATTCCTCTGAGTTTAACTTGCGCTCATCAGAAGTTTAAGTGGTCCAGTTCTAGTTCAAAGTTGCTTCCCACATTCTTGGAATCTATTTTAGCTTAATTCAGCTCATTTCAGCTAGAATTGAGCTAGCCCCAATCAGCCCAGTTAGAATTTAGCTATGAATTTAGTTCATCTTAATTCAGGTGATCTTCACTTTAGCTCTCGTCACTCACTTCACTCTATAGTGAAATTCTCATCATTTCACTACGAATTATTTTTGTTTTTTATCATCTGGTCTGGGAATCTAGTTAAGTCATTGTCTTTTTAGTTCATCTGAGTTTAGAAACCCTAGATCCCAGTTTAATTCAGTTCAACCTTATTAAAACTAGTCTTCCAAGTGTCACTCTTCACCCTACCGGGCAAAATCATTTCTGATCTTGGTCATTTCTACTTAGAGTGGCAATTCAATCAATTTTTAATCTAGACTCGAATCAATTTTGATATTATATCTATATATGAGATCCCATTCATGTTCCAATTCGGACATCGGATCTATTACTGGATTTGATATCCAATATCTATTCTCTATCTTGGACCTGGATCTTTTATTCAATTCATTCTATTATCTATATCTAAGGTCCAATTTATTTTTTGAACCTGGATTATCTCATCATATATCTAGGATCCAATCATTTGTCATTCCAAATATGTTCTTCAACTCTCATCTAATATCCAAGATCCATTTTCACCTTATTTCTGATCCAAGATCCACTTTCTAAGTTCATCTCTTATCCAAGATCCATTTCATCTGTTTTATCAAGATCCATGATCCATTCTTAATGTTTTATCTTTGATCTAGGATCCGTATACTATTTTTTTAAAGCATGGATACAGACTCATTGTCTAAGATCCAGATCCATTTGTCATTTTAAAACTTCAAATCCAAATCTGAATTCAAACCTTCTTCCAATTTTAAACCTAGGTTCAAAATTGATCTTTATATTTTAAATCCAAAACCCAGTGCTTTACATTTGATATTTTGAAATGCCTTTTTCAGAAAAACATCTTTTTCAATGTGTCAGATCTAGATCTGGATCGAATTTTGATTTGAATTTTTATCAAACTCAAATTTCAAAATGAATCTTAGATCCAATCAATTCACATTAGATGGGACCCACCTAGGTGGCGTCACTTCTTGGTCATTTCTTGCATTTGGTTTTCACATTTTGGTTATTTCAGAAATCTATTTGATTTAGGACTCCATTTTCGTTTTTATCTTTTAGTTTTTATCCTCTTGTTTTTAACTTTGTTTTTAAACCTTTTCAAAACCTTTATTTTAAATGTTTTAAAATCAAATGTGGACACCACATTGGTGGCGCCACATTTGGTCTTCCTTTGTTAGAGTTTTAATTAGGCTTGAAATAAGAAAAGTCAAAATGTGTTTCAAATGGGACTCTTTAGGAAAATCGCCCCTTCTAAAAAAATCCTAATTAATTGCTAATTACCTAATGAGTTTCAACAAATCTAGAACTCCCTTAGAGTCCTTATCTCAGACAAGATTTTCCTATAAATAGGAACTCTATCGGACGTCCAGCCCATCTGATATCCACCAGGCCTCTCCCTTTCTTGATTTCTCTTTTTCTTTCCTCCCTTCTTCCTCTTCCCTAGCTATCGCCCCCTTTTTCTCTAGCCTTTCTTTTCTTTTTTTCCTTTTCATTTTCTTTTTCGGCTGCAGTGAAGGAGCTTCAGGTATATCTTCTCTCTCTTTTATTTTCTTCCTTTTATTATTATTTGCTTGTTGTTTCTTTTATTTTTTCTTTACAACCACCATGGAGTTGGAACTCGATTTTTCATAAAACTGAGTCCCTCTTTAATCAGCTATATTAAATCAGTCCCATGCATTCATTGTTTTTATTTATTTCTTTATTTTATGCATTATAGATTTAGATTTATATTACTGTTTTCATTCATACAAAATAAAAATATTGCATCTGTATTTTCTTTCTCATTTTATGCACGTTTAGATTAAGTTCTTTAATCTTGTTTAATAGTCCTACTTAACTCTTGATTCTGACATCGCATTAGCATTATTATTTTATGTGCGTATTTTTATCGTTTTGATCCAAATTTTTTATGAAAGATATATTCATATGTTTGCAAATCTAGCAACATTTCATGATTTTTGGGCATCAGCTGACCCATTTTAAAAATAAAAAATCGAAACCTGTTTTCTGCACCGTCAAAATGTTGTGTAGAATCTGGAGCAATTTGACGGAATCATATCTCCCTAACCAGAGATCGTTTTTCAGATCCATAAAAAGTGGCTTCTTCATCTGCATATCTAGTTTCTATTATGTGATTTTGGTGATTTTTGACGGTCGTTTACTATTTTATTTTAGCCCAAAACCAGAACCTATTCTTCTTTAATCGTCAGGCATTGTTTATATCCAGGATCATCTTGCCGAAGTTATATCTCTCTAAACGAAGATGATCTCTCCAATCCGTAAAAAGTAGCTTCTCCATCTTCATATCTAGTTTTTCTCATGTGATTTTGGTGATTTTTGCTGATCATTTGCTATTTTATTTTAACCAAGAACCAGAATCTACTTTTCTTAAATTGTGAGGCATTATCCAGAATCAAGTGCATCTTGCTAGAATCATATCTTTCTAACTGGAGATGATTTTTTGATCCGTAAAAAGGAATCTTTTCGTTATCATGTCTAGTTTCTTTCTATAAAAATCCATAAATTTTCATTTCTGCTTGATATTTTATTCTAATCTAAAACCATGATAGGTACAGAATAGCTTATTCAGCAACCTGTTTTCACTTTTTAATTTAATATCTATTCTTAACATATTCATTAAATTTATTTTTTGATTGTATGTTATTTTTAGAGTTGTTAAGATTGTTCATGTTAATTTGCATAATTTTTTAAGGTTATTTATTATTTTATCTTGCTATTTTCCAAGAATTGGTTTCTTGCATAGCCCTGTTCTCCAGAAATATGGGAAAAATCAATATTTTTCTTATTTATTTCATCTCTTCATAAATAGTTTTTATATTTTTATATTATGATTATTTTCTTAATCATGTCAGAGTGCTCTCCACCTGTTTTGGCATCGATTCGAACTTGTTTGGTCTTCAAATTAGGCATATTTCAAAACTGTTTTCTGAAAACCCTAATTTTTAACACTATTTTGCAAATAATATCAATTTTTAGGGGTATTTTAGTCTTTTGCCTTTGATTCTGAATTTTTAATTTTATAATCTGTTTAGTTTTACAGTTTATTAAATCATGCATCATCATTTAGTTTATTTTAGAATTTTATTTTTATGAATGCATGGAAGAAGGGCTTATTTCAGGATAAATATCTCTCAATTTTCAGATATTGTTGGATAAATCTCAAAAAGCCTACATTTTTCTACTAACATGTTTGCTAATTTTGTAAGAAAGCTCAAGATCTTATTTTCTTTAGTTTTCTCTTTTATTTTTTTATTTTTTTATTTTATTATTCAATTATTCAATATAAATTGTAATCAAATACAAAAAATAGTAAAAATTTACTTTTTCGCATATTTAGGGTTGCATAAGCATATAGTTTATTTCTTAATATTAATTGTTATGCTTTGTCATGCATATACACTTTTCAAATTCCATATTGGTGAAACACGAATGGCACGTGCACCTTCTTCTAAGAAGTTAATAAACTTATTGAAATTTGTATTTTTGGCTATAGTCATAATACGTTATTAATTTCTTTTAAGTTACAAAAAGCCTATACTCTTAGGCTATTTTCTAAAATCATTACATATTTTCAAAAGATTTTCAAGTATTTCCTAAAACTCTCCTATTAGAATTTAATAGGATATATTTGAAAACATATTTGTGGCCACAATCATGGATATGTGACAAATTTATCTTATTCAAATTCTATAAGGCACAAAAACTTTTTTTCATCAAAAGAATTTTCTAAAAACATAGGGGATTTATAAAAGATTTCTTTTCTCAAACCTTTCAAAAAGAATTTTGGTAAATTGCATTCATGCATCATTTAGACTTAGGTTGCATCATAGGGCCACACACCCAATCATCTGGTTCTTCCTTTCAAAAATTTGATTTCTTAAAATATCTCATTTTCAAAGCAGTTCTAGACATGCATCATGTTTTTCAATAAATTTTTTTAAATCATGTTATGTGTGTTTGATTCTTTTTGCATTCTAGGATTTAGAATAATTTCTTAGACAGTTGAACAAAACAAGGCATATCGTTCAATCTTTGGTTTGATTACCCCTAGTTAAGGCGCCAGAAATGGTTGAACCTCGTACCAATAGGCGAGTCCCAATTTCTTAACTTTTTCTGTATTTTTCAAAATGGAGGCGAGTTTTCTAAAAATCTTTTCAAAAAGGTAAGTTTGACTTGTAAAAGTAAAATTTTGCATGATAACAAGTTTGGCGACCCTGATGGGACCTATCTTCAAACTGATTAAACTTATGCCTTACCTTGTTTAACTGTCTAAATTATTATTCTACAATGTTAGCATTTATTTGTGAACCTAGGAGCCTAGAATCTAACCCAGCTGACATGGTGCATGTAGGCTTAGGTGTGGTTTGGTAGGACTGATTGAGGAGATCTATTCATGTTCACTTAGACTTAGGTCAAATACAACCCTCCTCAATTTACTTATTGAATGAAAACCTTGTATACAAATGTATGCTCTCATGTTTTTCAAAACTCTATTTTCTTAGGCCTTAGAGCACTCTGATTTCTTGAATGCTTGACTTATATTTGTAAAACATCCCCTACCTATGTTGTCCCGACCACCACGTTGCTGGGTTTTTTGCCTGAACCATAGTTCAGGACAAAGCTTCACAACTGGACCACTTATCTAGGCTAATACCCCTTGTCACGTACCGAGGGCTATAGTTCAAAGTATATCGACAGGCGCTCAAGGATGTCAAAGAGTCATACCCTTAGAATCCTGAAGATATTTTATGCCACGTACATTGAGTCTCGGTTTGAGTATATAGGCATATCATGATTGAACACAAATTATCTGAACCCTTAGAGTTAGGGTAGGGTCCTATAAGCTTTTTCAAAAAAATTGCATGATAGAGTCAACCTTTAAGGAGTGTTTTATGTACATCCTTGTTTGTGCAGCTTTGTTGTGGTGTGAATTTGATTTTGTGATCCTTATTATTTGCTTCCTACATTTTCTTGTACTTTTCAGCATAATTTTCTCAAAACCCTGGGTGTCTTTTCTAAATTCTTCCTTTATTTCAAAAACTCAGATGTATGTCATTTCTCTCCTTTTTATCCTGGATCTTGATTCTTTAATCAGATCTCGATCCTGTTATATTTCATCTTCAATAAATAGAGCCCTTTTGTTATTTCTTCTATCTTTCCTGGATCAAATTTATCTGATTATCTGGAGTGGTGGGAGATTGTCCGCTCGCCCACTTTTTGTCAATAATTTTATATCATTCTTTCAATAAAATTATTTTCTTATGTGGACCTTTATGGCATTATTTTGATATCTTCATCATGGTTGACGACCCCGCCTGGGTAACAAGGCACATTTTAGTTGTTTACTTTCTTTATAGGGTGATGATCCAATTGTCACAATTTCAGTAACAACCCTGTCCCTAGTAATGGGATATCCTTTTTAATTGACAACTTGATTCTTGTTGTTTGTCCCTCTGAATATTTTTGAACATTGCCCAGATTCTCACCTATTCTTAGTCTTTCCTTTAAAATTTCTCAAAAAAAATCTTGGCGATGATCGTTTACCCTTCTTTCTTTTGTCCAACATCTTTTTTCTTTGCTACACTGGAGCATCTTTTATTATGAAATCTTGTTTTCACCCCCGAACACTTTATGAACATGGCAGAATCGAGAGATTCTTTTATCATCAACTTTGAGACATCTTGTCATCAATCTCTATTCCTCCCCATTCAGGATAAGGGACAATTATGCAATCATTCATAAGAGCGATAGGACTACCTGTAGGGGTTTGTCCAAAATCATGAACCTTTTTTGAAAAAATTAGCAAAAACTCCATCATGATCACCGAGAGCTTGCAAAGTGTCGGCCTTTTCAAAATCAACCCTCGGGTGGAATTCTTTTTATCAAAACTAGTTTTTCACCGGCCTCCTTTTCAAAATCAACCCTCGGGTTGACTCTTTTTATCAAAACTAGTTTTTCACTGGCCTCTTTTTCAAAATCAACCTGCGTGTTGATCCTCTTTTATCAAAACTGGTTCTCACCAGTCATTTTCAAAATTTGACCTTTTGGGTTGAACTTCTTTTACCAGTCATTTTTAAAATTCGACCTTTGGGTTGAACTTCCTTTTCATCGATCATTTTCAAAAATCAACCCTCGGTTGGTCACATTTTATCAAAATCGATCCTTTTCAAATTCAATCCTCGGGTTGATCCTTCTATCAAATTCAACTTTCGGGTTAGTCCTTCTATCAAATCCAGCTTTTCGATTGGTCCTGTCAAATCCAGCTTTCTGATTGGTCCTTCTATCAAATCCAGCTTTTGAGTTGGTCCTTCTATGAAATCCAACTTTCGGGTGGGTTCTTCTATCAAATCCAACTTTTGGGTTGGTCCTTCTATGAAATCCAGCTTTTGGGTTGGTCCTTCTATCAAATTCAGCTTTTAGGTTGGTCCTTCTATCAAATTCAGCTTTTAGGTTGGTCCTTCTATCAAATCCAACTTTCAAGTTGGTCCTTTTATCAAATCCAGCTTTTGGGTTGGTCATGTTTTTCAAATCCAACTTTCGAGTTGGTCCTTCTATCAAATCTAGCTTTTGAGTTGGTCCTTCTATCAAATTCAACTTTCAGGTTGGTCCTTCAAAATCCAGTTTTTGTGTTGGTCCTTTAAAATCCAGTTTTCATGCTAGTCCTTCAAAATCCAGTTTTTGTGTTGGTCCTTAAAATCCAGTTTTATGCTGGTCCTTCAAAATCCAGTTTTTTGTTAGTCCTTCAAAATCTAGTTTTTATGTTGGTCCTTCAAATCCAGTTTTTGTGTCGGTCTTTCAAAATCCAGTTTTATGCTAGTCTTTCAAAATCCAGTTTTTGTGCTGGTTCTTCAAATCCAATTTTGTGTTGATTTTTCAAATTCAGTTTTGTGTTGGTCCTTCAAATCCAGTTTTGTGCTGGTCCTTCAAAATCCAGTTTTTGTGCTGGTCTTTTAAATCTAGTTTTTGTGTTGGTCTTTTACAATTCAATTCCCAGACTGATCTTTTATCAAATCCATTCACCCTTCGTGTTGAGCTTTTTATTCAATTGGTTTTCAAAATTCAACTTTTGGGTTGATCTTTTTATCAATGTCAATCCTTTCAAAGATCCAACCTTCGGGTTGAACCAACTCTCAAACTGGCTAAATACTTTTAATCATTTTCAATTAATCTTCTGCAAAGGACCCTTTTCCACGGAGAGTTTGAGGAAACTCGCTCCTTTTGCAACTACAATTATTTTTTTATGCAAGAACCCTTTTTCTAGGGAGAGTTTGAAGGGACTCGTTTCTTTGCGGAACCGTTTGCAAAACAATAACTCAATTTTACACAAAGAACCCTTTTGTCATGCAGAGTTTCGACGAAAACTTGTTTTCTTTGTGGCCCCCTTATTATCTTATTTCGGCCTCCCCCCTTCATAGAGGATCCCTTTTTCCAGGCAAGAGCATGATAGAACTCGCCCCTCTATGATACTTTCCAACCTTTACTATTGGCCACTTTCAAAAAGAGAAGCCTAAGATTAGGGAGTTTTGACAAAAACTTAATTTCTCTTTGAAGGACCTATTTTGCAAACACCTCCTGTAATTTTTAAGGATTATCAATAAATAAAGAATTCATTTTTTTATCTCTAAATTAGAAATGTGTTTCTAGCTTTTGAATTTTATTTATTGATATATTACATGTTCATTTGTTTATTCAAGCCAATCAGGGCATAATTTATATTTATAGAACTATTTTGGACTATGAGTCACTATATATATATATATATATATATATATATATATATATATATATATATATTATCGATTTTATAAATTATTGGAGTGTATTTGTATGTTATGTGGCTCTTGGTAATGGTTTATTGGGTAATTTGCTATTTTTTACTAATCTTGTTATAATTGATATTTTTTTTGAGCTTTTGGCATTTATGATCGCACACGAAGGGTTCGTTGTATTGCTTGGGTAGCGGTCTTTGCAGACTTCAAAACCCCTCAATCTTTTGGGTATCGATTAATTGTTTTTCACATTATTATGGTAAGATACCTTAATTGAACTTATAGAGAGCATGTTTAGGCACTAATTGTGTAAGCATGATATTGTTGCACTGAATATCTAAATGAATTGCAAATACAAGTTATGCTCACACACTTCACTTAGTTATGGATATATAGGACTCTTGTGATTGTAGTTAAGAGATTATGATTGTAGTTAGCGGAATATGGAGTGTGTTTGCTATAGGTACACCTGTGTGTGAGTTTGAAT
Organism: Nuphar pumila; assembly: GCF_984573655.1. Classification (NCBI taxonomy): domain Eukaryota; kingdom Viridiplantae; phylum Streptophyta; class Magnoliopsida; order Nymphaeales; family Nymphaeaceae; genus Nuphar; species Nuphar pumila. Next base: position 38,231,488 of record NC_143253.1, on the reverse strand, counting down.
GCCCGTGCACTTATGAATGTATAATATGTACGCAATGTGTGCCATCATACTTTGGTTTGTGCATACTATGTTGCTTTGTGTGTTTGTATAAATTCGATACATGGTGCACATGTAACTACTATGAATGTGTGTAAGTCATGTTCGATGCATATTGTGAATATTATAAATTCTTTTGAACTTGTATGTCTTGTTTGCTTGATAAATATATGTGTATGATGTACGGTGGGATGGTCAATAAAATTTTGACCTACCCTTATACAATTATATCTTAAGGTGATATATTGATTCATGTGATGAAAAATGTATATGACTTTTATCGTGTATGCAAATCTTGAACTATATAGGAGTTATATATATTGAGGTTTAGTTGCTTTGTATTATGAAATGTGCATGTTCATGTATACATGCATAGAATTCATGTTTTGTTTATGCATGCTTCAAGGTTCAATTTACGAAATACAATGTTTCTTGTGGCGATGATGTGGTGCATAGGATAATATACTTATGTATGATATAATTTAAATGACATGTGATATAAAATTATGAAGGCATGAGATAAATGTTTAAATTCAATAGTGAACTATGGTTCATGGACCTTTTTTGGTTAAATGTTGATTTTATGATTTAAGTGTCATATAAAGTGATGTGTGATGTGATGCATATTGATTATATACATGCTTGTGCCGTGTTGGTGGCTATCGACCCTGAGAGTGATCAATTGTATTGATGCATATATCACAATAGTTTTCATTGGATATGATACCCATTGAGGAACTGTTTCAAAAGGATTCTCTGTGAGGGTGTGCCTGATTGTTAACACCCCAAATTTTCACCCTCATTCACAAACACCTACCTTTTTCTACTAGGACCCACTCCCTACAGCCTTCAGGGAACCAGCAGGTCGAAATCTGAGTTAGGGTTGTTCACAGCCCAAATTTTATAAAAATTTCGAGTACTTTATCTTACAATCAAGATTCAATCCTTATTGTCAGTTCTCATCCTCATATGAGAGTCTCCAAATTCTTTGTCTCTGCCAGGGGTCCGGGATTCCAAGTCCCTCATCCAGGGTTTACATTTCATATGTCATTGCATATCACTGCATGCATTTGGCATATCATTTCATTGCATTGCATGACATTGCATGTTATTACATTTCATTATCGAGATCCAGAACTCCTGTTTTCAAAATATTGAATCCAGATTCAAGTTTTAAAGCTTATCTTTCAAAAAGCAATTTCAAATACCTAGGTTTTAAATCGATATTTTGCCATTTGACAACCCCCAGGATCTTATATTTCAAAATGTTTCCCTTAAAAAATGATCTGGATTCATTTTAAACTCAATTTTAATTGATTCCAACTCTCAGATGTGACCCATCTAGGTGGTGTCGCTTCTGAATTCCTTCATTTATCCAATTTCTCAAAATTTCAGAGTCCTAGTTGGATCAGGACTTTGCTTTTTCATCTTTTTAAACTTTTTCAAAACTTCATTTTGATTTTAAACCAGATATAGTCATATCCTTTGCTCATTTCTATCATTTTGGGCAAAATCTCAGAGTCTCAGTCAGATCAGGACTCTTTGTCTAGAGTCCCAGTCAGATCAGAACTCTACCTTTTACTACTATTTTACCTGTTTTAAAAAAATCTTTCAAAATCCTTTATTTTGGTCAAAATTCTAGAGTCCCGGTCGAATTAGGACTCTTTCTCAGATTCCTAATTGAATCAGGACTCTATCTTTCGTTGTTACTTTACTTGTTTTCAATCAAATCTTTCAAAAGGAGTCAAAAACTCAAAGTTTTATTTGAACCATGACTCTTTTTTAAGACTCCCAATTGGATCAGGACTCTGACCCTGATTTCAATTTTGAGAGTCTTTCAAAAATCTCTTCATTTATCTTTTCAGAAATCAAAATTGGTACATTTCTATCATAAAATTTTAAAATTCTGGGATTTTATCTCGGAGTCCTGATCGAATCAGGACTCTATCCTGAGTTCATTTTCTTACTTTATTTTCACTGGTTTTCAAAAAATTCTTTTTAAAATCTTATCATCCGTTTACTAGAAAACCATATTTTTTTAAAGTTCTAGTCGAATTAGGACTCTTCCTCAGAATCCTAGTCAGATCAGAACTCTGAACCGGACTTCAATTTCTGCTTTATTTTCACCCATTTTTTAAAATCCTCTCGTTTATTTTCTCAGAAATTCTAAAATTTTAAGAGTCCTGGTCAAATTAGGACTCTGTCCCTAGAGTCCCAGTTGGATCAGAACTTTGTTCTAATTTCACTGCTTGTTGTCATTTTCACTGGTTTTCACAAATTCTTTCATCTGTTTTTCAGAAAAGACCCAAAATCTAGAGTTTCAGTCTGATCAGGACTCTGTCTCAGAGTACTAATCTGATCAGGAATCTATTTTGAATCTTGTTTCTACCTTCATTTCCATTTTCTCTATTTGTTTATTCAAAATTGGTCTATTTTATATAGTTTCAGTTGATTCAAGACTCTATTTTAGAGTTTCGATTGAGTTAGGACTCTAACCCTTATTGTGTTTTTCGAAGTATTTTCACCAGTTCTAATAAAATCTTTCAAAACCTTATTCATTTGGCTTTCAAAAATCTAAATCTCAGAGTCTTAATTGGTTCAGGACTCTAGTCTAGAGTTTCAGTTCGTTTAGAACTCTATTTTCAAAACCTTTGAAGTCCATCTGTTGATTTTAACCCCTTTTTCAAAGCCATTTTCAGTCTTTATTTCAAATTTTTCAAAACCCTGATGTGGGGTTCACTTAGTTGGTGCCATATCTAGAGGAGTTCTGACCCAGTCAGGACTCTGTGTCATTTCAAAACTTTCAATCTCAAGTCTACTTTTGAATCTCTTTTGAAAAACCCCTCAGTTTCAAGTTTTAAAACATTTTTTTTTTAAAATCAAATGGGGCCCACTCGGGGTGGCACCACATTTGCAGAAGTCAGGGTTAGTCAGTGTTCTAGTTAGTTTAGATAATTAGAAGAGTCCAAATTGACTTTGAAAATTTTATTTTTTACTTTGGTTTTCAACTCTTGTTTTTAAGGTTTTTAAATTAAAGTTTTAAAATCCAATGTGGGCCCACACTAGGTGGCACCACATTTAGAGTCTTTTAGGTCAATTAGGAGTTCAATTAGGTGTTAATTAGGTAGTTAAGGTTAGGGTCATAATAGAAATTTCCCAAAAAAATCTTCCCCCCTTAACAAATCCAATTAGGGAAAAGAGTTTGGATTTTTCTAAACTCTTTAATCTAAAAAAATTCTATAAATAGAGAGCCCAAGGGGGGTCGACCCCTACCCTCTCTCTATTGTTTTCTTAGAGCTTCTCTCTCCTCCCAGTACCCTCCTCTTCCTCCTTGCAGCTACAACCATCCAAGGTAAGTTTTTATTATTTTTTTTATGCTTTTCGTAATCTTTTTTATGAGTTTTACCATGGATTCTACCATGGGTGCCCCCTAGTTCATGGATTTGACCATGGATTTCATTCAACAACCTCAAAAACAAAGCCAATAAGATGATCTAACCCTATTTGATGGTGTTTTCTAGGATTCTAATCCATTAGAATCGTTTATAAATATGTTTTTTATGTTCTTAACCAAAGAAATGTGTGATTTTCCCGTTAAATGGGCTAAATCCATCTTTTCAAAAGGAAAATCAAATTCAACCATAGATTCCTTATGTTTTTTTTATTTTCTTGTCATATTGATGTTTATTCTATATGTTACAGCATTAAATTAAATTTTGTTGTATTATTTGTCTATTTTTTTATTATTTTTCATGTTTGGATTAGGGTTTTTAGGGTTTTATTGAATGTTCATGTGTTTCAAATCGGAGCATTCAAAAATTGTATTGATTCATGCTTTAATATATGTTGAAAATTTCTAATTTTTTTATGGTTGGTCCACGAATTTGTCAGTAACTTTCTATAAAAAATTCAGATGTTTTTGGGTTCGAGAACTCTATCAAAAAAATAATAAGTCGAACCGAGATTCCTGTTCCTTAAAATCGCTATTGAAATTCAGGTATAATTTGCAGATGCGATATTTTTGTCATCCGAGATCCAATTTGTAATCCGTAAATTGCAGTAGCTTTGTATTAATATATATTATTTTGTGTATTTTTTTCATAATTTTCTGTTTCTGTCTGCTATTTTTCCTTTGTCAGAAGGTAGGATCAACTTCTCAAAACTCGTTATGCTTTCTTGGAACCCTAAGTTGACTTGTGTCAATCGTATCTCTCTGACCAGAGATCTAATTGAAAATCTGTAAAAAGGGAAAATCTTTATCTGAGTGTTTGATATTTACTGCTAAAATTTCAGAATTTTTTAATGAGGTTTGCTATTTTTCCTTATACCTGAAATGATAAGCACTTGTTTTAATATATTTTATATTCGTTAAATTCAAGCGTGGATTTCCGGAACGATATCTCCCTAACCGGAAATGATTTTTACGATATGTAAAAAAAAGAATATTTTTTTTTCTGTCTAGTATTCCTCTGTAAAATTGTATGAATTTACATGGTGATTTAATTCCTGATTCGGGTCTGACACTGTGACAGGTATGTGTTCATGAGTAAAAATAGCATATTTTAGGGGTTTTGTGCAAATTTTGAATTGTAATAATGTCAAAAATATTTTTTTATGATTCCGATTTAATTTTAGGGTTATCATTAGTGCAGGTATTAATTTTTATTAATTTTGGAATTCATTTCATGCTTGAATTGATTATATTGCAAAACAGGGTGCCTATAGGATCTCAAAACACTGGCAAAATCATGCTTTTGTGTTGTTTTTTATTTTTTTCATAAAAGTTTATGTTTTTAGGGTTTTTTCATGTTTAGAATCATGCTAGGACATTGCATATTCGATTTGGCTTTGATTTGAGTCTTTTTAAACCCTAAATCCAAAGTTTTAGCAAAATATTTTCTAAAAATCCCTGATTTCAAGGCGATAGTCTTGTTTTCAGGGTTATTTTTGTCATTTTTACTTAAATTTTGACTTTCAAAGTTGTTTATCTTTATTATTTCTTTAATTTATTTTATATTTCATTATGTTTATATCAGGAAAATCATGGAAAAAAGCTTATATCTAGATAATTCCAGTAATTTTCAGATATTACTGGATAAATCTAGAAAAGCCAACATATCTTCACTAACAAGTTCTCTAGTTTTGCAGAGATATTTAAGGTTGTATTTTACTTTATTTTCTTTTATTTAAATTCAATTAGTGATATAATTTGTAAATAAATTTGGAATAAGAATTTCAAATTCTACTTAGAATTAGGGTTTACATTGCATATAGTTTAAACTTTGACATATAACTGTTATGTTTGTCATTCATGCACATATTTCAATTCTACTATGGTCTACACAAATGGCACGTGCACTAGCTTCTAGAGAGTTGGTAAACTCGATCAAGTTCGTATTTATGGCCATAGTTAGAATACGAACAAAATCCAGATTTATCATCTTCTTTTAAGCCACAATCAACCTACACTCTTAGGCTATCTTAAAAAACCATAGCATATTTCAATCTTTTATAAATATTTTTTATCCTTTTAGAATCAAGTGGGTTATATTCAATCCATACATGTGGCCATAGTCAGGGATATGTAGAGAATTTGATTCATAGAAATTCTATAAGGCACAAAAATTCCTTTTCAAATAATTTTCTCAGAAATCTTTTCTTAAAATCATATATGTGCATCATCTAAGTTTAGATTGCATCATGAAAATATTTCACAGGGCCATATGCCCATCCTTTTGATGTATTTTCCAAATTTCATCTCATAAAATCGATTTTCTTAAATTTGCCCTGATTTTCCTCAAAATCGATTTTCTCAAAAACCTTTGGTTTTTCAAAGATTTCTCATGTATTTTCCAATCCTAATTTCTAATTCCTAATTTCCAAGTTATATTCTCATTTTCAAAGTTCAAATTTAGAGAAATCAACTTTTTCTAAATCATTTTGAGTTTTATCAAAAATCAATTTTCCTCAAAACTTTAAGATTTCTTCAGAAATCAATTTTCATTTTCCTCAGAAATGTTCTCTCAACATGGGTCACAATTTTCTAAGTGTTCCTTTTCCAAATATTCTCCAAAATTTGAAGCAAACATCATGTTTTCAAACCTACATTTTTAGAAATTCATAGCACATGCCTGATTCTTTGTGCATTTAGGAAATAGAACATAGATTTAGACAAGTTGAGCAAAGCAAAGCATATTGTAACGCCCTGGATTTCTACAACAAAGCTAAGTTAAAATTTTCATGAATTTCTTTTTTTTTCTTTACAGCGGAACTTACAAAAGCTTTTAACAACGGAATCATACGATAATGAGTCGTCAGTTTTAGAAAACTCTGAGCACATTATAGGTATGTGGCCAAGCAACTCATTGACCACCAAAGTGTTCTATTTTATCAAAAACCACATGTTTATTACGTCACTGCTTAGAAAAGCAGTATAGGTTCAATAAAAATGAAGCAATACAACTCTGTCTAGAGAAACCCTAAAACTTGATGCCGCCTTGCTCTACATATCGCAATGCAGATCCAACACCTGAAATCTTCATTAAACGGGTTAAGAACCATTGATGGTCTGGTAAGCAATCAATCATACATCCATTCAACTCAAGTAAATACGTTGACCACTCAGGGCTATGAGTTGAACATCCGCTCAAGTCTTCATGACTTAGCACAAGCCTCTTTCAGGCTGAATGTCGTGCTCAAGTCTTTATACTTGGCATATTTGTATCTCACGCATCTAAGGATAGCTCCTTGAGCTTTGCTTAGTCGTGTGGATACCACACGGGTCTTTGCTCAGTCGGTCCAGTCGTATATCGATCATGACACATTCACAAAGGTTATGCATGACTTGACTCAACAACGTTCATCCACTCATACATTCAAGCATCGTTGAACCTAGAGCTAATGCATTGTTTCGATATTTAACCTCTTTCACCCTTAGTACGCAGGTGAAGCATTGTCTGGGCATCAACTCGACGTTCTAGGGGTTGATTATTCCATATATTTTAGATACCCCAGAGGCCTGTTGACCTTATTCATAGTAGGGTGGTGTATTTCAATCGAGAGAACCCTACTAGGCCCGTATTCAGATGCATCATCTACTTGCAGTAGTTGGGTTCAATCCTTAGATCTTAAGGATAACTGCAACCTCAAAACCCATGAGTGACTAAGGTCATCATAGACTCTATCAGGTCCAAAGTCAATACGTGTCACTCAAGGTTGTACCATCACTGTCATTTCACAGTGAGCATAATTTTTGAAGGGGTCTGTCAGTCTTATGATTACTTGGTCAGATATTGCATGCTATTTTAGGCAGCCCGTGCCTCAGCACTATGGAGATATGTACCCGACTCTATTCAGTATGCCTCAATCACAATCATCAACCGAGGAGGATAACCCTAACATGATCATCAACCATGGGGTATATGCGACCTTATGTTTTATTCATATGCATGCTTAACTCTGCTCTCGGCACTGCGGCCATCACGAGCATCTCATCTCTTTCGGGTAGAAACAACACACTCTGGCTCTACGACCCTTACGAGTCTAGTTACATAACAGTTCTCAATGAGCATGCACATGATTCAATCTCAACGGATCAACCGCTCGTCGTATTTTACGCAACGAGCTCATAACCTAGTCAAGGCGCAATCACTACTCTGGCGCAATGGCCCTTATGAGTAAGGTGCCCTTATAGGTATCGGGGAGATGAGTCATTCTGACATCATTCCAACAACGGGCATCGTTATTCCGTTTAACCGGTTTCGGCAACTCTTTTGCCAACCATTTTGCCAGTACCTCCTCTGGTCCAACAGCAGGAGTGTGACGATTCTTTCTACGTTGTAGAAAGTGTTCAACAAATTGGGTATCAACTTCTCTGTATGACGGAGTAACCTGCTACGTTCTTTCTGAGCTATTTCTAGCTTCTTTAAAAATTTCAGCAACACTTTCTCTCTTTGATGGAGAAAGTGTGCGTTTCTTTTAACCATTTTAGCGGCATCTCCTCTCTTTGATGGGAAAATCACTATACTTAACTCGGGGATGGATGCACACTGTCGTGCTTACCCTACATCCATCAAGGTTGATTGGAACCTTGGGTCATAGCCAGGTCCTATGCAAATAACTTAGTCTTTACGAAAAAGCGATTTTGCGCAAAAGCGAAGCCTTCCAAATAGGAGCTTCATTCGTCAAGCAAAATCTTGATCGAGAAGCAGTAAGGGAATCACATCGGCGATTTAGAGTTGATCTCTATTTGAATGCTCATTTACGCACCATATATATAATATAAGTAGAAACATGTGTTTTATATGGCAGCGGCGTAAAGAAAATGCATATACTTATTGTTCGGGGTGTGTAACCGAACGAAATATTCTACATATATATTTGCAGAAAGCAGAGAAGGCTTGACATCGTTCGACATGACGACAAGACAAAATACATAATTTAAATGCATAATCGAAAATTGCAGAAAGCAAGGAGCCTTGGCATCATACAACGCGATGGCAAATTGTAAATTACATGAGCCTTGGCAATATAAGATGCGACGGTCATTTCCAGACGATATACACCAAGATCGGTATTCAATGATAGTTATAAGGTGAGTGAGTGAACACCAAAGTGTTCTAGAGGGCTCAACCAAAAACTAGGGTGAGATGTCATTTTTAAGAACGCATAACAACACATTCAAACATATATATCTAACGATAATTACGAGGCGAGCGCGTAAACACCGAAGTGTTCTAGAGGGCTTAACCAAGAACTAGGATCTGATACTACTTCAGAAAGTATATGCTATATAAAAACAAGCAAATACTTGAGAGAGATGGATCAACGAAGAGAACTTACTTCAAATCGCGAAAGAAATGGCTCCAAAATGCTCAGACTACTTCAAACGGGGTTTGAACCTTCCTTTGAGAGGTTAGACTAGGTCAGATGAGGTCAACCAAGTTGAGAAAGAGGAAGAGTAGGTCAAGCTACTCAACTCAAGTGGTTTGAACCAAACTGGGTTCGGTCCAAGTCAAATGGGTTCAGCAAGTTCGGACTTAGCCCAAGTTGGCTGGGTCTGGGTTCAGAAAATCAAACCAAGGTTTGGGACCAAAAAAGACTTTGACTTTGACTTTAAACCCAATTAGGTTCAAGTCAAGTCAATTGGGTTTGGACCAAGTCAGATGAGCTAAGACCAGGTCAGGCAGGCTTAGGCCAGGTCAGGTGGGTTCAGTCCAGGTTAGGTGGGTGTTATCATCGCTAAATTTTTTCCTCTCTCTATGAGAGAGAGAAACGATTATGTGAGTCAAACTCGACCAAAGTTTTGAAAATTGGTTTTGAAAATAACTCGCCTCCATTTTTAAAAATTTGCGAAAAAAATCTGTGGAATGGGATCCGCTTGTCGGTACGAGGTTCAACCGTTCCTGGCGCCTTTACCAGGGGTAATTGAACCAAGGATCAAATGTGTGTTTTAACTTGACTCAAATATCTAAATTATGTTTTATTTTCCTAAAATGCACAAAGAATCAGGCATGTGCTATAGAATTTTGAAAAGATGCAAATTTGAGAAATATGATATTTGTTTTGAAAAATTGAGATGTACTTGAAAAATGATTGGAAAAGTGTTTGAAAATGGAATTTCTAAAAAAAAATCATTGAATTTCATTGGAAATCAGAAATTGTATTGGAAAATGACTTTTGAAGGGAAAATTGATCCTCAGGAAAACTTGGATTCTGAGAAAATCGATTTTGAGATGTGGATTACTTCTCTGAGAAAATCGATTTCTAAAATGGATTTGAGAATTCTGGAAAAACCAATTTCATAAGTAATTCAAGGACTTTGGGAAAATCAATTTTGGGATTTGAAAATGAAATTGAGAATATGGAAACCTTGGGAAATCATGATTTTGGGAGATACTTTGAAATACCATTTGAAAACTCAGAGTTTTTGAGAAAATCAATTCATGAGAAAGACTTGGAAAATCTTGAGAGAATCAATTTCTCTGAAATGGAATTGGCAAATGATTTAAAAAATGATGCAAATTAAATGAATGAATATGAATTTGAAAGATAATTCTTTGAGGAATTGGGAAAATCCTTTTGAAATTTTGAGAAATGTAGTGCATTTTTTAAGTTAGCCTAAGAGTGTAGGCTGAATGTGGCTAATACGAAGATCATAAATCTAGGTTTCCTTTGTATTCTGACTATGACTAAAAATATGAATTCCACCGAGTTTGTGAACTCTCTAAGAGCTTGTGCATGTGATATTCATGTCGACCATAGTGGATTTGTAAAAATATACATGAATCATACATTAGATATTGAAATTTGCAGAATTAAACTACATGCAATGCAGTCCTATTCTAAGCAGAAAATGTAAATCTTATTTCAAATATTACTATTTTGATATTACATTTAATTGAATAAAATAAATAAATGAAAGTCTTCTTCTTGAATATTCCTGCAAAACTAGAAAACATGTTAGCATAGAAATGTAGGTTTATCTGGATTTATCCGAAAATATTAGAAATTATCGAATATTATTCAGATATAAACCCAATTCATACCTCCCTGATATAAACATAAATGATGAAATTGGATTGGAAATACGAAAATGATATTTGAAAATTCAAAATTGGGGTAGAAATGACCAAAATGCTCCTGGTAACAGGACTATGGCCTTGAAATTAGGGTTTTTCAGAAGATATTTTGTAAAAATGGGATTTTGAAATACAAATGAAAATAAACAAAACACAATATGATATGATATGGTTAAAAATGTGAAAATCAAAGTTTGGAAATTCGAATTTGTTTTAAAATGACCAAAATACCCCTGATAACAAGACTATGGCCTTGAAATCAGGGTTATCTGAAATAAATTTTGTAAAAATGGGCAATTAAAATGCAAATGAGATTGAAATTAGCCCCTAATATGATATGATATGATATGCTTATTCACATGATAAAAAACCCTAAAATTAAAAAAATATCCTAATGACACTGATTTTCGCATATTTTTTGCTTGTTTTTCGCTTTTGATTTTAAAAATAAACTAACACAAAAGGCAAATAAACTTGAAATTGAGCCAAATTTGTCATGGACACGTAGACTAACCCTAAAAATAGAATGGAAATCAAGATTTTACCTAAAACTCTGAATCTAAACTGAATTTTGGGTACTAAACTACCACAGAAATCCCCCAAATTTTATGGGGTGATAGAAGACAGTTAGGCAAAGATTTTTTTTTTTACATATTTTGGTTTTGACCTATGGTCGGAGCTTGACAGCTCCAGCAAGTCGGATCAGAATCCGACGACTCTAGAACTTAGGGCAGACTAATAGGTTTCGAGAAAAATTATTGGAAAAATAGCAAACAGTGAAGAAAATGACTGAAATTTTTGGATAATGTTCTTGACAAAAAGATGAAAAATTTCTTTTTTGACTGTATTGAGATTTGAGCTATGGTTTGGAAAGGAGTAGAGGGATATTATAGATCTAAATCTCTGTAATTCTCAGACACTAGAATTTGACAAACAAGGAGTTTAATTTGGGAAAAATACCTAAGTTGCTTCTAAAATTCTTAAATTTTGTAGAATAATAGAGGGAATAATGAGAAACAATTCCTCTGTTGAAAGTTTGGACATCCAACCTACGGATTAAAGCATCACAGCAGATTTGGGTCGGTCTAGACCCTGACAAGGCGAAATTGAGATTTTCACAAGGGTCTGAAAATTCAATTTTTAGCAGAAACCAACCTCCTTGGAAAAATCTGATAAAATACTGAAAAACAATAAATTCTAATAGGGATCCACTGTATTTTTTTGAGGTTGATTTGGATCACCCATCTGGGAGATCTTGGATGTTCTTGTCTGCTAAAGGGAGGTTTGGAAATTCCAGAGGGTTTAAAACCCGGTTTGGAATCTAATTTATTAGAGAAAGTTTTGGAACCTAAATGGATCTAGGTTTTTGACAGGACATCACAGACAAGCAGACAGATTCATAAATGAATTTTATGGGATTTTTGAACAAGAATGCATGCATGAAATAACAACTAGATTCGGCATAAAAACAAAAAATCTATGGAATATTGCTAAAGCTATGTAAAATTAATGAAATACATAATGAAACTAATCTAAATGCATATTTTTAATCATTAAATTACATGAAACACAAAATCAAAATAAAAATCAATGGGAGTATGCTCAAAATTCATCTTAGCTATCGAAAATGAAGGACTCGATCCATTAGAAAGACAAATTGTCTCATTCATGTGGCCCCATCACTAAATACCCACTACTTTATACCATTTGAATTCGTAAAACAAATTTATCAAAATGAACTCGTTTTTGGACTGGTTTTATGTAACATTCATAACCATCACAAAAAAAAAAATCATGTCATTATGCAGCAAAAAGGGGCAAATAAACAATGAATGCATGCAAGAGCGAAGACTCTTACCTTGGAGGTTGCACTTGCAATGGCAGGGGTTGTTGCTTCAGTGGGGCAGATGGAAGAAGCTTGGTATGGTGGACTGTGATTGATGGAAGAAGGTAGTGTTATGGTTGGGACCTTAGTTGGAGAGGAGGCATCTTAACGTTACCTTTGTAGGGCTGAAGGAAGGAGGATGCTGGGGTAAGGAGATAGCATCTAACGGCTGCAGTGGAGATGGTGGTGTTGGAGAGGTAGCAGTGGCTGCAACAGTTGAAGTGGTTGATGGCTTTGAGATTGAAGCTGCTAGAGACTAGCTGTTGCCCAACTGAAGGAGGCTGCTGGAGATGTTGCCTTGGAGATGATGATGCCGGTGAGGAGGCTGCCTTGGGGATGCTAATATCGGCTCCTAGGGAGACTGGTATAGGTGGTTGTCAAGGTGAGGGCTGAAGATAGTGGTTGAAGGCAAGTGAGAGAGAGAGAGAGAGAGCCAAGAGGTGTGAGATGCAAAATGGGTATCCGTGTGATGTTGGGTTGAGGACTTAGGGAAAAATAGAAATCCTCCCTAAGTTTTAATGGGAAGTAGGTTTAATGAGAGGGGAGAGTTACGCGTGAGTGGGAAGGGAAGCAGCCACCGTGGGATCTCCTTTTTTTTTTCAACAAAGAAACTTAGGTTTTAATTGGAATAGACTTAGGGTTGAGAGGGGCTAATCAAAGAGAGGAGAGGTGTATGTGAATGGGCTGGAGTAAGTAGGGAAAGAAGGAAAGAAAATGAAGAATGGAAAAAGGAAAGAAGAAAGAAAGAAGGAAGGGAGAGAAGAAGGAAAGAAGAGAAGAAAAGGAGGAGGGAAGTGTGTTCTACGTGAATGAGAAGGAGAGGGAGGAAAGAGAAGGAAGAAAGAAAGAGAAGGAAGAAAAAGAAAAGGAAAGAAAGAAAGAAAAGAAGAAAGAAGAAAGGAAAGAAAAAGAGGAGGGAAAAATGATAAAAAGGAAGGAAAAAGAAAAAGGGAAGTGGGGAGAGGGTTGGTCGACCCCCTTGTCGGTTCCACATCTCAAATAAGATGAAATAAATAAATAGGAAAAATAGTAAAGAAAATAAGAAGAAAAACAAATAACAAGAAAATATTTTTTTCCTTTTTATTGAAAGGAAATAAAATTTATGGTGGCGCCACCTTGGAGTGAGCCTAGAGTGTTTTTGAAATTCATTTTGAAGATCAGAGGGGTAGAATGGTGTCTCAGAAAAATTTTGAATAAAATGCGCTATTTTTTGTAGTTTTTGAAATGAGCTCAGAATTTGAAGTTCTATACCTCGTTGCGAAGCAAATCCAGTTTAGAATTTGAAAAATCAGGTTTGGAAAAGAATTCAGATTATTTTCTCGGGAAAATATTTCTAAATTTAGAATTCTGGGGGTAAAAATATCAATTTTTGAAAACTTTAAAACTCAAATCTGGATTGAAATTTTCAAGACTAGAATTCTAATCTCGAAAATGAAATGAGATGTGATGAAATATGATGAAATGGTGAAAAATAATGTGAAATGCTGAGAAATAATATGAAATGCCTTGCGAAATGCTAACCTTGAATCAAGAAATTTGGATATTGGACCCCGATTGATAGTTGTATCTGTTTAGAAAGTGATAATTTTGATAAAAATCATAAAATGGTTTAAGAAATGGTTTTTGGTCTCTACCAAACCAGAGTGACACTAAAAATTAGGGTTTGAACTAGATTAAACCGAAATGAACTCGATTGAGCTGGATTCTAAGGTTTCAGAACTCAAATAAACTGACAAGACACTGACTCAACTAAACTCCCGAACTGAATTGTCAAGAAATACTGTCATTTTTAGAGAAATACTGTCATTTTTAGAGAAATGTCACTGGAGTAAAGTGAATTGCAGACCAGAGCTGAGTTTGAGCTGGAACAAAGATCAATAACACTGAGATGAACTAAAAGTGAAGCTCGAACACTAGCTCAATTGACTGGATTTAGCTCAATTTCAGCTGAAATGGGCTAAAATAGCCTCATAGACACTTGGACGTGGTTTTGAACTGAAACTGGAGCACTTGAACTTCTGGTGAGCTCAAGCTAGACTCAAGAGACTAGAATTGACTGGGAATGACCGACTCAGAGACAATTGGCTTGGATTTGGGTGAGAAATGAGCTCATTTCTGAAGAAATGATCCCATTTTGGCAGGAATGGTCAAAAATGGAAATGATCGGCTCATCGTGAGCTCAGATGAGCTTGAAATGACTGATATTCCAACTGTTCTAAACTGACCAATGAGCTTGGGTGACTCTGACTGACAAGGGTCTGGGATGAACTAGGGGTAAAATGGTAATTTTCTTAATGAAAGTGGGTAAAATGGTAATTTCCTAAGACAAACTTGTGGTTAGACTTCTATATTGACCTACCAGGGCTCACACTGCGCGAGGGAGGTGTCTGAAAAGGGATGAGAAAATTTTGGGGTGTTTACAGATGCCCCTCTTTGCTACTAAGATGGTTTAGGGTCAAACTTAGTTGGCAAAGAAAAGCACACCAAATTTAGGCTATAAAAATGCCCCAGTTAGAAGGATCTGACTGGATATGAAGATTAGCTCTGATGAGAATGGTAGATATGAAATGGAGAAAGAAGAAGAAAGATTTACTTCAAAGAAGTGAGATTCAGGTTTTGCCCTTAACCTGAATGGGACGAGAAATACCTTGTGTAGAAACGAGGCTCAGGCTTGACCCTTAACCTAACCGGAAGATGAAATATTTCATCAGAATGAGGCTCAGGTTTAACTCTTAAACCTGATCGAGAGATGGAAATGGTAAGTTGGATGATGATTAAGACAACTTTCTTGAAGAGGAATAAGGCAGTTCTTTCGACAATGTGAAAGACAAACAAGATGATCCAAAGAGCAGGGTGATTCTTTCGACAACGGGAAAGACGAATTCTTTCGACAACGTGAAAGATAACAAAGGCGATCCAAAGGAACACGGCGATTCTTTCGACAACATGAAAGATGAACAAGGCAATCCAAAGGAGCAGGGCGATTCCTTCAACAACGCGAAAGATGAACAAGGTGATCCAAAGGAGCAGGGCGATTCTTTAGACAACATAAAAGATGAATTCTTTCGACAACGCGAAAGACGATAAAGGCGATCCAAAGGAGCAAGGCGATTCTTTTGACAACGCAAAAGATGAATTCTTTCGATAACGTAAAAGATGGCAAAAATGATCCAAAGGAACAAGGCGATTCTTTCGACAACATGAAAGATGAACAAGGCGATCCAAAGGAGCAGGGCGATTCTTTCGACAACGCGAAAGATGAATTCTTTCGATAATGTGAAAGACGACAAAGGCGATTCAAAGGAACAAGGCGATTCTTTCGCCAACACGAAAAATGAACAAGGTGATCCAAAGGAGCAGAGCAATTCTTTTGACAACGTGAAAGATGAATTCTTTCAACAACGCGAAAGACGACAAAAGCGATCCAAAGGAACAAGGCGATTCTTTCAACAACGCGAAAGATGAACAAGGTGATCCAAAGGAGCAGAGCGATTCTTTCGACAATGCGAAAGATGAATTCTTTCAACAACGTGAAAGAGGACAAAAGCGATCCAAATGAACAAGGCAATTCTTTCGACAACGCGAAAGATGACAAGGCGGTCCAGAGGAGTAAGGTGATTCTTTTGACAACTCAAAAGATGAATTTTTTCGACAACGCGAAAGATGGCAAAGGCAGTCCAAAGGAACAAGGCGATTCTTTCGACAACGCGAAAGATGACAAGGCGATCCAAATGAACAAGGTGATTCTTTCGACAACACGAAAGATGAACAAGGCGATCCAAAGGGGCAGGGTGATTCTTTCGACAACGCGAAAGATGAATTCTTTCGACAATGCGAAAGACGACAAAGGCAATCCAAAGGAACAAGGCGATTCTTTTGACAACGCGAAAGATGAACAAGGTGATCCAAAGGAGCATGGTGATTCTTTCGACAACACGAAAGATGAATTCTTTCGACAATGCGAAAGACGACAAAGGTGATCCAAAGGAACAAGGCGATTCTTTCGACAATGCGAAAGATGACAAGGTGATCCAGAGGAGCAAGGCGATTCTTTTGACAACACAAAAGATGAATTCTTTTGACAACGTGAAAGATGACAAAGGCGATACAAATGAACAAGGTGATTCTTTCGACAACGCGAAAGATGACAAGGCAATCTAAAGGAGCAAGGTGATTCTTTTAACAACGCAAAAGATGACAAAGGCTATCCTTTCGGAGAGAAGGTTAATCTTTCAATAACGTGAAAGATGACAAAGGTTATCCTTTCTCAAGGAGGCAAAAGGTGATGCCAGAATGTGTCAAGATGAGCATTGATCTTTTTACTTCATCGGAATAACTAAAAAATTTTGCCAAAATGTTAAAATTGTTTGTTGATTCAAAATACTTGAAACTGATATATATTGGTATGAAAATATTTCCTCTTTTCTACCTAAAGTATTACCTCTAATTGGGCTAACTCTGTAGAATCAATATTCGAATTCAAATTGCTTGTGATTGTCTTTCTTCCAAGGAAGTGTGAACACCCCAAAATTTTCTAAAAAATTCTAAAATTTCCCTTTTTGCCCCTGGGTCCATCTTTCAAATAATTAGGTCAATTTTTAAAACCAAAACTCCATTTATTTCTCGGATTTGCGAGAATCCAAAATCAAATTTCATTCCTGACCCAATTTTTAATCCAAATTGGGCTCAGATCCGTTCTGGAAACTCAATTTTCAAATTTAACCTGATATTTCCCAAGAAACTTCATTTTAGAAAAACCTTACAATTTCAAAACAAATATTTTGTAAAAATACTTCAAAACTCCGTCTGGATCCCATCCTTTGAAAATCCTCAGGTTTTTCTCGTATTTTCTCATATCTTTAGAATTTCCCTCAAAATAAGTTTTTAATAAAAAAATGTGTATTAGCTCGAACCCTTTCGTTTTACTCAAAACCCTTTTTAGAAAAAAAAATGTGTGTTGAAAGAAAGAAGCCTCATTTTAGAAATTTGATAAAGTTGAAGGGTGCCTGAAAAAAAGACAAAGAGAAAACCCTAAAATCGTTGAGGGGGGGGGGGGGGGGGGTCTCTCTCGCTCGCTGGAAACCTCTTCCTCCCCTTTGCTGGCTTCCCCTCTCGATCCTCCATCGCACGCCCTCCTCTTCCTCCGCTCATCTCCAACCGACTACCTTCCAGAGCCTTCCTTCTCTCCCTTTAAGAGAAGCACGCAGAGGAACCCTAAAGCCATCCGCTCTCACCCCAGCACCATTCTTTTCATGCATCGATCCGCTTTCACCCTTCTACAGCCTTCCTGCTCAAACCGTTATCACCCCTTCATTGCTTCCCCTTTCTTCTTCTCCTTCCCCTTTCCTTCTCCCTCTGATCTTTTTTTTTTCTCCCCAACTAAGTGAAGAAGCCAGCCCTCCCTGTA
This sequence comes from Nuphar pumila, assembly GCF_984573655.1. Classification (NCBI taxonomy): domain Eukaryota; kingdom Viridiplantae; phylum Streptophyta; class Magnoliopsida; order Nymphaeales; family Nymphaeaceae; genus Nuphar; species Nuphar pumila. The sequence continues at coordinate 38,213,580 of NC_143253.1, read as the reverse complement.
GCAGAAGCTCCACCACGGTAAGTACTTCTGCTCTTCCTCTTATTCCTTTTTTTTTCTCTTCTTTAAGTTCTCTTTTACGAATTCTATGGTTTCTGTTCTTCATTTTTCAAAGGGCAAGCACCTGCGTAGCGTCAATCTGCATATAGCAGTGTTGACCTACCCATTGCAAAATCATCGGAATGTTTATTCCCACATTTTTTTTCTCCCTTCTTCTTTCTTTTCTTTACGACTTGTTGTGGAATTACTTTAGTTTACTGTGAAATTTGATGTTCCCCTCCACCACGCACCCAACATTTATGGCATAGCAGTTGGATTTGTTACGCTTTACTTCAAGGATCTTATTAATTTCTGTGGAGGTGTGACCGACGCTCCATGCTCAAGGTGAAGATTCAACAGGAGATTGGCCTTCTTAACTAATCAAGATTTTGTACTTTGTGAATGTGGATTGTTTGTGATACAAATGACTATCCGGATAGGCGTCATGGGGAGCTCTTGTACATCATATCTGCAGTAGTGTGTTCTGTTTCTGATGTATTTCATTATCTGCGGCCTTCCCTCTTGACATATCTATTATAGCTTGCTGTTCAAATTTGCCATGTTCAACACCTTAGATTCCCTCAGTTAATCGTCTTGGAACCTATTGGCATAAGAACATATCAAGTGACCTCTTCCTCTTAAAAAAAAAGGGGGGGGGGGAGTAACAATGCAGTGGTGCTAAAGCTCCAGACGCAAGCAGGTCATGTTGTAGGTTTGCTTTAATTTTGTTATTACATTTTGAATCTCTGACTCTTACGTTTCCATATCGTGTAAGCTTTTCTCTTTCTTTTTTTTTAAGAGGATAATCATCCAGATTCACTCAGATCTGTCGTGAGCATTCTGATTTCCTCTGTTTGGTCATCTGCTAAATTTATTTTCCTTTGTGATTTGCCATCTCATTCAATTTTGCATTTTGGTTTATGTTGATTTTGATTTTCCTGCATCTACCGTAACTTTCAGTTTGTATTTCATTTTGATTCTATTGATGATCAGTTGGTATTTATGATCTTACAATTTCTCTTATGCATCATGATTTAGTCCCTTGCCATCTTCTGGTTATTCTCTGTTGAACAAGGTGGCTAGTGACACCTTTAACACACACACCCCTGACGCTGAAAGTGAGCAGGTGTTGAGTTCACTCAACTCACCAACAACGTCACTGCAGATCAATTGAGAAAATGTCACCTCCTCACTTACCTTCCGATGAGGGATCCAGTGGAGAAGTCTCCCTGCTTGCCATACGTGTCTTTCTCTAATCATTTGGTCCATCAGAACCATGTACAAATTGTGTTCATGGAGCTTACCCCTGATCTGTTCATTTTAAGGGGTGTTGACCCTCCCACCAAAAAAAAATTAAAAAAAAATAATTAAAAAAATAAAAGAGCATTCAGAAAATGAAGATGATATGCATGGGTACTGTCGTCGCCCCTTTGATTTCTAGAGCTACCTATCTCCCAGTTACCTTAGCGATTATCTCTGAGTTTAATTTGCAGAAGTTATTTGGCCTTTTGGGTGATCCTCAATTGTTTCCTTTTGGTATACATCTACTGTTGGTTTTGAGACATCCATCGACTGATGATATCAAAGATGATCGGTGATAATTTTACACTAAATAGGTGAGTGCCTTTAACTTGCAACCCCTAAATTTGTTTTTCAGTTGAACTGATCCATGGATGTAAATAGTTATTTTTGTTATTACCTTGATTCTTGGAAGAATAACATCATGAAGTTTGAATCTATTTATGAAGCAATAAAATGCTCGTTAGAATCCCACCATGAAGTTTGATCTTGAAATTTCTGTTCAATCACCATCATGCACAAGAGGGTCATAGAATCTCTCCTTAAGGTTTTCGAGTGAAAATTATCAATCTTCTCTGGTGTTGGGTTGTAGACAATTGCTATATCTTTTGTAACAGAAAAAAAATTTAATGTCATTCCAAGATATTTTATTGGCATATTATCTACAGCCTGCTCACTGCATGCTTCAAGCATTTTTTCTACCTGTATATCTTTCCCCAACACTTTGACCATACCATCACCTATTGTGATTTTCACAGTGACGCCCGTTGCAGCATTAACAACCTCGCTCTCCTTGCTATCATCAATAGTATCCAAACACTAGGATTGGATTAGGAGTGAAGGAAAAGTGGCCTCACCTTCCATCTCCAGCTGGGGCCAAAGTACCTCATCCACTCTACTTCCATAGCAACGCTGCTACTTGCGGTATCACCTACATCACTTCCTCATTTCAGAATACCAGCACCTGCTGTCATTATTTGCATTTTAATTTTCCACCTGCTACAGCAGATTCTGAATTACCTGTTGTCTCTCTCCACCTGTTGCTCTAACATCATCATATAACACCACCATTTCCTCCTCCCATTGCCTTTACCACTTGCACCTTCAAATACCCTTCCAACCTCTCCATCAATACACAGCATATCTGTGTTAACAGTATGTGTATTCCATCCCCTATATCCCCCAGCAATACAGTAGCACCTCCTTTTACTGTAATTTGTACAGCATCCACCATACCCAGACCTCCTTTCTAACACCTACACCCTGTGCACACATATCCATTTTAGTCGTACCTCATCTATATCATTCCCAACAGCATGTATACAGTATACAAGCTTCATCCCAGTACTATTCATCCCTATGTAACCCACCATTTAATACTCACCTATAGGTGTATACCCAACCTCAACCCTTGCTGTCAGCCTTTTTTTTTCTCTTCACCTGTGCATTTGAGCATTCTCTGAGAAATATATTGTGCATAGATTCACTAACTTTCTATGCTTACATTTTCGTTGTTATGTCACATTTACCTTCCTGTAGGCATTGGTTTGCATCTGAGTAAATGATGATTTAACTTAGTGACATAGTATGTTATCAACAACAATCTTATTTTTATCATTGGGTATGTGTATTCACTGTTTCCTGCACATTTTGCAGTATCTCTACAATGCTATACTGATCATTCATTGCACTTTCATCTCTTTGCATAATATACATGTACATGTTACACCCATACCATACCTTCTCCTGCACTACCCTATACGATAGGCTTGATGTTAATGTCCTTTTCCTCTTCATGTAAATAACCTTTATATATATATATATATATATATATATACAGGATTTTGATGCAATACCTTCCATTATCTTCCATGCTTTTGATGCTAACCCTGTTTTGCAGGAAACGTGTGAAGAGTGTCATTCTTCTCTTTTAGTTTAAGAATCGTAATTTCAAATTTTAAATCCCAGAAATGTAATAGCTAGATTATAATAAGAAGTTTACATTCTTTGCACTAGATTAGAATGTATGAGCATGTAAATACCATGAATTATCCATTGTTATATCATTCTTCTCTTTTATTTTCAAATTCTCGCGAATGGGAACATGAATGGCATGTGCATCATTCTAATAAAAGGTAATTAAATCCTAAGTTGATGATTCACATCAATGGCCATAGTCAAGGTGTGAACAAAACTTAAGATTTTTATCTTTTATGGAATAACACTGGATCCACAGTGGATCCTTTTCAAAATTCATTATATTTTCTTTGAATGTTTTCCTCTTTTATCAGAGTTTAGTTTAAAATAAATTTAATACATATATCAATGGCCATAGTCAGGATATATTGAGAGTTAATTTCATTTTAAACTCTATAAAAGCACTAAAAATATATTTTATTCTTCACTTGAATTTAAATATGATTATTATATAATACATTCAATGACCATAGTCAGGGATGTATTATATCTTCAATCTTATTTTAATTCACTTGAAGAATAAAATATGACTTTTTGATCCAATTTCAAAAGCTTTAAATCCATTCATCATTTAGGATAGAATTGCATCATATTTTCAAATTTTCCTTTCAAAAACTCCAAGTAATTTTTGAATATTTTCTTTATTTTCTCAGATCAATTCTTATTTAAATTCAATTCTATCCCATTCCAAGATTCAAAATTCAATTTCAAAGTCCAAATTGACTTTGAAATTTCAAAATCATCTTATATTCAAAATTTCAATTTCCTAATCAAAATCCAAACTTCGAAGTTCAATTTAATTTTGAAGTTTTCTGATTCAAAATCAAAGTTTATTTTCTTATCTTCAAAATCAAAGTTTGAGATCGATTATGAATCTCAAACTTTGACTCTTCCTGAATTTTAAATTCAATCTGGGTTTTCAAAATCCAGACCCATTTTCAAAAGTCCCATTTGAATTTTCAAAAATCAAATCCAAGGTTAGAACCCAATCTCAACTTGGATCTCAAACTTCAGATCCAAAAACCCATTTTAGGATCCAGAAACCAATTCCATCTTGAATCTCAGACTTCAAATCCAAATTCCATTCCGGATCTTGGATCCAATTTCAGAATCCCATTCCATCTTGGATTCCAGATCTTGAATCCAAATTCCATTTAAGATCAAGAATCCAACTCTATCTTGGATCTCAGACTTCAGATCCAAATTCCATTTTAGGATCTAGAATCCAGTTTCATCTTGGATCTCAGACTTCAAATCCAAATTCCATTTAGGATCCAGAATCCAATTCCATCTTGGATCTCAGACTTCGGATCCAAATCCATTTAAGATGCCAGATTCCAAATCCCATTTAAGTTTCTTTCACCTTTCATTCTGATTTCAAAATTTTAAACCTGGAGTTCCACTCTATTTTCAAAATTCCATCTTAACTCTCAATTCTAAATCCATTTTGAAATCCATATTTAATTTTCAATTCTGATTTCTTAAATTCCCTTCTTCAAATTCAGGTTCATCCCAGCTTTGATTATTTCAAAATTCAAGATTCATTCTAAAATCCTAAGTTAGAAAATCTAACTTCTCTGAGTCCTTCAACTTTCAAAAATCAAATTCTTCACAATTTCAAAAATCACTTGGATAAAATTTCCAAAATCTTTTTCAAAAGAGCATGCATCTTTTGCATTTTCACAAGCATGATTCTTTGTGCATTTTCTAGACTTAGAATAAATTCTTAGACAATATCAAGGCAAAGCAAAAAGGCATAAATTTGATCCTTGGTTCGAATACCCCTGGTAAAGGCACCAGGAATGATTGAACCTCGTACCGATGAGTGAATCCCATCTCCCAATTTTTCTGCAAATATTTCAAAATGGAGGCGAGTAATCTTCTTAAATATCTTCAAAAATTAAGGTCAAGTGAGACCTTCGCAAAAGCATTCCTCTTCTCTTCTTTTCTTTTCTTTTCTTTTCTTATTCTCTCTTCTTTTTTGTCTTTTATTTTCTCCCTTCAAAAAGGAGAAAATAGAGGCTGAAAAAGAAAAGAGAAGGAAGAGAGAGAAACACCAAGAGAGGAAAAAATTTGTGATGATCACAGGAAGCTATCAATTTCCTTGATATGAACAGAAAAGAAGATATTCTTGATATTGTGAAAGTGATTGGTGAAAAAATGTTGGATAAAAGAATTTCACAAAATTAAAGAAGATTCTTAATAGATTCGGCAGTTTGATATCCTAGGATTCTTTTCTCACGATGATCTTTCTGCACTCTTTTTTGTGACAGAATTGGAGCTTTCTTGGGTTTTGGGGGATTATATCATCCTTCATTTTGGAGATGTCCTGACTTTTCTCTCTTTTTTGGGGAAGGGTACGTCACAAACTCCAACTTGGTGATGGTCTGATCCTTCTTTGCCTCAGGGATCATCTTGACGATATTGGCTCATTGGTTGAAAATCTCTTGATGATAGCAGAAATTAAATATCTTTTAGGGTTTGTCAAAAGGTCCATAGCATTCGCCTTCAACTTGGCGGTGATCTGAACTTTCCCTAAAAGGATCCGTCACAAACTCATTTATCTTGGAGATGATCCAAATTTTCTTTGGCCCTGAAGGTCTAACTCGCATAATTTGTCTTCAACTTGACGACAATTGAGAGATCCCTTTTGCAGCTTAAATGATTGAGGAAATATAGAAATTGAGTGGATTTTCTTTCTTACCCAGGATATTTTCACTGCCTTATTTCCCACAAGAATGTTCTTTAAAAATGTGTCATTGACTGCAATCAATATCAATCACTTAGGCTTTGCAACAACATTGAACTTTCTTTGCTGGCCATATCGGGGATCTATTCGTTATTCTTTTGGTTGGCCAATAGAAAGATTTTGAATTTTGAATCCTTTTTCGCAAAAACTTTGTTCTTTTTGAAGTAATACTGAAGGTAATTTTGAGGTAATTCTTTATGCAATAAAGGTTTTGAGATCAACAAGTGTTCTTCATGACAAATTGGCAAAATATTCTTGGAATCTTTGGTGAAAGAGATTGCTTGATAACCGAGTTGACACATCAGTAGGATTTTTTATGAAAGTCTAACATGAACCTGAACTCTGAAGGTAAATCTAATACGAAATTGGAATTCTGAAGGTAAGTCCTAGCACAATGCTGAATTTTGAAGGTAAGTCCAACTCAGAGGTTGGTTTTGAAAGAACGACCGAGTCAAAACTCAGATCCTGTAAGGAAAAGTGAAAAATTCAAGTCGGAACCCGAATATTCAAAGGAAAACTAAAAAGTTTGGTTTTGAAGGAAAGAAAATTTGAGTCGAAACTCAAATCTTTGAAGGAAAACCTATAAAATTTGGTTTTAAAGGAAAGAAAATTCGAGTCGAAACTCAAATCCTAAAGGAAAGACTGAAAAATTCAGAAGGAAAGGAAATTCAAGTCGGAACTCGAACCCTAAAGAAAAAACTTATCCAATTTGGATTTAAAGGAAAGAAAATTCAAGCCGAAACTTGAATTCTAAAGGAAAAACTGAAAAGTTTAGAAGAAAAGAAAATTTGAGTCGGAACTCGAACCCTAAAGGAAAAACTTGACCAATTTGGTTTTAAGGAAAAGAAATTCGAGTCAGAACTCGAATCCTGAAGGAAAACTAGATCAATTTGGAAAGAAAAGGAATTCAAGTCGGAACTCAAATCCTGAAGGAAAAACTGAAAAGTTTAGAAGAAAAGAAAATTTGAGTTTAAACTCAAACCGTAAAGGAAAAGCTAGACCAATTTGGTTTTAAGGAAAAGAAATTTGAGTCGGAACTTGAATCCTGAAGGAAAACTAGATCAATTTGGAAGGAAAAGAAATTTGATTCGGAACTCGAATCCTAAAGAAAAACTAGATCAATTTGGAAGGAAAAGAAATTTGAGTCGGAACTCAAATCTTAAAGGAAAACTAGATCAATTAGAAGGAAAGAAAATTCGAGTTGGAACTTGAATCCCGAAGGAAAACTAGATCGATTAGAAGGAAATGAAATTCGAGTCGGAACTCGAATCCCAAAGGAAAAACTAGACCAATGTTGACACTGAATTTTAAAGTTTACCAATGTGAACACCAAATTTTGAAAATGAACCAGTACAAGCACTGTGTTTTGAAAAATTACCAGTACGAACACTGGGTTTTAGAAAATTACCAATACGAACACTGGGTTTTGAAAAATTACCAGCATAAACACTGGATTTTAAAATTTTACCATCACAAACACTGGATTTTAAAAATTTACCAACACGAACACTGGATTTTGAAAAATTACTAGCACGAACACTGGATTTTGGAAAATTACCAGCACGAACACTAGGTTTTGAAAAAATACCAGCACAAACATTGGATTTTGGAGAATTATCAGCACGAACACTGGGTTTTGGAAAATTACCAGCACGAACACTGGGTTTTAGAAAATTTCCAATACGAACACTGGATTTTGAAAAATTACCAGCATAAACATTGGGTTTTAAAAAATTACTAGAACAAACAGTGGGTTTTGAAAAATTATCAGCACGAACACGAGGTTTTAAAAAATTAGCAACACGAACACTGGTTTTAAAAAATTACCAATTGATTATGATGGGAGATTTTCAGTCTTCATCCTCACGATGACTTGGACAACTGTCGGGGCCTCAAGATTTATCCTTTATCCTGAATGGGCAATCTTAGGTTTATCCCTTATCCTGAAGGAAAAATGAATAAAAATTGAGAGGAATTGATAAAATGGATAAAAATTGATAAAAGATTGATAGAAATTTGATGACATTTTTTTAATTTCAATAGACCATCATAGTTAATTGTATGTGGCCTGGTTTTCAGAATTAACCCCTTATCCTGAATGAGGTAATGAATTTGATGCAAATGGATGCAAATCAATGCGAATGAATGCATGCAAATGAATGCAAATATATGCAAATGAATGCAAAATGAGAGATTTGTTTGATCATGTCTGCATACAGGATGTTTTGAAGACAATTTTCAAAATAAATGCCTCAGTGTAATAGGGAAAGCAAATTTTGGATAAAAGAAAGATAATTGACAAAGCAACTGGCCTCTTGATTGATTAAAGAGGCATCCTGAAGAATATCACTCCTCGTGAAAGGACATTGTGCAGAGAAGGCGAATAAAATGTGGCATCAAGCTTATGAAAAAAATTGACAATTTTATTGATGCATTGAAGAAGAGAAATAACAAATTAGTAAGAAAACTGGGACTGTATTGTCCTTCAAAATGACCAAAAGCAAAATGATAGAGATGACATAGCCTTGGCATTATCAGTTTCTTGGAAAACTTGATCAGGATGGTCAACTGGTATCTTCCTCATTTTCAACAAGGAGATTCTTGTCAATGTAATCTTGGATGATGTTCTTCAGGATGAAACAATGCTCAGTGTCATGTCCTATTGCCTGATGAAATTTGCAAAATTGCTCTTTGAATCTGCCCATGATTGCTGGGAGATCAGCTGCCTTAGGCAAACGGATCATATTTCTCATGAGCATGTATTCCAGAACACTCTCGAGTGTCTGGCCCAGAGGGATGAACTTTCGACCAGTACTTTAATCTTTGCACTTTGGTTTCTCCTGATCTTTCTCTTTATGTTGAGGACTAGATTGAAGAGGCTTATCATTATTGAAGATCTTTTCTTTTTGGTCCTTGGATCCCTCTGAATCACTATCATGATTTTTCTTGTTACCCTTGTTATTGTTGGCAAAAAGAGTAAAGTGAGTCTTCGGAGGTCTGACCATATCTTTTGCGAGCATGTATTCTAAAAAGCTCTCGAGCATTTGATCCAATAGAGCCATCTTGCGATCATGGTTCCGACTATCACATTGTACCTCTTGTTGATTGCTTGACTTCTGTTGAGACTTGACCGAGACAGTCGATTGGTATTCTTTCTCATTCTCAACGAAGAAATTCTTGTCGATATAATATTGGACAATGTTCTTGAAGATGAAGTCGTGGTCGGTATCATGCCCTACTGCCCGATGGAATTTGCAGAACCGGTCCACGAATCTTCCCATGATCGTGGGAGGATTTATGACTCTTGAGAGTTTTACCAATTCCTTAGCCAACATATATTCAAGGATTTCATCGAGAGACTGCTCGAGAGGAGTAAACTGGCGATCGTAACCCCAACCGTCCCGCTTTATCTTTTCTTTTTGCTGAGATTTCTGGTGAGAGTTTGATTTGAAGGGCTTGTTGTCTTGTTTGAAGACTTCTCCCTTTTTGCCCCCATTGTTGCTTCTACCGGACTTAGACCTTTCCACGTTGCTGCTCTTGTCAGTGATATTCTGAGAGAAAGAGACAGATGTCTTTTCCTTGAGGGGAGCCTTTCCAAGATTGTCTCCAGCTTGCTTAGACATCATCTTGATTATCATCTTCTTGAACATTTGATATGCAGCGAGATCGATGTCATCCCTGTCAGTCTGACTCTATCCTCTAACAATTTTTGGTGAATTCATCTTTTTTTGCTTAAAAATCACTAATGTACTTGATATAGCAGCGTCTTCTTATCTGATCTAATCTGGACCACTTGGGAATACTGATGCTCTCTACAGAATGAGATGGATGATTAGAATTTGATGATGATGACTCAGAATAGAAATGAATAAAGGGAAAATATTTGATGAAAATTTGGTAGACAATCGAAAGGATATCCCATTACTAGGGATTGAGTCACCGCTGGAATCACGACAATTGTGTTGTCATTCTTTGTAAGGAAAATGAACAACCGAAAATATGCCTTATCACCTAGGCAAAGTCGTCAAACCATGATAAAATGAAAATTGAAGGATTTTTTTATTGAAGGAAAAATATGATTGCATCAATAATAGTCTTGAGAAAGAGGGGGCGGATAGACAGTCTGCCACCACTCTTGATGATCAGCAGAGACACGAGGACCGAGGAAAAGAGTGAGAGTGATGAAAGAATCTCAGCCATATCTGGCAGAATGGTATGTTCCGGACTACTGCGCTGATGTAAGGTCGAACCCTGGCATAACCCCTGATAGTAGCCGAGCTTCTACGTGCTTTTGTCTTTGAGAAAATTGCATGACGCATCGCTCTAGATGGTAGTAGGTATAGAAAAATGGGTCAAGTAGCTTGAACTGCTTGTCATACGCATATGTATATCTGAGAGGTGACTACTGATGATCAAAATAGTCTCATACGACCTCTTCCTCTTGGAGGTTGTCGATCAAGAATCAGTATTGCGCAACTAGAAGAAGATTTTCGCTATTGTACTTGAATGAGTTGGCTCTGGTTGGCACATGCCGAAGGAACCAGGACTGCAGAGCATAGGTGCATCTTTCAACTAAAATTGATTCTCCGAGCGTGAAATGGGTCAACCCTCGGTACAGGAAAGCGAGTGTGGCCATGGCTATAGAGAGGCAAATGGTCTGTCGACTTTCCCACCTTCGCAAGAGCTGAACTATTCTGATATCCACATAATTCTGTCTATCTGGGAAGAAATCGAGCCCTACAGTGCATAGGACCATCGCATACTAAATTTTCTCTCGAGTTGTTCTAGATAATGAGCTAACTTTTGCGAATGCCCTATACTGTTGGTAGATCTCGAGCAGGTTCACATATTCATTTTCATTTTCCTCAATCAATGGCCAAGACTTACGCTCTGTCATGCAAGCTAAAGCAGCTTTGGGATCCAGACCCTTGACATTGATCAAAAATTGTTGCTGCAATGGATCTCCAGGTTGACCGGCTGGCTCGGGTAATCCCATGACCTCCGAAAACTCATCCATCAACAAGGTTATGTCGCCCCATGGGAACCAGAAAGTACAAGTGCGTGGGTTCCACCGCTCTGCTAATGCGTGGATCAGATTGACGTTGACTGTCAACTTTCCCACTGCGGATGTCAGTTCCAACCCACAATCGCTCAAGTGGTCCGAAAGAAGGGTCTAGTGCTGAGAGCTCGATGCTCAGAAAGACTTTGTCGCACCTCATAGAAGATGGAGAAGTTCTTGAATCAAGTGTAGTACCACTGAGGAAAGAAGGGTCCGGTGCTGAGAGCTCGATGCTCAGGAAGACTTTGTCGCACCTCGTAGAAGATGTGACCCTCAAGAAAGACAGAGTCGAGCTGACAGGATTCCATTAGACTGAAAGATAAGAAGATTGAAATTAGACTTAGGAAAAATACAAAAAAAATGAAAATTGCAGGCAGGATAAAGTTAGAAATTCGAGATCCAGAGGAAATGTAGGAAAAGGGAAATCGCCTGGACTTTTTGAGGAAAAATATAAGGTTTTGAAAATCGTCCAGGGTTTTGATAAAATTGTTGGAAAAATAGATGAAATTTGAAAAATGATATAAAAGGAAAATGAGAAATAAAGAAGAATGTATTCAATCACATCCTGCACAAACAATTATGTACATACAACATTCCCTAAGAAGCTGACTCTAAATGCAGCAATTTTGGAATAGTTTTAGGACCCTAATCCTAACTCTAGGCTCAGATCAGTTGTATCCAATCATGCTATGCCGATATACTCAAGTTGAAACTTAAAGTACGTTGCATAAAATTCATCTCTGGTTCTAGGCTTGTGTTTTCTCAACATCCTTAAGCGCCTATCGATATACGTTGGACTATGGCCCTTGGTACGTGGCAGGAGGGCGTTAGCCCAAATAAGTGGCTCAGTTGTGAGGCTCTGTCCCGAACTATGGTTCTGGAAGAGAGCCCAACAACGTGAAGACCGGGTAGACATATGTGGGGTAGTTTTTGAAATATGAGCACATGTAAGCAAACAGAGAACTCTAAAACCAAAAGAGATAGAGATTTTAAATTTTTTGAAGAAGCAAACATTGTTTTCATACAAATCCTAGATTGAGGAGTGTTGTATTTCAAACCTAAGTCTATGTGAGCATGGATAATTCTCCTCAATATAGCCTTACAAAACCATGCCTAGTCTACATGCAGTCCATGTCAGCTGGGTTCAAGTCTAGGCTCCTAGGTTCACATGATATCAAAAAATAAAAGTTGACAGTTCATAGAACACGATTTTGATAATTGAGCTAAGTCAATGCACACGATTGATCAGACGAAGACATGTCCCATCACGGTCGCCAAACCTGTTATCATCGCAAAATTTTTCCCTCCCTCTGCGAGAGAGAGAGAGAAACGATTATGTGAGTCAAACTCGACCAAAGTTTTGAAAATTGGTTTTGAAAATAACTCGCCTCCATTTTTGAAAATTTATGGAAAAATTCCGTGGAATGGGACCTGCCTGTCGGTACGAGGTTCAATCATTCCTAGCGCCTTTACCAGAGGTAATTGAACCAAGGATCAAATGTGTGTTTTAACTTGACTCAAATATCTAAATTGTGCTCTATTTTCCTAAAATGCATAAAGAATCAAGCATGTTCTATGGAATTTTGAAAAGATGCAAAATTGAGAAATATGATGTTTGCTTTGTAAAATTGAGATGTACTTGGAAAATGATTGGAAAAGTGCTTGAAAATGGAATTCCTAGGAAAATCATTGAATTTTATTGGAAATCAGAATTTGTATTGGAAAATGACTTTTGAAGGGAAAATTGATCCTCAAGAAAACTTGGATTCTGAGAAAATTGATTTTGAGATGTGGATCACTTCTCTCAGAAAATTGACTTCTAAAATAGGTTTGAGAATTCTAGAAAAACCAATTTCATAAGTAATTCAAGGACTTTAGGAAAATCAATTTTGGGATTTGAAAATGAAATTGAGAATATGGAAACCTTGGGAAATCATGATTTGAACTTCGGAGATACTTTGAAATACCATTTGAAAACTCAGAGTCTTTGAGAAAATCAATTCCTGAGAAAGACTTGGAAAATCTTGAGAAAATCGATTTCTCTAAAATGTAATTGGGAAATGATTTAGAAAATTATGCAAATTAAATGAATGAATATGAATTTGAAAGATAAATCTTTTAAAAATTGGGAAAATCCTTTTGAAATTTTGAGAAATGCAGTGCATTTTTGAAGTTAGCCTAAGAGTGTAGGCTGAATGTAGCTAATATGAAGATCACAAATCTAGGTTTCCTTCGTATTATGACTATGGCCATAAATATGAATTCCACCGAGTTTGTGAACTCCCTAAGAGATTGTGCAAGTGTCATTCGTGTCGACCATAGTGGATTTGTAAAAATATGCATGAATCATACATCAGATATTGAAATTTGCATAATTAAACTACATGCAATGCAGTCCTATTCTAAGCAGAAAATATAAATCTTATTCCAAATATTATAATTTTGATATTACATTAAATAAAATAAAATAAATAAATGGAAGTCTTTTTCTTGAATATTCCTGCAAAACTAGAAAACATATTAGCACAGAAATGTAGGTTTATCTGGATTTATCTAAAAATATTAGAAATTATCGGATATTATTCAGATATAAACCCAATCTATACCTTCCTGATATAAACATAAATGATGAAATTGGATTGAAAATACGAAAATGATATTTAAAAATTCGAAATTGGGATAAAATAACCAAAATGCCCCTAATAACAGGACTATGGCCTTGAAATCAGGGTTTTTCAGAAAGATATTTTGTAAAAATAGGATTTTAAAATACAAATAAAAATAAATCAAACACAATATGATATGATATGGTTGAAAATATGAAAATCAAAGTTTGGAAATTTGAAATTGAGGTAAAATAACCAAAATGCCCCTGATAACAAGACCATGGCCTTGAAATCAGGGTTTTCTAAAATAAATTTTGCAAAAATGGAGAATTAAAATGCAAATGAGATTGAAATTAGTCATAATATGATATGATATGCTTATTCACATGATAAAAAACCCTAAATTTGTAAAAATATCCTAAAGACACCGAATTTCGCCTGTTTTTTGCCTATTTTTCACCTTTGATTTTAAAAATGAACTAACACAAAAGGAAAATGAACTTTAAATTGAGCAAAATTTGGCATGGACACCTAGACTAACCCTAAAAATAGAATAAAACTCGAAAATCTATATTTTTGATATTTTTTAATATGAAAATTAACTTAAAAATCCTAAAAATCAAGATTTTTGCCTAAAACTCTGAATCTAAGCTGAATTTTGGGTACTAAACTACCATAAAAATATCCTAAATTTTTTGGGGTGACAGAAGACAGTTAGGCAAAGATTTTTTATTTTTACAGATTCTGGTTTTGACCTATGGTCAGAGCTTGATAGCTCCGGCAAGTCGGATCGGAATCCAGCAACTTTAGAACTTAGGGCAGACTGATAGGTTTCAGAAAAAATTATGGTAAAAACAACACACAGTAAAGAAAATGTCTGAAATTTTTGGATAATGTTCCTGACAAACATATGAAAAATGTCTTTTTTAATTATATTGGAATTAGAGTTATTGTTTTTAAAGGAGCAGAGGATTATCAAAGATCTAAATCTTTGTAATTCTCAGACACTGGAATTTTACAGACAGAGAGTTTAATTCCGAAAAAAATACCTAAGATGCTCCTAAAATTCTCAAATTTTGGAGAATGATAGAGAAATTAATAAGGAACAATTCTTTTGTTGAAAGTTTGGACATCCGACCTACGGATTGAAGCATCATAGCAGATTAGGGTCGGTCTAGACCCTAACAAGGAGAAATCAAGATTTTCACAAGAGTCTAGAAAATTCAATTTTTAAAAGAATCCAAACCTCCTTAAAAAAATCTAGAAAAATACTGAAAAATAATAGATTCTAACAGGGATCCACTGTATTTTTTTGAGGAGGATTTGGATTGTCCATCTATGAGATCTCAGATGTTCTTGTCTGCTAAAGGGAGGTTTGAAAATTCCAGAGGGTTTAAAACTCGAATTGGCATTTGATTTATTAGAGAAAGTTCCGAAACTTAAATGGATCTAGGTTTTTTGACAGGACATCACAGACAAGCAGAGAGATTCACAAATGAATTTTATGGAATTTTTGAATAAGAATGCATGCATGAAATAATGACTAGATTCTGCATAAAAATGAAAATCTATGAAATATTGGTAAAGCTATGTAAAATTAATGAAATGCATAATGAAACTAATCTAAATGCATATTTTTAATCATGAAACTACATGAAACATAAAATTAAAATAAAAATCAATGGGAGTATGCTCAAAATTCATGTTGGCTATCGAAAATAAAGGACTCAGTCCATTAGAAGGATGAATTGTCTCATTCATGTGGCCCCATCACTAAATACCCATTACTTCGTACCATTTGAATTCGTAAAACAAATTTATCAATATGAACTCGATTTTGGACTGGTTTTATGTAATATTCATAACCATCACAAAAAAAAATCATGTCATTATGCAGCAAAAAGGGGCAAATAAACAATGAATGCATGCAAGACTGAAGACTCTTACCTTGGGGGTTGCACTTGCAATGACTGGGGTTGTTGCTTCAGTGGGGTAGATGGAAGAAGCTTGGTATGGTGGGATGTGATTGATGGAAGGAGGTAGTGTTGTGCCTGGGACCTTAGTTGGAAAAGAGGCACCTTAACGTTACCTTTGTAGGGTTGAAGGAAGGAGGATGCTGGGGTAAGGAGATAGCATCCAACGACTGCAGTGGAGATGGTGGTGTTGGAGAGGTAGCAGCGGCTGCAACAGTTGAAGTGGATGATGGCTTTGAGATTGAAGCTGCTGGAGGCTAGCTGTTGCCCAACTGAAGGAGGCTGCTGGAGATGGTTGCCTTGAAGATGATGATGTCGGTGAGGAGGCTGCCTTGGGGATGCTAATATCGGCTGCTAGAAAGACTGGTATAGGTGGTTGTCAAGAGGAGGGCTGAAGATAGTGGTTGAAGGTAAGTGTGTGTGTGTGTGTGTGTGTGTGTGTGAGAGAGAGAGAGAGAGAGAGAGAGAGAGAGAGAGAGAGAGGTGTGAGATGCAAAATGGGTATCCGTGTGATATTGGGTTGAGGACTTAGGGAAAAATAGAAATCCTCCCTAAGTTTTAATGGAAAGTAGGTTTAATGAGAGGGGAGAGGTATGCCTGAGTGGGAAGAGAAGCAACCACCGTGGGATCTCCTTTTTTTTTCTTTCCAACAAAGAAACTTAGGTTTTAATTGGAATAGACTCAGGGTTGAGAGGGGCTAATGAAAGATAGGAGAGGTGTATGTGAATGGGCCGAAGTAAGTAGGGAAAGAAGGAAAGAAAGGGAAGAAAGAAGGAAAGAAAATGAAGAAAGGAAAAAGAAAAGAAGAAAGAAAGAAGGAAGGGAGAGAAGAAGGAAAGAAGAGAAGAAAAGGAGGAGGGAAGTGTGTTCTACGTGAATGAGAAGGAGAGGGAAGAAAGAGAAGGAAGAAAAAGAAAAGGAAAGAAAAAGAGGAGGGAAAAAAGGATAAAAAGGAAGGAAAATGGAAAAAGAAAAATGAAAGTGGGGAGAGGGTTGGTCGACCCCCTTGTGGGTCCCACATCTCAAATAAGATGAAATAAATAAATAGGAAAAATAGTAAAGAAAATAAGATGAAAAACAAATAACAAGAAAATATATATTTTTTCTTTTTATTGAAAGGAAATAAAATTTATGGTGGCACCGAAGGCAAACTCTCTGCACCAACCCAAAACCAATGATCTATTGAAGGACTTTTCTTAACCCTTAGGAAGACTTGGTAAGTCTACCTAAATCCATACCCACCTTTGGAACTCTGTTTGGACCTCTAAGACCCATTTTTCTCAAATATGGATACAACATTCTCTTGTGATTTAAAAAAAAAAATTCTAAATTCTCATCAACATTTCTCCCAATCCATACCTAGTTCAGACCTGAAAAATTAACCACAATTAGCCCCACATGTCCTTAACCTATCCACCAAAAACTAAATCCTAATTCCTTTTGATTTAGGAGAATTAATTTTGAAACCAAAACCTGTTCTACCCAAATCCCAATCCAGAAATAGTCCTGACCCAAACCCATATCCTAGATTTTTCTATTTTTAAGTCTCAAACTAGACAGACCCATGCTTTCAAATTTTGATCAGAACTTCTTTAACATGTTTCTAGCCTAACCTTATTTTTTGTGATTTTTCTGAATTCTATGCTAAGAGAAATTACTCACTTTCTCAGGGTTTGTTAGAAACTCAACAAAACCCAGTACCCATACAAACCTAGAATTTTCGAGAATCTTATCTTTGCAACCCCAAATTCTCTGAACCTTAAAATTTAACCCAAGCTTCCCTGACATGTCCTTAGTCACATCTTAATTTTTCAACATTTATTGTGCTGTATTTTAAGAGAAACCAAATTTTCTTTGAACCTTATCTGACTCATACTCGAACCTGTTAAGCAAACTTGATTCTTAGCTTAACCCAAACCTAACCCAACTCACCTAAACCTTAAAACCATAGCCTAGGACCACTCAAACACATCAATATCTTTGGTCCTTACTAACGACAATTTGTATGTGTTGTCAACAACTGAGTTGAGATTGTTTTGACATACAAATTTGTTTTATTCATAACTTTTTATGTTGATGTCAGATTGAGATGATTTTTGATGCATTTGAGAGCTAACATCCTCTACTTTAATTCATACTTTACGTTAAAAACTAAATACAATTATTTTGAGGGTAAAAATGCACTTAAATTAAATTAGATCCTACCTAAAAATAAGAATTTTACTGAACAAGTTACCTTGTTATGGTTATAACTTTCTACTTCGATATCGTATTAACCAGATTTTTTGTTTGTTTGAAAGATGAAATGCTCTAGTTTATTTCATATTCTTATGAAAAACTTTGAGGATATTGTTTTAAAGGCTGAAAATAAATTTAAAGTCAAAAGACTTTAAAAATAAGCCAAAGACACTAATTTTTGGCATATGACTCTTGACATGAGACAATTTAGTCAAAATTGGGGTGTCTACACAAGTTTGGTCTTTTGAGATAGATCAATCAGATGAAAGAATTAAGGAAAGTGGAAAAAGGCAACTTATGACTCTTTCCATGACCTACTTATCTATTTTTAGTATAATTGAAATGTATTTAGCATGAAACAAAATTTAAATCAAAATCAGACTCTAAGTTGTTATCCTGCCCAAGTCCAGATGCAATCTAAACCATATCTAAATTATAGCTGGATGCAGTGCCAGATACAACTATATCGGCTTGTATGTATTAGTGGCAAATAGGAAACGTCATTTGAAGTGACTTTTAAGGTGTTTTTGCTACTCAAAGTATTTTCTTTTGAAAAGGATGCTTAGGAAGGAAAGTGCTTCCTCATGGAGGAGGTGGCAACTCATTTTGATAGTAAAGATGCTTGTTTAATTTATTATGTAGGTCTCACCACTTATTTCTTGTCAAGATGTTTGTTTCACCTATTTTAGGAATGCAACCCACGGCCAGTAAATAGTAAATAAGAATGAATCATGATTAGTCTCCATAGAAATAGAAAAAAGACAAATGGAGAGAGAGAGAGAGAGAGAGAGAGAGAGAGAGAGATTTTGTGGCTTATCTGACAAAATGATGCAATTTTGTTATTTTAGAGATGCGAAGAGCCGATCAAATTTTACAAGACAAGATCAGGTCAGAGGCACATCTGACAAATTACCATAGAGGTGCCTTGCATGTCATTCATCCATGTGATGAACGACAACACAAAGCTGGATAGTTCACCTCACATATGGGTCACATAAAATTTTTGGGAGCCATTCTTCATGTAGATGAACAACATTTAAAAGACAAAAAATGAACAGATGAAAAATCAAGAAAAAATGGGGGTGTTTGAGTTGATGTTCATATCTCATGGATAAACGACATCCAAGGCACCTTTGACGATATTATAAAAAGAAGTTTTTGTGGTGTGACGATAAACGACATCCAAGGCCTCTGACATGATACGGTCTCAAAATTTTCATTTTTTTTTTAAATTATAAAAGAAGATACCATGACTTTATTGTTTATCTCTTCTTCTATGAAAAAATTATAATAAAGTTCTTTAATTTTTAGTCCTTTAGTTTAGGATTTTATATTTAGTTTTTTTTTTTTTTGGCATAACAAAGCTGGGAGAATTAAGGCCCTCCTATTACGGAAGTTACACAACCACCTACGTACCCCAGGGTCTCAAGCTCGAAACTTCTTTGTGCATGTGTAATCAGGAAATGATTTGAATTGATTCACATGATTTTGATGACATTTTCAAAATTAGGTTTTAAGAAAAAAATGTATAAATAGATGTTAGAATCTGATACTCGGATTTAATTAAAGCAATTCATCAAAATTTATCTTGATTTTTAGGTTAATTACGAATGCCTCAGTTGACCGATTTCCTACCGGTTTAATCATCCCGAGCAAGAAAGTTGTCAAGTAAGCGCTCACGACGACGAGTCTGGCTGCATCAAGGTGGTTTGGTCGTGACTTCGTTGGTAACCTCACAACCTCATTGGTTTGTGATGACACTGCCACGTCTTTGGAACTTACATGGAGGTAAAGGAACTTACACTGTTGTGTTGGCATCGGAACTTGTGTTTGAGATTCAACAGATGGTAACATATCTTTTTTAATTTTTCCCTAACGTTTACAACTTCTGGAATAAAAGAAGTTTTTGTTCCAGCGGATGGAAATGTAATGTGAGGGTTGAGGCTTCGCGGGGCAAAAATGGCGGCCTCCCATCATCTCCTCCGATGGAATCCAACCACCTTGCCCTCCTCTGCAACGGCCTCCTACCTCCGTCGCTCTGCAATCCCTCCCTTCTCCTTCTTCTCGAGGGCGTTTCTCCGCAATCCCAAAGGACGACCACCCTATCTACTTCCTCTCGAAGCTTCTAGAAGGATCTCCACCTTCACCCAAGTACGATGAAACCCTACCAGCAGTCATTCCTTCTCGCTTCCCATCCGTAAAAAATTGTTTTTTTTATCTCCCTCTCTTAAGAGAGAAATTCCATGGTTTGGATTTTCAGAGGAGTATTGAATCACCTGTGAAAATTTTAAGCAGGGGAATGGACTGGTGAGGGATTCTTCCTTCGGTGGCGGAGGGGGATTCGACCGTCTCGGACTCGACCAAGACGTCGAGGAGGACGACGGCGATGACGAGGAGGAAGAGGAGGACCGGAGCCTCGACCTCCTGGTGCAGTTTGTGCAGAACGTGTTCAGGAAGGTGTCCCGGAAGGCGAGGAGGGCTGTGAGATCGATGCTGCCCTGTTCCATCCCTTCCAAATTGGTTAGCTTCTCTTTCACTTGTTCCCGTTCGTTCAAAACTGAAACATCGTTGTCTCCATTTACTCACTCATATTCGTTTCACTCCAATGCATCGAGAAATGCTGTCTCAATTTCGAAATTCTGGTGAAAATTAAGCAGAATACTTGAAATTTCTATTCTACATTGTTCTTCCTTCTGTAACGAAACAAAAAATAGTGATTGGTTCTATGAATTTGAGAAGAACTCTCTCTCTCTCTCTCTCTCTCCTGCAATGGAGTTCACATTGTCCCGTGAGCAACTAGAAGCATAAGGGCTATGTTTAGTTGTATATATTCGAATATGTGATTCGTGAAAGTTTTCCAGTTGTTTGTCATATATGGTTGTTCCATGATTTACACTGGTGAAAACGAGGTTATATTAGAGTTCAGTTGCTATCAAGGGTGATATACAGTGGTGAAAATGAGTTGAGGTTTGCATTGGGCTTGTAAGGATGAGGAGGCAAGAGGAAAGTAGGGAGGGGGTTGGGAGGTGGGTGTAAGTGGTCAAGAATAGGTCATCGTGAAACCGGGGGAATCTCCTTTTCCAGCTGATCTCGGATGACAAAAGAAGGTGCAAATAATGGTTAGTTGCAGATTTTGTAGCAATTAGGTCACAGTGTGAACTGGTGGTCTTCCTGGGGATGTGAAGCATGAGAAGCATTTGCTCAATTGGATTTCTTGAATGGGAATTTTATCACTGATTTTAACAATCAACAGTTTCTTGAGAACATCTCAGCATTGTTTGATGCTTGTCATGCCCACATGAATCTCAGAACTCCTGAAGTTGCTTAAATATTTATCTCTCAAATCTTATTTAGAAGTGATGTTTTCTTTTGATATCAAATCTGTTTGATGTTTTCTTTTCTTATTCTGTTATTTTGTGTTAAATTGGCATTACAATGAAACAAATCTAATTTTAATTTGAACTCGGTGATCTAAAAGATATAAGGTAGCCTTTCTTAAATCTTGGAATGGTACATCGTGTGAATCAATGTTGTAATATTGTATCAGAAAGTCTTGGGATACGGGTGTATCATACCTTATCGTAAGATACAGGAGAAAAAAGCATTTAAATTTTGCAAAAAAATAAAAAATAAGAAAAAATCTAAAAATTAAAAAAAATATAAAACTTAGAATATAACAACAACAACAACGCCTTCATCCCAAACAATTGGGGTGGGCGATATGAACCAAAAAGAAAATCATTTTAGGTCCTCCACATGAATCCTTCTCCTCCAATCATTTCTATCCAATGTCATGTCCTCGGTGAGGTTCAAAGCATTCATATCCTTTCTTATCATCTCCATCCAAGTCTTCTTAGGCCTACCCCGACCTCTTTTAGCTAATAGATTTTCCCATTTCTCCATCCTTCTAACCGGAGCATCATTAGGCCTTCGCCGAATATGCCCAAACCATCGTAAACGATTCTCACTCATCTTACTTTCAATGGATGCAACACCTACCTTCTTACGTATTTCCTCGTTCCGAATCTTATCTTTTAGTGTATTTCCACACATCCATCGAAGCATACGCATCTCAGTTACACTCATTTTTTGAAAATGATGTATCTTGGCAGCTCAACATTCCGTACCATATAGTAAAGCGGGTCTAATTGTCGTCCTATAAAACTTCCTCTTCAACCGCAATGGCATTCTACGATCGCACAACACTCCAGTTGCACTTTTTCATTTCATCCACCCAACCTTAATCCTATGATTTACATCTCCATCAACTTTTCCATTCTTTTGAATGATAGATCCCAAATATTTGAAACAGTCATCCACCGCTATTTGTTGCTCACCAAGTTTCACTACACTCTCATCACTACTTCGTTGCTTACTAAACCGACATTCCATATATTTTGTCTTACTCTTACTCAACGTAAAACCTCTTGCTTCCAAAGTCTATCTCCATAATTCTAACTTAGCATTAACCCCAGCTCTAGACTCATTAATCAAAACAATATTATCAGCAAACAACATACACCACGACACATTTTCTTGAATTGATCTCGTAAGTTCATCTATCACTATAACAAAAAGGAAAGGGCTTAATGTAGATCCTTGATGTAACCCAACCGTTATAGGAAAATTGTTTGTCACCCCTCCACAAGTGCGGACATTGGTTACTACTTCTTCGTACATATCTTTAATTATACTAATGTACTTGAGATAGATACCTTTCTTCATCATTGTCCACCAGAGAACATCCCTAGGTACTCTAGCGTATGCCTTCTCCAAATCAATAAAAACCATATGCAAATCTTTGTTCTCCTCTCTATATCTCTCAATAAGTTGTCTAAGAAGATGTATAGCTTCCATAGTTGATCTTCCAGGCATAAAACCAAATTGATTCTTCGATATCATGGCAACCTTCCTCAACCTATACTCAATCACCCTCTCCCAAAGTTTCATAGTATGACTCATGAGTTTTATATCTGATAGTTTGTGCAATCTTGTATATCACCCTTATTCTTATAGAGAGGCACCAAAGTACTTTTCCTCCACTCATTAGGCATCTTATTTGTCCGCCAAATCTTGTTAAAAAGATTTGCCAACCATACTAAACCTTTCTCCCCCAAGCATTTCCAAGCCTCGATAGGTATACCATCCGGACCAACTGCCTTTCTGGATTGCATTTTCTTCAAAGCCTTTGCAATTTCTTTCTTTTGAATCTTGCGCATGAAGTCACGATTCATCTCATGAAAAGGAATGGAGAAGTCTCCAAGATCATGGGCATGCCTTCCATTAAATAGCTTATCAAAATAATCTTTCTATCTCTCCTTAATCTCTTCATCTTTAACTAAAACCCTTTGTGTTTCATCTTTGATACATCTAACCATACCCAGATCCCTCGATTTCATATCTCTCATCTTTGCAAGCCTATAAATATCATTTTCGCCCTTTTTGGTATCCAACTTGTCATAGACCTCCTTATATACCTTATCCCTTGCGTTTCAAACTATTTTTTTAGCTTCCTTCTTTGCTACCATATACTTCTCTAAATTCTCATTATCACGACTCTTACTTAGATTTCTATAACACTCTCTTTTAACCTTAATAGCTAATTTGACATCTTCGTTCCACCATGATGTATCCTTACCTAGCGGTGCACCGCCTTTAGACTCACCCAAAACCTCCTTCTCCACCTTTCGCATGCAACCCGCTATCTTATTCCACATTGATTCTGCATCCTCCTCGAGACACCAATTAGCTTCCTTAGCTACCTGTTCTACAAACATTCCTTATTTAGCTCCTTTCAGTGCCCACCACTTAATTCTAGGATCTATCCTATGTCTATTCCTTTTGTGGCATTTTCTAATTTTAAGATCTAAAATTAAGACTCTATGCCGTGTAGCTACACTTTCTCCCGATATAACCTTACAATCGATGCAACAACCTCTATCTCTCTTTCTGAGTAGGAAAAAATCTATCTGACTCTTATTAACCCCACTTTTAAATGTTACTAGGTGAGACTCCCTCTTCCTAAACCACATGTTGGCTAAGATCAAATCATAGGACAAACCAAAATCCTTTCTCCACTTTTGTTTCTTTCTCCTATACCATAGCCTCCATGGATACTCTCAAATCCATCCCTACTAATGCCTACATGTCCATTAAGGTCTCCGACGATGAAAATCTTTTCTCCGTGAGATATCCTTTGTACTACTCTGTCTAAATCTTTCCAAAATTGATGCTTAATGGAATCGTTTAAACCGACTTGAGGTGCATAAACACTAATAAAATTAATAATATCCGTACCTACTACTAATCTAATAAGTATAATCCTATCCCCCTTCCTATAGACCTCAACTACATTATCTATAAACTCACGACTAATAACCATCCCAACTCCATTCCTATTCCTATGTATTCCTGTATACCAAATCTTATATCCCCAAGGTTGTATCACTTTTGCTTTCTCACCTACCCATTTGGTCTTTTGTAAACATAAAATATCAATCTTTCTCCTACACATAACATCTACTAACTCTACCAACTTACCAGTTAAAGACCCTATGTTCCAAGTGGCTAACCTGATTGTATGGTCTTGAACTATATTTTTTACCCTCACCCGTCCAACAAAGTGTGGGAACCCTTGCCTATTTGACCCCACCCCCGGGCGTCGGTTTGACGCATCGCTTCTGGGCAATGTCCTAGCTACCCTTGCCCACTTATCACTGCCTCCGGGCCTATAGAGTACAGAGCGTCGCTTAGTAGGGAATGCCCCAACGAAATTCGCATATTGGTTCATATTCATAGGGTGTGACTAAGTTTTTACGCTGGCTGTCACTGGCCTACCGCAACTCTCCTCCGTTATCCGGGCTTGGGACAGACAATGTATAACTAAACATTTATGCACAAGATAAGAAAAATAAATAAATTTAAGAATCAGTACAAGAATTAAAAACAAGTAATCAAATAAAAATAAACATAGACTATTGACATGTCCTTAATATGAAATTGAGTTCAGTAATTTATTAAAAAAAGTAAATAACATACAACAACAACAACTACTACGCCTTCATCCAAAAATAATTGGGGTCGGCGATATGAACCAAATAAGAAAATCATTCTGGGTCTTCCACATGAATCCTTCTCCTCCAATCATTTCTATCCAAAGTCATGTCGTCGGTGAGGTTCAAAGCATTCATATCCTTTCCTATCATTTCCATCTAAGTCTTCTTAGGCCTACCCCGACTTTTTTTAACTAATATATTTTCCCATTTCTCCATCCTTCTAACTGGAGCATCATTAGGCCTTCGCCGAATATGTCCAAACCACCGTAAACGATTCTCTCTCATCTTATTTTCAATGGGTGCAACACGTACCTTCTTACGTATCTCCTCGTTTCGAATCTTATCTTTTATTGTATTTCCACACATCCATCGAAGCATACGCATCTCAGCTACACTCATTTTTTGAATATGATGTCTCTTGGCAGCTCAACATTCCGTACCCTATAGTAAATAACATAGATAATATAATATAGAAGCATAGTTTGCTACATGACTACAAAAGTCAAAAAGCTCAAAAGTTTAACTACATAAACTCATAAAGTCAATAACATAAAAGTTCACCACAACTCTATAGTTGGTTACATGACTAAAAAAGTGAAAAGACTCAAATGTTAACTATGACTACATAATTCACCATAACAAAACTCATTAATCATCTTCATTATCAAACATTCATCATTCATAATAAGAAATAACATCTTGTTGTGGAGCAGTTGGGGCTTGTGCCTCATGTTGCTCTTCATCTTCATCAAATCCTACATTGTATTGTGCTAGTGCATGAAGGCCCTGTGCACGTGCCAATTCTTGTAATCTTACTTCTCTCCTATATATCTTACCCATATTGTCATATATTATAGCACATGCATCATTTGGAGGACACACATATGGGCACACTGGAGCATCAAGTTCTCAAACAATGTGCTATTTCATGTGATACAAACCTCCATTAATCAAAGCTACAAACCTCCATTAATCAAAGCATGAAAAAATTTGAATCTCAAAACATTATGCTGCTAGAAATGATCCGCAATTTCATAAAACTGCCACACCGTGTCATCAGCATGCCCAACCGTTGCTAAATTTAATTATCACATATACAATTAATTAAAACATAAAATAAAATATCACTGGACACCAAAGTCAAAAGGTTTACAACTTTACATAACAAAATAATAGGACCAAGAAAGGCCATACAAGCTTACAAACTAAAGATACAAACACAAACACACGCGCGCACACACACGCGCGTGCACACACACATACATATATATATATATATATATATATACATACATATATATATATATACATACATATATATATATATATATACATACATATATATATATACATACATACATACATATATATATACATACATACATATATATATATATATATATATATATATATATACATGTATATATACAACTCAAATTTTCTTCGTTTACTGCAATGTCCAATAGCTTGAGATGTTGATGGTGCGTTATTAAAAATGCTCCTCAAGGTGCAAATGGCATGCCTCGCCCTAAGGCGAGGCCCTTTGTGCCTTGAGGCATATGCAAAAAGCACAAGGGTGGTAAGGCGCACGCCTCATGGGTTATGAGGTGCGTGCTTGTGCGTGAGGTGCGTGCCTCCGTCAGATGGGGGTCAAAGCCTCCGTTTGACCATTATTTGGGGCTCAAGCCTGACCAAAGCCTAATTAGGGTCGGGCTCTTGCCCCTCTTTCTTTCTCGCTTCTCATCTCTTGTCTCTCCCTCTTCTCTCTCGTCTCTCGACTGTCTCTCTTATCTCTCGTCTCTTGACTGTCTCTCTTCTTTCTCGTCTCTTGACTCTCCCACTTTTCTCTCATCTCTCAACTCTCCCACTTTTCTCTCGTCTCTTGTCTCTCCCTCTCCCTCTCTTTGTCTGCTTCTCAACTCTCCTCTTCTCTTGTCTGACGTCTCTCGCCTCTCCCTCTCTCTCGTGTCTCATCTCTAAGAAGAAGAAGAAGAACTCTTCTCTCTCTCTCTCTCTCTCTACTGAAAAGTGCTAAAAAGTGTCTTATAAGTTTTTTACTTTAATGTTAGTTGTGCTGGGAATGCAAGGATTGAAAAGTATATGAATTTGCATGTTAATCTCATATTTTCGGTATTTATTTGATATTTTCTATTTATTATTGGTTGTTGCTTCGTTAATAAAGCATTTTATTTATTTATTTGTATTTGTAGATATTTTTAAAGGTTTTTTTTTTTTAATTTGAGGCTTACACTTTATGCCTCGCTTCAATTTTTAGTGGAGCGCTACGCTACGCCTCAATGCTTCTCACAACATTGGTTGATGGTTTTATCTTCATCTTTTGAATCATGAACAACTTTTTGGCAATTTTTTTCAACAAATGTTGCATGTGCTTTTGCCTTTTTTTTTATCTTCTATGAGACTCGTGAGAAGCTTGACAAGAACAAAGGGAGTACGATGGGTACATAATCGTACAATGGAGTTGTTATGCCCTATGATATAACATTTAAATCTATACAATCTACCATGGATTACAAAACCATAAAAGTTCACTTTACTATCCCTCTCAAAAGTGTCTAAATCCACGATTTGCAATATTTTCATCTTAGATCATTTGAGCCACAACCTCCACCATCCATTGACTCAAGGCACGATTTTGAGATTTATGAATACAAAAATAGGTGATTTAAGATGAAAAAAGAAGAAAAAACTAAGATCAACAACACATTTAAAGATAAAAAGGGCTAAAGGTAAAAATAAAGAAATATATTAAAACAACATTAAAAAAATGAGCTTACCCTCAGTTTTGATGCTTGAAAGATCTCATTCAACTTCAATCTCACACAAATCAAACCCTAGGGCTCGATTTTGAGGGTTAGGGGTTAAAAAAATGTTGGGTAGGCTGAAAATGGGTGATATTTGAGGCAAATCACACATCTTGGGTTCGGATCTATCAAAAATCCCAACTTTTAGGGGAACACAAAAAAACGAGGTCAAAATGACCCTTGGGGGCTTAAAAATAGCCCCTATAAGTGGTCAAATGCCACTTTTCTGGCACTGAAATAGAAAAAAAAGGTCGACTTGTACGATACAGGTGTGTCGTATGATACAGTATGATAATTGTACCAAATACAATATAGGTGTTATGTTGTATCAGTTCAACCACTGATACATCAATATAGCATACAATATCGTATGATATGATATGATACTGAGAACATTAGTTTGAATTATGTTCAATTAGTTTTTACTTCATATTTTAGTTCTAATCGCTCTTCTTTCTTAAACTCTATAGATATAGAAATTAAAATTAAGTTATTTGGACAGGTAGATGATGGAAAGGTTGGAAAAATAAAGTGAAGTGACATAAATGACATTGAGTTTGTTTTCATTGAATTGGCTCTGAATTGAGATTCTTTTTGGGTCTCTCAAGGCCTTTTACTTAATCCCACACGGTTTTCTTAAATGGCGACGTATTCACTGAGCATAGTTTTGCTGTTTGATCATTTGCATTCAGGCATCTGTATAGGAAAATTACAGTATTTGATGCCATTGACATGTTTAACATTTATTGAAGTCAAAATGTCTATGCTATCAATATCCAATTTTGTTTGTTCCAGTTAGCTATATTTTGGATACAGAAACATATTCTCATATTATTTCTGTTCAACATATCTTGATGAATGGATTCTATCTTGTTACAGGTTCAATTTTCTGTTAATGGTACCATCATACTAGCTTTTCTTTGGGTTTTGAAGGCATTTCTTCAGGTAATTCTGGACTACAACAGATTTTTTATTAATCATATACACTCTCTCTCTCTCTCTCTCTCTATATATATATATGTATATGAGTAATGCGGTGGTTTTGCCTACTTTCTCTAGATGTGATCTATAGGTTTTGTTTAGTGAGAACTGGCTTTTGGATCACCGGAATCTGACCTGTGTTTTTCTGGTGATCCAAAATCAATGGCTTCGAAGGTATCATTTTTTCTTAGCTCATAAAATATGTTTCTTCATCGAAAAAACATGATCCAATAGTCGATTTCCACTAAATCGAGCTCCACTAAATCGAGCAAGCTAAACACATCTAACGGTTCAGATCTATCATAAAACACTTTAAACCAGAGTTACCAGTCGAGGAAGCGGGAGCGGGAAGCGAGGCACTTATAAAAATTTAGGAAGCGGGGAAGTGTGCGACTACTTAGAAGAAAATTCTGAACCGTCTCGGAAGCGACCTAGGAAGCGATCCGGAAGCGAAAAAAATAGAAAAAATGGGGGAAGCGAGGGGGAAGCGTGGGGGAAGCGCGAGGGAAGTGTGGGGGAAGCGCGCTTCCCATAAAAGGGGGACGCTTCCCCTCATGCTTCGGAAGCGCGATGTTTCGCGCTTCGGGGAAACGCGCTTCCCCTTTTACCTAGGCGCTTCCAATAACTCTGCTTAAAACTATGGGGTAGAAAGGAGCAGAACTAGAAAATGGGGCCTAATATGTTCGGTTCTCTCTCTCTCTCTCTCTCTATATATATATATATATATATATATATACTTTAACACTCCCCCTCAAACTTAGGGTGTAATCACCGAAAGTTTGTAAAGCAAAAGTGAAACCTGGGAGAGGGAAGAGCTTTTGTAAAGAAGTCGGCCAACTGAAATTCCGATGCTGCATATGGTAGGATGATGGTCTTCTTCAGGTAATCTTCACAAATATAATGGTAATCCGTCTTAATATGTTTAGTGCATTCATAAAACGTGTGATTGGCAACTATATAGATGGCTTTTTTATTATTACAACATAACCTTGAGGGCGATTGCATATGCACCCCATGTCTTCCAATAATCTTGTTAACCACACAATTTCAGATGTGCCCATGACCCGATACTCAACTTCGGTTGACGATAATGACACTTTTTGCCGCGTTTACATGACACCTGTGAGTCACGTACAAAGATACAAAAACCTGTAATTGAGCGTCTATCATTAGGATCTCCTCTCCAGTCAGAGTCAGTACAAGCAATTGATTCGAATGAGGAGGATGAAGACAAAACAATTCCTTTAGAAACAAAATTTTGTAAATATCTAATGATACACATAACAACACTCATGTACACAGTTGTAGGGAATGTTGGAATTGATTGATTGTATGGACGACATGTGAGATATTAGGTCTGGTGATGGTTAAATATTTGATAGCCCTAATCATTTGGCGGTGAGTAGGATCGTCCAGAATTTGTGCCATCATCTATCTTCATTTTTGCATTTATCACTTCAAGAGTGTCCACCCTTTTCTCATTTGTAATTTCAAACTTATCTATTATGTCAGAAGCAAACTTGGATTGAGTTAAAAAATGGCCACAAGCAGAATACACAACCTCAATCCCTAAAAAATATCTAAGAAAGTCTAAATCAATCATTTCACAACTTTGTTTTAAAACATTCTTAATAAAACTAACTCCTTGTTTGTCTCCTCCAGTGATGATCATGTCATCAACTTAGAGAAGAAGAATAACAATACATGCATTAGATCTCTTAATAAATATAGCAGTATCAGTATAACATGAAGTAAAAACTTATTTAACCATATAACAGAATTAAAACGATCATACCAGGCTTTAGGCACCTGTTTCAAACCATAAAGGGCTTTCCTTAAGTGAAACACTTTTTCAACAGAAACCTCATATCCAGATGGTGGATTCATATAAACTTCCTTCAATTCACCATTGAGGAAGGCATTCTTGACATCCATTTGATAAATAGGTCAACCTGTGATGGCAGCTATAGTTATAAGGGTTTTAACGGAAGTCATCCTAGCTATTGGAGCAAACATTTTGTCATAATCTATTTCATTCTCCTGAGAATAACCCTTGGCTACTAATCTAGCCTTATGTCTCTCTAAAGTTTCATTATTCGTGGTTTTAATTTTAAACACCCATCTATAACCTATTCATCATGCATAATCTTATGCATATTAGATACACGTTTTTGTGCATGATTCATTACGAAAATGGATTAATTACCCATATTTATCAACGTTTTTCAGGGCATTGATTAATTTTCAAAAAGAGGAAAAATCACACAAAAATGAAGTTCACTTGAGTGTTTTTGAATATTTGATTTCTTTTAATAGCTTTCTTTTGAAAATATTTTTTTAGAAAAGGTAGTTTTAGGAATTTTATAAAATTAGGTAGAGTGTTTAGAAAGTAGTTGTTTAACCTATTATTTGTTATAAATAGTATTAAATTAGGAGAGGCTGGCGTCTTCCCTTAGGAAAAATGCTAGCCCCTCTCTCTCCTCTCTCTCTACCGCCGGCTCTCTCTCTTTTTCTTCTCTTCTCCTTTTATTTCATCCTTTCTTCGATCCTGTCTATCGCCAACATCCCTTTCTCGTCATCGGAGCATGTGTTTAACTGCGCGAAACAACCACTTCTCTTCTCAACCTCTCAATTGGAAGCGACTGCGAGGTTCATTTCTTCTTCCCCATCTCTTTATTTGATTCATATTTAGTTTAAATTTATTTCAGCTCGTCGCATGCATAAAAACGTATTTTAGCATTGCATACATATTTTATTTCCTGTAGTCGTATTGCATCTAGGATAGCATGGTTTTGATTTTCGTTTTCTGCATATTAGGTTAGGAATAGATATAATACATTGTATCATGTAGTTAGCCTATTGTCTTTTATTTTTTGTTCTATTTTTTTTTTTGAAAAACACAGTATATTTTAATTTCTTGAAGGCCTGCAAACAAACATGCGTGATCTGCATATTCACACAGGGTTGTTTGATTTTTGCAAAGCGCCTAAAGGATCAGATTCACGCGAGAGTGATTTTTTTTAATCATGCTATTGTTTTTTTTAGAAAAACCTAAACTGCAAATCACGCAGATTTGCGTGTATTGCGGATCACGATTTTCTGATCTGCAGTTCTTCACGCAAAGGAAATTAATTTCTGCTAAAATAGATTTAGCGTCAAAAAGTTTTTCTTCTGATCAGATTCGATTAATGCTGTTGTTCACGTGTTTTTTTTAAATCACGCAGAACATGTATGGTAGAGCAAGCGTTGTAGTGGGCATGAATCTGGAAGTTTCTAGAACACAATCAGATCTATGACCTGCACGTTCTTCCTCTTGAAATGTCGATCCATCATAGCATGCGGTGATCTGTTCATTTTTTTTATGTTTTAGTAAAAGCACGCACCTGTGCATGAACTGCAGATCATGCCAATCGTCAGATCTGATCACACGGATCACATTTTGTTTTCAGGCCTGCATATTTTTATTGTCTGCGTTAGTTAGAATATTTTAATTTGCTGTGTTAGTCATTTAGATTGTTTTTTTTACTAGTTAGATTTGTTTTAATCTTTATCATAGTTAGTTAGATTAGATTTGTTTTATTTCTTTTCTTTGGTAATTAGTTAGTTAGATTATTTCAACGTCTTTTGTAGTTAATTCGTTGATTTAATATGTCATAGTTAGTTAGTTAGTTTAGATTGTTTTAATTTCTTTTATAGTTAGTTACTTAGATTATTTTGGTTCGTTACGTAGTTACTTAGTTAAATATTTTAATAATTGTTATAGTTAGAATTGATTTTTGTTTATTCTTTATAACTAACCTTCATTATTTTAGAAATCGTGTTTTTGTATTTTCTTTTGTTTTTGTGTTTGCTTCTTGTGTTTTGCAAGTGAACCTCCGTGTACGAAGTGATTGATCTCGCGAGGGTCGTGCCCGTGCGAAGAGAAATGAAGCTAGACCGCGAAGGAATAGAGCCCTGCAGATTTTTTCTTTTCTTTGTTTTATTTTTTTGGGCTACAAGCCATTTGATTTAAGTTGGGTTGTAATAATTTTTATTTTTGCTTGAGCCTTCTGTAATAGGGTAGAACGTTTGATTTGTTTCTTTTCTCAAGGCAATAAAGCTTGTCTTTGTGTGGGGTACAAAAGCTTTTAAACACGTTCCCTATGTTCGACCCGGACTTTACCGCTAGTGTGAACCGGAATTTTCAAATTTGGTGCACGGTTTGCATAAACGATCTTTATTGAAAAATACCTTTTAAAAGACTTTCACGAAAAGTTGCATCACCTATCGTCTTCTTTCCATGCGAAAGATTTTTTATATACCAGGTTTTGGACTTTTTTAAGGCTCATATTTCATCATTCATACCACTCATTCATTTAAGATGATTCTTGGCCTGGTTGTATGAGGAGGGTTCAAAGTAAGAAAATATCTTGGCCAGACAAGCTCTATATTGAAGAGTAAAATTTTCGTAGGATATAAATCTATCTGGAGCCTGGAGGCCTATGTGTTCTTTATAGTTTTCTAAGAGTACTTTGTTCTTGATTTTTAATGCTAGAATGTTGTTATAAGCTATGTAACACGGATTCTTCTATCAGGGCACCACACTCACGCAACACAATCCCCCATGCAGGTGTGACACTTGGAGACAACTTCCTTTGTGTCAGGTGCAGTCAACTACACTAAGATCCATTTCTGTCCAAAAGTAGATTCTGTTAACCCTAACCAAGTCCAATTTTATCTATATTATATATAAATACAAAAAATGCACACACATACACGTAGTGTCAACTTAAAACTGTTAAAAATTATATATATATATATATATGTATATATATATATGTATATATATATATGTATATATATATATATATGTATATATATATATATATATATATATATATATATATATATATATCCTCCCTGCATCCCTGCACCCAAGTTTTTTTATCGTGCTGCATCACCGCATCCACACTCGTGTGTAGGATGAGAACTTAAAACTATTAAACAAAGATTGAAATTATAGATAGGAATGAGAACTTCTCTAGTGTGTGTGATGGGATGACAAGTGTCATCTCCAGTAATAACTCTATATCAAAATAAGGATTCAAAACTTCAAATTTACCTTTATCCTCTGTTATATGATTTGCTGCTCTTGAGTCAACGTACCACACTCCCTGGTAATTTTGCTTTAAATTCAGCCCTATAATAGCAGCCAAGAGAAGTTGCTTATCTACTGGTTACTGCATCATCTGATGCCCTGATCCTCCAAATGTACTTGGTGCATTCTTTGTTTGAGAATTTGCCTTCTTGGAATATCTAGGGTCATCCTTATACCAACAATTAGCTTTAACATGACCCAATTTCTTGCAAACATAACAAGTGTTGTCACAAAATAATCTCGAGAGTTCTGCAATGTGAACTCTCAAGTCTTCTAACAATTGTCTCAATTATACACAATACTCTGCTTCAATGGAAGAGAGTATTATCTAAAAAAACCTTCTGTTGCTTATTCATCTTCATGATATTAGAGAATCATCTAAAAAAACACAAGAATCAGTGGTTGAGCGTTTATCATTCACATCTCCTCCCCAATCAGAATAAGAATATGCGATAACTTCTAACGGGGAAGATGATGAAAAAAACAACCCATAATTAATAGAATTTCTAATGTATCTAATAATTCTCATTAGAACACTCATATGTACTGCAGGGGGAGCATGCTGAAATTGACTAACAGAATGAATATCATGAGAAATATCAGAACGAGTAATATAAAGATAAGATAAAATTTCAATTATTTGTCTATATGGAGTTTGATCCTTTAGAGGTTCTCTATCATCTTTCTTCATCTTGGCATTGATGACCTATGGAGTATCAACTCATTTTTCAACTGAGTCTTGATCGTTCCATGATCTTTGTTGCATACTTAGTCTGCGATAACAAGTAACCACGAAGTGAGTAAAACACTTTTATTCCAAGAACGTATTGCAAAAAGTCAAGGTCTATTATATAAAAGTTGGCTTTGAGCACATCTTTGATATGATTAACTCTTTGCTTATCACTTCTTGTGATAATCATATCATCAATGTAGAGAAATAATATCACAATTCCTGTATTAGAAGACTTAACAAACAGTGCAGTGTCGGTATAAAAAGATTTAAAACCAAGTTGTGTCATCACACTACTGAATCGATCATACCAAGCCTTCTGAGCTTGTTTTACGTCATACAATGCTTTTTCTAACCAATTTTTTTTCCATGTGCTAAACTTAATTTTGGTGGGAAATTCATGTAAATTTTCTCATTGAGATTACCATTAAAAAAGATATTTTTACATCTATTTGAAAAATTGACTGTTTTTTAATTGCTGTTATGAAAATAAGAGTTCTAACAATAGTCGTTCGAGCAACTGAAGCAAATGTCTCATCATAGTCTATTTCATATTCTTAATTATATCATTTGGCGACTAGTTTGGCTTTATCTCTTTCTAATATCCTATTACTTTTAGTTTTAATCCTATGGACCCATCTACGTCCTATAGTTTTTTTTAGGTAATATTTGAATTTCTCAAGTTTTTGCCTTTTTTAAAGCTTTAAATTCATCTTTCATTGCCCTAATGCTTTCTTGATGATTTTTAGCATCATGGTAAGACGATGGTTCTATATATGAGTATATAACCATTAGACATGTTCTATATTTGGGTTCAAAAGAATCATATAATACAAATCTAGTAGGAGTCTTTGAAATTATCATAAATCTTTAACACTAGAAAAATCTATATATTGATTTTGAGAGTATTTTTCTAAAGCACATGGAGGATGGTCTTCAGTACATCGAGTATAGATTTCAATTTTACTATGTGTAAACACCCCAAAATTTTCAAAACCATTCTCGACATCTTCATTTCACAGATGCCAATCCCCTGCAGGGCAGTGTCGAGTCTCACCTCTAGGTTTACCCCAGTTTAGAGGTCAGTTTATCCCATTTTATCAATAAAATTATAATTTTATCCCTAAGTCACCCTTAGCCCTTCGTCTGTCAGACTTAACCAAGCTCATGCTAAGTTCCGAAGAGTTAGAATGTCAGTCATTTTTAGCTTCCCTGAGCTCACGATGAGCAGTGTCAGCCCATTCTGGCTAAATTTAGCTCATCTCAGGCGAAATGAGCTCATTTTAGCTCAAATTTTAGCCAGACTGTCCTTGAGTCAGCCAAATCTGGTAGATCCTATCCCCAGGAGTCTAACATAGTTGACAGTCGAAGAAGCAGAAGCGGGAAGCGAGGCACTTCTAAAATTTTACGAAGCGGGAAGCGTGGGACGACTTAGGAGCGAACCAGGAAGTGTCTCTGAAGAGACCTAGGAAGCATCTCGGAAGCGAACCGGAAGCGAAGAAGGAAGCGACATAGGATTCGAGTGAGAAGCGAAAGGAAAGCGAATAAGAATCGAAAGGAAAGCGAAAATATAATTATATATTTTTATTTTATCAAAAAATAAGATTTATGTCATTATTGACAAAATAAAACATGTATCTAAAACAATAAATAATATAAGTTGCAATTATCTAACAAATGCATGATATTGCAACTATCAAACATTTAAAAAATAATACATCAAGAGAAATCATAATTCACATTCTTGTTGCAAGCATTTAACAAATGCATGCAAGCACTAAATAATGCATTAAGAAAATAAATAAATTTGATTAAAAAGCGTACCTTTTTCAATGAAAGAATCAAATGATTTCTTATTTGATGTTGTGATTGTTGTAAATCTTGTGATCTCTGCAACATAGAAAATGAGAAATCCCCGGCCGGTTTGCCATGAACTCATTCATGAGCGGTTTGTATAGCTGGCAAGTCAAGCCATGAGCAGTTCATTCAGCTAAACAAGTTGAACCCGAACATTAAGTGTTCAACCACTCTTTTATATATATATATATATATATATATATATATATATATATATATTCTAACATCTGACCGTGTATTGATAATGTCATCATTGGCAACCATGTTGGGGGCCATTGATATCCAGAATGGATGGTTGATGGTGGGGATGTTAGAGCATTTTCCCGTGGTGATTTGGCAGAGCATCTGATATGCTCTCGTTTTGTAATGTTTTTTGTTTCCTTGAATCATGTTGCTTTTATTTCTGCAACCTTCTTCCTAAGTAAATTATCTTTTATGATTAAATTGGGCTATTAATAGCCTTTCGGCATATTAAGAGCTAAGAAGTATGAAATATATTAGCAAGTGTCGTACTGGACTTCAGAGAACAGTGTGCAGAAAGTGGAACTTTGCTACCAATGGGGGTTCCGCTTGTCTGGTAGTAGCAGCAGCTAGTGCATGTCACCTTGTGTTGGGACATTGCATGTTCAAAACCCAATGGTATAATTGTATAATTGGTAGGGTTCTCCCAGCTTGCCTTAAGAAAAAAACAAAAAACTAGAACTTCGCTCAGGGATGAACCCAAAAACTTTTATTGGGGGCCAAACATAAACCAATTTTTTTTTTCTTAAGGGGGAGGAATTTTTTTTTGGGTGGGCGCAGAATTTTTTTTTTTACCTATGTTGAAAGCAGCCAAATAAAGGCTCTAATATAAGTTTTAAGGGGGGCAGGACCCCCCGTCCTAATGTAGGTTTGTCTCTGACTTCGCTCCTCTGACAAAATGAGAACCTCCTATGAAGCGGGTTGTCTCTTTTGTGATTAAAATTAGATTAAACAAGTTGTCTAAAAGATCGTGGGTGACATGCACTAGTGTTTTAGCTTTTCACTTTTCAGGTTGTCTAAAAGATCGTGGGTGTGCAGGAATATAAACAATGGATCTTGAGAAGGATAGAAGATGTCTGAAATTTTGAGAAAAAAATCATTGCACTTTGGGAACAACATAAAGGGGCCAAGTGATGCGTATCTTCCAGGAATATATAACATCAGTTGTTTGTGCAACAAAAGTACATGAAAGTGCCTTAAAAAAAAACAAAAGCAAAAAAATTCTGAGGGCTTACTTTCTCACCCCAGAGAGTCCCCGACTCGCCATGCTTGGCTTGTGTTGCAGTCGTGCGCGAGAGCGTGAGAGAAATGGAGAGAATCGAGATAGAGAGAGTGAGAGGAGAGCGTACCTGAACAGATTCATCGCGACGAGGTCGCCAAAATTTCTTTCATCACCAAAAATGGGTGGCCGAAAACTCGAGAGAGAGAGAGAGAGAGAGAGAGAGAGAGAGAGAGAGAGAGAGAGAGAGAGGAGTCAGATGCGAAAAATAAAACCCTAAGCCCCCTTTTAGGTTTTCATGGGTTTTGTACAATGTCCATTTTACCCCCTTATTAATAAAATTTTTCCTTAAGTTTTTTGTTTTCACGAGTTTAAATTTTTTTTTAAAGGGCAAACTCGTCTTTCTTTTAAGCGTCCCCCTTTAAAGGGGTACACGTCCCCCTTTAATAGGGGACGCGTTTCCCTTTAAAGGGGTACGCGTCCCCTATTAAAGGGGGGATGCGTACCCCTTTAAAGGGGGACACGCTTCCTAAATTTAAAATACGCTTCCCCATGCGTTTCGAAAGCACCGTGTTTCGCGCTTCCGAAGCGCATATCGGGAAAGCGTGCTTCCCCTATAGCAGAGGCGGTTTCGGTAACTTTGGTCTAACATGAGTGCATCAAGAGTTTGAATGATCCAGTTCAAAATCACTTTTTACATGCTTGGACCAACGTTTTAACTCATTTTAGCTTATTCGAGCTCAAATTGAGTCCAGATTGAGCTAACCCCAGCTGGTTGAGCTAGTATTCTAATTTCGAATTTAGTTCATATGAGTATAACTGGCTTTGGATTCAGTTCGTTCGAACCATGGTTGCCAGTTGAGGAAGCGGGAGCGGGAAGCGATACGGGAAGCGGGAGCGGGAAGCGAGGCACTTTCAAAATTTTAGGAAGCGGGGAAGCGTGGGACCACTTAGGAGCGATTCGGGAAGCGTCTCGGAAGCGACCTAGGAAGCGTCTCGGAAGCGACCCAGGAAGCGTCTCGGAAGCGAGGGGGAAGCGAAAAAAATAAAAATAAAAAATAAAAAATACAAAAAATTTGAAAAAACAGGGGAAGCGAGGGGGAAGCGTGGGGGAAGCGTGGGGGAAGCGAGGGGGAAGCGTGGGGGAAGCGTTGGGGAAGCGTGGGGGAAGCGCGCTTCCCATTAAAGGGAAGCGCGTCCCCCATTAAAGGGAAACGCGTCCCCCATTAAAGGGAAGCGCGCTTCCCAAAAAAGGGGGACGCTTCCCCCCACGCTTCGGAAGCGCGACGTTTCGCGCTTCCGAAGCGCGCTTCGGGGAAGCGCGCTTCCCCTTTTAGCTAGGCACTTCCGGTAACTCTGGTTCGAACCCAATCCAGTTCAAATTAGTTTAAACCAGTATAGTACTGTGTTTCTGCCTCTGCAGGGCGAAAACCAAAAAAATACAAATTTTTTCAAAACATCGTTTCTAGCAAATTTTGAACTGGGACAAGTCCCAAATTCGGACTCGGATCAATTCTTTCATAAGATATTTTATCAATATCCGAGATCCAATCCATCTCAATTTAGATAGTGGATCCAATGCTGGATTTGGTGTTCGATTTTCATCTCGGACCTGGATTTTTTCATCTGATTCATTCTATAATCGATATTCAGACTCCAATTTATTCATTTAACCCAGAATATCCCATCAAATATCCAGGATCCAATTTAACCATTTCGGATCCATTTCAGTTTGGATCCACCTGATCCGTTCAAAAGGTTAATTGAATCAATTTCTGAACTCAAATTAAGCTAACATTTGAGATTCAGTTTCACTTCTTGGATTCTAATTCAGATCCAAGATCCAATTTCATTCTCTAAGTTGGATCTAAGATCCAAATCCAAAATCCCAATTTTCATTATGAATTTGGGGTTTTTTCATTTTCAAATTCTTCAGAAATCCATATTCAGGGTTTGATTCCCATTTCAAACCAAATTTTTTTAAAATGAGATCCAGATCCAATCTTTTTCAAAACCTCGGATCCAGATCCTTTTCAAAAATTTAATTTTTATCCTAATTTCAAAATCAATTCTTGAAATTTCAAAATCAATTCTTGAAATTTCAAATTCAAATCTATCATTTTGCAAAAATCCTTTGAAAAATACCCCGGATCTAGTTCATAATTCAATTTGGATTTCAAAATATCAAATGGATCTAGATCCAGTTTCAAAATCCAATTTTTATTCAAAATCAATTTGGGGATCTCAAATTCAAAATCCAATTTTTATTCAAAATCAATTCGGGGATTTTAAATTCAAAATCAAAATCCAATTTTTATCCCTATTTCAAAATAATCTTTGAATTTCAAACCCAAATTCAATAATTTTGCAAAAATTTTAAAAATTCAATCTGGATCCGGTTTTAACCCAATTTGGATTTTCGGAAATCAAAATTGGATTCTTAAATCCAATTATTCCCAAATTCTCTTTTTTATTTCTCATATTTTATTTCACTTTTCATCTTAATTTAAAAAAAAAAACAAAAATATATTTTCAAAGAAGGGGCGCGCCACTTGGCATTTTAAAAAACAAACCAAATTCATTTTTAACTCTACTTTTAAAACATCCTTTTACTTTTAAAAACACACGTGGGCATCACTTGCAAGGTGATGCCATGTGTCAAAATTTTGCCAAACTACCCCTTTTACCCATTTGAGAATTTTCAAAAAGACCCACATGGGCACCCACTTGCAAAAGGGGTGCCACATGTGCATTTTTAACAAATTGCCTTCTTTGCCCATTTGCAAAAAGAGAAAATACCCACGTGGGGTTGGCACCAACTTTGAGAAAATATCTTAAAATTTGATGCCCAAAATGCTCCCATTTCAAGCTATAAATAGACCCCTTAGGGTCTCTCTTTTCATAAGTGGAAAATTTGAGAAATTGAGAGAATCAAAGAATTCTCTCTTTCTCTTCTTTTCTTCTCTCTCTCCTTCCTTCCATCTTGAAGTTGATGCCATTTTTAGGCAAGATTCAAGCCCTCTTTAGCCCACGGTAGGCCTCCTCCTTCCCTCTTTTGATTTTTTTTCTCTTTCTTTTTCTTTTACAATTTTTGATTTTTGTAAATTAGATATTTTTTTAATCTCTTGCTAATTTCAAAAGATAGCAATATAAATCCATCTTAGTTCCATGTTAATTTCCATTTTATGCTTTTGATTCATTTAATTTGATATTTACTTTGTGTATTTTCATTCTAGCCATTTAGAATTGAGATTTGATCTTCAATAGATCAAATCTCATATTCAATTCGCTAAATCAATTTTAATGTATGCCCCAATGCTTTCAATTTGATTTTTAGATGTTTTAATTTTATTTTTGCATCATTTTCAACATCTTCCATTATTTGAAATGATAGATCTCATGTTTGATCTTTGGATCGATTCATTAACGAGATGCTACTCTACTCAATCATGTTTAGATGATATTTTCAATTCTAATCTGATTTTAACATCATCAATTCATATGTATTTAGATATCATTTTGATTTGATTTTTTTACTGCATCTCATGCATGTGTTTTTGAGATCTCCAAAAAAAATAAGATCATTCTGAGTTGGTTTGATCCCTCAAAAAATCGGTATTCGGGACCTGTCATTCTGGGTCGTCTGGATTTTCTCTGAAATTGGATCA
Source organism: Nuphar pumila (assembly GCF_984573655.1). Classification (NCBI taxonomy): domain Eukaryota; kingdom Viridiplantae; phylum Streptophyta; class Magnoliopsida; order Nymphaeales; family Nymphaeaceae; genus Nuphar; species Nuphar pumila. The sequence continues at coordinate 38,172,153 of NC_143253.1, read as the reverse complement.
ACTTGTTGGAGTGATTTCTCCCTAACCAGAGATGATCTTTCAAATCTGTAAAAAGGGATGTTTACAACATTGAATCTAGTTTCTTCATGCCAATTTTCATCAATTTCTATGGTGTTTTCATGCCCGATTTTGGTTAAAAACTGCAACTCTGTTATAATGTGTTAATTTTGTGGTTCAATTTTGAGCCCATTTTGTCAGAGTCATATCTCCCTAATGGGAGATCATTTTTTTGATCTGTAAAAGGGTTTTTCTTTATCTGAATGTCTATTTCATCTCTGTAAATTTTCATCTATTTCTATGAAGTATTTCTATTTCTTTTGCATTTGAAGTCGAGACCCTGTCTGTTTGCAATCTCAGGCGTTGTTTAGACCCAAAACTAACTTGTTGCAATCATATCTCCCTAATGGAAGATTATTTTTCAAATATGTAAAAATGAGTTTCTTCCTTAGAATGTCTAGTTTATGCATGCCAACTTTTATAAACTTTCATCAACTTTTCATCTGTCATTCAGATAAAAAACCAGAACCCTATCGATTTTCTTTCACAGGTTTTGACCCGAATCGTTTAGATTGAATCTCCCCAATGGCAGATCATTTTTCAGATATGTAAATTGAAAATTTCTTCTTACAATGTCTAGTTTATCTTTGTAAATTTTCAGCAATTTCTATGAAGTTTTCATATCTAATTCTGATAAAAAATCGGAACCCTGTCATTTTGCCTTATTAAACATTTCTTAAACTTTATCTCAACTTGTTTAGATGTGTCTTCTCTAATGAAAATTCATTTTCTAAATATGTAAAAGGGGTTTTCTTCCATTTCAAGTTTAGTTTATCCATATAAATTTTTTAAAATTTCTCTGGTCATTTGACCCTTCATCCATTGCATTTTTCAAAATCAATTTTATAAAAGACATTATTTTGTTAAAATGAAGTTAAATTAAGCATTTTAACAATTTTAAATTCAATTTTCAAATACAATTCGTGTATTTCATGAATTGAAAATATCTTTTATCAACTTAGAATGCCTTAACTTCATTTTAAACCAATTTTGGAGTTTATTTGTTTTTTATTTTCAATCATTTTCAATCTATTTTCATTAAAACCTTAATTTCAAAGATAAATTCATTTTCACTTCAAGTTTTAAAATGAATTTGCATGTTTAAGACCCCAATTTTGAAAATCTAAAGCTCCAAAAACATATTTTGAAAATGCTTTTGCAAAGGCCATGCATCATTTGCATTTTATTTTGATTTTTCCTTATTTTTTTGGGGCATAAAAGGCTAACTTTGGATTTTCTTCAATTTTTCAATAATTGAAGAAAATCCATAAATGCCTACATTTCTAACATGTTAGCTCATTTTGTAGGATTTTTTTTTCAATTATTGCAATAAATTCAAAGGTTGTAATAATTCCATTAATAAAATTTTTATTTTATGCTTAGTTTAGAATGAATGCGCATATTAGTTTAAATTTTAATTTCATTTTAACTTGTTGCATTTTTTCGTTTTTTCTTAAATACACTATGGAAACACGAATGACACGTGCACCATTTAACAAAGAATAAATAAAACTAAGTAAAGTTCGTATTTACGACCCTAGTTGGAATACGAATAATACTTAGAGTTATTATTGTTTATTAAATAAAAATTTGACCTATACTTTTAGGTCATTTTTGAAAATTATCATTTCTTTCAAAATTAATTCTCTTTTCTTCCTTTATTTGAATTAAAATAAAGATTAATTCAAAATATATTTGTGGCCCTAGTCATGAATATATTAATTTTTTTTTTTTTTAATTCTATAAAGGCACAAAAATTCTTTTCTTTATTAGAATTTTAAATAAAGATTAATGTAAAGTATATTTGTGGCCCTAGTAATGAATATATGGAAATTAATCTTGTTTTAATTCTATAAAGTATAAAATTTTCCTTAAAATTCAAATAACTTTTTAAAAAAAAATAGCATATTCATCATTTAAGATAGAATTGCATCGTTTTTTATTCAAGTTATTTTCAAATGCTCAAGTGATTTCCGAAATGATTTTAAAAAACAACTTTCATTTCAAAATTCAAAGTCATTTTCGGTTTTTGATTCTCAAATTCAAAGTTATTTTCCAATTTCATTTTTGAAATTCAAAATTATTTGTTAATTCAAGATATTTTCGAAATCACTTTCAAATTCCAAGTATTTTTCAAATATTTTCCAAGTTACTTTTCAAAACAATTCTAAACTTTTTAAATTATATCTCAAATTTCAAATATTAATTTCAATTTCCTATTCAAATTCCAAATTTTAATTTTTATTTCAATTTTAATTTTCCATTTTCGAATTTCAATTTTCAAATTTCAATTTTGAATTTTATTTCAAATTCAAATATCAATTTAAAATTTTTCATTTTCTAAATTCCAATTCTTAATTTTGAATTTCATTTCAATTCTCAATTTTAATTCCAAATTAAATTTCGAATTTCATTTGAATTCCTAATTCTAAATTCCAATTTCATTTCCAAATTTCAATTTCGATTTTTCTTAGTTTTCAAATTCAAATGACATTTTCAATTCCAAAATTCAATTCTTCAACTTTAAATTTTTAAATTCAAAGTTCAATTTCAATTTCCAATTTTAATTCTAATTTTAATTCTGACTTTCAATTTTAAAATTCCAAATTCCAAATTCCAAATTCGATTTTTAAGTTCAATTTTGATTTCAAAAGTCAATTCCAATTTCGATTTCCAATTTCAATCAATTCAGATTTCAAATTTTGAAATTTAATTTTGACCCTTGAATTCATTTTCAACTTTCAATTTCATTTTGCAATTTCAAACTCTGATTTCCATTTCAAAATTCAAATTCAATTTCAAATTCCATTTCAGAATCAAATTGAATTTTCAAACTCCAATTTCGATTTCGACTTCAATTTCAAGTTCAAACTTCAATTTTTCAACACAAACTCAAATTCATTTCGGTTCTGATTTTTCAATTCAAATTCAATTCTTAAATTTCAAAATTATTTCCTAAAGGATATTTTTAAATCCATTTCAAAATCACTTGGATTTTTGAAATCTTTCCAAAAGCACACATATTTTCAAAGTTCAAAATCATAGCACAAGCATGTTTTATGTGCATTTTAGGACTTAGAATAATTTTTTGGGCAAATTCAAGCAAGTTAAAGGCATAAATTCGATCATTGGTTCAATTATCCCTGGTAAATGTGTTAGGAACGGTTGAACGTCGTACCGATGAGCGAGCCCCGTCTTCTCATTTTTCCGCATTTTCTAAAACGAAGGAGAGTAAAATTTCAAAATCTTTTCAAAAGGTCAAGTGAGACCTTGCGAGAGTTTTCTCTTTCCCTAAAAAGAAAAGGAATTTTTTTTTGCAACGTTCATACTATGACGTTGGTCTATATTATCAAGACCCTCTTTCGCATTCACATGTGCGTCATGAGTGTTTTCATTGTCACTCTCATGCTTCATTATCCAGGTAAAAAAGAAATGAATAGTCACAATGCCCTTGAATTTTATTTTTGCCAAATCCATTTTCATTTTTAAGAAAAGTGACATTTCTTGAGACATATAGTTTGTTCTTTTTAATTTCATAACATCTATACCTTTTTTTATTTCTGGCATAGCATTGAAAAACAAAAATAATAACTTTTGGGGAAAGTTTGTCATTTTTGTCGGTAATGACAAAACATTTACAACCAAAGACTCAACCTTTTGTAATCGGGAGATGTTTTAAATAATTTTTCATCAGGAGAAATGTTTTCGATAGTTTTTTATGGCATCCTATTTATCAAATAAACCGCCGTAAAAGCGACTTCGGCCCAAAAAATTTTTGGAACATTTTTTATATAAGAAGTGTTCTAGTAGTCTCAACAATATGTCTATGCTTCCTTTCAGCTAGTCCATTTTGTTGAGGAGTATAAAGACATGATTTTTGGTGAATAATCCCATGTAAGTTAAGATAGTTTTTAAAATCCTTTGATACAAATTCTCTTTTGGAATCAGTTCTAAAGTTTTTAATATTGGTTTTAAATTGAGTCTTTGTATAACAATGAAATTTTTGGAAACAATCAAATACTTCGGATTTGTGTTTAACAAAATATATCCAAGAGTGTCTACTGTAACCATCCACAAAAACAACATAATAAGATACTCCTCCTTTGGATATAACCGGAGCCGATTCCCATACATACGAATGTACCAACTCAAATAATTTCTTTGATATAAAATGACTAGTCCCAAAAGGTAAAGATTTCATTTTACTAAGGATGCAATCTTCATAAACAAAATCCCTTTCTTTATAATTTGTGAGAAATAGAACAAAATGTAATTTTGACCAGAGTTACCGGAAGCTTCTTAGATAGGTGGGAAGCTCGCTTCCCGAAAACTCGCTTCGGAAGCGCGATACTCCTCACTTCCGAAACTTGATAAGAACCTCGATTCCCCCACGCTTCTCATATGCTTTTCACACTTCATTTATTCATCTTATATGTTTTCTTACTCAACTTTTCATGTTTTTTATGTGTTTTCTTTCACTCTTCTCACTCACTTCCATGTGCTTTCTCTAAATTGGTAATCATCAATTTTAGATTTTGTTAAAAATTTATTTTTTATACTAAAAAAACATGAAATTTAATGTCACTTTTATTTTAGTTTTTATTTGTGTTTCATTATGATTCACATTCAATTATTATATATTTTTTTCATTCCTTGCTTCCCGCTTCCTATACATTTTAAAATGCATCGCTTCTCGCTTTCGCTTCCTGTATCGTTTCCCGCTTCCTAGTCGGGCAACCTTGATTTTGACACACTAGGGTGTCCTAGTTTCTTGTGCCAAATTTTTATATCTTTTTTTTTCATAAAATTATAAAAAGTATGTTTTGATAATTCAAGATTGTTCATAATATAGAGATCTCCTCTTCTATGACCACGCCTAATCGGCTTCTCGAACTAGAGATCTTGTATCAAACATTTATCAGATGAAAACAAGATTTTGCATCCATGATTTGCAATTTGGAAAACGGATAAGCGGTTTAAATTTAATTTTGGTACTATTCTAATATTTGGTACAAAAAAGGTTTGATGCTTTTGTAAAGACCCAAAACATTTGATTTTAAAGAAGTTCCATTATTGGTTGAAACATAAGAATCATTTGGGTTAGTATAGCATTCAGATAGTGTGGACTTATTTGGGGTCATATGAAAAGAGCACCAGAATCAAGAAGTCAAGAAGTCTTACTGGGGTCAATGCATGTGGATACAGCCGCCCTCGAGGGGGAAGATGCTTGATTCTTGAACATTGGTTATAGTGCTTTCATAAGTTATGCCAAATATAATGTGTTGATGCATTTGGAGGCTTCTACACTATTTCTTTCAAGAGATGGTCCCACCAAAGCCACCTTCTTATCATCTTTTTGATCTTCTTTATTTTTTTTAGGACAAAAGGGCTTTATATGATCCGACTCTTAGCAATGATATCATATTAGTTTGCCACTCTTCTTATATTCATGATTGTATCTTTTATCATTTTGGCTCCTTCCATAATCATTGGAATTTCTTTCATTCTCATTACTTCTTTCAAAGTGAGGGGGCTTATAAGGCCTTCTATGATTTTCGAGCCTTGACATAGTGATTACGGATTTTTCCTCTTTAGAAGATGATGGTTTTTTAACCTATTTTCTTCCATAGTTAATTCTTTAAGTGTTTCAACTATGGTAGGTACACCTCCTCTACGAAGAAGGGCCGATTTGGTCCCTTCAAATTCGGGTCTAAGGCTATTAACAAATTGATAGAATTGCTCCGTTATATTTTATTTTTCACGGAGTTCTACATCTTAGGGGCAATGCCACTTTGGCTCTAGAAGAGCCAATTCATCTCAAAGAAGAGAGAGGGCATTGTAATATTCTCTAATGATCATCTCTCTTGGGATAATAGTTTTTACTTTATTTTGCACATTACATGTGTGAGCTATATCCTTGAGACTATACATATCTTTAAGATACTTTCATGCATCACTAGTTTTGCTAAGCTAGAGCATTTTTTGATGTCAACACTATTGATGAGCAATTTTTCATTTTTTCTCATATTCGGTGACGGCCTTAGACATCTCTTCTCCTTGAAGCGCTACTTTTTCATTTTTCATCTTGGTGAGTATAAGTTTAGGCTTTCTTTCAGTGCCATCAATTGAACTTCATAAACATTTTTTTCATATTTTATGTTTTACTGTAGATGCCTACATCACATGGTATCATTGAGTTTCACAGGGATGATGACCACCACTTCTCTTTCATCCTACATTTTTACAATAATGATATATATAGATAGATAGATAGAAGGTAGCAAGAATTTTGTTGATGAGAACTTCCTACGAACCGATGCTTTACCAATCTCACGATCCTCCTTTTAGCCTTTCTGAATGAATCACAACCCAAGAGCACCAGGGCTCTGATACCATATAATGAAATAAGAACAAACACAAATGAGTGCCTCTTATGGGCTTACGAGAACATAACCAACCCACCCATAAAGAACCACTTATGGGCCAATGCAAATCACTCACACAAGCACTAAAAAGTAAATGCTTTTGTATTACAAAATGCTTAAGAAAAGCATAAAGAGATACAAGGGGAGAACCCCTATTATAATAAGAGAAAGGGAGAAGGGGGCAACCCAACTAGCTGTTGGGTTGGCTCCCAACGGTCACATTTGTGACCGTTAGGAGCAGTTCCAATAGCAAGTTGGAGCTGTCCCTATCATGTACAACAACAAAAAAATAATTAAAAAATAAAAATAAAAGGCATAGTTAGCCCCTAATGGGCTGACCAGTATTACAAAGTAAAATGATCAAAATACCCTTGATGAGTATTTTGGTTTACATATATATTAATATATACATATAGATATAGATATAGATATATACATACTAGACACAATCTTAATAGTTGGTTCGCGAACCACCTTGTCTTTCCTCCCAGAATCGCCCAAGGATTGATCCTTGCACCGTGTTCTCCTCTCGACCATTGTGCTCCTCTTCATGGGTTCTGCCACCACCATCGTGGTTCTTGAACTGATTTGCTAGGAGTACATAAATTTGTTGTAGCTGCTCTTTAACTATTTGCATATTGGTTTCAATAGTGGTTGTCTTTGTTTCAAAACCATTCATTCTTGCGAGTGTTTTTTTGAAAATATTTTGGATGAATTCAAGGTTCATCTCTGGAGGATTACCGTTGCCCTTCTTAGGAGGCATGAGGATAGACCGGTTTTGCTTTGATACTAAAGCTGATACGTTCTAGTGGGCTTAGGTTCAGTTTTAGGGGTTTATCTAGGTTAGGGTAGGCTTGCGTTAAGTCAAAGGTCAAGTTCGGATGGGTCTGACAAGTTCTAAAGAAAAATCCATTTCTCCTAAAATACAATTCTATTAATGCTAAAAAATTAGAGATTGTTTTAGGACACGTCAGGGAAGCTGGGCTTAAAATTTGATGTTCAGGAGCTTTCAGGTTGCAGAGAAAAATTCTGCAAAGTTCAGGTTCTGTTTTGGATCTGGATTCTGTTAAGTTTCTGACAGACCTTGTGAGAGTGAGTTATTTCCCTCATAATAAAATTCAGAAAAATTAAATAGGGTTAGGCTGGGGATAGGTTAAGAAAAGTCTAGGTGAAATTTCAAAGGCTATGTCATTCTGGTTTGGGATATAAAAATCAGCTAAGGTAGAGCACGGGTTGGATTCAGGTCTGATTCAGGACTGGGTTTTTTGTAAAACCAATTTTGGTGCTGTATTTAATTCTCCTTAATGGATAAGAATTTGGATCCAGTTTTGGAGGGTAGGTTTAGGACATGTAGGGAGTTTAAAGTTAAATTGGCAGGTCTGAACTAGGTATGGATTGAGAGAAACAAAATTTTTAAGTTGGGGTAAATTATGGAAATCACAACAAAAGGGTGTTGTTTCCAGATCTGGGTTTATATGAGGTTTTAGGCTAAGAGGGACTTAAGGACTAGGGTCTAGGGACTTACACGACTTGGACTGGATGTCTTAAGGTTGAGGGAAGGTCTGGTCCATCCGGATACAGCACACGAACACCTTGATGTGAGAGTTGAGTTGATTCCACTGAAGAGTTGATGCCGCCTACTAAGTAGAATTGGATCTACTTAGTGCTTTACGTAGTTCCAATCCTCAGAAGGGTTGGGACCACCTTACTCGAATTGGAATAACCATGGGACAGGGTGAACAAGTCAAGAGGAAAGGACTTGCGGGGGTAGAAGAGAGGGAAGAGAGTGGGGGCCTGGGAGCCAAGGGAAGGTGAGAGATCGAGTTAGAGAAAAACGTCCCAATAGGGGGCGGGGGAGGCAATTTCTTGAAAATAAGAGCGACAATTCCATATAATTTCTTCCTATCAAGCTTACAAAAATGAGCACTATATATAGGTTCAAGGGGCTTTTAAAGCCATCACTACTAACAAAAAAACTTTATAAACTTAAATATGAATTTAAAATCCTAAGAGCCTTTCATAAAACCAAGAGGCTCTCATTAAACCAAGGGACTCTTTGGAGTCTCCCCCCTTGCATGCCCTTCTAAGCTCCTCCCAAGGGGAGGTCGACATCTTGGTGGGCCCCACATGGGCCAGCTGGCCCCTCCTTGGATCCGGGTCCACCATGGCTGCTCCGGTCCGCCTCATGCTCTGCTGCACACTCCGGTCCGCCCAAGGTTGAATTGGGTTGGATCTTTGCTTGCTCCGGCTCCCTCTATGGCTGATATGGATTGTGTCACCAACAGATCCGTATCAGTAACCAAGAGGGGATGCCACTTTTTATGCACTGTTGTGTGTAACACACAGTAAAATACTGCCTTTGAGGTGGTTAGTGTTGAACAATATCTTCTTAGGTCAGCCTGGACAAGTTAGCTGTTCCTGTCAGTGCCATCGATATTGTACTCACTGTGCAGCTAGATATGTCACTGTTATATGAACTTAGTGCATACAAAGTGTTATTGCCGCTTGCAAATGCTAGACATCAGGGCAAGTGTAGGCTACTGATTTTGGGACTTGGTTTACTAAAATATTTACTATAAATTTAGAAATCAGGTTTAAGGTTCAACTAGCAGGTTTTTTTTGTGCCACATTCAGTTGTTTATACTGACATCATCAGAAACTCTGAACTAAGAATTGGTTGTTTAGTAGGTAACATTGTGGATCTATGATTTTATGAGGTACATAACTATGGTGGTTTTCTTACACGCAAGAAGATTTTGGGGTACATACATGAATTTATATTTCCTGTGATTATATTGTTCAATGTGTAATAATCTTTACTTGTAAATAAAGGATAGTTCACAAAACTGATCTGGACTGTTATCACCTCTGTGAAGTTGCAATCTGTGGAGGTTATGGATTCCATATATTTGCCACCTTTGCATTGAAACTAATCGTATTATGTTGCAAATCATGATGATGAATAATCTTATGTTCTGTCACCAACTTATTATAGCCCTTTTTTTTCTTTAAACTTTATTTCAATAAATGTTCAGACCTTGCATTGACTGCAAGATTATCCCATCAACTGGAACGGTTGCTGGAACTGAAATAATCATGGTTTCACTATGGTTATATATAGTTTTACAATTTACTGCTTTGGTAGAGAAGATAAGCAGTACGCTACTTTTTCATTTGAATCACTGATGAAATATGCTATCCCCTCTAGTGTTTATATCACTTATGATAACTGCCTGTTGCTTTTCAGGTGGTCTGCACGCTTGGAACCATAGTCTTTGTGTGTATTCTAGTTATCCGAGGTGTTTGGTCTGGTGTATTGTACCGGCAAGTGTATCACAAGAGTAGTAATTTTGCTGATATGGATGACGATGGGAGTGTGTGGACCGGTGCACAACCTGCAACTTGAGCTTCATGTAACTGCAAATCCTTATGATCTTTATATATGCAACAGTTTCCTCATGCCTAAAGGTATTTACATGCATGTGTGGTTTCACTTACGCTTCAGAGAGAAGCAAAAAAGAAAAGGAGCTAATGGTAGATTTATCAAATTTCATTTTTGATCAGACAATTACAGCTCCTATTATGTCATGCCATTGTATGTCGTATTCACTATTCATGGTTGAAGGTCGAGCAAAGTCGAAGAACAAGGATGAAAGTTAGACCACAGGTGCATTAATGCTCAATATACCCTTTTATATTATATGTAATAAAAAGTGTAGCCAGAGTTTTTAAGAATTAGGTACTTGTGATATGTTGTTCCACAGATCAGCAGGAACATGCTGAGCAGAATACCTGACCAAGATCTCCTCTGGCTACGATAGGCGCAAACAGAGTGCCAATGGGATCTAATCTTGTTTTTATCACAAAACTATAAAATTTTCTACTATAAATTCATTTGAGTTTGTGAAGGCATAAATTATTCACTATTGTGCATGCTGAAGGTAAATGCATTTAATTAATTATTAAATGCTTCTATATAAAACGAATCAATCTTTTTAAATACCCGTGCCAAACTTTTTTCTTGAATGAATTGTATCTAGGTTACTATAGATTTGCGTCGATTTTTTCTGAAACGAACAGATAATGTTTATACAGCACGCATCTATGAGTTTCAACTAGAAATTATAGTAGTCACTATAGAAAATGTAAACTCTATCTAGAGATAACGTTTGATCATTTTGACATGAGTATCCTACGTAGTTGGAAGTCATAGGATCAAACTGTCTCGACACGTAATCCCAAATGACCATGGTGTGTAAGAATCGCAATTGTGAAAGTTTTGATACGTTGTGGTTTTTGAAGCTCTTTAAAAACCTATTTGTAAAAGTTTGATACATTGTGGTTTTTGAAGCTCTTGAAAAACCTATTTGTAAGCTAATGCTGTGCGGCATCTCTCTTCTCCTGCATATTGCCTGTTGATACACACAACAGTCAAACAATCCAGGGCACTTGCATGGGCATGGGCAAACTAGTGTTGAACATGGCCAACAGTATGTCATAACTTTATTTTTTTCTTTTATGATCTTGATTACTATTTTATAGTAATGTGTTCTTCAAGGTATGATATCCCTTCATAACCCACAAGCATGGTCTTTAAAGGCTATATTTGAGACTTTAGAGGCTTACGCTTTTTACGCCTCATTGATTTATCTGCCTCAAGGCCTAATTCTTATTGGTATTTATTGAGGCCTATGCCTCATACCTGTGCTTATGCCTTAATATGAGGGTTAAGCTTCTATGACAAGGCTTAACCCTTTAAAAAATGAGTTGTGCATTAAAAAGTGTAGAATTTAGTTTTTTTATATGGAAGGACGCAGGCGGGTTACCCTGAATTTCAATTAAAAATCGCTATAAAGCGTTCCAAAGTGGGTTGTCAATCCAGTGGTTTATCGTTCCAACATAAATAACTGCATGAGCGTAACATTTTAAACAAGAGAGAAGAAAGATCTGCTGCTGAAGAACTTTCACGCACTGCAGTAACGTCTTTAAACCAGCGTGAACAACTCGAAATCAGCACCATATGCTGACCCCCTTGGATTTCTGAGAAGAATTGACTACACTCGGCTTCAATAAGGACATTATTAATCAATCTCTTAGTCCCTCTTATAATAAAAATCTGATTCAGATTGTAAGTAGCAAAAGAAACCAAGGCAAAATTCCCAATAGATGCAAATCTGAACGTGAGATGATCAAGATCACCCATCCAAAATTGGTCTGCAATGAGCCCACTAAATGCAAACTGCACTTGGTTGGCCGAGCTCAGAGGCCAATCCACCGCTCTAAATAGGCTGGAACAGCTCCCTCAAATGACATCAGCCACCCCCTGGTGGTTTGGAATCTTACTGTCATGATAAGCACTAGATTTGCCAACAAACAAAATGGAAAACAGTTGTAACGCTGCCCAGGTGGGCGCAACCCCACCTGGGTTGGTTACATAGAGGAGAGGGTGTTACCCCTCTCTTTCTCTCCCACGTATGGAAAGTGGAGAGAGATAGAGGGGAAACACCTCTCAAAGAGGCAAGGGGGGTGAGGAGTAACCATGGCTATAAAAAGCCATGGGTCACCTCTCTCCACCCAGTCGATTTTGGCAAAGAGGGGAAGAGAGAGAGAGAGAGAGAGAGAGAGAAGAAGCAAGGGCGGGGAGGAGCACCATCGTTGGGGACAAGTACGTTGACTCCCCCATTTTTTTTTAAAAAAAAAGGGAAGTTGACAACCGCGTGGTTGTTGGCGACCGCAAAAATGTAGGGATAGGAAGGTGACCCTGTCCTTGCCGCCTAAATGGTGAAGCATAGAGGGGGGTTCCCTCTGTCCTTACAACCGACAACCAGCAGGTTGCCGACGATAGAAAAAAAAATGGCAGGGGCAAGGGTCGAACCATACTGCCTGCCGCTCTCAGTGGGGAGGCGTAGAGGGGTTGGTCCCCTCTGCCCTCATTGCCAACAACTAGGTTGTTGACGGCCTACTATTGCGGAAAAAAAATAATGCTAGGCGGGCAACCATCAATAATCAAAGATTGACGACGATGTCGCCGCGTACATGGTGGAAGACAGAGGAGGGGTGCTCTGCAGCAGCAGCTGACAATCGTGAGGTTGCTGAAGGTAGTAGCACAACAGAGAAGAGGGAGAGTCTGACTCTTTGTCTCGACCCCAAGTGGTCGGGCATAATCGGTCTGCACATAACGACAGACTGAGTCGGCCATGCCGCTCGATCTGGGTACGGCCCAGACCAAGCTGGGCTAGCAGCAAAAGGCTGACTCGGTCTAGGCATGCCTAGACCTACTCAGAGTAGACAGACCTATCGACTCGGTCTGGAAATGACACAGACCGAGTCAGGCAAGAATAAAAAAAAATTTAATAGACCGAGTCAGGTTTGTTTTCTTTGGTAGACCAGCTCGGTTTGGACAGACTGAGTCAGGTCTGTTTTTGGATGACTGACTCAGTCCAGACCGAGTTGGGTCTACTGTTGTCAGACCGACTCGGTCCAGATCAAGTCAGACCAGCCTTTGGGTCAGACCAATTCAGTCTAGATCGAGTCTGGTCTGACAGACTGACTCGGTGTAGAACGGGCCAGCCATGTTTTAAAAATATATATATATAATAAAAAGATAATATATATATATATATATAAAGCAGGGTAAAAATTGCGACAGTGAAGACCTCAATTTTTCAATATGAGTCAAATCTGGGTTTAGATCCAAATTGGATCCAAACTTAGATCAGATCTCGTGTGCATAGAGTAGATCCAAAACAAATTGGATTCAGTTGGGTTTAGTTCAAACCCAAGTTCTTTCTATCGTGGACACCACACTTATACCAAATCTATCACAAAAAGGTTTAGATCGGTCATACCAGATTCAGGATCTAGTTAGGTTTATAGTTGAAAAACTTAAAGGATCCACATTAGAGTAAAAGTGCATCTAGAACCGATACTCGATCAATAGATCTAGTTAAACTAAATCTGAACTGTAGTAAATACAAATAAGGTGTAGTGTAAAGACAAAATGAATCAAGAAAAAATTACATGAACCCAGGGATAGTCTAAGAGTAAAAAAACCATTTTGCCTTTGATATGCCCGATTATTAAATAAGGCATAACTTTTCAGCTCGATATCAGATTCAAGTGATTTTTGGATCCTGGGATTTTTCTTTTCAAGTAGGATCCATTAGCAGGAGATATGATGACAAACTCTGAGAAAATAGAGTCAGAGTTTAGCATGAAAGCATAAGGATACTTTCATATTTTTTCATAAAGACGAGACTTTAAATGATGATACAAGATTTGTTATCTATTTTATATCAAAACTTGCGAGAAGACTAAGGTTATTCCTTAGATTTAGAATTTAAGAGTTCCAGGTAAGTGAACATTTGCAATTTTTTTCCTTAGTTAAACAAAAATACATGTTGGTTAGTTTAGGAATCTTGCAATGCGATTCCATATGTTATAAGTATGCTAGTTTTATCTTGTTTTGAATAGAACAACTGTTTAGCATGCTTAGGAATCCATAACCTTGATATTCAGTATTGTAATATCTGAGATTTTTTTAGACCTTTTCTTGAATTTTTATATTATGTGATAGATTTTAAATTCTAAATTTTTAACTAGAAATGCACAAAATGGATTTGTAGGGTTAGTTGAAATTAATATATATATATATATATATATATATATATATATATATATATATAACCCCACACGCCTAGAGTTTTCATAAATTTAAGGCATATTTCGATAAAATTTGAATTTTAACCCTAGTAGAATTAATTAAAATAAATAATTTAGATGCTTAAAACTTTGAAAATATATTAATAAAATTTAGTTAGGCATGAATTTAATTAAACTAAATGCATTGGTATTTATGTGAATTTTGAATTAATTTATGAAGCATTCTAATTTAATTTAAAATAAATTTAACTTGAATTTCATGGAATGGATTTCAAAAATTAACTAAAATTTATACAACGGTAGGAGTCCATAGGTGGGCCTTCCCATCCTATGCGGCATCCTAAATTAAAGTTTATATTAATAAAAACAAAATAAGGGTTGAAAAAGTTGAAACTTTCCAAAATTTTAAAAATGAGCTCCATAGAGGGGCACCACTTTTGGAAGACCCTAGAAGGGTCCAGTAAGGGTTGGACCAATGAGGGAAAGAAGGAGAAGTAAGATAAAAAAAAAAGAAAAGAAAAAGAAAAGAAAAAAAAGGCTGGAAAAATCAACTTGCTTGCCAAGCAAAGCAAGTTGATTTTTTGAAAGGGAGGCCAACCCATGGGGGGGTCGACGTACCCCCTTCCTCTTATGTTTAGTACATAATGCCTATATTATGTTATGCTTATGAAATATATATATCATATGCTATATAATAAACTTAATATATGTGAAAAAATATGCAAAAAGAAAAAAGAAGAAGAAAGGAAAGAGACTCACCTTGAGATATAGAAACTATCTTAGATTTGGATCAAGGGCTAGGATTGAATCCAACACTTTACCCCCCTAAAAATCTATAAAACCATGGAGGGTCTCACTCCCCCCCCTGCCATTTTGCTCCCTTGAGATTTTTTTTAGAATTTCTTTCTCTCCCAAATCTCCTTCTCTTTTTCCCCTTTTTCACTTCTTTTCACCCCAAAGCCTTAGTATTTTCTCTCTTGGGCCAACAAGATAGACCTCCACGTGATTAAAAAGGGCTTAAGAAGGGTGTATATGAGGTCGTAATGTGCGTAGATTGACCGAATTATGTTAAAAGACCCACCAGCTTGCGTAGAAGCAATTTTTTTTACAAAAGGTAGGTAGATTTATACTTTTCTTGTGAAACAAAATTCATAACATAAAATCCACTGATTTTTCATAAGTATAGACACCAAACAAACCCTTTCATATGTGGGTTTGGCTTAGGGCTATCGAAAGATGGAAAAAGAATGGTTTTCTGAGAGAAAACCATCTTAAAAAAGTGTTTTTCCCCAAATTCATTTTCTCAGAAAATAAAACTTTAAATTTTTATAATACGTAAATTAGGATAATATTTTCATAAAAATTTTGATTTTGGTCAGTAGTATATGATATTGTAGACATCCTGTAAAAATTTTACGGATTTCCATGGTGGAACTTTTGAGATATTGCAATTTTAGTCAAATCAGTTTTTTTTCAGAAAAAAAAATTGGTAATATAGGGAAAAGAATGAATTTCGTAAGCAAGACCATATAATTTTTTTATTGTAGTTGATAGAATATATGCATGTGGATATTTTGTGATTTTTGTATTTTTTTTTTGTGCAAACTCCATGATTTAGTCATTTATTTGTGTATTTTACCGAATTAATTTCTGAGAAAATATGGCATGTGTGAGACGGGTCTATTTTTCTGGCCAAAAGGGCTGAGAAAAAATAGATTTGTCAGTGGTAGATTATGAAGAATGAATGACTGTATTTTTATTTATTTTTTTGGAATAAATTATAAAGAAAAATATGGGTGTACGGATTCGAGTGACTCAGTTCGGTCCAACCTGAATGCATAGACTCGATATTTCTGCTTTTCGGCTAGACACTCGGCCAGTAAAACACTTATAACTCTCACGTCTAGAGGAGTTTTGACAAGTGGTTTGCTGTTAATGAAATTTCCTAAAATCTGTAAAATTTTTAGCATTGTTTATCGACTGTAAAATTTTCTATTAATTTTATAACAGTCAGACAAAATTGAGGGTTTCGCAAAATCGGAACCGGTCTAAGGACCGAACCCCGATGCTTATGTAGTTGTTTGTGTATTTCATAAATTCATTTATTTCAGTCAATATACAAAATATGTATGCATGTGAATATTTGATTTTATGCAGGGTATGAAGTGCCTATGATAAGGCATGTATGCGTGCTAAAAAAAATACGTTTGCTCAAAAGGGGGCTATGCGCAAACAAAGGACCGAAGAGTTCGAATTTGTGTAAAAGGTTTATGTTAATGAATTCCCTACTGAGATTGTGTGAAACCCTCATGATTATATTGATGATGATGATATTGTCATGTATGAATGGATGTATGGTAATAAGTAAAATTTTGTATTTATGCATATGCACATGTTTCTGTTTAAAAGAATGAATAAATGAAATCTTTTTCGATAACCATGCTTTATGGTGACGATTTTGAAAACAATATTTTTAAAACCAAGAATTGTGCACCAAATAATAATTTAAATCCAGTCCATGCATTCGTTGTAGAGTAGTAAGCCGGATCGTCTCTACAGGGAATGAAACTTAGGCAAAAATAACTCACTGAACTTAACTTTATTAATAACCGAGAAAAGAAAATTACACTATCTTTTGATTACAAGATAACTAAAAAACAAAAGGGAACAAAAACAGTAAAAATTCTAATATGCTCGGGCCCTCAGATAAAATCCAGGGAGCTTGATGACCATATTTTTTTACATCCACCTCAGCCCACCCTCCTCCTTATGTTGGCACAGTAGGAACCTGCAATATATATATATATATAATAAGAAGGGACCTACCCTATTCTAAACAATAAGCAAAGAAATATCAAATAAAGAAAATATAGAGACTAACCGAATACTTGAAGGAACTAAAATAAAAATGGACAAAATTTAGGGAACTATCAAGATTAACCAACTAAACTAAACTAGAAAATAAAGAGGGCAATCATTAACTAAAACAAGAATCAATTATTCTAATCTTAAAACTAACTATTTGAATTAACTAAATGTAATTAAATTAATCAACGATTGATAATATGAAAGAACTAATTGATGTAATTAATAACTAATTAATTAACTACTCTAACTAACAATAAATAAGAACTACAACTCACCGAATATGCAAGAAATAAAACTAACTAATAAAAGGTCTAACTAACTACCTTAATCAATAAAAGCAATAAAACAATATTAATCAAATTCAAGATTAAAACTAACTATACTTAATAAGAAGCTAACTAACTATTTAAGAAACAAGTAAACAAGAAACTATCTAATTAAATTTAAAGAATTCAACAATTTCAGCTAACAAACACTAACATATAACAAACTAATCAAGAGATTCAATAAAAGAATGCTAACCGACTAACATACAAAATTCAAAACTTAAACTAATTAACCTAGCTAACTAAATAACAAACATAAAAAACAAACTAACCTAAACTATTTATCTAGTCTATTAAATCAATAAATTATAAAGAAAGCAAGAAATCAGTTGATGTTTTAACAAACTAGCTAACCTATTTGCAAGATAAAATGTAAACTAACTACTGACGTGGATTAAACAAAATTAAGTTTGACTAATTGAATTAAACCAAAAAATAATTTGCAGCAAAATATGATTGAACCAAAATAAAAATGATGCTATATAAGAGACAACGATAATTTAAGTAATAGAGTAAATCGGCTAATCTATGTTTAATCTAACTAATTATGAATTTAACTAATCTAATCTACTGGCATTAAATTAAAACAATATTAATCTAATTATTGTAAAAGAATTTAATTAACATGAATTAAAAAATTCTAACTAAAAGAATTATTCTTTAGCTAAATCGACTAAATTAAAAACTATTTAACTAAAAATGATAATTGAATTAACACATCTATTTTATAAACTAATTGCTGAAATTATTTTTTTTGTAACTAAAAGTAACATTAACTTCTGATAAATACATAAATTAAACCTAATCTATTTAGCTGAATCAAAAGAATTAATTATTCTAATATATTTAATCTACCAATTTCTAATTTAAACAAATAATTGAATAAAAATGAACTTAAGCAATTAAACAAAATCAAGAACATGAATTAAACAATAACTAAACTAATTTAATATTGAAAATAAACAGTAAATATTCAGATCTACTTACAAAAATTAAAAAGATTGCAAAAATCCTAAATGGGTTGTTTTAGAAATATAAATAAATTAAATCTAATCAATATTAAAAATTAAAAACTTAATCTATACTAAATCTACCCTAGATCTGAACCTAAACTAATAAAAAATCATGTGAATCACAAAAAGAGACTAAACTATACCTAACAATTTCAAGAAAATAGCAAAAATATGAAGAAAAATACTAAAAATCGAAAAACCCTAATTTTTGCCTAATTTATTTTTAGAAAAACTTAAATCTAAAAACCAAAAAACTCAAATCTTATCTAAATCTACTCTAAACTTAATCAAATCAAAGCAAAAATATAAATATACTATGCTACGAATTCATACATACAGTTTTTGCAAACCAGAACTTTCTCAACAGGCCTTTTCAGTTAAGTTCTTGGACCTAGACGAAACAAGACTCAAATGAAACACCACCAAGAAAATGATCAGACCATATAAACGTATTCTAGACACTAAATAACACCTAATATCAAAAACCTAAAACAAAATGAAAAAGAAAAGGAGCCAAGATTAAGTTCTTTAAAAAAAAATAAGGGTTTAAAGACTGAAAGGTAGAGGAGGAGGAAGGCACACCTCATGGACTGCCCGATGAATGTGGGGGTAGAGGAGAGCGAACTTACACCTTGGTTTTCATGCCACAAACATCCTTTTTGTTGTTGGACTTCATTTTTGTCAGCAACACGTTGGAGACCGAGTTGACGAAGAGGGAGATTGATGGTGGAGAAAAGAGAGAACACAGCCAATCTTCAATGATGGTAGACTGCAAACTAAATCCAAAGAAAAGCCTCTAGCTGTGTGTACCTGCAATAAAAATGAAACCAAAACAACGAAAAGAAACACAAAAATATTGGAGGGAAAGAAAATCAGAAATTGCAGACGAGGAACAACAATGGGGAAGAAAAAGCGATAAAAAAGCAAAAGGAAAGAAAGGGTTTGGGAGAGAGAGTGGCATGAAACCCTAGGGGAAGACAATGAATAATGGTTGGATGTTTCCCTTTTATAAAAATAATTTATGAAAATTATAAAATAGGTCCCTATTTTCACTATTTCCAAAATAGTACCCAAAACCTTCTAAATTTGTGAAAAAGTGCATGTGCCATTTTCAAAAAATATTTTTTTAAAAGTATTCACGTGTGGATCTTGGATTTGGGTTTAAGAGGATGTGTGAACCATATCCCAATGCTATTTGGTGTATCTTTTATAAAAACAATTTTAAAATAATATTTTTCAATAAAACTCTTGTGTAAACTGTATACCAAATAATAAAAATAAACCAGCTTACACTAGTGGTATCAAACTCAGAGAATAGAATAAGGCAACATATAATTTATTTTAATTATTCACTTTATTAATATCTCAAAAATGAAAGAATTACAATGACTACAAGTTCACAAATGTTAAATAATAAAATCCTAATCTAAACTCTGGGTCTCCAATGTCAGCTGAAGAAGCCAAAGAATCAAGCTTCACTATCCACCCTCCTCCTTTTTCATTCAAACCTATAAAATAACTTAAACTATGTAGACTCAAATAACAAGGTTAGTATCTAATCTACTTAATACTAAAGCAAGGATTAAATCAAATAATAATTAATTTAATGAAATAACTAACAATTAAAGATCTAACTAACAAAGCAGTAGAAATGCACTCAATAAAATGCAATTAAACTAATGCTAACATGGAAGAAATTACAACAATTCTACAAAAGCTAATGAATCAAACAATTAAGCAATTGACTAAAGAATTAACTAAACTAATCTAATTAAATTACCAACTTCTAACAAAATAACAAAACCTATTCTAATCTAAAAATACTCAGAAAAATAATAGAATTAAAATTAACACCTAATTCTAAATGAAATTATTAAACTACCCTAACTACTAGTCAAGCAGGACAATTCAGGACATATTCTGGGCGATCGAGATTTTGAAAATGTAAACGGGGTTAGATAGCCATGAAATTTTACAGAGATATTTTGGAAATACTCAGAGACCAGACCCAATTTATAGAGTTAAAAAATTCTTTCGAACTCCTCAGAAAATGATTTTTCAATTTAGGAAATTGCCCCTTTGACAACAATGAATCAAAACAGTAATCTCTGCAGAACCAGTTTCCAAAATCTAATTAATTACCTGACCAAATAACCATAAAAAATTCTAAAAATTGGCAAAGACACAGTAGACATGCTGATGAAATCTGTGTAAAAATTTTAGATCAAAACTCAGTGAAATCATACATGAAATGACCTTAAGTTGACTAAAAATTCAAATTATGTAGAGTTTACTACTTTGGCTTTGCTTGACTAATTAATTAACTAAAAACATAAAAAACAAAAGAACTAATTAATAAAAACTTAATTACTGCTAAAAAGAACAGAAAATGCACAAATTCAAACCTAATCTAAAGCAAAGAATTAAATAAACTAATGAAGAAATAAAGTAACAACAACTACTTAACTAACCAACTACCATTACACTAACAAATCTAAGCATTTATCAATAAATTCTAAATAAACTAAATTACTCAATTGAATAAACACATTAACTAATCAAAAATTAAACCCTAATGAACTAAGCATGAAAGGAATATAAACGGCATAAAATCAAAACACAACTATAATATGTGAAACTAGATTAACTTAAGTAAATACATGAAGATTACATGACTACTAACTAAGCTAAGCATAGACTAACACTTATACTTAAGCAAATAACTCATATAACTTAAACAATAAAAGTAAACTAACCTAAGGTACTTAAGGTAGACTATACTAAATTAACTTGAATTAAAACTAAACTAACTAACTTAAAACAATTTAAAACTAAATTAAGTTAACTAAACCTAATTAGGGCACAGGGGGCGGTTTTTGAATTGATTTGAGATTTGATTGCTCACACCCCTTAGTGGGCCCCACTAAGAACTAAATACACTTAACTAAAATACAAAGGAAAATGAGGGTGCCAGCTGGAACAAAATGAGACAGAAGAGGGAGGAGTCAGGTGCTTTAGTGTGGGGTCCACTATTTCCCTTTTTTTCCTTTGTGCACCCAAGCCATATATGGTCTGGATCAGGTCCCAACCCAAATAGGTCAGTTCCCATCCAAATCATGCTACACCAAGAAAATAAAATAAAAAGAAATTAAAGAAAAAGAGAAAAATAGTCAGTTAAGAATAAAATAAAAAATAAAATTCTAAAAAATACAAACAGGTAAAAAATTAAACATCACAACTAAATTGGGTCCAAACCCATTTGGACTCTAAGTCCATAATAAATATTCGTTTATACTTAAAAATTCTCAAAATTTTGCTATAATCTAAAAATCTCTATTTTAAATCATAGCAATTCATGCAAATTAAATATTTAACGCATGCTATTGTACTTGCATAGGTAAAATGCTTATTTATAAAATTGTAACTTCTTAAAATTTCATGGGTCTTACAAAAACTCTTATTAAATACATAGAAACAATTCATTCAACAATTCTTAACAAATACACGTACATACACAAACACACACACATTTAACAACAAGAAGTACTCAAACATACTATTATGCATGCTTCCACATGTTGTGGTCAATCTCATCACCTATATTATACTTGTATGGCACAATGTCCTTTGGTATTGTTATACATCTCTTTAACTTAGGTTGCCCTAGTTTACACATCACCTTTGGTAATAAGAGTGGTTGGAGGGTTGTGTGGGATATTATCCACCATTGGAAAAAATGAGAATGTATTATATGTAGTTATATATGAATCAACTTTGAAGTATTTGTTACAGTAATCTTCTGATAGCTTGTTGTCATACAGAATACATGCAATTGCATGTTCACATGAAATCTCACTCATCTGCCAAAGGTTACAAGAGCATTCTCCCTTATCTAGATCAACATTTCAACCGTGAGATCGATCATGGGCCTCATATCGACATCGGTGATAACGTATGACAACCATACATAGTTGTGCTATTTTTTAGTGCCTCTACATTTGCTTTTACCAAAAAACATAGAACATCTGACATTTTTTGTTTGATATTCTTTCTTTTCTCAAATAGTGTTATCAATATGATATGAAGTTTCTTAAGCAAATACACTAGGAGCTTGTCACGTATGGTGATAATCCACGAATTGAAGCTCTTTGCTATATTAGATGTTGCCCAAAACATTGGTTTCACATCAGTGACAATATAATCATATGCAGCTTTATCTTGCTCCTAAATTTCTTCAAGAAAATATGTATATTATTGTTTTGTGGTTGCTCAAAATGCGTTCCACTAAAGTGCACTAAGTGGTGCACAAATTTTCTAGCAAAGTTCTTTGTTAAGTGCTTTATATAATATCCAACATTATAATCACGTCATGTGTGGAGGACAACATACAAGAACCCTAGGTGCCAATCTAATATAACTATCAATTGTCTTCTCTCTTTAAACTCAGCGTAGTATATGAGCTCTTGCTTCAGACACTCCAGAAATTGTGCTCATGACTTTTTGGATCTCTTATTGATAACTACAAATGCTACAAGAAATATCTTACCAGAAGAATAAATACTTAGCGTAAACAACAATATACTCATGCATTTTCCTTTTATAAATATGTTATCTACTATAAGAACTAGAGGATACCTTTTTAAAAATTCATCAATGCATGGACAAAAGGATAAAAAAATGTACTTAAATCAATTTTTCCTATCAGTCTCAATGACCCCTAGAGTTCATGTGTTTATCTTTATCAAATGATCCAAATAGACAAGAAGCATCTTGAAAGACTTTTTATATGTATCAAATAGCACTTTTTTGCCTGTTCACATCCACGCCATGCTTGTTTATAACTAAGCTCCATACCTTTTTGCGACTAATATCATTAATGATTTCTCTTAGAGTTATTTTCGGGTTATCATGCAAACATTTATGAATAACACCTATAATCCATACGGATGGGACTTTTTCCACTCGAAGGTTGCTCAATGAACCACCATATATACGATCTCTTTCGTATGTCTTTACTTGAAAGAACATTTCTCTGCACATCTTTATGCAATGGGTCTTTCAGGAAAAATCAATCATAGTCTATGGGTTCTTGTGCATAGAATGATCACTATATTATTATAGTTCTTCAAGAATTTTTTTTTAGAGTTCTACCTGATCACTATGGTCTCTCAAATTTCATGACAATGCTTTAGATTATTAAACCTTAGGCCAACAATAATGTCTTTGTCATTTGAGTTTGTTGTTAGCCACTGAAAAGATTTTTGGTCGTTGAGCTTTTCGTTATGCAACTTGTTAATCATTTTAATTCCTTCTGCTTTAATAATTTTTAATTGTTCTTTACTGTATAAGAATTCATTGAACAAGAACTTATTCAACCATGTCTCATTAGTAGAAAGAAAGGAAAAAACATAAATTTGCTACCTAATAAATGTTTATGTAGCTTATACAACATACCAAGTACTAGACTTTTCAATTTGTCATTTGTGCATCATTTACATTCGACATTAATTGTCTTTTGTCTTCTCTTATCATTTCAGAGTCACTTTCATCCAACATGGTATAGTTATTATCATCATCATTTAATTTTCTATTGTCTATATGATCATTGTTACCACTAATTGGTTGTTTGAATGCACAAACTAAATTACAAGGCATCATATTTATCTCTTCATTTGCTTGATGTGTGCATCATTCTTGCAAATTTCATAATTAATCGTATAAATAACACATTCATCATAACACCTACATCTCAAGCATAAATTACACGGTCCAACAAATTATACCTAGTTATGTCATCTCCCTTAAAGGTTTAATGTTATCCACATTATTGCAGTGAACATCAATAACACTAGTTTGTTGTTGTAGCTCTATATCATGTACAACATTAATTGTTGGTACAAGTTATTCATTGCTTGCACATATGACATTCATATCCCTAATTGGTTTGGGCAATTGCATACCCTATGTTTGAATGTTACGATTATTAATATTGCCAACTATTTGAGACAGTTAAATGTTTACCGCATGATTGCCTTCAATAGATATTGCCCGAGATAAATCTACTACACTTTTTAAAAATCAGTTTCAATTATTTTTTGTTTAACTTTGTCATGTTGTATAATGAAACTATTAAGTAAACATCATTACTATATAACATAGAGTCTACATCATCATCATCCAAAATAAGTACCAATCATTTATCGCTTTCTATGTCTACAGAATATCCATACTGGAAGCGGCATATCCGATTTTACAATACATCAAAACTATAATTTTTTTAAAGCTACTATTTTTTATACCATTATAGAGATAGTAGTGTACTGTAACCCTTTCTGAGGTCATCATTAATTGCCCACACCAATTACACAAGATAATATACATTAAATAAAACAATATATAAGAAAAAATTATCAATATAACCTTCTTATATTCAATTAACACAACTGCCTACACCAACTCTGGTTGTTGTCTTACATTGAAAATCGGTTACTTTAACATAACTGCATTGTCTCAATCGAATGCTTGTGCACAGTAAACCTTAATCTCATTACCCCAAAACAAAACAATCAAATATTAAATAAAAGCCAAGCAAATATACATAAATCATCAACAACAACAACCAAACATAAATACTATAAGGCCAATAAATATATAGCTACAAAAAATCTTAAACATCATCAACTCTAAACATACAATCTGGTGCCAAATATTAAATAAAACACAAGCAACCAGCATAAATCATCAACGACAAAAACCAAACACGGATACTACAAGGCCAACAAATTTATATAATATATCTACAAAAAAAACTTAAGAATGCAAGAAAAAATATGGAACTCACTTTTGTCCTAATTTTTTGTGGACCGAAAGACGAGAAAGATCAACCTCGTTGGAATGTTGTAAGATGAATGGCACATGAATCGCCGCAAGGAGAGAGGAAAAATGGTTAGGTTTCTAAAAAAAAGGTTAAGGTTCTAATGAGAAACAAACAAAAAATGAAACCATGATCAACCAATGACTTTATATATGACTAAAAAAGCATTTAAAGGTAAAAATATTTGCAAAATGATATTGCATTAATAGAAGATTCGTATACAGTATTTGCGATATTTATTACATTTGTGGATGTAGGCGCAGACTTTATGTGAGTTTCACATGGTATCTGCATGAAGGTTGTGACATTCACAAATATGTGATGTGAACTTGCAATCAGCCAGTAAACATGCAAAGCTTAGGAACATTTACAACAAATACTTAAGAATATCATATAATCATTTATGGATGGATGTCTTGACTTTAAGCGGGTTTTTTGTTAAAGGAGGTTCGCATGACGTCTACACGAATATCAGGACTGCCGTAAATGTATAGAACGAACCTGTTGATGTAGAACTTTTAAATTCTAGAAGGTTCACATAAGGCTTGTGAACCTCAGAAGATCCACACATTTGATATATGAATCTCTTTTGTTGGGATTCAACATAGCCAGGTTTGCAAATTCTCTCATGAAAATTTCATGAAGTTTGCAAAATGTTCATGTGAATCTCCACGTTATTGAGATGTGAGCTTCGTACAACGTACATATCTATCGGTCAAACATCAAGCAGGTTTGCTTGTGCAAAGGGTAAAAAGTCAAAAATCAAATTTTTGAGTATGGAGGGGATTTTGGCAAAGTGTGGCATTTCAGAGATTGCACAATTTTATAAGGACATTACAATCAATTTTTGTATTATGTATAAGGTTTTTTTATTGTATTATTGCACGACCATAGCTTATGGTGGTACACACTTGAATTACATAGATCTAAGGTCCAAAAGCGAATTCTAACCATTAGATCATGCTTAGTAAGCTTTATTTATTATTTTCATGTGTTAAAAGTTTACTTGAATATGATGTTTTATATCATTTTTAAATAATCCTTATTTTCATCAATTGTGGGCCATAGATTTCTATTGTCTCAAAAATAGAATATTATGGTGTATTAGACATAATAAAGCTATCATATGGTGGCTAGATCTATTCAAACAAGAGTATATCACCTAATGGTACAAAATCATCACATGTTTTCCCATATATATATATATATATATATATATAGAGAGAGAGAGAGAGAGAGATTTATTTTTTATTTTTTTTAAGAAACTAACCTTACAGATGTGATCTACATGTTTAGGTTAGTGAGAATAAGCTCTTAGATTTTCCGATAAAATGTAGGTAGATTTTTATAAGGATTAAAAAATCAACTGCCGCAATACTTGTCTGGGTTATAAAATTGCATTTTTTCATCAAAAAAACATGATCCAAAAGCCAGCTCCCGCTATTTTGATCCACAAATTGGTTCCCGCAAAAATTAATACCATTTCAAAGGGTGATGTCCTATATCTATATTTGGTATTATCACAGACATTCCCTATAATAATTGGGACAATTTTAAACCCACTTTGACATGGAACAAGTCACTCGACTCGCACTATTTCTGAATATTTCTGAATCAGATTGGACAGAAACCATGAAGGGCACCATCAAATCTGGCGGGTGTGACCCTAACAGTTGTAGCCAATCTGATTATGGAATGTGGACAGATAAGGACAGAGGTATCATCTTGGTACTCAAGCGTACAAAAGCTTTTTTCCATATATAATATATATATATATGTGTGTGTGTGTGTGTGTGTGCGCGCGCGAATGCTCCTGTGGTAATTTTTGAGAACTGTCATGTATCAAATATATCTGCATCGTGTCCTGTTTCTGCAATTGTATCCACGTAATAGTTTGTAGGTCACATTCTTATAATCTAAAATCTGTGTTCTATTAAATAAACCATATACAGCATATCCATAGGGTGTGAACCAAAAAAATACAAAAAGAACAAAATGGTGTTTTTAATGAAGCGATGACCAAATAATTATAGAATGGTTTTTGTACAAGCGGGAGCACAATAATGTAAAATTAACTTTTAAGACTTCGTTCAGTCACCATCTTACTATAAGAAAGAACTGCTTGCAATCCGCCAATAATCACCATAATGCTGTTATACATCAGATGAATGAAATGCGGCCTTATTGAATATTCACTCAAAAAGGAGATTTTAATTGTTCCCTAACGCGTGTCTAGACAAACTGAATAAAACCTGCATACTTGTATTTACAGTAGTCCTCATCTCGTTACCCAACCAAACGTCATTGCAAACGAATGAATTACCTATATGATTGCCTAGTGTAGTATATTGCAAAAGAAGAGCATGATATACTAATTCATATACCATGTTGCATCACTACAAGCATCCACCTAAATTCCCACCTTACATCTCCCTTCCGTCCATGACTTTACCAATGGGAAAAAGCTTGCTTCAAAGAAACCCAGTGCAAGGATTATGAGATTGATAGGAAATAGCATCCGTTTCAACATATGGGTTGCCAAACGGATTGTTAGCATGCTGCTGACCCATCATGTTCAGCTGTGGTTGCTGCTGTTGTGCCATGAACACCTGTTGCTGGTAAGCCAAAGCTGCCATCTGTACAACCGCTGGAGGAGCAATCTTGGTAGAGGCATGAAATGGATCATATGTTGATGGGGCACATTCAAAGGGATTTGGTGCCACCTGTCCCATATGGTAGCTACCGTTTTGGTTTGTCCTTCTTGACATTGCATCATCATATAAGCTGTCTAATGTAAGTTTGTCCAATCCTCCAGCCTGAGAAAGTTAAAATAGAATAACCATAAGTATATTTATATCTGATGACATCCTTTTAATAGATATCAAGCTCTGAAGTTAACCACAAATGAACAAAAAAGTAAGAACACCAAGCACCTAGAGGAATGTCTTAAACTTACCAACTTCCCGTTTGTTGCAGCACTTCCACTAGAACTTGAAGCACTAACAAGTGCAAGCTCCCATCCACCAGCACCACTATTTAGATCAGGAACAGCTTGACTGTTTGACAAATTTTCTGGTCAGATAAGCAACAAGTCAATAGCCAATCAAATGAGCACATACTAGGCAATCTTTGATAAAATTTGATGAGAAAATCCACCAGATGGAACAATGGCAAGTGCGAAGGCATTTCTCTCATCGAGTTCTGATGCACCCTGGCTTGTTTCATTTATCCCCTGGTAAATATCAGCATGTGGATATCAGAGAGCATGAATATTACCGTGACCGGAATGTTAACAAATTTGAAATGTCATAGTAAGCGTACCAAGAGGTCGACAAATGGAGAAGAAGCTTCAGTTTTTGGAGGTTCAGTCATGACAGGCTCCGGAGGTTGTGGGTGTGGTTCTGGCATCTCTTCTATGTCTATAGGTTTCTTATACTCCAATTGCATGGCAACTTTGGAAGCTTCCATGGCAACCTTCGGAATTGTAGGTTTGGCACTACCATCCTAATGAAAGAATTGAACATAAAGAAAAATATAAGCAAGAAAATAAGTCTCTAGGCCCAACAGAATATTTCTCAAAAAAGTAAAAACAATTTGTGCATCATATTCTAGAAGTTACATGCTGTCATTTGAAGTAATCTATGTGAAACATTCACATAATGACTTTCTGATCTGCCCTAAGACTATCTGTAAGTGTATATAGATGTATGGAGGCATGTGTGTATTGTAATATCTATTGCTTTTCTTTTATTCAGTTGACCCCAAGGATCTTTATATCTACTCATGAATATTGTCTTTTTATAGCATCTTATGATGTTAACTAGAAGTATCTTTTTATATTCTCATTAGACATCGTGTCACGTTATCAAGTTACACCTAGAAATTGCTCTTTTGTGAATTAGCTGCTGCATCTTTGGAGGTTGTCATTTTTCCATTAAATATTCACAGACAAGGGCACTTTAGGATAAGACTCTGTATCTACTTGTGCTTTGCCACAATCAGCTCTTTGTGATTTGACCATCATAGCATATCTTAGATAACCCAGTCTACTGAAACATGTACATCGCCCTCAATTGTGGTACATCTGCCCCAGATAGATGGACTGAGTTCAGTATTAGCCTACTGTGGTCCAATTAAATAGTAGATTTTCTAGAGTATCTATTTCTGTGATTGGTTATTAGTACCGATAAGGTAGGAAGGACAGGTCTAACTTATCAACCATTTTACCACAATAAGAGCACCTAACTTAGATGATTTCTCCAGCTAGATCACTAATAAACAAATTTGTCAATACTGTTTTACTGCTAGCGATACTTAACCTCTTTGTCAATACTGTTTTACTGCTAGCGATATCATAACTACATCAAAACTCTTTAACATCTAAATAACTCTAAGCCTAGATAAAATGGTCCCTCCTACTTTTAGATACTTGAAGAGAATCTGATGTCAGCTATCTAGGTCTGGATCAATTTTTCAGGATAGAAAAGGCCACAATTACCACGCTAAACTACAATGTAGATAAAATAGACAAACACGGTATGAAGATGTGTGTGTGTGTGTGAGAGAGAGAGAGAGAGAGAATACAAACATGCTGTTACCTAGACAGTTCAGGAGGCATGGAGTGCATGTGTCTAACATGGCTGGACAGACACGGACATGCCTCCAACACCTGGCTTTCAAGCCTGGCTTTCAAGTGCAAGTTTTCAAAACAAATGACATGGAGTGTCACGTGTCCCGACATTCCTTGGTGCGTAGGACATGATTTACCATATGGACTTCTTCGTTTTGGTATCCAATATATATATCAAGAGAGAGAGAGAGAAGGTGGTAGCTGCTAACCACTTTTCCAGCTAACCAGGCTTTTGAAGGTTTTTTTTCATGTTTTCCCTATGTCACATAGGTGCGGGTGTGGATGCGGCGATGCGGCACTTTAAAAAAACTTAGGTACGGGGGTGCGGGGAGGATATATATATAATTTTTAACAGTTTTAAGTTAACACTACGTATGTGTGTGTATATATATATATATATAGAGAGAGAGAGAGAGAGACTTGATTAGGGTTGAATCTACTTTTGGATAGAAATGGACCTCAATGTGGCTGACTTCACCTAACACAAAGGAAGTTGTGTCCAAGTGTCGCACCCGCCTGGGTGCGGGTGAGATGCAGGTGCAGTGCTCTCTGTTAGAAGAGTCTGTGTTACATAGTGTTTTCCTTAAATCTGATTGTAGAGACATGTTCTACATGATTGATTTTATAGGAAATGACTCTTGGATCATCTGATTCTGATACACTTATCAGGTAGGTTTTTATAAGGTTTTAAAATGGCGGTCTAAGATTTTCATAAATATTAAACACTTAAAAAATCATGCTTTTAATCAAAAAACATGATCCAAGTGTCGTTCGCTAGTAAGTTGACCATGTCGAACACATATTTACATTGAGATTTAAGGAAACATGAAAAAAAACCTTCAGAAACCCGGTTAGCTGGTGGTTAGCTAGAAAAGTGGTAAGCAGCTCTCTCTCTTATATAAATGGGGCACTTCCCACTTTGTTTTGTTATGCATTTTGTGGGAATTATTATCACTAATAAAATTAATACTTTTTTATTACTGCCTTTGTGGGTTTGTATTCTTGGTATTCTTGTACCTATTTTATTACAGTAGGAACCTCTCTTTTGATAACTGAAGAACCCCAAGGGCATATCCGTGGATGCATAATCCTCATGTGCAACACCATTTGTTTGTGAGGCTAGCACAATAATTCTCTATATGACAGCTCAACTACATGCTGCCTACATTGATTGCCATGGCTCGCATGCTGCAGACACAATACCCTACCTTACAGTCCATGACTGTGAGCTTAACTATCAGCAAAAAGTAGCCAATAAATACGAGTGTGACTTAGCAAATTCTGCTTATCAATAATAACAGCACACAAATTATACCAGAGGTCACATTTGGAAAAATTATGCCAGGCTGCAGAAATATCAAAATCTAATATAGGAGACTATAAGGATGAAATATTGCCGAGGAGATAACCCCAGAACACATGAAGTTATGAACTCAAATACACCTGTGCAATGCCAAAATCTGCTTATTTATTACACTTTCAATTTGGTGTGTGCTTGTACTAATTCAGTCAAGTCTGTGTTCCCGCAAGTACAGTATGATATGATCAAATATTTAAATAAGGACAAAGTCAAGTTGAATCCCAGTCAAGTAGGATATTCAAACAAGGGCCAAGCATGTCTTAAAGGCCCAACAAGAGCCCTGACTCAAGCCTGTCATTATACTTCAAATCTACCATGCTGAACTTTGTAAAAAAGGTAGTAACAATGAACCCAGGATGCAAAAAAACTGAAATTAGACATCAATTTACTGTTTCTCACACAGGTTTCACCTCCCATCAGCATCCTCCATATCAAAAAGTCCTGCGTGTAAAGGAGGCAAATCCTTTTACCATGTTTTACTATGTCACATAGACACGTTTGGGAGGTCGTCGTACCCATGTCGACACAGGGGAGGGTACGCTGCATGTCGTGTCCCACACTGTGCTGGGTCAGGTCTGCGTTAAAACCTTGGTTTGACCAAGGTCAAAGGGCCAGGGGCATTTTTGTCCCGCCCCACCTGATAACCCTCTCTCTCTCTCTCTCTCTCTCTCTCTCTCTCTCTCTCTCTCTCTCTCTCTCTCTCTCTCTCTCTCTCTCTCTACTCTCTACTCTCCCGATGCCCTAGACCCTCTCTCTCCCTGCTCTCGCTCTCGATTTGCCTCTCGCTTCCTTTGCTCTCGACCTCTCTCTCTCTATTTTGCCTCTCTCATCTCTCTCCCTCTCTCGATTCCCTCTTTGTCTCTCTCTTGATTCTTCATCTCTCTCTCTCTCTCGCTCTATTGACACTCCAGCGACTGAAGGAGCTCAGCTCGCAACACTCAAGCAACCTCCGGCGGACAGCGAAGAGGTAGGAGCATCTCTCGGCTACTGCTATAGGGGTTTTTTCAGTTTTTTTCTAGGGTGTTTTTCAGTTTAATTTTCATACATTTAGTTTATATTTTCAGTTTAGAATTTACATATATTCAGTTTATATTTTCATTTTGTATCTAGTATATATTTTCAGTTTGTATTCAATTTATATTATCAGTTTATGTTCACTATAGCATATATATTTGGATATTTTCAGACTGAATATAGATTACTTAGGCATTTTCAGAATTACTAAGAATAGTAAACTATTAGATATATTATTAGATATTCAGACTGAATATAGATTATCTATTTTCAGACATAATATAGATTATTAGTTATTAGTTATTCAGACTAAATGTTAAATTAATTTATGCTGTTGTCTTGTTGGAAAAATGGATTTTGATTTTTTGAATTTATTTTTTTTTTTTTTTGTGTGTATATATATATATATATATATATATATATATCGCCATGTTCCCGTACCCACATTTTTTGGAATTGTTGTGTCGTACCCTCCATACCCGTACCCATGTGACAGATGCTTTACTTCCAAACTTCCAATCATATCCCATTGTTCACATACCATCTGAACTCTTTCTTTAGGTTATGTATGTTTATTTGTTGTATTATCTTTCTTTGCGATAGTAAGACATACTATGAGGGTCAATAGGATATTCCTGTGTATCTTTGATTTTTCAAATGCTTGTAATTGATCAACTAACCAGAGGGACACATTCTCTATGAAAATAACTAAACAGAAAGCCACCTCTGCAGAAAGGGTGATCCAAATTGTCACTTGTCTAAGTAGCAGTATGACTAACAAAAGCTATCCAAAACAAGTTTCCAAGGATATTCTATCAAAAAGCAAAGAAAATATCCATACCATGTCTTTATGAACTACTAATGATAGTGGTGCTTCCTTAACATACTCTTCCATGGCTGTGATAAATGATGAAGGCGGCTATAAAAATAGAATAATCAAAGCATCAGGAGAAAAACACAAAGATTAGAATGATAATCAGAAAACATCAGCACAAAGAGCACGAGAAACAAGCCTACTACATGGTTAAAGTTGATTAACTTCAAACCTGTTCAATTTTTGGAAACTTCTGCCCACGTCCTAGATCTAGTCCCTTGCAAACTTCATAAAACTCAGACAACCCTTCTGCCTGAACCAGATAGAATAAAAATGTTGTGCATATGTAGACGAAGCAAATAAAGAATGAAAGAAAGAGTCATGATAGATCTGGTAATTACCTATTTTTACAAGAGGAATAAATATACACATACCTGATTCCCTGCCTTCTGATAGATTTCAAGTGCCCGAACAGCATCATGACGCTGCATTTCAAAGAACTACCACCATAGCAGGCAACCATTATTCACCACAAAAATGCTTTTTAACTGGAAAATTTTTAAACGCAGAAGGCACCTGATCAACCAAATTGAGAGTCCCATCGTTGATAGCATTATAAAGCTTAATACTTTCACCTGCGACCTGCACAAATAAGGTCAGAAGAAACAAAGACGAAATATTGTATAATTCTCACAGCAGCATGTCTTACTAACCAAGGCAAGTGCATACTGGATAACATGATTATATGAAGAGGCACCCTCTGGCTGCAAAAGCAAAATTTTAGCTCTATTTAAGTAAACCTGATTTAATCTCTATGAAGAACTTGGCAATTCATCAACTAGTGCACATGCTACTAACAGAGAACACCAAGACAGCCACAGAAAATTACCTGACAAGCTACAAGGCGGAAAAGAAGCTGCTGCAGCGCTGGCAGTTGCTCAAGCAAGTGAATAGTCCCCAATTCTCTAGTCCTCTGCAAGCATCATTTTTTGCCGAGAATTCTGTTAATGTTGCCAACATACTAACAAGGTACTTTAGTGCCAAATACTTAAGAAAATGTGAATCAGACGCAAATCAAAGCTTTAACTCATAGGAAGTACACAATGGTCAAATAAACAGCTTACTTGCTACAGCTGCACAACTCATTTCGATGGGTTCCCTCAGATCATTTTGGACTAAGTTATGGCATTGGAGGATAATGTTTCAACTTTGCATTGTCCTAAACAAGTTATTTCAGCTTTACCCCATCCTTTCTAAAATCAGAAATTCCTCTAGTACTATATTCAAGCAAGAATTGTAAAACCAAGACTTTGCTTATTAAGGAACCACCTAAAGACCCAGCTTTGCCAAACTAAACATAGGCAATTAGGTGACTTTTCTAACCAATATGACCATGTCTTTGAAAGTCTTCTTGGACGATGGAATCCCAGTATTCTGACCATGTGTGTGCAAGTACTTGTTTTTAATGAGAATGATAGCAATATCTAGATCAGGATATCCGGATGGCAAGTAGCAGAAACATATGTAACACGGTCTGCATATTTCACAAAATCAAGACGGGAAATCCCCATTCAAAGTTAGCCCCGTTTGACTTAAAAAGAATGCAAATGAGGCTAGGTTAACTCAACCAAGTTCATAAAAGCAAAAGATTCTGCTGGAAATCCATGTTATGAATGACACAAATTTGTGAAATTTATATCACAAATACAAGTATGATGTGACGTTCTCAAAGGCAGGGAAATATACATATTCTAAATACACAAGTTAAACCGATTTTTCAATTTATTGCAGTGCTGAAGGCTTCTCATTGAAAAATAAAAAACACAAAAATATTATGATACATAAAATAATAGCAACATGAATTTAATATAATGTTATCACAGTTTTTTTTTTTGAGAAATTCAGCTTTTAAAAAACATATAAATTTTTCAGTTTTACTTTTATTTCTAGAAATTAATCAGATTTTCTCAAAAATGAAAACAATCACATTCCTAAATTTTCCCAAGTAAAGAACTTGTGATCATGTAGAGAGAGAGAGAGAGAGAGAGATTACCAATGTACAGGTATTTGGTTTGCAGACATTACAAATTTGAAAACATGCCTTGTATCCTCAAAATACAAACTATTACATGCATTGTTTACTTGTAGAATTGCTTGGTTACTAACAGTGGTGACAAAAGCTATGCTACGTAATTTGAACTTGTTAACCATGTAGTTCAACACTGTAACTAGGTAGTTTACTAGGCGCAATTTGTCGCAGTCTACCTAGTCAGCCAGAAACCATTTCTCTGACTAGTTGCAAATCAGTATGCAATAACAAATTTGGACCCTTGCCCTAACAATTCAACACTGTAATTAATTTCGAAAAAACCAATATTTTCATAAATCATTTTGCAATGCATAAACAGTTTCAATAACACATGAGCAACACATGCTCCCGACTTACATTGGCGCATCAGTGGTTTACACACAACCACTAATCAATCTCATAATAAAATTCATGTCATTGCAAAACTTTAGGGAACATAAACCTCACACAAATATAAAAATTTATGTTCACAATGCACAATCATCACTGCATATTTTTGGGCAAATGAATGAATGCAATCTTACGAATTCATCACATTAGCAAAAAACCCAACTTTTAGAATCAACCAGTTTCAGCATCTATTCATCTCAGATTTAGATGAATATACAAAACCGATCAGATTCTACAGTTTTCAATAGAAATTAGATTTGCAACATAATAATTCACGTGACTGAATTTATGCATGACTCAACTAAAACGGAAAGTCAGACATAACATGCATAACCACTTCATTGGATAAAGAATCATACATCAAAAAGATTTCTACATGTATTAACTACAGCACTATATATAGGTATACGCATATATAAGTATATATATATATATATATATATATATATATATATATATATATATATATATATCAGCCAATATATATATATGTATATATATGGACTACATGACCAGCAACAAGCTGGCAGCACTAGTACATGCGTGACCAACTCCAATCAAGTGGGTAAAAGCGTGACAGAGCTAGTACATGACCAGCAATATGCTGGTAGCATGTTGCTGTCATTATACACGCGTGGACTGCAACATGCTGAAAACATGTTTGCTGTCATGACATATATGCGAACAGCCACATGTGTCTGCTGTTACATACATAAACAGCATTTGTACACGACCAGCAACATGCTGGCAGCATGTTGCTGTTATTACACCCATATGAACAGCAACATGTATGCTGTCATATTACGAGTGTGAACAGTATAAGCGTGTGCAATAACACATCACCTGTATGATCAGCAACATGTTGGCAGCATGTTGCTGTCACAACACATATGTGAACCACATAATCAGCCCAAAAACGCAGGCAGGGTTATAGATGCAGAAAAAATATGCTTTTAAATATCCAAATATTGTGACTATAAACCACATACATGCTGGAAATTAGCAGACATAATTAGAGATGCAAAAACACGGATTTAAGCATCAAGAACGTCAAAAATACATGGAATATACATGCAAAATTTTCAGACATGTTCATGGATGCGAAATCATGGATTTAAACATCGAGAACATCAAAAAATATATGGAATAGGCATGCAGAAATTTATAGACATATTCGTGGATGTGAAATTATAGATTTAAGCATTAAGAACATCAAAAATACATGGAAAATCCATGCAGAAATTTTTAAACATGTTCATGGATGCGAAATCATGGATTTAAACATCAAGAACATTAAAAATACATGGAATATGCATGAAAAAAATTTCAGACATATTCATAGATGCGAATTCATGGATTTAAGCATCAAGAACATTAAAAATACATGAAATATGCATGTAGAAATTTTCAGACATGTTCATGGACGCGAAATCATGGATTTAAGCATCAAAAATACCAAAAATACATGAAATATGCATGCAGAAATTTTCAAACATGATTTGCCCTTAAACCCATGTGATTTAAGACATGTTAAACCCTTATTTTATCGAAAAAAGAGAGAAACTCGTACCTTGATTTGAAGATTAGTAAAAATAAATCTAGACAAAGAACGAGGATATGTTTTTTTCTTCTTCTCTTTCTCTCTTTTCTTTTCTCTCCCTCAACTCACGTCTTTTTCACTCTTCTTTCTCTGTTTTTTTTCTCACTTTCCTCTCTCTCTCTTTCTCACTCTCTCTAGGGGACAGTTTCTAGAGAGAGAGACTCTCTTACCTTTTTATAATTTGAGAGGGTCTCTAGAGGGGGTGACGCCCCCTTCTAGAGGATTAGGGGTAGAGTTCTATCCAAGTAGAATAATACCTTTAACCAAACTCTAGCTTTATTATTATTATCATTTTTTTTGTTTAAACTATATCCTGTAGAATATTCTACACTAAGGGGGGCGCCCCCTTCTAGAAACATTAAGTGGGGTAGAGTGTTAAAATATGCTATATATATATTTATATATATAGATTATGACACATACACATATATACTTTACGTATATATGTCTATGTGTCTATCTACATATATAAATATATGTATTCATGTATTCCCTTTGTAATACCCACTAGGGGTAAAATAGTCATTTTACTATTTCACGCCACATGTATATTTATACATTTTCCTTTTTCCCTTTTTCCCTTTTTCCCTTTTTCCCTTTTTCCTTTTTCCCTTTTTCCCTTTTCCTTTTCTTTTTTCTTTTTACCTTGGAATAGACCCCTTAAGGGACGTTGGAGCCTCCAACGTCCCTTAGGAGCCCTTCCAAGGATCCTCTCCTTGTGCCTATAAATAAAGGGGTTTCCCCCATTGTAATGTATGCTTCCTTGAAGCCTTCTTGAGTGGAATATATTTTTTCCTCTTCTTTTGAGTGTTTTTGCCACTTTTGTGGTTTTGTTGTAATCTTGACCATTAGTGGCTATTTGCGTATTGGGTGCTCTCTTGTTTGCCCTTGGAGATATCGCTCCTCTTATTCGGCACTTCATTACATAGAGTTCTACCCGAGGTACTAGTCATATATTTGTTTTTAAAGTTTAAATTCATTTTAGTTTTAAAAAAGAGTGGATAGATTATGGGTTCGGGTTGGACCCATGATTCGAACTCATATCCAATTCGAATTAGATCTCAACCCAGATTGGGTACTAGTCAATATGGATCCTTGATGGGATCCAGATCCATATTAACATCGGTCCAACAAAGCGGGTCGAGTTTGATCCAAATCGAAAAAGACCCAAAAATAGAGGTCGGTCAATTTAGAAAAATGCATTTTTTGAACAAACCGATATTTGAATTCGATAAAACAGATCTCCTACGAGATCTACGTTTTGAAACGGATCTCATTATGGCCTTAGATCTATTTTGCTCCCGAATTTTGCTTGATTTTAACCTGATTTTAACTCAAATTTCACTCGCATTTAAAGGTTAAAAACAAATAAATTTGCAAATTCCAATGGGTTTCTTGCCATTAGGAGGATCAATAATTTCTCAAGTTTATGCCTTTTTTAAGTGGTTTAAGTTCAAGTTTCATTGCTTCATTCCAATGAGCATATTGTTTAGCATCATTATAATGAGATGATTCATGGAATGAGTGAAGGGCTAGCAAACATGCTCGAAAATTTGAAGAAAAAGAATCATAAGATACAAATCTATTTGGTATTTTAGAAATACGATTTGATCTTCTTTGAGAGGATTCTTCAATTGACTCGTTTTGAGAGAATTTTTCAAGGGCACAAGGAGGATTACTTTCATTCATTCTAGAGTAAACTTGTGTTTGACTTGGTATATTTTCTTCTAAATTTTCATGTTGGTCATGTTGCCCATCATTTGGAGGTTCAAAATGATCCTCTACGAGAGTTTCACTAGATTCAACATGATCATCTATAACCTTTTCTTGAGGTAACAAGTCAAATAAAAAGGAGTAATCAATATTTTCATTTAGTTTATGCGAAAAACAATTTTCTTCTTCTAAGAACGTGACATCTTTTGAGATATAAAGTTTGTTTTTGAATAAGTCAAAACATCGATAGCCTTTTTGTTTTTCGTCATATCATAAGAAAATACATTCAATTGCCCTTGAAGAAAGTTTATCATTTTTGTGAGTTAGAACAAAGCATTTACACCCGAAAATTCTTAGTCTTTTATAATCGGGAGACATATTGTAAAGTTTTTCAAATGGAGAAAGATTTTTCAAAGAAGAGGAAGGGGTTCTATTGATAAGATATGTTGAGGTTAGAACCGCTTCGGCCCAAAAGGATTTTGGAATGTTCTTTGAAATTAATAAAGTTTTTGTCGTTTCTATTATGTGTATATGCTTTCTTTCCGCAAGACCATTTTGTTGCGAAGTGTTTGAACAAGAACGTTGATGACAAATACCATTTTCTTTCAAGTAGATTTGAAATTCATTAGACATATATTCACCTCCCGAATCAGATCTAAGAATGGATAGGTTTCCTAAAAATTGGTTTTTAACCATTGCATGAAATTCTTTAAAAAAGGAGAAAACTTCGAATTTGCGACTTAAGAAGTAAATCGAGTGAAATCATCAATAAAGACCACATAGAATGAAAAGCCTCCTTTGGATAAAATAAGAGAAGGTCCTCATACATTGGAATGAACAAGTTCAAAAGGCCGAGTGGTGACATAATTTCTTTGAGGAAATGGAATAGCTTTAGATTTCCCAAAAATGCAATCTTTACAAGTCATGTGTTTGACTTTACAAGTATTATTCAAAAAAGAAAAAAGAGACATCTTTACAAAATTTGGATAACCAAATCTCTCATGCCAAACTCCAATACTTTTATCCTTTATAAGATTACAAAATGACTTCGATGGAAGAGTCAAAAAGTCTATAAAATAAAGATCACCCCTTCTATGGCCTTGCCCAATCAGCCTCCCTGACTGGACATCCTGCACGGTGCAATCTTTAGGTGTGAAATAGACTTGGCATTCATGATCGGTGATTTGGGAAACGGAAAAAAGATTTAGATTAATTTTTGGAACGACTCTTACTTTAGGAACAAAAAAGTTTTGATAAGTTTTAAAATCAAGTGTTCCAATACTTTCAATTTTTAAAGATGTCCGATCAGCCGTTGAAACATAAGAAGATATGGATTCGGAAAAAACATTAGAAAGAGAGTTTTTATGAGATGTCATATGAAAAGAAGCACCGGAGTCTAGTATCCACATACATGAAGGTGATGAAGAATAGGCCATGGCGGCTCCTGATGTTGAAGATGAAGTCTTGAGAAGATGTTGGAGAACTTCGGAGATATGGTTAAGAGTTTTTTTTATATCTCTTTCTTTGACACTTTCTTCTTCCTTTTTTTGGAGAATTTTCTCCAACCACGGCCACTTTTCCTTTAAGCTTTGGGCAAACCGGCTTGATATGTCCCGGTTCATTACAATAGTGACAAATCACTCCCTTTCTATATCCATTATTTTTGTTAAAGTGGGGAGGTCTATATGCTTTTACATTTGATCCGGGCCTAGTAACGACCAAAATTTCATCTCTTAATACTTATGCCAAGACGAGTTTCTTCTTGGCATACTTCGCCAAGAGCGTCTTCAATGAGTAAGGCTTTACTTCTATGGAGAAGGGATGCCCTAACTTGTTCAAATTCCGGCCGAAGACCATGGAGGAATTGGAAGACATGCTCCTTTTCAATTTGTTCTCTTCTTAACTCAATATCTTATGGAGCCACCCATTTGGGCTCAAGAAGAACAAGCTCATCCCAAAGAGGAGTTAAAGAACTAAAGTAATCACGGACACTCATATCCGCTTGTCTAGTAGAACGAATTTTTTCTTGACAAAAACATTGTCTAGCTAGATCCTTTTGGGTATACATACTCTTAAGAAAGAACGATGCCTCATT
This sequence comes from Nuphar pumila, assembly GCF_984573655.1. NCBI lineage: Eukaryota > Viridiplantae > Streptophyta > Magnoliopsida > Nymphaeales > Nymphaeaceae > Nuphar > Nuphar pumila. The sequence continues at coordinate 38,131,223 of NC_143253.1, read as the reverse complement.
GGCTCTTCTAAACTTAGCAATGTTGGCACAATTTTTTAGGTCAACATTGTTCATAAACCATGCCAAGATTTTGGCATGGTTACTTTCCCAATTCTCAACTTTGGATTGATGGTCATTGATAGCTTTGATGCGCTCATCGCCATCTAAAGCTTTTTTAATCCCACTTTCAATCTTAGTGAGAACAAGAGAGGGTTCGGGAGTAGTTCTCATAACAAAACCACAAAGTTTCTTACCACTTAGATGATTTTCCATAGCGGAGGCCCAGATAAGGTAATTGGATCCATTGAGCTTAAAAGGGAGCTCTACTTTAGATTCGTGCTCCATAGGTACCGAATAGCCTTCCTTTCTTCAAAAGCTTGAGAGGTACACATCCCAAGACACCAAAAAGAAGAGAAGCCTGATCACCAACCTTGCTTTGATACCAAGCACCAATAAAGCAAACCACTCTTTTAGAAGAGTGATGCCAAGAGCTAAGAACACAAACACTAAAAGTGTATACAAAACCCACTAAAGGGAAAAATGACTAAAAGTCATAAGTTGAATATTATTGAAGAAAGAAAGAAAAGGGTGAAAAACCCATTATAATGCAAGAAGAAGTGCCCTCTTTTTATAGAGGAGAAAAGGTAGAGGAAGGGACCATATAGGGGTTCCCTTCTAGTCGTTGGGAGCCCCAACAATCATATTTATGACCATTGGGGCCCCAACGACTAGAAGGTGGGGCCCCTAGTGGTCCTCTTACAATAAAAAGAAAAAAGGAAAAGTAAAAGAAAAGAAAAAAGAAAAAGTAAAAAAATACATGGGAATTACACAAATACCCCTTTCGGGTATTTGAATTATAAATATATGTATATATATACTTATATATATATATATAAGTATATGTATATATATATATATTTATATATACATATTTTAACAGTTGGGCCCCCAACGATCACATTTGTGACCGTTGGGGGTCCAACGACTCTTGGTTGGGACCCCCAATGCAACATGCATTTAATGCATGTACAATAAAATTAAAAAAGGAAAAAGAAAAGAAAAAAAGAAAAAGAGAAAGCATGAAAAAAAGACTGAAATGCCCCTATTGGGCAGAATTACAGAAATACCCTTGGTCGGGTATCAACAACAAACAACAACTACTACGCCTTCATCCCAAAACAATTGGGGTCGGCGATATGAACCAACAAAGAAAATCATTATGGGTCTTCCACATGAATCCTCACTTGTTAAAATATATATATATATATATATATATATATATATATATATATATATATATATATATATTTTAACAAGTGAGGAATATCAACTATTGTCACTAGAAAATGCACATTGTAAACATGAAGTTGGAGAAGGTTCAAGCATAAGACATGAAGTCTTGTGACATCTTAGATATCTACTGAAGAAAATATTGGAAGCATACCACCTCTTGTATATTTAGACAAACTAGGAACTTGATACATTTTTATGTTAGATGTTATGCAAGTATCACTTTGACTTTGCATTAACATGAATTATAAACTTAATGTGTTATATATGTTAAAATTGTGCTTCAATTTTTTATAGATATGTTGTTTACAACAATGATGTTTACCAATGCTCTCAACAATGTAACCATAAAAATTTGAAGCACTATTTTGGCATTTATTTACAGCATTGATGTTTACAGCCCATCAAAAAATATTGATGTTTATCTTTTAGGCATGGTAGAGCCAGAGCACCTGACTGCTATCAACTCTCTGATGTACCTTCATGCCATTTCTCTTCTTCTGCTTCTTCTTCCCTTTCTTCATTTGAGTATATTGTATACTTTATTATTTTTAGATAGAAAAGTACATATCTGGGTCCTTCATTGACAATTAGACATCCACTAGGCTTTCAAACGCCTGCTGCCTAGGTGGCATCTAGCATAGCGAATTGATTTGGAACCTTAATGAAGGAAAGTAAGTTTAAAGATCAACTTTTAAAATTTTCAATATTCTTGAGATATTTCCTTTTATTATTTCTCAGATATTGCTAAGTTTTGACTTTAGTAGATCAAAAAAGGAATTTCTTCTATTGCATTTCATCTCAATCAAAAGGAATTTCTTCTCTTGCATTTCATATCATAACTCAATCAAGGGATTTGGTGATAATAGTATTTAGCAATCCATTCACGCAAAAACTGATTCTTACTTTTGATTATGTGTCTTTTCTGTATCTTTAATGCCTGATATATAACAATACATTTAAAAAACAAAGCAGAAAATTAGTAGGTACAACACCATGATATAGAGCTGCACTGCCCCAGCTAATAAATATTGCCCAAGAACAACCAATTTACATTATAAACATAGGCAAAGAAGACAAACTGATAAAAGCATGAATATGTGGAAGAAACAAAATACAAACAGCTCACCGATCGTTCTGTCTCAATATCATACTTCAATATGCAGAGGCATTCCAATCGTTCTTCTAGATACAGAGCATAGGTACGAACCCATGAAGAATAGTCCCATGCTAGATACCAACAAGCACACAACAAGTCAAAATAAACAAATAAGATTATAAAAAATTCACTTCCACAAGATGAGAGACTGCAAAAACGAGTGAAAATTGAAAAAGAATTACCACTCGGGCTTGAGTCATCTTTAAAATGAGACAAGTTTAGAATATGAGCCCTGCTCCTACTATAGTTGATGAGTTCTTCACGAAACGTGGGATCAACCTCTCTTATTGCACGGTGGATGACGATCAAAGTTTTCAGTGCAACCTAAAATGGGCATGTCAAAAACACAGAACTTCATATTTTTCTTTCAAATGAATGCAAATAACTTGAAGGGAAAGATAAGCAGTTAAATAAGGGGAAAAAAGTTCAGTATGGAATAGAAAGATAACAAACTTGGAAATTTGATTAGTCTATCAGAAAATGTAACAAACAATTACATTTGAGGCAAAAATAATCATTGTGATAGTAGAAAACAAACAGCCTAGGTGCAACATTTGCATGCACTACAAGGCTTGATAGATGGCACTTCAAACTGCACTGGATAAGTTGAACAGAAGCATTTTTTACAAACAAAATTTCCTTATTCACTATAAGTAACATCAATGACATGTCAAACTATAAGAACAGAATGGACACAAACAGTTGTTGAATGAAGCTTTCTTTAGTTTGATACATTATATAATAGTCAGGCATTTCTTTAAAGCGTTTACAGTACATTGTGAAATTTTCTTTGAACCACCATCAAAGTTACAGATTCTTAATATGATTGATTTATATGATCACCAACACAAGGTCAGACACGTGTCAAACACAACCCCCTAGATGTATCACAAAGACGAGCAGGAATTATCTTAGCTTTTTGTTTAGTTGTGTATTTAAAGGGGTAGCACAAAGTATACTGATTGGTGGAAATATATTTGAGAATGCATATACTTGAACAAACAGACAGACTTAACCCATATGACTCCATTGAGATAGCCTAGGTGCTTCAACTTCGCATGGATGTTTCTAACAAAATGTTAGATCTAGATTCCAGACATGTTTTGTAAACTAATAGAAGAAACCTTTTCTTAGAATAATCAACGAAACTTGTAAAAGAAAACCATTTTTTTGTATTGGGAAGTTTTTCCTCATTTTTCTTTAACCTTTTTTGTTTCATTTTATGTTACCCTCTTTCCTTTAATGATTAGCTGGTGAATATCACCACCACCACCACCTACACAATCCCATCATAACAAAAACACCAGTGTTACTACCATGACGAAAGGTCTTTTTGTGATGGATAACCCTTGAAACCATGATTTGTTGATATATGGCATAGATACGAATTATTAATGAGAGTGTCTACAAGAACCAAACTTTTTCTTTCCTTATGTTCTTTTCTTTCGAGGCAGATGCATGTCGGATATATTTTGCCACAATGATCCCACACTAGCTTCATTTGATCTGTGTATTTTAAGCCAGTGTAAGTGAACATGAGTGACATTTTAAAATATGAATTAGTGTGTGAATTAATATGTAAGTTTGAAATCTTCTAATGTTAGGAGCAGCTGTCTAGCTTAAATTACCTAACTACCCCTAAGATGTAGCATTTTTGGAGAATTATTATTACTTTTAAGGATTGTTTTTCTTAAAATGCTTTTGGTATTTTAGACATAGGACCACCATGCATCATTTCACCCATTAATGACTTTTAGTTTTCCCACCAAAAGAAGGCCTAGTTTATCCTTGAAAATAACAAGAAATTTTTCAAAAAGGTGAGAGCTTGGTAAATTTATGTGGATGAAGTCTTCCAATTTAATTCTCAACCAAAACAAAAAGAATGAAACAAATGCTAGAGGAGCTCTTCCAAACACATTAGCTTAAAAAATGTAGAAAACTTAAAAGGATAGGTATAACTATGAAATATGTGTATATGGGAGGAGCAGCCATACCCATGTCAACATGGCTCGACATGGGTACAAGTTGGTTCCAGTAAGGTCCAGCCTAATGCAAATGCAACCAAAAAGACCCATTTACCCTTTTCCTTTTTTCACTTTGAACAAGGTCAAAGATGCCGGACCAAAATGGCACCCGCCTGGCCTGACCCAGCAATACCTCTGACCTCCCCTTCCAACCCCCAACAACCTCTCTTGCAGATGGCGGGCTAGCAACAAAGGGAGAAAGAAGAAGGAGAAGACAGAAGAGGAACAAGAAAGAGAAAGTGTGAAGAGAGAGAGAGAGTCACTAGAATATGAGAATTACTGTGTGAGATGGGTATTTCCAACACTTTTTTTGCAAATCCAACCATGGAGATGTGTTCGGCATGGTGAATTTGCTAAGAATCAACTGTTGGATCGTGTATTTTCGATGGAACAATACGATTTTTAGATGCCTTAATATTTACAAAGATTATGAGCCGTTGATTTTAAAGCCTTAAAAAAACTTATTTATGCATCATAATCAGATGATTCAAGAGTTGGTCCTTATAAAACCACCCATGTAGATCACATCCTTATGGTTAGATTTAAAGAACAAAAAATCCATGAAAATCACGGTCCACACGGTACTCATATTCTAGTGACCATACGTACATAAGCATATATACACATGCACAATTGCAAGGTGTGCAACCAAAGGAAGGTGCAACATCCATAACCAATGACTATCGGGTATTTCATCGATCGAACCTTATATATTTGTTCTTTATAATGTATTTAATAAGACATGCTTTACACCATGAAGATTTTGAAAGGAAATAAGAGCCTCCAACAAAGTCCACCAACACACAAAAGAGCCACAACAAAGTTCACTAAATTACCAAAGTGGACACACAAAGAGCCATAAAAGAGCTCACTCACAAAATCCACAAAGGGGCATACAAAAGAGGCTCACAAAATATAAAAATAATATTTTATTGATGTTTAACATATGCAAGAAGCATTACATTATGAGAAGGGGTTCACCCCTATTTATATACATCATGGGAACTCCATAGAGATGTTGGCGCTGGTCCAACGGCTCTAAACAGAGCCACTAGAATTGCTCCAACTTCTATATTGACTAGTCAACATTGAGTTGACTAGTTCAATAAAAATTAAAAAAGAAAGAAAAAAGAAACCAACCTAAAACTATAGTTACAATATATATATATATATACAATTTAACACTCCCCCTCAAACTTACGACTGGATAAGCAAAAGTTTGCTTAAGAGAAAGTGAAATATAAGAGTAGCGTGAGGTTTGGTGAAGAAATCTGTCAACTGGTATTCTGAGGTAACAAAGGGAAGATCGATAGTGCCACGTAGATACTCCTCTTGTACATAGTGACAATCCATCTCAATATGTTTGTATGCATGTAAAAGGTTCGGTTGTTGGTAATGTAGATAGAACTTTTGTTGTTACAATAAATTTGTGATGCTCCTTTAATCTGAACTCTCATATCAGCTAACAATCTTTTGAGCCAGACCACCTACATAGTGGTTGTAGTCGTGTCTCGGTATTCTGCTTCAGTTAAAGAGAGAGAGACCTTTTGTTGCTTCTTACACCACCATAAGATCAACAATTCACCTAAGAAAACACAAAAACTTGTGGTTGAGTGTCGGTTATTAAAATTATCTCCTCAGTCAGCATTAGTATAAGCAGTTAAATTTAATGAGAAAGAAGCAGATAAGAAAATGTCTCGATAAATAGAAGTCTTAATATATCTAATAATACGCAAAACTGCTTTCATTTGAACAAAAGTGGAAGCATGTTGAAATTGGCTGGTTACGTGAATTACATGAACTATATCAGGTTTCTTAATTGAAAGATAAGAAAGTGCCCTGATAAGTTGTTTGTGTCACGAAATGGTGAGTATTCCAATGCACTCCAAGATGATCTCCAAGACTCAAAACATTATACAAAACTTAAGAATTAAAAGACACATATAAAAATGTAAAAGGATAATTTTATTAATAATAGACATTAAAATAAATACAAAAATAAAATTACATTCAAGCTTCACTACAATGCACTCAACGAAAAACAATACAAAACCCTAGTACTACCCATCACTCTCTCACTTTACAAAAAAGCACACACCCTCCCATATTTATAGAGAAGAAAAGAGAAAGAGAAAAGAGGGGGAAAGGCCTCAAATGGGAGAGAGAGCTCCCAACGGTTAGAATTCTAGCCATTGGGAGCAAGTCAAACTAGTTTGACTAGCTCCCAACGGCTAGAGTTCTAGCCGTTGAGAGTAAGTCAAAGCTAGTTTGACTTCTCCCATATATATATATATATATATATATATATTATTGCAATATATATACATATATTACATTAATCTTAAGAGTCTGTACGACATTAGATTTTCAAGTGGTTCTCCATCATCAATTCTCATCTTAGCATTGACAACCTCAAGAGTGTCAGCCTTCTTATCATGTGAGATTCCAGACCTGGCAATAATATATAGAGTAAATTTAGATCGAGTCAATATATAACCTCTAAAAGAATAAGCAACTTCAATTCCAAGAGAATATTTTAAAAAATCCAAATCAGTCATTTCAAAATGTTTCTTGAGAAGTTTCTTAATATTTTCAACTCCATGTTTGTCCCCTCCAATGATGATCATGTCGTCCTTATAGAGGAGACGAAGAATAATACTTGTATTAGAAATCTTAACAAACAAAGTTGTGTCAATCAGACAATATTGAAATCCAATATCAAACATAACTTGACTAAACCTATCATACCAAGCCTTTGACGCTTGTTTAAAACTATAAAGAGCTTTATCCAAACGAAGAGTTCTTCTAAGAATAGTTACACCACGGAATGCTTCTATATAAACTTCTTTAACCAAATTCTCATTAAGAAATGCATTTTTAACGTCCATCTGATAGATATGTCATCTTCTCACAGTGGCAAGGGTTACTAAGGTCCTAACTGTGATCATCCTAGTAACTGGAGCAAAGGTTTCTTCATAATATATACCATATTCTTGAGAATATCCCTTAGTGACTAACTTGACTTTGTACCTTTCAAGAGTTTCATCACTTTTGGTTTTTACCTTATACACTCAACCTATAGATTTCTTTCCTTGAAGAATGTCTTGAATAGTCCACGTATTGGCTCTTTCTAAAGTTTTTAACTCTACCCTCATGGCTTCTACCCATTCAAAGTGTTCTCCTACTAGAGCATAGATCGAGGGTTCTATATAGAAATTTATTAATGCAATGTAGGCTTGGTACTTAGGTGAAAGAGTCATAAGACACAAATTTTTCAAGGGGTTTTGAGACTCTAGATAACTTAGTTTGTATTTTCATCTAGTTTTCAGTATCAGAATATCTTTCAAGTGCACATGGAGAATTACTGCACCTAGAATATTGTATACAATTTTGATCCTTATAGGATTGCTGATTTCAAATCTCATCATCATGAGATTGTTCTTTTAAATTGTAATTCATATATATAGAGAGAGAGAGAGATACATATACATATATATCTCTTTTATATATATATACATTTATTTATTTATTTCTTGTAATACCCACTAGGGGTAAAATAGTCTTTTCACCATTTCACGCATATTCATTTTTTAATATGTTTTTTATTCTTTTTGTATTCTTTTTATTTTTCTTTTTTATTTTTTATTCTTTTGTGTCTTTTAGGCATTGAGGGGCCTTGGGTCTTCTCACTTGTATATATATGAGGTTACCCCCCTTGTAAATTTATCCTTTTTGTAAAGGCTCTCTCACTTATTCAATAAATTCGTTCTTTATTTTTCATGTCTTTGTGCATTTGTACTCTTTTGTGAGTGTTCATTTTGTGCCTTTGTGCACATATTATCTATTGAAAATCTAATGCCTTTTGTGCACGTAGCCTTGTTCTTGAAGATATTTTCACATGGTATCAGAGCCAAGTTTCTAGAAGAATAACACATGTGCATCATCAAGGAGGTTGCCTCAAAAATCATGTCAATTCTTCATTCTTGTATTTTGGCGTGAAAAGTCTTGCAATTTACTTCACATTTGACATACTAAGAAATAGCTTAAAGAAGACCCGTTGCGGTAAGTGTTCTAATTGTGAATATTTTTTTCTTCGTAAAAGCCTTTCAATGGTAGAAAACTCAATGGGACAAACTATCATGTTTGGGCTGGTAATATTGAAGCTCACATTAAGGAAAAAGGGCTTTGGGGTTACATCAAAGATACGATTCTGAAACCCGAACCAAAAATTACTACTGTTGAGAAAGGGGAAAGAAAAGTCCTTGATGGAGAGGAAAGAGTGAAGGCTTTTGAAGAATATAACAAAAAACATGAAGAATGGAAAATGAAAAACTACAAAATCTTCTCATGGATTTTTTTCTACGGTTAAGACTAGGATTAATGCCAATATTTTGAAATTTAAAAAGACGTCTCAAGTTTGAGAATATCTTGAGAGGATGTATACCTCGAGAGATTTGTCCCACAAATATTATCTTCAAAAAAAGGCATTGACTCTTTAATAAGGGAAAACGTCTATTAGAGAATACTTTGCTGAATTATCATCCATTTATGATGAACTCGCTCTCCTTGAACCAAAATAGAGCGGAGAAGCCATTAAGCTAAGGCACAAGCAATTAAATGAAGATCACTTCTTCAATTTTTTGAATAGGCTTAGACTCGAATTGGAGCAAGCAAGATCCTCTTTTCTATCTTCTTTCACTTCTCTACCACTAAAAGATGTTCTTACTAAGCTAAGTGGAGAAGAAACTCGATTGGGAATGAACAAATCCAATCAAAAATGTTTTGGCCATGTATTCAACTAAGGATGAGAATGAAGGAGATTATGCTATTTCTAGACCGGGAAATGATTTGAAAACTTACAAAACTCCTTACTTCAATAAGTTTCAAAATCAAGGAGTAAGAGAAGAAGGTGGTCAAAATGATGGCCAAAATGGAAGATACCAAGGAAGAGAATATGGTAAAATTATTTGTTACTTTTGGAAAGAACCGAGACACATTAAACCATTTTGTCCAAAGTGGAAGCAGAAGGTGGCCATGTCCACCACATTTCAACCATATAAGGAGGGTTCATCTACTTCCAACAATGGAGCATTATCATTAAGTCAAATTATGGAGGCTCTGCAACCTCTCCTCAAATGATCCATTGCTAGAGCCGTCATGTCAACATTTTCTCCTCCCGATAAGACTTTTTGGCTTTTAAATTTGGGTGCCTCTTTCCATATGACTCCAAATATTTTTGCTCTTTCCGAATACAATAAAAAATACATCACCTTTTGTTTCAACTGCGGATAGTGCTTCTCTTAAAATTAAAGGAATTGGAAATTTTGAAAATCAAGGTTTTTTTATTCCCAAAATTAGAATTATACAAAAACTAAATTTAAATTTGCTTTCGGTTTCTCAACTCTCGGATCATGGGTGTGATGTCAAGTTGTCATCAAATAAATGTTGGATACACGATCGTCGGTCCGGGAAGTTGATTGGGGAAGGCTCTCGGAAAGGAGATCTATACTACATAGAATTTCTTCAAATTCTAAAGCACTCTTTTTGTAATATTATCCAACATAAAGATATAAATGTTTGGCATAAACGCCTTAGGCATCTCAATATTGTCAAACTCTTTTATTTACATTTTGTTAAAAACCTTTGTAAAAGTGATTTCACTTGTAATGATTGTATTCTTGAAAAAATGAGAAGCTTGCCTTTTAAACAAAGATCTATGTCCATAACCAAACCATTTGAACTTGTGCATTCGGAAGTATGCGGACCAGCACCCATTATATCTAAAGGAGGATTATCTTATTATGTCATTTTTGTTGATGAGTACTCTAGATATTGTTGGATATGTTTTCTTAAGCATAAACATGTGGTATTTGCGTCATTCAAGACCTATCACATGATGATTAAAAATCAATTTAATGGTAACTTAAAGATTCTTAAAACCGACTCTGGAGGTGAATATCTTTCAAATGAATTTACAAACTATCTTGAGATTAATGAAATTGTTCATCAAAATTCGTACCCCAAAACACCTCAGTAAAATGGCTTAACCAAAAGAAAACAGACATATAGTTGAAACCACTAGAACCTTGCTTATTTCTCAAAAAAAATCTAAAAGATTTTGGGTCGAAGTTATTCTTGCATCTGTTTATCTTATAAATCGTTTTCTCTCAAAAAAATTGAATAAAATCTCACCTTTTGAAATTATATATCAAAAAGAACTCGACAGTTTTTTGATGCAAATGTTTTTTTTTACCAACAAAAATGATAAACTTTCACCAAAAGCTATTCATTGTGAATTTCTTGGATATTTCAAAACACAAAAAGGTTTTAGATGTTATGATATTAAAATTGATAAATTATATGTTTCTAGAAATATAACCTTTTTAGAAAATGTTAGTGGTTTTGAAGAGTATGAACCTCATGGAGATAATATGAATTATTCTTTTTTGTTTGAATTGTTATCTAGAAATGATGATATTTCTAGTAATGATGAAAAAATATATGATGCTCCTAGTAATGATGAAAATATACAAGAGAGTAATAACTCTCATTATCAATTTCTTGAACATACCGAAGTGAGAACATTTTGTGAACCTATTACCTATACCCATAGAGATAGAAACACTTTTAGAAGTGCAATTGAGAAATATAGTGAATCTAGTGAGCTAGAAGAAAGAGCCAGAAGAAATCCTTCTATATTTATATCCTATGAATCTTTCTCACCTAAACATAGAGCATGTCTTAGTGTCATTCATTCATATGTGGAACCTAATAACTTCGAAGCTAAGAAAATTGTACAATAGATGGATGCAATGGATAATGAACTTAAAGCTCTTAGAAAAGTTAAAACTTGGGAGATTCAAGATTTACCTAGAGGTAAGAAAACAATAGGATATATGTGGGTTTTTAAAGTCAAGACTAAGAGTGATGGGTCTCTTAAAAGGTATAAAGTTTGTTTTTTTGCCAAAGGATATAGTCAAGAATATGGAATAGACTACGATTAAACTTTTGCTCATATTGCACGTAAGCTCACTCTTAGGTGTCTAATTACAATTGCTTCTATTAAAAAATGGAACATATATCAAATGGATGTTAAAAATGTCTTTTTAAATGGAAACTTAAATGAAGAAGTCTATATGGATGCTCCTCCAAGTATGGATGTTCCTAAAGGTAAAGTTCTTCATTTGCGGAAAGCTCTTTATGGTTTGAAACAAGCTCCCAAGGTTTGGTACGATCGGTTTAATAATTTAATGATAGAAAATGGTTTTACTTCATATTATACTAACACTACCTTGTTTGTCAAGAAATCTAATGCAGGAATTGAGATTTTATTATTATATGTTGATGATATGTTAATCACAGGTGATGATACTAAAGGGATTAAGAGTATTAAGTTCACATTAACGAAAAAAATTTGATATGTCAGACTTAGGTTTTCTAACATATTTTTTAGGTATAGAAGTTGCCTACTCTCACAACGGTTATTTTTTGCCTCGAACTAAATCATACATAATGAATTAAATACTGAGATTTTTACTGTGGTGGCTTGATATGTCTGATTCAAACCCATAATGAAATTTGATTCCAACAGAGCTAAAAATCTTATAACATCTGTTGTTTTTGTTATTTAATAGAACATGTTCTAGAAAATTACAGATTCTGAACCAACTTCCTTGAATTTTCGTTTCCAAACAATGAGAAATCAACCTCCAAGATTTTAAATGTCTTCGTTTATATCCAAACTAACACACCTTAAAATTTCATCCACAAATCTTAAGTATTCTGGGAAATATGATTTTTACAAAAAATATACTATCTCCACAAACTCCCTGTCAGGATAGAATTCCTTTGTCGACTTGTAGAGGGCATATCTCCCAAACCACGACTCATCTGAGTCTAAGATTTAGACTAAGATTATTTTCATATGTCTAGAACATCCTCACAATTTTTCAGGATTTATAAGTTCATGATTTGAGAGAACTGAATTCATCATTATCACTAGTCGAATCAAAATACAGTGACTGAACAAATACAGTTTTTTACAAGAATCAAATAATAACTTCATGATTTCAACCAAAAACATCAAGAAAATACATTCAACGATTTTGATCCATCAATAACACATCAAATTCATGTATACAAATATTTAATCATGTTGTAACCACAGAAAGTCAATGTATAATCAGAAATCAATCATTTTTCTAAAAAGAATACATTTTTCTCAAAACCGGTTTTCGATTTTTAAAACCTTCATACTCATAACCATATCTATGCCTATGTGAATCTAGGCTGACATGTATGTTGATACGCATCTGAAGATCATCCCACGGCATGCTCTTGTATCTTAGCACAATACACTAGTACAAAGTTACGGTGTACCTACCTCAAAAGCGTTGAATCTACCGAAAAACTCTTCTGAAATCATATTCATCGACGACTTCTTCTTACGATATGCACCACCAAGGAGATGTAGTCCCTACCAACTTCAATGGAGTGTAACGGAACCAACAAAATCACAATAGAGTGCCACTAAGGCTACAATTGATCATAAAAGCAAAGTGGTCACTCAAGGGCCCACAATCTCACAAGGAGAATCACACTAACAATAAGTAAAATATAATATGTTTCACATTAACAAAATGCTTAGAAAATCATACATATTACAATGGGGAAGATCCCCTTATATAGACAAAAGAAAAAACACAAGAAGAAGACTAAAGAATAAGACAAAGGGGGGCAGGCCCAAGTAGAGGTTGGGCTAGCCCCCCAACGGTCATAAATATGACTGACTAGTTGGGTTATCCCAAGTCATATTGACTATAAAAAATATAAAGTCAGCCCCTAATGGGCTGACCCTATTACAATGAAAATGACTGAAATACCCCTAATGGGTATTTCAATTTACATACAACAATATATATAGTGTTATTAAAAACGCTCCTCAAGGCGCAAAAAGCGCGCCTCCCCTCAAGGCGAGGGGCTTTATGCCTTGAGGTGTGTATATAAAACACAAAACCCTCGAGGCATGCGCCTTGAGGCGCACGCCTCAAACTGAAGCGTGTATGCCGGGGGCTTTTGGTCAAATGAGAGTCAAAGCCCTCATTTGACCAAAAATTAGGCTTTAAAGTTTAAACAAACCCTAATTCATCATGAATGCCTGAGGTTGTTCATGATTTTATTTTATTTTCGATTTATCGCATTTCCTGTACGAAGGAAATGTAGGTGACTTTTGTTTAGTTGATGCACTGCTATGGATGCGTCTATGGCTGGAAGAAATTCTTCTTGTATTTCTCTTTAGGAATCGTGCATTTGGTGTGTTCTTGTGCGGTTGCATTCTGATTTGGACTGTGATTTGTAACAAGTGTGGAAATTGTGAGTTACAGAAACCAGAAACAAAGAAATGAGGGATTAAATCACATATAATTTTTGAATCAAGTCTTTGCTTCTCCGCAATCTGATTTACCTGTGTTTCAACATTATGTTTCATTTGTAAAATGTGCTTTGGTGTAGCATGTTGTTTGTTGGCAGTTCTGTATTAAGTTATAAACTTTGCATGTGCGTACGTCCGTGTGCAATGGGGAAATATTGACTACACTCGATTGTACTGTACACTCTAGCAAAAACATGTGGTGCAATCTGTGTATGAGAAATCTGAACCCACAAGTATTCAACACAGTTCGTTTATTGGAAATAACTCTTTGGATGTAGTGGCTCCAACACAGTTCCATAATAACTTTTGTTTGGTTGTTACAAGAGAAAAAGAAAAGAAAGAATTTATACAAGGCAGGGCGACAACCCTAAACCTAAACAAGTTGGGTCGGATCCATAAGAAACCGGGTCTCAAACATAAGCCCAAGAAAAAAAAAACTTTCGGGGAGCGCTACCACGCGCCGGGGGGAGCCCCTGGACCCCCTTACTGCAAGAGCAAAAACTCTGAATCCGGCTCCACAACTCATCATGGTCAACATTTGGGAGTGATATATAATTTGTGACATCACATTTTTTTGCAGGTTACTTAGTCTTTGATATGGTGGAAATAATGAATGTGATTGATTTGGTTATGATTTATTTGAGATTTTTTATTTCTTATTGGTTGTTACTTCATCAATAAAGCATTTTTTATTTATTTATAATTTCAGATATTTTTTATAGTTTTTTTAAGTTTTTAAAAAAAAAATTGAGGCTTACGCTTTACGCCTCGCCTCAGATTTTGGTGGAGCGCCTCGCTATGCCTCAACGCTTTTCACAACACTCTATATATATATATATATATACACAAAAAGTACAATCTCTTAATAATGGAGTTCCTCTCCAGAGAGAGGGACGTGAGGGAGGAAGAAGAAAGAGGAAGAGAGAGAAATAGGGAAAGAAGAGGGAGAGTGAATAGGAAAGAGACTATGGGGCATGCGGGAGGAGGGAGATAGGACCTCCTTAAATAGCTTCCTTCTTGAGTTTCCAATTTGAATATGGAAACTCCACATAATTCTTATCTAATTTGAATTTCATTTAATTTAAATGTCATTTTCTGAATCCCAGCTAATTAGGATTCTTAATGAAATAAAGAAACAATTTAGCAAATTAGCTAACTAGGTTTCTTAATGAAAAAAGAAACTAATTTAATTAGCTTGACTAAACTAAGTACAGGATTTAAGAAAGTAGGTGGCGATGCTCCCGCCCTTGGATTGGCTTGGACTTGATAGAGTCCTTTGTTAAAATATATATGTAATATATATTTATATATATATATATAAATATATTCTGCCCGATAAGGGGTAATTCTATAACTCGCCCAATAGGGGCATTTTAGTCTTTTTCTTTTCCTACTTTTTTCCTTTTTCCTTTTCTATTTTTTCCATTTCTTTTTTGTCTTTTTTATTTTTCTTTTTGTGCATTTAATGCACAGCCATTGGGGCCCCAACAAAGAGTCGTTGGGCCCCCAACGGTCACAATTGTGACCGTTGGGAGCCCAACGACTCCTTGTTGGGACTCCCAATGGTCCCTCTCTCTTGCTTTTCTCTAACTCTCCCTCACTCCTCTCTTGCCTATAAATAAGTGGGGTCTCCCCCTTTGTAATGTGTGGCTTCTACAAGCCCTTTAGTGCATTTATAAGATTTTATGCTTTCTAGCCATTTTTGGCTTTTGTGTATTTCCTCTTTTGGACTTGTTCTTTGATTTCTATGTGTGAATGTCCATTGTAGGACATACATTTCTTTTCCGCATATTTCATTACATGGTATCAGAGCCTTGGTTGTGCTCTTGTTTCATATAGCTAGTTGTCTAGTTTTCTCTCTCTCTTTGTTTGTCCTCCATTCTTGATTATATAATGGAAGGAGAACAAAAGATTGATCTCTCCTTCAAGCTTAACGGTACGAACTACATGATGTGGGCCGCCGCCATGGAAAACAACCTCAAAGGTAAAAAGCTTTGGGGATATGTGATGGGCACCATTAAGGAACCTCAACTTCAACTTACAAAAATAGATGGTGATCAAGAAAAGGCTCTAGAAGGAAGTGCTCGCATAAAGGCTATTGAAGATCACCAATCCAAGGTAGAAGATTGGGAAAGTAAGCATGCAAAAATTCTTGCATGGTTCATGAACAACGTGGAGCTAAAGATTTGTGCCAACATTGCCAAATTCCGCTTAGCAAATGAAGCACGGTTCTTTATGAAAGGTATGTATACCCAAAAAGACCTTGCTCGTCAATTCTTTATCCAAGAAAAAATTTGTACCATTAAGCAAGGTGAAATGAGTGTAAGAGATTACTATAGCACTCTTGGACCTTTATGGGATGAGTTATCCCTTCTTGAACCCAAATGGGTATCAAGTGAAGATGTTGAAATGAGAAGAGAACAAATGGAGAAAGAACACTTTTTCCAATTTTTACATGGGCTTAGGCCCGAATATGAACAAGTAAGGTCCTCCCTTCTCCATAGATCAAAACCGCTTCCATTGGAAGATGCTATAGCCGAAATATGCCAAGAAGAAACTCGTCTTGGCATGATTAAGGGAGCAGATGAAGTTCTTGCCGTGTCTAGACCCGGCAATCATATGAAAGCATATAAGCCTCCACACTTTGGGAGGCAAAATAACTATAATGGCAATTATAGGAAAGCTATTTGCCATCATTGTCAAGAACCGGGTCATATAAGACCTAATTGTCCAAAGATAAATGAGCCTCCAAAAGGTAAAGTTGCTACTATTGAAGAAATTCCCCAAAAGAAGGAGGAGCCAATGAAAGGGAAAGAGTCCTTCTCCCTTGCTCAACTATCCGAAGCACTTCAAATTCTACTCAAATCGCCGTCAACTTCGGGAGCCGCCATTGCCTCTTCTTCTTCTTCAGGTACGCCTTCTTGGATTCTTGACTCTGGAGCATCTTTTCATATGACCCCTATTGAAAATGGACTATCCAATGTATATAGCAACTCCAAAAATTCTTTTGTCTCCACCGCCGATGGTACCTCTTTACAAGTTAAAAGCTTTGGAACCTTAGATTTTTCAAAAGATTTTTTTTTGCCAAATGTAAGAGTAGTACCTCAACTTAATTTAAATCTTTTATCTGTCTCTCAAATATGTGATCATGGATGTGAAATCTCCTTCTCAACCAAGGATTGCTTTATACAGGATCTCCAGTCTGGGAAGCGGATTGGGCAAGGCCATAGGAGGGGAGATCTCTACTACATGACCAATTTGAAACTTCCCACCAACTCTTTTTGTAATCATGTCCAAGATAAAAATATAGAAACTTGGCATCAAAGACTTGGACATCCAAGCTTCTCAAAAATGTACTCCTTTTCTTTTGGAAAGAAATTTTGTAATGAGAAACATTTTGTTTGCAAGAGTTGTATTTTTGGAAAAATGAAATCCACCCCCTTTCCAAAAAGAACATTTGTGTCAAAAAGACCCTTTGAATTAATTCATTCGGATGTTTGGGGTCCTTCTCCGGTCATATCAAAAGGAGGATACTCATATTATGTTACTTTCATTGATGATTTCACTCGATATGTGTGGATCTATTTTCTCAATTTAAAATCCGAAGTTTTTAACTTTTTTAAAAAATTTCATATGATTGTCAAAAATCAATTTTCAACTAATATCTCCATTCTTTGATCCGATTCCGGTGGAGAATATCTATCAAATGAATTTCAAGAATATTTGGAAACCAATGAAATTTGTCATCAAAGGTCATGTCCTAGGACTCCCCAACAAAACGGTCTAGCCGAAAGAAAGCATAGACACATTTTGGAAACCACTAGGACTCTTCTCATTTCCAAAGAAATTCCAAAATGCTATTGGGCCGAAGCCGCCTTAACCTCCACTTATTTGATAAATAGAATGATATACTCATCCCTTCAAAATATATCTCCATATGAAAAACTTTTTGAAAGAACACCCGATTTTAATAGATTAAGAATTTTTGGGTGTAAGTGTTTTGTCCTTACACATAAAAGAGATAAATTATCTCCCAAAGCTATCGAATGTGTGTTCTTAGGATACGGAGAAAATCAAAAAGGTTTTAGGTGCTTCGATCCCAAAAGCAACAAACTATATGTATCCAAAGATGTTACTTTTTTAGAAAATGAGAATGGTTTTGAGAAAAATAAAGATATTGAGGAAAGCGAATATGCTTTCTTATTTGATCTTCTCTCTCAAGAAGATGTGACTCCTCACGTAGAGGATGTTCTTAATGATTTAGAGGATACTCCTCTTAGTAATGATGAAAATAGAAGTAATGATGTTGAAAATAGGTCAATTCAAACTTATACTAGGCGTGGTCAAGAAATTCCCATAAGTGCTTTAGAAAAATATTCTCAAAGTTCCAACATAGAAGAAACCTCTTTAAGGAGATCTAGTGGAATCTCCAATCCTCCTAATAGGTTTGTTTCCTATGAATCCCTAACACCTAAGTATAGGGCATGTCTAATTGCATTACACTCTTATCATGAACCATCACACTATAATGAAGCCAAAAACATTCCTCAATGGGTTGAAGCCATGAAACTAGAACTTAGTGCCCTTGAAAAGGCTAAAACTTGGGAAATAACTTCATTACCCACTGGAAAGAAGTCTATCGGATGTAGATGGGTCTTCAAAATTAAAACTAAAAGTGATGGGTCATTAGAACGGTATAAAGCTAGGTTAGTAGCTAAAGGATATGCTCAAGAGTACGGAATAGACTATGAGGAAACCTTTGCTCCCGTAGCTAGAATGACTAGTGTTAGGACTCTTATTGCGGTTGCATCCATTAAAAAATGGCCTATCTATCAATTTGATGTTAAGAACGCATTTCTTAATGGCGAACTAAGTGAAGAGGTCTATATGGATCCTCCACCAGGAGTATCTATTGGTGAAAACAAAGTCATTAAACTAAAAAAGGCACTATATGGGTTAAAACAAGCTCCAAAAGCTTGGCATGACAGATTTAGCAATGTAATGACTAGCTTAAATTTCCGTTCATGTTATACTGACACTGCGTTATTTGTGAAAAATGCAGGGTCCTCTGTAGTTATTTTACTACTATATGTTGATGATATGATCATCATTGGAAATGATGAGCAAGGAATCCATGATATTAAGAAAATTTTAAAAGAAAATTTTGACATGTCTGACCTTGGTTTCTTAAGATATTTTCTAGGTATTGAAGTTGCATATTCACCCCGAGGGTATATTCTCTCTCAGATGAAACTTGCTGCTGACATTTGTGCCAAGTCTGGAATTTCGGATGATAAAAAGACAGAAACCCCTGAGGTTATCAATGCAAAGCTAAGGCTGGAAGATGGGACACTTCTCGAGAATCCTACTCCCTACCGTCAACTCGTTGGGTCTCTGACATACTTATCCATCACTCGGCCAGACATAGCTCATGCAGTTCATTCTGTCAGTCAATTTCAACATGCACCTACAACTGTGCACATGAGTGCAGTCTTAAGGATTGTCAGATATATTAAAAACACCATAACTAAGGGAGTTTTTCTTTCCTCTTCATCATCACTTGATTTAATTGCTTATACAGATGCTGATTGGGGAGGAAATCCCAATGATAGAGTCTCAACCACTGGTTTTTGTGTTTTCTTAGGTGACTATGATTTCTTGGAGATGCAAGAAGCAGCATAAAGTATCATTGTCCTCAACTGAAGCGGAATATCGTGCAATGGCCACTACAACCATGGAGCTTGTATGGCTTAGAAGTCTCCTCTGTGATATGGGCATCATCATCTCAATTCCTTCGAAGATGTGTTGCGATAACAAGAGTGCTATCTATATTGCAAGCAACCACACCTTCCATGAGCGTACTAAACATATTGAGATGGATTGCCACTATGTTCGAGATGAATACCTAAAAGGAACCATTACACTGCCCTATGTCACATCCGAGTACCAGTTGGCAGACTTCTTCACCAAAGCTCTTGTTGCTCCTCGTTTCATGTTTCTTCTCAACAAGCTTTTCGTTGTATCCCCGTAAAGCTTGAGGGAGGGTGTTAAAATATATATGTAATATATATTTATATATATATATATAAATATATTCTGCCCGATAAGGGGTAATTCTGTAACTCGCCCAATAGGGGCATTTTAGTCTTTTTCTTTTCCTACTTTTTTCCTTTTTCCTTTTCTATTTTTTCCATTTCTTTTTTGTCTTTTTTATTTTTCTTTTTGTGCATTTAATGCACAGCCATTGGGGGGGCCAACAAAGAGTCGTTGGGCCCCCAACGGTCACAATTGTGACCGTTGGGAGCCCAACGACTCCTTGTTGAGACTCCCAATGGTCCCTCTCTCTTGCTTTTCTCTAACTCTCCCTCACTCCTCTCTTGCCTATAAATAAGTGGGGTCTCCCCCTTTGTAATGTGTGGCTTCTACAAGCCCTTTAGTGCATTTATAAGATTTTATGCTTTCTAGCCATTTTTGGCTTTTGTGTATGTCCTCTTTTGGACTTGTTCTTTGATTTCTATGTGTGAATGTCCATTGTAGGACATACATTTCTTTTCCGCATATTTCATTACATCCTTCCCATATTGGACTCCAAGATCCAAGAAGGCCCACCAAAGGGGTGTCCCACCCTATGGGTCCCATTTCCAAATTCAAATTGGAATTCCAAACCCAAATTAAAATTCAAACCAAATTGATATTCAAATCCAAATTAAAATTATATCTCAAAGTGAAATTCAAATTAAATTTGAGACATAAATTTCATCTTTATTTGTCAGAAAACTATGAAAAATCTCAAGTGTTACAACCTTCTTCTCTTATGTCCTTTTTAACTTAGGACAGTATGTTTTGATGTGTTCTAGTTCATTGCAATAATGACAAATAATTTTTTTTCTCATACTCACTATCTTGTTTTCCATAATACTCATTGTTTTGCTTTCCATAGTGAGGTTGTTTGTAGGTACGAACATAATTTTTCAGCCTAGATACGGCTAGTACTGAGTCATTTCCATGCTTACCCCTCAATTGTGTCCTCAATAGAAAGAACTTTTCCTCTATGAAGAAGGGCTTATTTTGTGGACTCGAACTCTGGTCTTAGACCATTCATAAATTAATAGAAATGCTCCGCATCCATTTATTTTTTTACAGAGTTCTATATCCTCGAGGCAATGTCATCTTGGCTCAAGAAGGGTCAACTCTTCCTTAAGATCGGACAATTCACTATAAAATTCTCTAATGCTCCTATTCCCTTGAGTAATAGTTCGAATTTTATCTTATAGATTGCATACATCTGCAATATCCTTAAGGGAATACATTTTCTTGAGGTATTCTCAAGTTTTATTTGCATGCTCAAATTTTGCAAGACTTGAACATTTCTTGATATCAACACTACTAATGAGCCAATACATGATCTTGACATGTCTCCTCTATTCCTTTCATTTTTTCTCATAAGTAGCAAAGGCTTTAGATTTTTCACCCTTCGAAAGAAGAACTTCCTTTTCATTCTCTACCTTAATGTAAACTAATTTAGGCTCTGGATCGGACCAATCCACTAGCCTCTACAACCCTTTCCCCCAAATATGGTACTTCGTGATTGAAGACCATATTATATAGTTAGAATCATTAAGTTCCACGGGCATAATGGTGACATTTTATTTGTCATCCATTTTATAAGGGTGAGAGAAAGAAAGAAATAGAGAGAGATAAAAGATATAGAGAGGAAAAACAAAAAGAAGCAAGCATAATCAATCCTCAAAAAAAAATATTTGTAGAGGCAACACCGATCTAGCACCACCAATGAATCACACCAAGTCTTGGATTTGAATCTTCAAGTGCGCAACCACGAACCCACAAACATCAACACGAAGTTTAGAATCACCAAGCTCAGATACCATGAAAGGAAATGAGAGCCTTCAACAAAGTCCACCAAATCACCAAAGTGGACACACAAAAGAGCCACAACAAGGTCCACCAAATCACCAAAGTGAACACACAAAGAACCACAAAATGGCTCACTCACAAAACCCACAAAGGGGCATACAAAAGTGGCTCACAAAATATAAAAATAATATTTTATTGATGTTTGACATATGCAAGAAGCATTACATTATGAGAGGGTGTTCACCCTTATTTATAAACATCATGGAAACTCGTCTAACGGCTCTAAATATAGTCGTTGGACCTGCTCCAATGTCTCTATAGACTACTCAACATTGAGTTGACTAGTTCAATAAGAGAAAAGAAAGAAAAAAAAAACTAACCTAAAACTATAATTACAATATATATATAATACATATGTACACATGTATATATGTACATAATACATATATATGTATCTACAATATGTGTATATATACAATTTAACAGATTTTACATCTAGACATGTGTTTCGAAACATGAAAAATTGATGGCTCACAATTTTACAATACAAAGTATTGTGAGCTGTTGATTTTTAGCGCTTTAAAAAATGCACCTAAATATCGAAAATTCATAAGCCAAAATATGTCACTAACTAAATGAATGATAAAAATGCAATATGTAGAGCCCGATCGATAAAAAACTCGATTGTTAGAGAACGAAAGACGCCCGATCATCATTGTTTGTAGATTTTGAATCTCTTAAGTTTGTCCAAGTTCTCCAACTCGTAGGAGTTGTTAAAAGTGTGTATATATATACACCAATGTATGTACATATGCTATATACATATATACATATGTATATATAGTATAAATGTATATTTATATATTTTTTTTTCCTTTCTTTTATTTTTCTTTTTGTCTAGTTCATTTTGAACTAGATTCAAACTAATCAACACATTGTTGACTAGTTCGATAGCCGTTGGAGCTGGTCTAACGACTACAAATAGAGTCGTTGGACTAGCTCCAACGACTTTGATGTGTCAATCATCATTGTGTGCTTTGTGTCACAGTCCATCTCATGAGGTCACTGAGTGCCCTTCTGCATCTCAATACCCCGAATTTGTGACAAAGCAAGTGCAGGCAGCGGAGGGTTATACTCGCCCTCAAAATAATCCTTATTCCGCCACATACAATCTAGGGTGGCAGAATCATCCGAATTTCTCTTGGAGGCAGCCAGCCGGACCGCGCACACACCAGGTCCAGCCTCAGCAGCAGTCTTATTAGCGTCAGTCTTTTTCCCAGTCTCAGTCTCCGTTTGCACCTGCCGCACCTTCTTAGGAGCCACAGCGACAGTCATCAGTGGAGGAACGTTTGTTGAGGATATGAAGGCATCTAATGACAAGAATCAGCAGAGAAACACTTGGGGATTTTGTTTTTATTAAACATGCATTGTCATGGAACTTATGACTTGTTAGCTTAGTGTTTATTATTTCACAATTTATATTTTTCTTATGAGATATACGCATCATTCATAGCAGCTCATGGAGACATAAATGCTTCATATGTGATTTTATGGTCGTATTTTGTGCAATAAATAACGGTGGATGACTGCTTCAAATATTTGGGATCTATCATTCAAAAGAATGGAGAAATTGATGGAGATGTAAATCATAGGATTAAGGTTGGGTGGATGAAATGGAAAAGTACAACTGGAGTGTTGTGCGATCGTAGAATGCCATTGCGGTTGAAGGGAAAGTTTTATAGGACGATAATTAGACCCGTTTTACTATATGGTACGGAATGTTGGGCTGCCAAGAGACATCATTTTCAAAAAATGAGTGTAACTGAGATGCGTATGTTTCGATGGATGTGTGGAAACGTTTACGATGGTTTGGGCATATTCGACGAAGGCCTAATGATGCTCCGGTTAGAAGGATGGAGAAATGGGAAAATCTATTAGCTAAAAGAGGTCGGGGTAGGCCTAAGAAGACTTGGATGGAGATGATAAGAAAGGATATGAATGCTTTGAACCTCACCGAGGACATGACATTGGATAAAAATGATTGGAGGAGAAGGATTCATGTGGAGGACCCAAAATGATTTTCTTTTTGGTTCATATCGCTGACCCCAATTGTTTGGGATGAAGGTGTTGTTGTTGTTGTTGTTGTTGTTGTTGTATTTTGTGTAATTCATCATTGTTTCATGTGATATGATTTTTTTAGAATTTTTGCTAGGCTTTTTAGCATTTTATGGATTGAATAAAATAGTATTTTTACATTCTTGAGCCTTCTTATGTATGCCCTTTTGTGGGCTTTGTTGGTGTGTCCTTAGTGGACACTTGTTGTACTTGCCCACTTGGATCCTTGGTGAACTTTTGAAGGCTCTTGTTTCATTACAGGAAACATCAGTGAGAAGAACGTATAAAGCACTATTATACAGAGTTCATATGTAAGCAAGCACAAACTTTGGCATTTTGACTTGGAACAAAATATTCTCCATAAACTTGACTCTTCAAAAACAGTGATGATTGCCACTTGGACCAGAACAAAATTAAGCTGTTGAATCCCTTAAGTTTGTTTTGGGTCTCTCAAGGGAAATCACACTAGCATACAGAATTTCAAATGCAGGCAAGCACGGTAGTTGAAGATTAAATATTAGTTCTCTCTTCAGAAACAGGATTTGATCACTATGACAAAACAGATAGGGTCATGGCATCTTATCCAAGTACTCTAGGGTTCAGAGCCCATACTTCCCTAATAAAAACAGTGCCAAATGAAGGAAAAAGAGAGAAAGATAAAATGAATAAAAAAAGCAAGCAATGTGACTGACACATACTGCCCAGTTGTGTGTCTTGGCCAGACGTCTAGCAAGAGAATGTATGCAGTATGCAACATCAGTCCGAGGTCTTGCAGCAGAAACAGCATCAAAAATAGCTGCCCAAGGGCCCCAAATAATTGCATTTAGCAAAAAGCTGCGATTAAGAGTACATCTTTATTCTATGAAAGCAATTAAAGAACAAATGCACATCAACAAATTATGGAATATGGAGCCCAATAACTGCAGTTGAAGCAGCATGAAACATGAAAAGCAAAAACCAAATAAATGTCAAAACATACTGCGGATATGTTTTTCTTTGGCTAAGAGCTCCACATGGTTTGTGGCCTTGACAATTGCAACATCCAGCTCCTTGAAATACAATTTAATTTCAACATAATATGGCATCAGTAGACGTTCTTTAATTTACAAAAGGCTAATTGAACTCTCAGTAGAAGACAAAAGAGTACCTTGTAATCACTGTTCACTTTTGCCAATCCAACCTTTGTGGAATCCTTCAATGCTCCTAGAGCTTTTCTCAAGTTCTGTTGTGTACTACCAACTCCTGCCATTTCCTTTTTATTCTGTGGGACCAGAAATAGATGAAATAAATGGATATTCTTCAGGCCTGTCCCACATACAGCAGGTTTAATCAATCAGTAGACAGCAATCATTGCATTGTCGATAGGTTGCTTTTTTTAGCGAACATTCTCATGGGAAATGAGGAGGTAAACACGCCCAGATTATACCAATTAAAGATAATAAAAAAAAAAACTTCTCTTTTAGAACAATTCCTTAACATGATCTTGCCAACAAACTGGGTAAACATAGTTAAACTACATTATCTACATCAATGGTGCTTAGTTCCAGATGTATAAAAATCACTGTACAAAAGTATAAGGAAACAAACTAGTGAAGATAAAAAGAAAATGTTCGAAATGCTGAAGTTTTTTCCTATGCAGAATCAAAAGTGATGCCTTCTGAGTAGCAAATCCTTGAAAAAATAAATGGTGAACCAATTTTACATTTATTTAGAAAATTATTTTTCCTCATTTGGTGTTGAATCATGCACTACGGACCTATATCACATGGATATGGCAAAACAAAAGAACATGAACAAATCTTTCTGAAAAACCATTGTAAAACATGGTGTATTTTCATTCAACTATTTAGATATGCAAACAGTTTAATTACTTTGATGTTCATTTATTTTGTTATAATTCATTTGTTTTTCTATTTTCATACATTTTTAATAGGTACAGAATCAAACCTCATCTAACACTAGCAGAACCACTAACTACTCTCTCTCTCTCTCTCTCTCTCTCTCTCTCTCTCTCTCTCTCTCCTCCCATCCCCTCTTCCACTACATCCTTCCTCCTCCTCTTTGTCTCCTCTACCACATCCTCCTTCTCCCACCCTTCCCCTCCCCACCATTAGAATATGGGTTCTTATTATATTTATATATATATATATATGTGTGTGTGTGTGTGTGTGTATTACAGTCTAGGATATTTTTGTCTTGTAATTACAGTCAAGGGGTATTTTGGTCATTTGACCATTATAATAGGTATCGCCCATTAGGGGGCCTTTTTTATTTAATTTTGTACATTGTTATATTTGTCAAAGGCATTTTTGTCCTTGACAATATAACATATTTATAGCTGTTAGGAGCTCCCAACAGTTAGATTTCTAGCCATTGCGGAGCCGCTAACAGTCATATCTTGGGAGCCTCTCACTCCCTTTTGTCTATAAATATGGACCTTGAGCCCCTTGTAATTTAATGCATTTTGTGTGCATTTAGTTCTCAATAAAGACCTTATTTTTTATGTTGTAATTCTCTAAGCCCCTAAGTGGCTATTGTGTTTGTGTTTACTTCTCTAAGCCCCTAAGTGGCCATTGTGCTTTTTGCCCCTTTGTGTGGGTTTGTATTTGCATCTTGTTTGAGGTGTGTGGAAAGTTCTTTATTTCATTACTTTCTCTCTCCCTCTCTGACACATATTTGTAACACTTGGGAGGCCAAGTGTTACGAAGTAGACCTAAATCTGGCTTGTTTCTAGGTTCAAACTTGGGTCAAAGCAAACCCGGTCAAATTGGGTCCGGATGATTGGAGTGCAGAGGCCGAATACAGATCGATGGTTGTCGCGACTGCAGAGGCTACATGGATAAGACATCTCCTCACAGAGATAGGAGAATTAATTGCTCGATCACTCTTACTATGTGGCAACCAAAGTGCTATCAATATGTCCTTCAATCCTATTTATCATAGTCGGGCAAAATACATTGAGATAGACCAACATTTTGTAAGGCAAAAGGTCGAAGAAAAAGAGATTGAGCCCAATTTTGTCCGAACATAAGAGCAAGTTGCAGACATATTCACAAAAGGATTAACAAAAGGCAGGTTTTGGATGTTAAAAGGCAAGTTGTTCATGATCCAAGCTCATGTACAACTTGAGGGAGGGTAAAAAGAAGTCGTTTACGGATCTGGATTCAATTCAGACCTGTATCCATATAGAAGCCGTGTTACGTTCCATATAGAAGTCATGTTATGTTGTAGTTTTAAATGTTCATTAAAGGGTATTTTAGTATCCTAATTTTTTGTAATCACTTCATATACGTATTACTGAATAGATCAGTCACGTATGAACAAATACAGTCGTGACCTTCTGCAGCCCCTTTTCTCTATCATTTGTTTTCCTCCTTGCGCAGGTAAATCTGGAGTTCATCTTTTAACACTTCAATAGTCAAATTTGCAATTAAAACTGGCTTTGAATCATCTAGTGAAGAAACACGGGTTGGAAATTAGATATTTCACTTTAAGTTAATGGATGTAAAATACAAGCAGAGTAACTTTTTAAAGGATGTTACTGATACATATTATAAACAAAATTCCCCTAAAGAAGTCATGTCAGGTTTCAAGAATTGCAATTGTCCAACTAGCCAACTCGATCCAACCAACTTAGATGGACCTATTGGGTGAACAGCAAGCTGGTTTAGGCCCAGTATAGGAACTTTTGGGCAGAGGTAGGCTCGATTAGGTCTAGGGCTAAGTCAACAAGTCAAACCAGGTAAACAGGGTGCAAGCTGACTGACAGACTTCGGTGGAAAATTTACTGCGCCCAAATGGTGCCACAGAAAATTCCCAAATTTTAGGGGAAGTTTCCAGACACCTTGGACTAAGTTTAGGTAAAATTTTAGCATCAAAGGATTAGCATTTTGAGAGATACAGCTAGGACAAGACACTGGTTTTTCAGGGTCAGGACTCAGTTCGAGTAAAATTTTAGCGTCAGAGGATTAGCATTCTGAGAGATACAACTAGAACAAGACACGGGTTTTTCAGGGTCAGGACTCAGTTTTGACCAAGGTTGCCAAACTAAGAAGCGGAAGCGGGAAACGATACGGGAAGCGGAAGCGGGAAACGATACGGGAAGCGGAAGCGGGAAGCGAGGCATTTTAAAATTTATACGAAGCGGGAAGCGAAGTTTCAATTTAAAAGTGAAATATGAATAAAAAATAAAGTAATATGGAATAAAACAAGAAACAAATAAAAACTAAAATAAAATTGATCATTCTTATATTTCATAATTTTTCTGTAAAAGAGTTAAATTTTTGTTAAAATCTAACAATGATGGTTACCAATTTAAAGAAAGTACATGGAAAGTGAGTGAAAGCGTGAGAGAAAATACATGAAAAAGATGAAAAGAAACGTGAGAAAAACATATAGTATGCATAGACCATGTGTATGAGAAGCTTGGGGAATCGAGCTTCCCATGAAGTTTCGGAAGCGAGGAGTATCGCGCTTCCGAAGCGAGTTTTCGAGAAGCGAGCTTCCCACCTACCTAAGAAGCTCCCGGTAACTCTGATTTTGACTCTGATAGGCTTGGGTATAAAATCGGGATCACACAACTGGGTTGGCGGAAACTCTGATTTTTTTAGGGTAGGCAAAGGACACATGGGAGAGCCTAGGGTTAAAATTTTAGCCCTAGATTCCCTATGGTTTGGGAGTTATGACTAAAGCAATTCTGCCAGAAATCTGCTCTTAACGACAAGCAGATTCTGGCCAAGCTTGTAAGCTACTTGGGACAAGTGGGTTCCAACGTGGGTTTGGGCTAAGCTAACGGACAGGCTAACTTACTGGGGTCAAGGGGCCTTGAGGGAAGATGTCTACAGCAGGTTTGCAGGGATGGATGAGGTCAATACCACTGGATGCCGGTTCAGAAGGGTTGGCAATTGATTCATGCTTGGATAAGGCCACACGAGCAACCTTTGGTGCATAGGCAGCAACCAAGGTCCAATGGAGTTCATGACCTCCGAGAGGTCAGTCCTACACTGCCTTAGAAAACTAGAAGAGGGGTGGAGAAAGAAAGAGAGAGAGAGAATGTGACTAGGGTCACTAAAGATAGAAGAAAGAGAGAGAGAGAAGATTTTGAGAGAGAGAAGGGTTCAAGACTTCAATTCATCATTTCTTGATTGCTTTTTCAAAGAGAATGGCATAGCCCATATATAGGCCTTAGAAGGCCTATTTACACCTCTCTACAAGTGTAATGACCCCAACTGACCCTCATAAAAATAGTGAAACTTTTTTTTTTAACATTTGCAGAAAACACTCCCAAGGATCCGGAGCACATCTCAGATTTAATATATGAAACCATAAACCAATTCATGCATTGAATCAAGCTGAAGTGATAAATCAAACTTTATTAATTTAATCAAGTCAAAATGTTTAAGAACATCAAAATCGAAACATCCTGTCAGAATTGAGACACCAATCACAAGTCTCGCAGTCTCCAGCTAGCCAGTCCAAGACATCACTGAGCATTTGTACCTGTAAAACAGTTTTAAAAAAACGGGTAAGAACCGAAGTTCTCGTACGAATTACTCTAAAAATCCAAACTTTAGAGGAAATAACATAAACAGATTCATGAATAAATTTCAAAGGAATGTCACAAGCAACAACTTACCACAATCATTTTATCATTCAAGCATTTAACCAAATATCATGCAAAGCCAAATATGCATAGATGCATGAACTAATGTTGAACAATAAAATATGCATGATTCAATGCACATGCATGAATAAGTTATTAAGTTATTTATCAGAATTGTTTTTGCATGCATGTCCCTATTAAATGCACATAAGTTTAATTTTCACATTTTTTAAATCCGCGGATACTCAAAACGGGTACAATTTTCAAAGTTCAAGTTAGGTTGTCAATCGTAGCTTAACACACAATTTGTATTTTATTACTGGGTTCCACACTTGTTCCTCAACCGATATCAAGAATCAACACCATCAATCGGAACATTAAAAATCAACATCTAATGCCTAGACATCAAGAAAACCAACATCCACTAATGCCACTTTCTTGGTATACCAATAACTACACCTAAGTCAACAACAACACCTCCAGGCAAAGTGTTTGAATCTCCCTAAAACTTTGGTCAAGAGGTGAACCACCATATCGGGTTCTGGGGCACAATCGCACACGAAGTTTTAGTATCATCACGGTCTCCCATGACCGTCATCTAGAATTCTCACACTGGTAGGAGGTCCGAACCTAAGTCCAATTGGACCTATCATAATAGAAACTATACTCGAATCCTATAAGGATTACATGAACCAAACCCAGACCATACCCAGTAAAATAATATTTTTTATCTTTCTTTCATTGAAAATTTGTGAATCTTAGTCAGAACTCGGGTCAAGCTGGTATGAAATTATTTCACAAACCATACCCAGTTCCATATATTAATTAGACCCTTTGAGTTTGACACAGATTCTAACCGAACCTTCTTATTTATCATCAGACCCATACCTTATAGGGTTTCGTACAGGTTGGGTCTAGGTCAAGTTAGCACTTTGAAAAGTTTGGTAATAAGCAAGATTCAAAGTCAAGTTGGATACTATAGGTTTCCAAGCAACCATGCAAGTAGCACATAAATAATGGATTCTATAAGTACCACTAATAAAGAAGAACTTGGTTACATTGTTGGTAGGCCTAACACCCATCTCACCCTTTATTGCATGTAGCCTCTAATTGTTCATGGTGTTCTAAAAAGTATTTAGCTCCATGTACACTTACTAAGCATATGACTGAAAATTGATAGCTTGGTGTTCTTATATCTTCTCTTCTCGAGAGCTCACATCTGGAAGATAAACTAATCAACCAAGTGTTAACTTATTGAAAACTCCTTTCTGCCAACCCTCTTTTCCGTTAGCCACACACACATAAGCTTCTCATGTTTCATGTAGCCAACCATCCAGACGATAGAGCAACGAACCAAATAATTAATTTGGACTTCCTTCTCTGTTAACCCTTTATATGACTTCTTCTCGGTTTCTTGGTTAAGACAGGAAATTACCTATATACGAAATCAACTAGTGTTTTTCAATCCACTAATTATTCACCAAACAAAATACCCAACTCAGCGTTACCCAGCATCAAATTAGCTGGTTTCCTCCCATAAACTGCAATTCATGATTCAGAACAATCGCTCACCATGTCCAACTGATATCTAACATCGCCAACTTTTCTTGTCTCAGAAAAATACGTTTACTTCCAACCAACCACTCGGGTAATCTTTCGAAAGGAAAAACACCCACAAGCCAAAAAAACTAACCAAGATGCCCCAATGTCTCCTCAGAAATCGTCAACTCCAGTGTCGCAAAGCAATCTCAAAAGCCCATTCATCGTCACCAATTCAACCCTCCCACCAGAGCAGAAAAAAAAAAGGACAAACAAAAAAGGTAGATGTATATCAATAGAATTCCGGTATCTACACGCCGCCAGGAATCCAAACTAAAAGAATCAGAAATATAAAGAACAAAAAAATATTTAAAAAAACAGAAGAAGAAAAATATGCAAGAGGGGATGGGAGAATAATGAATACGCATACCTCGAAATTCCTCCTTTTTTTCTACGGAGAAGGTTCAGAAATCTTCCAAAACATAGTTTTGATGGGTTTTATTTATTGGGAAATCAAGGAGGTGCCTCCGAGAGGTGGGGAACAAGAAGGGATGATCTCTACAAGGTTGGGAAAGAAGAGGGAGGGCCAACATAGTTTCTTCCTTTTTTTTATTTCTTTCTTTATTTTGCTTTTTGGTTTTTTTTCAATAATCGATCGCTCCATTTTGACTTTAGCCTCGGTCGGTTTTTACTTGGCTCATGGTCACAGGGTCCGCCTTCGTATGCACCCAGTTTTTTGGGTCTATAGTAGCCTTAAAAAATATCGCCGATGGTTTGAAGATATCTGATCTTATAGCGATATTTTTAAAAGGTTTATGTTGCACAAAAAAACACGATAGTTGCATATTTGGGAAACTTGTGTTCTTATCGTCATAATTATATAGCCTTTATAGGTGTCGCTAGAATATGAGAACTAAAAATATGGGGCATTTCCAATACTTTTCTCTAAATCCAACCGTATGGATGTGCTTGGCATGATGAATTTGCTATGAATCAACCATTGGATAGTATACTTTTGATGAAAAAATGTGATTTTTGTATGGTTTAATATTTATGAAGATTATGAGCCTTTGATTTTAAAGCCTTAAAATCTTGTTTATACATCAAAATTGGATGATTCAAGAGTGGGTTATTATAAAACTATGTAGATCATGAAAATTATGGTCCACACATTAGTTCTCATATTTTCAGTTCGTGGTTTGCTTTTATATTATTTAATTATTTATTTATTTATTTATCTACATATTTTATATTTTCATGTATAACCATATTTTCTCAAAATTTTCTCAAAAAAACAAGATTCTCAAAAATATTGCATACTTTTTTCTTGCTAATGTTTTCTTGTGGATCATATTTTTTGTTGTGAGCTCAATGGTTGTGGTCTCGTTGTTCGTGTATTAATGGTGTGTTTAATTGATTGTTCATGTTTTGTTTATTATGTAACAATTGTTCATCGTCCAATATTTGTTTTGACTCAAATAGAGAATCATATTTTTTTTTTGAAATAAGTAAATTGCAATCAAAATAAATTGTAAAATCAAATAAATTATAAATAAATCATAAAATTAAATATAAAAAACACTAATTCAGACCCTAATCAAATAAGAAAGCCCTAATAAAATCAAATATAACAATATTTAACTAAAAAAAATGATTCAAACCTTAATAAAATTAAATTTTTATTTTTATTTTTATTTTTATTTTTATTTTTATTTTTATTTTTATTTTTATTTTTATTTTATTTTTATTTTTATTTCAAACCATAAATTTAAAATCGACGAAAATCCCTAATTAAAAACGAAAACCCTGATTAGAAAATCCCTACTGTGAGGGAGAAGAAAAGAATAAGAGGGGAGGGGGGGGAGAATAAGAGGGAGAGAGAAAAGAAAGAATAAAAGGGAGAGAGAGAGAGTCATTGCCGTGGTGTCACCACCCAACTGTCCCCGCATAGGGGTGAGAGAGAGGGGAATGAGGAAGGAGTCAGGGGATACACCGCACACACTGCCGCGACATTTTTTTTTTGTTAAGGGTGGGAACGTTGTTCCGTTCCCACTGTTCCAAGGGGGTCAAACACTGAAACAACATTCCTCGGATGCGGCGGATGTGCATTTCATGAGTCCAGTTTGTCACAACACGCGAAACATGCAATAAAATGCACCTTATTGTTGGATCATAGGTCTCAATCAGATGGGATTGGATTTGAACCATATTGTTGGATCTGAAACAAATATGGTTTCAGATTAGGGTCAAAACCAAACAGGCAAATATAAACAAATCTAGGTATGAATCGAGTCTATTATACTCTCTTGTTTTGTATATTATTCACTAGAAATTCAATGGATTTTACCCATCTTCAGTAGATCCGATACCACAGAGGTTCCCTCACAACCAATTCTGGAACTCAATCGTGTGACCCCATTACATCCGAATCTGCAACAAACCCACTCGGCAAAAAGGATCTAGTGTATAGTCAAGCCTGACCTTATCTGGCCTGCCAAACAACATACTCGGACCTGGTCTTTCTAACAATCATGTCAAGATCAAATCTAAGGCCAATCTAATAAATTTTTCCTAGAGGTGGACATCTGGATAGCCCAACACAAACCGGGTGACCATTTGGGCATGACAGGCCCAAACCCAATTCTAACTTGCCAAAAACCTGACTTGACCCTTATCTCATTCCATATTGACCCAATACTTAAGCCCAGCCCACTCTCAAATTATGGAGGATTGACCAATTAGTCAACTTAATATATGTTGATATGGTTTAATTTAAAATTGTGCCCTCGGTGGGGCCGGCGTTCAGTGGTTGGCCTCTAAATTGCCATGCTGCATCTTTATATGGCTGAATGAAAAGGAAGGGTAACAAATTTGAGACAAAAGTTACCACATATGGACTGCCCAAGTTGTGTTTTACCAACATAACGTCCTACTTGCTACCTATTGCTAAAATTGGCATAGCTACCTCAAAAAAAAAAAAAAGGAAAAATGATTGTACTGTAGGGCGAAAATGGCATGCCTCATAATTTATTAAATTCTGCAAAATGGACAATATCGCAGGTTTTCAATATTTTGTTATCGCTTTTACCCCTCGCAGGTACGAATTTCCAATTATTTCACGTCATGACACTAAAATAATACACCCACGAAACTCCTCAACAAAATCGCATTTGAGGTTGCAAAATTCTAAAAAAAATATGAAATTTCAAACAATTGTGAAACTCGTGATGAGTTTCACAATGCACATTGCAAAAATTATTTCTAGTATTGTGGAAGTTCGTATCTGGTGAAATTCAGAATAATTATCTCACTGGTATTGTGAAATTCTTTTTTGTTATGAAATTTTCTACGAATAGTATAAAAGCAAAGTTAGGGTTTCACAAAAACTAGGATTTTTGCGGTATCCAACCAGTGAAAAATTATGAACATTTTCCACAGCTAAGCATCGGTGGTGCTTTATTGAGAAAACATCATCAACGAAGAGAAGATCGATGAAAAATCATCGACGGAGAGAAGATCTGTAATATCCCAAAATGTCTAAGGAAAAAGAAACCGCAAGAATTTCAAGGGATTTTTCTTTTCTTTTTTTGAAGTAACTTTCAAACTAAATCGCAGAAGGCTTGTTTTAAAAGCTAAAGGACATTAGGAGGATTGCATGTGGAAAGACAACATATAATTGAATTCACAATTAAGGATATCATCCGACTTAAGGAAAATAGAATTCATAAAAAAGGGTTTTAGGGTAAGGTACCAAAATATGGTTGCAGTCCATCCATCAAAATGTTCAGAGTTTATAACATTAATGATGTCCAAAAATCAAAAGCCCAAAAATGTGCATGGGTCCAGCTCCATAGAGAGTCTGTGACTCCATCATCGCATCACATCCACCATGCCAGCACTTTTTTTTTCCT
Organism: Nuphar pumila; assembly: GCF_984573655.1. Lineage (NCBI taxonomy): Eukaryota > Viridiplantae > Streptophyta > Magnoliopsida > Nymphaeales > Nymphaeaceae > Nuphar > Nuphar pumila. The sequence continues at coordinate 38,096,299 of NC_143253.1, read as the reverse complement.
TCCCCATAACATGGGTTCAGCTTTGCAAATAAGCCAGTAAGTTGAAAACGGAAAATATAGAAGTGGAGTTATATAGAGAATTCACCATACTATACCATAGATCATAACACTGATCAATCAATTAATATGACATGATCATTCAAGAGTTATTATAAACAATGTGTCATAAAGTGAGAATAAAAGCATTCACACATATTAGATATTCAAGAAGGATTATGTGCATAACAGTGATCAATCAATCAATATGATATGATCAACAAAGAGTTATCACAACAATGTGTCATAAGGTGAGAATGTAAACCTTCACTTGTATTAGATATTCAAGAAAGATTCTTACCAATTATATGTATAACAGTGATCGATCAATCAATATGACATGATCAACAAAGAGTTATCATAATAATGTGTCATAAGATGAGAACGTAAACCTTCACATGTATTAAATATTCAAGAAGGATTGCCACCAATTTTGTGTATGCTTCACTTAAGTTTTCACTTTCATTATAACCCTTTGGTACGAAGGGTCCACCACTAAGGACCTTCAGGGTATATTATGCCATATCATTTTAATTACCCAAAGCCTTCCAAATGGCTAAGTATCCCAAGGAGATGGTCCAAAAATCTCAATGGGCCAACAACAATACGATATCCCAAAAGTTTAACCACTATAGATGTTTTGGGTTTATCACTTAGGACATATTGATAAACCTTGCCTCCCTAACATCGAGTAGTTGGAGGCTATGGGATACTCTCGGTCACAAGAACAATGGAATGATATGTCGTGTGGTTACAAACTCACATGCATTCATATGCCACTCGAGGTTGTACCACCTACTTATAATGCCCCCAAAATTTTAACCTTCAATTTTTTTCAATATTAAAAACTTGAGACAAATTATTTTTTTTTATAAGTATAAGTAAATCACATCTTATAATGCGGAAACGATTTTAAAAAATGGTTAAGACTAGGCGGAGTCACACTAAATAAAATAATCAAATCAAAATATACCCTTTGAATGCTTGATATGTTTTCTTCAAGTTTGAAATGGGTTGCCCTAACAAACTTTAGCGAGTTTGGTCCCATTTTATGGGGGATAAGTAATATAGGTAAAGTATGATGAGTAGTTGAACTGAAAGACTAGTCGAGCTACATCCTCGAGGGTCCACTTTTATTTTATGATATAGGTAGACATGATCTTTTTATTTTAACTACTTGATCATGTAGAGAATGAACCATTATTTTTATACTTTGATTTGAAATAAAATTAAAACTTTTCATATTTTAGTCTTATATTGTACGTAGTTTGAAATATGTATAAGACATGTTGTATTATTCATCAATCATCAAGTGATAGACAATGAGACAACTGAGTCATTCATTCAAGCATTCAAACACAAGGCATTTAAAAGCATTCCATTACTTAACATTTCGTTCAACCTTAACTACATTATAAAGTTTAATCCATATGCATTCAAGACATACAAGTCATCGCACATATATATATATATATATATATATATATATATATATATATATATATATATATATATATATATATACATCTAAGACATTCAGGTCATTGCATCATTTTTTTATATGCATTCATAATTCATATAAACAATAGGTCAAATCATATTTGACCATTTCAGTGTGAAACACACGCACATGCTTCATAAGTAAATTAGTTAGATATTAATGATATATAGGTGTGATATATTCAAATCAGACAATCATGATGCAATCATTTGCAATAAAACTATATATGTGTGATGTATCATTCACCTAATAAGTTAGCCTAGTCATTTGTAGGTGTCATGTATCATTCACCAATACGCTAACCCAAGTGTTCCAATCATAACCTCCTATCAAGATCTAAAATTGATAAGGGTCTGATTCTCACATCTGATTTTAGCATATAATCATACTACAATAGAAAAGTCAAATCTATATATTCATAACTGGTGATCTCAACCAACTCGCAAGATCACTATAATTCACCATAGTATTTTGTTTAATCATAACAAAAAATTTACAAGATCCACACCGAATCTTCTTGTTTGAGAAATGTACAACCTCACAAAGAGTTATCACCCTAGACGAATGGCCTGCTTGGTCTTGGATAATGCACTTCCTCACAGAGATATATTGTCTTCATGGGCTATCTGCTCTTGGACAATGCACTTCCTCACAGAGACTTATTGTTTGTAAACACCCCAAATTTTTCAGGTCCATTATGGACTTTCCCTCTTTTCACAGATGTCGACTCTTGTAGCACAGTGTAGGAGTCTAACCCTAGGTCTATTCCGAGTTAGGTGTCATTTCACCCTATTTTACCTATAAAATTACTATTTTACCCCTAAGTCACCTTAGATTCATGTCAGTTAGACCCGGCCAAGCTCATTTTAAGTTCAGAAAGGTTAGAATGTTTGTCATTTCTAGCTCTCTTGAGCTCACGATGAGCAAATTCTATTCATTTATGATCATTTCAACTAAAATTGATTTATTTCTCATAAAGTGAGTTCATTTCTAGCTCAAAATCTACCCAATTGCCTCTGAGTCAGTCGAATCCAGTCGACCCTATTTCCTTGAGTTTAACTTGAGCTTATGGGGAGTTCAAGTGGTCCAGTTTCAGCTTAAATTTGTCTCACATTGTTGGAGTCCATGTTAGCTCAATTCAGCCAAAATTGAGCTAACCCCAGTCAGCCTAGCTAGTGTTTAAGCTCTAGATTTAGTTCACCTCAGTATAACTGACCTCTATTTTAGCTCACACTGAGTACATTTTCGTTGTTCACTTTACTCTATAGTGCATTTCTCACCATTTCCCTTGTAATTGTGTTTATTTTCAATCATCGAGTCTAGGAATCTAGTTGAGTTGGTATCTTTTAGTTTATCTGAGTTTAGAAACCCTAGAGCTTAGTTTTATCTAGTTCCAATTCCAGTGTCACCCTAAAGGGACAAAATCATTTCTTGATCATTTTATTCAGAACATCAATTTTGTCAATTTTCTGGGATTATTCCCAATCTGGACTCAGATCAATTCCTTTATCTGAAATTTTATTTATATCTGAGATCCAATTCACATTTTAATTTGGACATTGGATATAATATCGGATCTGATATCCAATATCCATTCTTTATTCTGGACCTAGTCCTTTTTATTCAATTCATTCTATTATCCATATTCAGGGTCCAATTTGCTCTTTGAACCTGGATTATCTCATCAGATATCCAGAATATAATCATTTGCTATCTCGGATCCGTTCTTCAATTCAAGAGTCATTTCTAATCTAGGATCCACTTTTTTAAGTCCATCCCCGATCTGGAAGCTATTCCATTTGTTTTGTCGAGATCAAAGATTCATTTTCCAATTATGTCAAGATTCTTTTATCATTTTTGAACATGGGTCAGACTCATGGTTCAAGATCCAGATCCATTTATCATTTTAAAACTTTGAACACAAATCTAAATTCAAACTTTCTTCTGATTTCAAACCTTGGTTCAAACTCATCTTTTAAATCTAAAACCCAACGCTTTACATTTGACATTTTGAAATGCTTTTTAGAAAAATATCTTTTTCAAATGTGTCAAATCTAGATTCGGATCAGGCTTTGATTTGGATTTTTATCAAACTTGAATTTCAAAATGGATCTTAGATCCAATTTATTCCAGAAGGGACCCATCTAGGTAGTGTCACCTATAGATTCATCTTTTCCATTTTGTCCTTCTTGTTATTTTAGAATTCCAATTGATTTATGACTCTTTTCTTGTTTTTAACCTTTAGTTTTATTTTCATTTATTTTAAATCTTTTAAAAACTTTTATTTATTGTTTTAAAAACCAAATGTGGGGCCCACCTAGGTGGTGCCACATTTAGAGTTTTTCAAATACATTTAGGTGTTTTCATTAGAGTTTTAGTTAGTTTGAAGTTTAAAAAGTCAAAAAGTCAAAAAGTCAAAAGTGGATTCAATTAGGAAAATCGCCTCCCTTAGAAAACCCTAATTAAATACTAATTAAGCTAATTAGAAATCCTATCTTAAACTCTAAAAAATTCTATAAATGCTCTTCCTCCATTTAAGCTATCTCTCCCTTGCAGCCCCTTAGCCTCATCCTTCAGCCCAAGGTAAAACCTCTTCCTTTTTAATTTTTTTTTAAGGTACCGCCCCCTTCTTTTCTTCTTTTCTTCCTCTTTTTCTTTTGGTTTTTTGTGTGGTAGCATCAATGGTTGATCCAGCCACAGGTAAACCCTCATCCTGTTGCTTTTTTTTATCTCTTTGATGTTCTTTTTATTGATTTTATCTCAGCCAACAAGAAAGAAGGTTATTCGATCTTTCATAGATTAAATCACTCTTTTGAACTGCTACATCAAAGCAAATCCCATGACATTTTTATTTTCTGTATTTTTCTTTATTTTATATGCATATTAGATTTAGTTTTACATTATTTCATCCATGAAAAATAAAAAAAATATTGCATCTATGCTCTCTTTTACGTTTTATGCATGTTAGATCAAGTTCTTGAATTTTCTTTAACAACCCTCCGCAAATATTGATTCTAGCCGCACGTTAACAACGTTATTTTATATGTGTTTTTTTGTTTTTTTTTTATCTAAATTTTTTATGAGGGTTATATTGATATATTTGTATAAATCCAACAAAATTTCATGATTTTTGGGGATCCAATGACCCATTTATAAATTCAAGAACCGAAACATGTTTTCTGCACTGTCAAAACGTTGTGCAGAATAAGAAGCAACTTGCCAGAGTCATATCTCTTTAATCGAAAATCGTATTTTAGATCCGTAAAAGGTAGCAACTTCATCTAAATATATAGTTTATTCTATGTAATTTTTATAATTTTTTTATAGTTGCTTACTATTTTATTTTCATCCAACATCAGAACCTATTTTCTTGAACCTACAAGCACGGTTCAGATCCAGGTTCATCTTGCTGGAGTTATATCTCCCTAACGAGAGATTGTATTTTCGATCCATAAAAAGTGACCTATCCGTCTGTATGTGTAAAACCTATAAAATTTTAAGAGAAAATAAATAAAAAATCACTTTAATTCAAGTTAAAAATATATTTTTATCTTTTATTATAAATTTGAGGTGTTTTATATACTTAAATTCATCTTTCTGATAAAGAAGGGTAAAATGGTCATTTTAATAAATTACATAAATAAAATACTAATAAAATATTCAATATAAGCATTTTAATAAATTACAAACTCATTTAAGCATTTTTCAAACTTGACAAGATATATTTTAACGATTCTCAAAATATATTTGTAAAATAGGGTATTTTAGTCATAAGATAAATCTTGGAAATATTTTAATTAAATAAAATATTATTTTTAAAACCAAATAGTTTAATGCTAGTGTTATTTTATTTTATTTTTATTTATTTTCCCCATTTCATTATATAAATTCTATACTTTTATTTTTTTAAATGGTTCTTTTTTTTCTCTTGATTTTCTTTTTTTTTACTTATTAAGTTCCTCAGGTCGGTTCCAAACCGGGTCTGATACAGACCCGATAAACACCCCACCTCCCTCATAAAACCCTAATGCAAGCCTTTTTTCTCCTTCTTTCATTTTTCGCAGCCGCCTCCCCTCACCGAGTCCCCTTCCCCTCCTTCCTTCCCCATCCACAGGTCGTCGGAGCATCACCATCGTCGACCCTCGCCGACCGACCTCGTGTTGTTGCCGCAAGCCCCGTCTGTGACACCACCTTCTCCTCCCTCTTCCCTCACTCCATCTTTGTCGTTGGTAACCACTCCCAGTCGACCACCACCATCTCCTCCTCTTTACTGTTTGCAGCCATGCCACCTCTGTGACCACCACCGCCTCCTCCTCTATTTCCTTTTCCCCTTTCTTCACCTTTCATTCCCTCTTTTCTTCTTCCTGTTCTTGCGTAGCCAATGGAGGACCAGCAAAGCCGCCATCCTCCTCCTGTACGTCGAGGTTCTTTCTTCTCCTTCTTTCCCCATTTCCATTTTCAACTATTTCCGACCTCCCACTCCTTCGAATTTGCCTTTTCGAATTCAGCATGGTCATCGGTGTCACCAGAGAAAATTTTGCATGAAAACCCTCTTTCACTTGCTCGATCAGATACTTGCATAGGATGGTTGCACGCCTTTCTGTTTGAGATCATGCCGCTGGTTCACGTGTTCTGGTTGGGTGTCAAGAAAGGTTCATGGTCGTTCGAGTTCCTGCCTGAAGGTGAGTTCATCTTCAAATTTCTTCTCTTTATTCTTCTTTTGTCGGGGTATCAATCGATTAAGGTAGAGAGTTGATGGCTCTTCATTTTAGAAGTCCATCAAAACAAGAATTTCATTTTTTTTTAGTTATGTTCAATCTCAGATTTCTTTAGAAGGAATATATTGCGGCAAGAATATGTTTGTCATATGCACAGTAACAACTAGTATTATCTGCAAAACTTGTAGGTTAATTTCATGATTCGGTTATCACTGGAATTTCTGTTGTGTCGAGGTTAGGAAGTGTTTTGTGGGAATCTTTTTATAACCCACTCGAGTGGTAATGGGAACTCCTGCAGGGATTGGATGCTTACATCCTAAATTTCAGAATTTAAGAATGTTTCATTCGGCGTAAGACAATGTGTTTATGTTTGAATATTTAAAGCAATGTTCATGTAGTGTTTCATGAGTGCGCAGCCGGTTTGCCCTCTTTATAACCGATTCTTTTCCTTTTCATTATTTAATCTGTCGTGAAATTACGGCACACTCTAGTTGATCCTTTTCGTAGTGGGCTGAGATACATATCTGCATCTTAGTCGATTTAAGTTGCTTATTTTAATGTTTACATTTTAGCTGATTCCTAATTTTATCGTTGCCTTAGTTGTGTGTCCAATTCCCAATTGGGAATCGTGCGAGGCTGTTGTGTATGACCGTAGGGGGTATCCTTTTGCATTGTTGGTTCTTATTTTTTTTGTTCTCCTGGTTTGGATTCGATTCTAATGAGTATATATATACATTTCGTTGGAATCAGGTACTTCGATGTGTGTGCCATCACTGGGTTGATGCACGGGCAGCGTGCGACCTTAGGGTGCTGTCCAAACTTATTTTGAACTTGTTAGGGTGTCACTTTGAGGTTTTTGCAAATCGGGTCACCGAAGTTCATTTTTGTTTTATCGCTCATATGCGAGATCGTATTTAGATAAGTTGGTCGTTGATGTCCTGTTTGTTTTATGAAATATTTTTCAAAAAGTATTTTATATGAAAGCTAATGTGAAAACCAAACACCAAATATAAAACTGGTTCTCACTAGTGGTAAAGACCGGGTCGAACTGAGGGAACAAGAAAATATTTTGTATTCAAACAAGCAACTAAACTATGCTTTTTTGCCAATATGAAAAAAGTATAAGAAAATAAAACTACTTAGCTATTACATCAAATGAATACCTTACACAGAGGGTTTAAAATAGTTTTATTACAATCCAAGAATTAAACAAAAATTAAAACTCCTAAAAAAATGAAAGTCTTCTATGCTTGTGCTTCCTTGTCACGTGTCGAATGCGTGTGCAACATGTCTCACTCGCTTGCTTGCTCCTGCTCCATGCTATCCTGCACAATTCAAAATTACATGAGCAACACAAAAGAAGAACAAAAACTATACTATGCAAAATATACCAAATCAATGCTAAATTCTAAATTGAAACAAGGAAAGATAATGTGAAAGAAATGCAATGACAAGTTTGAATGAAATCTAAATGACAAGTAAAAATATACTAAACATATAATGCTAATGTATGCAACCTAACTACTAACCACTAATGTAAATGCTTTCACAGTAATACTACTAAACACCTAAGTACATACTATTAACTATTTTAAACCTAATGACAAATCACTAAGTAAACCTAAGCACTAAGTAAACACATGCTAAAGCTAATGTTAAATGTTAATGCTAAGTATGCTACAATAGTTGAAAAGTGACAGTAAATGAAATCAAATGCAAACAAATGTTCTTGCTAATGCTAATGCTATGTGAAAAGTATGCTATCTAATGCTACTCCTATAAACAAATGCTACTGCTAAAGGCTAATGCTACACATGGCAAATGCTAAGTGACAGTAAATGAAATTGCAAAATAGCCAATGAAAGTGCAAAACAACCAATGCTTGAAAATCGGTTTCTGCAACTTAAGCATTTAGCAACTCGCTTCGAGTAGCAATAAAATGATTTCTGTGAATTTCTGTAAGTGCAAATCAGTTTCTGCAGAAGGCAATATTACCAATGGCAATCAACAAATGACAGAGATCTAAATTGATCTTTGTTCAATAATTCACTGTGCAATATGTTTTTCAATGCAGGGAAAACATGTGAACTCACATAGAATGCTATGTGACCTGCTGCTGCAATGTTCTGCAAAATGTTATCATATAGAATGCAAAATGATGCAATGCAAAATGTTTCGCTGATGATGTTGTTGAATCCAATATGCATTGCTGTATCAAATTAGCACTGCTGATTGAATGGATACAAGGCAGTGAACAAAATGAAACATGAAATCAAATGTAAATTGGCAATCAAATGGAAACAATAAATCAAAATGCAATCAAAAGGACAATCAAATGCAATCGAAACAGGAAATCAAATGCATGAGATAGAAACACAGGAAATGTAAAAATAAAAAATGCGATGAAGACGCACTACTGAATGCAATGCTAAATGCATAGAAGATGTACCAGATGAAATGTGCAGGAAATAATAAAGAAAAGATGATGCAGATGAATCGAAATATGATGTTGAATCCCAAATCGCAATAATGATTCCTAATAAACTACAATGCTAACTCAGACACGATGACCATAGTTCTATTTAAATGTATTTCAGATGCATCAACAATGGAATGCTATGCACAGATGTTGAAATCCAAAATTTTATAGGTAATTGTGATTAACATGATCTGTTGTGCATAAAGAGATGCGATGCTGACTGAAATCAAACAGACGATGTGTAATCGTTGCAAAATTTTTCTCTTTTCCCTTTTTCTTCCTTTCCACTTTTTGAGGGAAAAAAACAGAAGAGAGAATGAGAGAAACTCTTTGCAAGGTCTCACTTGACCTTTTGAAAAATAAAAGATGTTTTAAAATTTACTCACCTCGTTTTAAAATTTTGTGGAAAAAATGGAGAGATGAGATTCACTCATCGGTACAAGGTTCAATCATTCCTGACGCTTTTACCAGAGGTAATTGAACCAAGGATTGAATTTATGCCTTTTGCTTTGCCTAAATTTGTCTAAGTGATTATTCTGAAATCCTAAATGCATATAGAGTCATGCTTCTGCTGACATGTATACTTCTTGAAGATATTTTAGAAATTTGAATTTTCCAAGTGATTTTGAAATAGGTCTGAAAATATCCTTTAGAAAATTTGAACTTGATTAGAAAAGATTAAAATTTGAATCCAAAAACTTGGGATTGAAGTGAATTTGAGATTGAAAAGGAAATTAGAAGTTGAGACTTTAAAACAATTCTGAAATTTGATTTTATGTTTGAAATCAGATTCAAATTTTTGAATTGGAAATCCAAAGTGAATTCCAAAATTAGATTGAGAATTTGGAATAAGATTCAGAATTTGAGATTGAATTTATGATGAAAATGGAATTCGAAATTTGGAATTTTGAAAGTTTAAATCTGAATTTTTTTGAAATTGAAATGGAGCTTGAAATCAATTTTTGATTTGAAAATGAGAATTTTGAAATAATTCTAAAATTTGATTTGATGTTTGAAATCAGAATTGAATTTGGAAATTTAATTAGATTTCGAAATTAAAACTTTGAATTGATTTTGAAATTCAATTCAATATTTGAAATCAGAACTGAATTTGGAAATTGAAACTTTGAATTGATTTTGAAATTCAATTCAATATTTGAAATCAGAATTGAACTTAGAAATTGAATTAGAATTTTGAAGTAAATTTCAAACTTTGATGGGATATTAAAATAAAATTTAGAATTGAATTTAAGATGGAAGGCATGATTCAAAATTCGAATTTTTGGAAAAAGAAGTAAAAAATTGAATATTTGAATTTGAAATGAAATTCAAAGTTAAAATATGAAATTTAGAAATGTGAAGTTTAGAAATAAGAATTAAAAATTAGAATTTTGAAACAGGATTTAAAACTGAGTGGAATTTTGAAATAAAAAGATAAATTTGCATTTGTGAATGGAATTTGAAAATGGTTTTGAATTTTGGAAATGAAAACTGTTTTTGAAAATTTATTTCAAAATCACTTGAAATTTTGAAAATGATTTGAGATAATTTGGAAATATGGCAAATAATGAGGAAAAATGATGAATTCATTGAAAGAATTTGTTTAAAATTAGAATTTTAAAAGCAAATTTTATTCTTTAATAGAATTAAAATGAGATTAAATTTTAATATATTCATGACTATGGTCACAAATATATTCTAACTTAATCTTTATTTAAATTCCAAGAAAGAATAAAATTATTTTTTGTGCTTTTATAGAACTTAAAGCAAGATTAAATTTTAATATATTCATGATTATGGCCACAAATATATCTTGATTTAATCTTTACTTTGCATTCTGATAAAAGAAGAAAAGATAGTTTTGAAAAATATGATGATTTTTAGAAAGAACCTGAAGTGTAGGTTAAATTGTATTCCATAAAAGATAAAAATCATAACTATTGTTCACATTTTGACTATGGTCATAAATGTGAATCATTTACTCAGGATTAATTACCTTTTATTAAAATGGTGCACGTGTCATTCGTGTTATCCTACAATGTTTTTTTTAAGAATAAAATAAAAGGAAATGTCACAAACAATTATGAGAAATTAAAATACAACTATATGCTCATACATTCTATTCTAAACAGAAAAGTAGAAATTCTCATTAATATCAAATTATTACAATTGAAATTGGATATTGAAATATTAACACTTCCTATTCTAGGAAAGGAAATCATGATCTTCCAAGTTTTCCTTGCAAATATAAAATAACACAAGGCAGGAGAAATGCAAAATATCATGTTAAGACTAATATGCATATGGTTATGCCTAAGCTATAATGGAAATGCACATATTAATGAAGATGTAATGCCTATTGCATGAATGAAATGCATATGCATTTGCCTAAGTGCAATGCTTATGCTAAATGAGAAGTGTATACACATTTATCTAGATATGATGCTTATGCTAAATGAGAAATGCATATGAAGATGTATATGCAAGGCTAAGGGGGAAATGCATATGAAATTGCCCAAGTGTGATACTTATGCTAATGAAGTAATTCATATGCAATACCTAAGTGTAATGCATATGCTAATGAAGAAATGCATATGTAATGCCTAAGTGCAATGCATGTGCTTATGAGAAAATGCATATGCAATGCCTAAGTGCAATGCATGTACTTATGAGGAAATGCATATACAATGCCTTATGTTAATGAAAATATACATGTAAGAATGCACATGCAATGTAATATGCTAATGAGGAAATATCTAAGAAAATGCATATGAGGTGGAGATATAGCAGCTCATGGGCTGCTATGAGGCTACAACAACTCATGAGCTGCTATGAGTGCTTATGAGATCACAACAACCAAATGGCTGCTGTGCTATGAATATACTGGAGATCACAACAGCTCCTTGGCTGTTGTGCTATGAATGCACAGGAAATCACAACAGCCCCTTGGTTGTTGTGCTTATGAATGCACAGGAAATCACAACAACCGATGGGCTGTTGTGCTTATGAGTGCATACGAGATCACAGCAGCCCATAGGTTGTTGTGCTATGAATACACAGGAAATCACAGCAGCCCATAGGCTGCTGTGCTATGAGTGCTTGTGATATGGTGATACTAAGTGACATTAGTTAAGTGGCACACAAGCAATTGATAAGATGAAAATCTGTATGCACATGAATTTACAAGAGAACATGAAAATGCAGCAGTTTATGGGATGCTATGAAGCTACAACAACCCATGCCCATGGGCTGCTGTGGGTGTACATGTTGCCAAATAGAGAGAAGTGCCTCTGCTAAGGCAAGGTCATACGAGATGTGCTGCAACATGTAACTTGCAGGTACCAAGGTATTGTAGAGGCTATATGAGAGCTGCCAATGGACTGATATGCAGGAGGTGAGGTACTAGTGGATGAGAGATTGACACACTAGAAATAGACCAGCTAGTAGAACCAAATCCCAAATAAAACTTATATAAAAAAAAGAAAAAGAAAAAGAGACTGCAACTCTATATATCAGACATGTATATACAATTCCACCTTCCTCCTCCTTCTCATACATAAAGAATTTGATTCTGCAATCTAAACGCAGATACATAGCGTACTTGTTCTAGACCAGTAGTGGAATGGCAGGCTTATTAAGAAATATGCATTCATTCTCTTGATTTGCAAAGGAACAAAAGGTTTTCTCATAACTTTGTTGAACGAATGTTGGGTAAGAAAATTGCTTCAATGAACCAAATTAAGAACCTCCAATATATCCTGTTCTAAAGGGAAAACAACAATTTTTGATGCAGGCAACTAATGTATTGGTATGCCACTGTAAACACCCCAAATTTTCACCCTCATTCACAAACACCTACCTCTTGCCACTGGGACCCTTCAGGGAACCAGTTGGTCGATATTTGAGCCAGGGTTATTCATAGCCTAAATTTTACAATAAATTTCAATACTTCATCCTACAATAAAGATTCAATCCTCATTTTGGCGCAATCTCAATTATCAGTTCTTATCCTCAGATGAGAATTTCCAACCATTTGTGTCTGCCAGGGGTTCAGGATTCCAAGTCTTTCATCCAGAGTTTACATTTCATGTGTCATTGCATATCATTGCATGCATTTGGCATATCATCTCATACCGTCTCATATCATTTCATGGCATTGCATGTCATTGCATCTCATTTTCGAGATCTAGCACACATGTTTTTCAAAATATTCAATCTATATTCGATTTTAAAACTTTTCTTTCAAAATCAATTCCAAATACCTGGGTTTTTAAATCGACATTTTGCCATTTGTGAACCCCAGGATCTTATATCCTCTTATTTCAAAATATTTTCTTTACAAAATTATCTGGATTCATTTTAAAGTCAATTTTTAACTAATCTCAGTTCTCAGATGAGACTCATCTAGGTGGTGTCGCTTTTGGATTCCTTTATTCCTCGAATTTCTTGAACTTTCAGAGTCCTAGTTAGATCAGGACTCTATTTTTTTGCTTTTTAAACTTTTTCAAAATTCTATTTTGGTTTTAAATCAGAGGTAGTCTCATCCCTTGTCCATTTCTGTCATTTTGGCCAAAATCTCAAAGTCCCAGTTAGATTAGGACTCTTATTCAGAGTTTTAGTCAGATCAAGATTGCTTTTCACTTCTATTTTTTATCTTTTTTCGAGAAAACCTTTCAAAATCTTTTGTTTTGACCCAAAATTTTAGAGTTTCAGTCGAATTAGGACTCTATCTTTCGTTATTGTTTTCACCTATTTTTTAGAAAATCTTCTAAAATCTTTTGAAAGAAGTCAAAAACTCATAGTTTTAGTTGAACCAGGACTCTATTCAAAGAGTCTCAATTGGATCAAGACTTTGACTCTGACTTCAATATTGAGAAAATCTTTCAAAAATATCTTCATTTATCTTTTCAGAAACCAAATTTCAAAATTATTACAATTTTATCACAGAGTTTCAAAATTTTGGGACTCTATCATAGAGTCCCAATTTATCAGGACTCTGACTCCGGTCTCGTATTTTGCTCATTTTCATCAGTTTAAGAGCAGATCTTTCAAATTCTTGTTGTTTTCCTTCATGAATCTCTAAAAATAAAGAGTTTCAAAATTTCAAGACTCTGTCCCAGAGTCCTAATCGAATTAGGACTCTATCCTGATTTTGTTTTCTTGTTTCATTTCTACTTATTTTCAAAAGTCTTTTTAAAATCTCATCATTTACTTCCCAGAAAACCAAAAATTCTCAGAATTCTAGTCAAATTAGAACTCTTCTTCAGAATCTTAGTCAGATCAGGACTCTGAACTTAACTTCAATTTTTATCTTATTTTTACCTATTTTCTAAAACTCTCTCATTTGTTTTCTAGAAAACCCTAAATTTTAAGAGTTTTAGTCAAATTAGGATTGTCTTAGAGTCCCAATTGGATCAAGACTCTAATTTTGATTTCAGTTTTCACCTTATTTTTATCTGTTTTTGCAAAAAAACTTCTAAAACCTCCTTGTTTGTTCAAAATTCTGAGAGTTTTAGTCAAATTAGGACTCTGTCCCAGAGTCCCAGTTGGATCAGGACTCTAATTTTGATTTCAGTTTTCATCTTGTTTTCACCTATTTTTGCGAAAAGCTCTCAAAATCTTGTTGTCTATTTTCAAAAAAATCAAAAATTCAAGAGTTTCAGTCAAATTAGAACTCTATCTCAGAGTCCTAATCGGATCAGGACTCTATTCTGATTTCTGTTTTAACTCCCATTTTTACCTATTTTTAAAACCTTTTCGCTTGTTTTTCGAAAAAAAAAATCCAATTTTAAAGAGTTTTAGTCAACTTAAGACTCTATTTCAAGAGTTTCAGTTAAACTAGGACTCTAACTCTAACTTCGTTTTTCAACTCATTTTATCAAATTCTGAGAAAACCTTTTAAAATTCCTTTATTTATTTTTTAAAATTACCAAAAATCTAGAGTTTCAGTCTGATCAGGACTCTGTCCTAAAGTCCTAATCTAGTTAGGACTCCGTTCTGATTTCTGTTTCTACCTCTATTTTGATTCTCTTCACTTGTTTTTTAAAAATTAGTCCATTTTGCAGTCTCAATTGATTCAGGACTCTATTTTAGAGTTTTGGTTGAGTTAGGACTCTAACCCTAACTGCATTTTCTAAATTATTTTCACTAGTTTTGAGAAAATCCTTTAAAAACTTCTTCATTTGGCTTTCAAAAACCTAAATTTCAGAGTTTTAGTTGGTTTAGGACTTTGGCCTAGAGTTTCAGTATGCTTAGGACTCTATTTTCAAAACCTTTGATTTTCATTCAGTGATTTGAACTCTGTTTTAAAACCATTTCTGATCTTTACTCCAACTTTTTCAAAACCCTGATGTGGGGCCCACTTAGTCGGTGCCATATCTGAAGAGGTCTTGATCCATTCAGAACTCTGATGGATTCGAAATTTTCAATTTCAAATCCAATTTCCTTTTAACCTCTTTTAAAATCTTTCATTTTCAAGTTTTAAAATCATTTTTGAAAAATCAAATGGGGCCCACTCTGGGTGGTGCCACATTTGAAAGAGTCAGGGTTAGATTAGGATTAGTCAGTGTTCTAATTAGGTTAGGAGTTTGAAAAGGTCCAAACTGATTTTAAAACGTCATTTTTCTTCACTATTTTCAAAACACATTTTAACTTTTAAATTCAAGCCTTTAAAAAAAAACAAATGTGGACCCACAGGGGTTGGCACCACATTTGGATTAGTTTAGAGTTTAATTAGGACTTAAGTAGGTTAGCTAGAGTCTCACCTAGGCTAGGAGTTTCACACCCCCCCCCCCTATGCTTAATTTCAATTAATTAAGAGGAGTTCTAGTTAAACTAGAACTCCCTCTAATTAAACCTAAAATTTTCTATAAAAAGGGTGGATAGGGGGGTCGACCCCTAGGCTTTCTCTCTCCCTTTCTTTCCCTCTCTCTCTCTTCTCCAACAGATCTCCCAACTCCATTGTTGCAGCAGCATCCAAGATGAGTTCTACTTAACTTACTTCATTAATTTTATTAGTTTTTCGTTTTTTTTATGGTTTTCACTGTATCTGTTCCTTATTTGTTGGATTCAAGCTTAGTTTTCAATGAAGAATCATAAAATCAATTCAAGAAAGCGATCTAATGCTGTTTGAGGGCATTTTCTATAGATCCAATCCGTTCAAATTATTTGAAATACTATTTTTTATATTTAAGCACATTAAAAAATGAGATTCACTCGTTAAATGGGTCGAACCTCTCTTTTCCAAGGGTAAATCAAATCTAATCGTGTATTCTCAAATTTTTTTATTTTTTTATTATATTAATATTTATCTTACTTATTCAAGCATCAAATCCAATTTTGTTGTGTTATTTACATATTTTCTTCATTATTTTTCATATTTAGATTAAGGTTTTTAATGTTTTATCGAATATTCATGTATTTCAACCCCAAGCACGCAAAAAATGCATTATTTCATATTTAAATTTTTGTCAAAAAAATATTTTTTTTTTAGGGTTAGTTCACAAGTTTGTTAGTGACTTCCCATAAAAAAATTGGATTATTTTGGGTCTGGAACCCTGTCAAAAAAATAGAAAACCGAACCTTATTTTTTAAACCGTGAAATCGCTATTGGGATTCAGGAACAACTTGAAGAGGCAATATCTCCCTCGTCAGAGATCTGGTTGATGATCTGTAAGTTGCAATAGTTTTTGTATTGATGTCTAGTATTTACTGTATTTTTTTCATATGTTTATACATCTATCTATTATTTTTCCTCTGTCAGAAAGTAGAATCGGTTTTACAGAGCTCGTTATACCTTGTTTAAACCCTAGATCAACTTATGTCGATTGTATCTCCCTAACCAAAGATCCGATCAATAATCCGTAAAAAGAAAAATCTTCTTCTATGTATCTTCTATTCACTGCTAAAATTTCATAAATTTTTAATGTAATTTGCTATATTTCTTTATACCCAAAACTGGATGCATGTATTTCAGCTCATTATAGGTTCGTTATAATCGATCGTATATTGCTGGAGCAATATCTCACTAACCAGAGATAGTTTTTCCACTTTGTAAAAAAGGAAATCTTTATTTTTCTGTCTAGTATCTCTCTGTAAATTTTTATGAATTTTTATGGTGATTTGATCCCTTATTTGAGTTTAACATTGTAACAAATATTTGCCCACAGACAAATTTGCATATTTTAGTGTTTTTATTTAATTTTCATGTTAAAATAATTCCAAAAATATATTTTTTTGAATGAAATGTAATTTTAGGATTATCATAGGAGCCCATGCCGATTTTTGTTATTTTTTTAGTTGATTTGATATGTTGTTTGATTAAATCATGAAAACAGGGTGCCCGCGAAGTCCAGATTCGAATAAAACATTGTTAAAAATTGCTCTTTTTGTGATATTTTGAATTTTTATGCATGTTTTTCATATTTTTAGGGTTTAACCATGTTTATAATCATGCTAGGGTGCTTAACACCCAATTTGATATTTATTTGACCCCATTTGAGCCCTAAATCCAAAGTTTTACAAAAATCTTTTCTGAAAATCGTGATTCCAAGGCCATAGTCTTGTTTTTAGGGATATTTTTATCATTTTCTCCAAATTCTGAATTTTAAAGTTATTTATTTTTGTTATTTCTTTAATTTTTCATCATCTTTTATTATGTTTATCTTAAGGAAACATGAAAAATGGCTTATATCTAGATAAATCCAATAATTTCTAGATATTATTAGATAAATCCTGAAAAGCAGACATATTTTTACTAACAAGTTTTCTAGTTTTGAAGGGATATTCAAGACTGTATTTTCTTTTTATTTTCCTTTATTTGAATTCAAATAGTGATGTAAATTAATTGTAAATTTGGAATAAGAATTTAAATTCCTGTTTAGATTAGGGTTTGCATGTGCATATAGTTTACTTCTTTATATAAATGCTAATGTGTGATAGATGATGATTCATGTATGTTCAAACTCACCATGGTCTACATGAATGGCACATGCACTAGCTTATAAGAAGTTAATAAACTTGATTGAATTCGTATTTATGGTCATAGTCAGAATATGAACAAAATCCAGATTTATCGTCTTCTTTTAAGTCACAATCGGCCTACACTCTTAGGCTATTTTAAAAAACTATTGCATATTTCAAAGTTTTCTAAATATTTTTCTCCTTCTAAAATCAAATGGATTAGATTCAATCCATATCTGTGGCCATAGTGAGGGATATGGGGAAAGTCTCTTTTATTGAAATTCTATAAGGCACATAAACTTTCTTTTTCAAATAATTTTCTCAAAGGTTCTTCAGAAAATATTTTCTCAAATTGCATTTATTCATTCATCTAGGTTAGATTACATCATAATTAGTTTTCACAGAGCTACATGCCCATAGTTTTTGATGTATTTTCCAATTCCATCTTATAAAATTGATTTCCTAAAAAATTATTTGAATTTCTCTAGAATTTGATTTTCTTAGAAAACTCTCATTTTCTTCAGAAATCAATTTTTCTTTCTTTAAATTACTTCTCAAATCCTGATTCAGGATTTTCAAAGCTTCTACTTTTTTAAATATTTCAAAGTATTTCAAGCATACATCATGTTTTTTAATCAAAATTTCTCTAAGTTATAGCACATGCATGATTCTTTACGCATTTAAGAAATAAAACATCAATTTAGACAAGTTGAGCAAAGCAAAGCATCATATTGATCCTTGGTTCGATTACCTCTGGTTATGGTGCCAAGAACAGTTGAATCTCGTACTGACAGGTGAGTCTCATTCTTCGAAATTATCCTGCATTTTAAAACGGAGGTGAGTTATTTTTAAAATCTTTTTCAAAGGTCAGTTTGACTTACAAAAGTGAAATTTGGCAATGAAAACAGGTTTGGCGACCGTGATGGAACCCATCATCGTCTGATCAATCTTGTGCTTTATTTATTCAACTTATCAAAATCGTGTTCTACAATGTCAGCTTTATTTCATCTGAACCTAAGAGCCTAGAATCAAACCCAACTGACATAAATTTCATGTAGACTTAGGCATGGTTTGGTATGACCGATTGAGGAGGCATTATTCATGCTCACCTAGACCTAGGTCTAATATAATCCTATTTAATCTAGAATTTGATTGAAAACAATGTTTGTTTCTTATAAATCTTTCAAAATTCTACTTCTTTAGGTCATTAGAGCCTTCTATTTTCTTGCATGTTGATCATATTTCAAAAACAACCCCACCTACTTTTACCTGGCCACCACGTTGCTAGGCTTTTTTCCAAAACCATAGTTCGGGACAAAGCCTTACAACTGGGCCACCTATTTGGGTTAAACCCCCCTCTGCCACGTATCAAGGGCCATAGTCTGAAGTATATCGGCAGACGCTCAAGGATGTTGAAAAACATAAGCCTAGAATAAGAGAAATTAATTTTATGCCACGTACATCGTGCTTCATCTAGAGTATATCGGCATAACATGATTGGATACAAATGATCTGAGCCTTAGAGTTAAGATTAGGGTCCTACAACTATTTCAAAACTTGTGCATCTAGAGTCAACTTCTTAGGGAATGTTGTATGAGCATATTTGGCTGTGCAGAATGTGGTTGAATGCATTTTAATTATTTCTCTTTATCTCTTTATTTTCTTATATTTTTCTCAATAATTTTTTCAAGAATACTGGATGATTTTTTCAAAACCCCCTTTATTTTTCACGAATTTTCCTATATTTCCTTTACAAGAATTTCATCAAACCCTGAACGTTTTTCATAAATCCCCTTTATTCTCTCCAAAACTCCACGTGATTTCCATCCTTTCTTACCTCTAGATCTCAAAGTTCCAGCCTTGTTTTGATCCTGCCTATAATTTCTTCAAAAATCGTGTGGCTTTTCTCAAGTCATGTCCTTACTTTTTCTGTATTTTTTAGTCTATCCTGATGGCATCCAGTCAGCTTGATTCAGTCTTTCTTGATGGTCATATCTTCTATGAGGTGCGATAAGGTCTCCCCGATTATTGAACTCTGAACACCGGACCTTTCATTCCCCGATGCTACTATTCTTAGTCCAAGAACTTCTCTCGTGTGTTCTCAGACCATCTGAGTGACTGCAGATTGGAATTAGCATCAGCAGTGGGAGAATAAATCATCAATGGCAGTTTGATTCAAGCATTAGAAAAGTGGTGGAATCCGCATACTTGTATCATTTTGTTCTCATGGGGAGAGATAACTCTACTACTGGACAAATTCTCAGACATTATGGGTCTACCTAAGCCAGCTGGTCAGCCCGATGATCCCGTAGAGTAGCAATTTATGATCAATGTCAAGGGACTTGACCCCCGAGATGCTTTAGCCCGTATGACTGGACGCATATCTTAGTCATTGATCGAGGCATATAGAAATCAATACGTAGACCTATTCGAGCTCTATCAACATCATGGGACATTTTCAAAATTCGATTCTATATCCCAGGCAGCTCGAGAGAGAGTACAACATGCGATGATCTTATGCACCATAGGACTAGCCTTCTTCCACGATGGATAGAACTACGTAGATATCAGAATAGTACAACTTTTGTGAAGATAGAGAAGTCGATAGACCAACCGTCTCTCTATTTCCATGGCAGTGCTTGCCTTCTTATACCGCGGATTGACCCATTTTGTGCTTAAAGATTCTATCTTAGTAGAAGGGTGCATCTACGCACTATAGTCTTGGTTCCTTCGGCATGTGCCATCTCGAGCCAGCTCATTTAGATATAACAACAAAAAACCATTACCTATTTCTCGATACAGATTCTTAATCGAGAACCTTCATGGAGAGGAAATCGTGTGGGACTACTTCAACCACCAAGAGTCACTCCCTCGGTACACTTATGCATATGGCAAGCGATTCAAGTTACTCGGACCTTTCTTCTCAATTTATTACCAACCAGAGCGATGTGTCAGCCAATTATCATAGAGACAAAAGCACATTGAAGCTCGATTATTGTCAGACATTGTGCTAGAATTCAATCTGAAGTTTGCTCAGTGGTGTGAAATATACCATTCTACCAAGCATAGCTGAGATTCTTTTGTTACCCTCACTATTTTTCTTGGTCCTCGAGTATCTTCTAATTACCATGAGTGGTGGCAAATTGTTTGTCTGCCCCCTCTCTATAAGGTCTATTATTAATAAAATTATTCTTCTTCAACAATTAATCTTTTATTATGGTTTGACGACCTCACCTAGGTAACAAGGCATATTCTAGTTGTTTATCTCTTTTACAAAGAATAACAATGCAATTGTCGTGATTCCAACGACGACCCAATCCCTGGTAATGGGATATCCTCCAAATTGTTGATCTAACTCTCATCAAATATTTTCTCCCTGTTTGTTTTATCCTCAAGCCATTCTTCCAATCTAATTGCCATTTTTATCCTGTAGAGGGCACTTGCAATCTTACATGGTTCAGTCAAGGTTCGGCAAGAAAACCGCACCCATCCAGCATATCAGTTATTCGTCAGCTTCTGAACAGAAAATGACCTCTCCATGATCTGCCAGGAATCGAAGCCAACAAGACAATGATGACATTGACCCCCAGATGTACTCATTGTTGTATAGAATGATGAACAAATTGTTGTTTCAGCAAACAAAAGCTAGTTCGGGAAGGACTCATAGCAAGAAGAAGGTTAAGGGCCAAACAGTGAAGAAGCGTTTGAAAATCTCAAAGAGGAAGGTACAATACGAGGATACCTCTGATGAAGTCGAATCAGTGGGCAATACCAATGAAGAATATAAGGCTCAACAAGCCTTTTAGAAGTCGACTCAGAGACAAGGGTCGGCTTACAAATCCAAAAATCAGTCTGTTAATGATCCTGCTCAGCCAATGCTCAAAGATGTCGTCAAAATGGTAAAAGATCTGTAAGCTCATGATAAGGGCAAAAAGGTCTTCACGAGTGAAGACTTTTATGATGGTTTAGACGAGGATGACAGTCTCGACAATCTCTCCAGGAATTTCATCAAGTTTGATGGTTCAGGCGACCCTAAAGCGCATCTCGCCATGTTTTTCGCTGAATATGTTAAGTTCAAGCAAGACAAGCAAGCTTTGTTCCTTTGTTTTCCTTGCAGTCTGAATGGAAGAACGGTCAAGTGATATTCAGAACATATAAATCCTATTGAGTTGAAGGAATTCGACAAGGTGGTCAATCTATTTATCGAGCAGTTCCTGTTCAATGCAGAGGCACTTCCAACCCTCAACCATCTTTGCAGCCTCAAGCAGAAAGAAAATGAGAAGGCTCAGGATTTCATTCACAGGTGGAGATCCGCTTGCAATAAAATGAGGGATCCGATATCAGAAGGGCACGCATTGTCATTAATCCTGAACAATTTTTCATAACCCCTAAGGGGCCTGATTTCTACCTCTCTATCAAGGACCTTTATTGAATTGATAGAGCGAGCCGAATGACTTGAGCTAGGCATGGAAAATGGGGTGTACAAGGGCATCACCCTTGCCAAGAACAGTAGTCAAAGAAGAAGACTCATTTTACTTACTCCACTGATGTGAGCCGAGGCAAGAGTCATCGTAAAAATGAGGAAAAATCATTCAGTTATGCAGGCTAGAATCCCAACAAGAATGAGCAGAAAGACAAATCGCTCCCATAAAATAACAAACTGTCTTTGCCAGCCATTGAACAAGGATAAAAACCATAACAGAAGGTGAAACATGAAGGGTGGAGCTATAATTGCAAATTTACTCCACTGGATCAATCACTCGAGACTGTACTCGAATATATGCTTACTAGCAAGATGATCAAGCTCCCGGAGGTGGCTGATCCACCAGTCGTCATGGGGAAAATGAAAGACATATTCTGCAAGTTCCACCAGACAGTGGGGCATGATACTGAGAACTATTTCGTTCTCAAGAACATTATTCAAGATTACATTGACAAGAACCTTTTAGTAGAAGGTGACGATGATGAAAAGATGGCTATCTTTAATCATCCCTTCCTTCAGCACTCGACAACAGTAATATCTGACCATCCATTTCAGCCACAAGATCATATTCAGTCGTGTCCCAACGATGATATCCATGTTTAGTATTAGGTCCTGGTGCTACAACGGGCCCAATCTAGTGTTCAAAAGATAGATCTTGTCTCAACTTTCAACAAGCTGAATGTCTCAAAAGAGCCTGTCAGGGCATCCCCCGAAGTGGCCAGAAAAATTCTAGGGTTTTCTAAGTGTTTCATCAAGACTATTCAAGATAAAGACAGAACAATCAAAGAAAAAATGTTGATTCAGTCCAGAAACCAATCATTGCCTTTTCAAATGTGTCAATCCTCGAGTTGGCGCATGCCTCTTCTAAGCACCAGCAAGTCCTGGATGATTACTGAAAAAAATCAAAGTAAAACCGAGCACAACTCTGGAGGACATGGCTCAGATCGTCAACCAGGCCATGACCAACGCTCCAATCACTTTTTCAGACGAGGACCTGCCTAAGCCTCATGCATTCCACAATAATGCATTATCTATTATGGTACGGACCCAGGGAGTTACCATCCCCCACGTGCTTGTCGATAGAGGCTGCAGCCTCAACATTTATCCTGAAATGACCGCCAAGGCCTTGAGATTGAAAGAAGAAGAATACCTCCCTCATCTCATTACTATTTATGGATTTGATAATCATGGTTAGACAGCGAAGGGAAAGATTTTTCTCAAGATCTTCATAAACTATTCAGTCCATACAGTTCTTTTCCATGTCGTCAATGTGCCACCAATATATAATATTTTATTGGGATGAACATGGATTCATAATGCAAATGCAATACAGTTTACCTTTTATCAGTGCATTAAATGGTCCGAAGGCAGCATGATCACCACGATCTTGGAAGAAGATCCATAAGAGAGGCTGCTGCAGCCTATGACTCCCAGACCAACCTACACCGTTGATATCCCTAGCATCAGAGAAAGTGATGAGGTTATTCTCAGCGAAAGCCTTGAAATGTTAAAGCTCGATGAAGCACAATCGATAGAGCATACTGCAACAATGGTTTGATGGCAAGGACCACATTTCTTCAATATCGGAGGTCGTCTTAATTACAATACTTTCAGAGATCATCCTTGTGAACACCCTAAATTTTTCAAAATTTTTGTAAAAAAATTTCTTTTTACCTTTGGCCCTCATTTCTTGAATAATTGAGTCAGTTCTGATCAAAATTCCATTTATTTCTTGGATTCACTGGAATCCAAATCCATTTTCCATATCTGACTCAATTTATGTTTCGTATCCAATATCAAAATCCAAATCTGAGCCTCGTTATCCAATTTTCAAATTGAAATTACAAAAATACCAAAAATAGTTTATGAATGGCTCAGACAGTCCATCCGGTATCCGTTTGGATCCACTGCTCTATATTCCTCGATTTGAGGTCCAAAACTCAAATATTTTTCCAAAACCCTGGATCCAAACCCATTTTTTGAAGAAAATTTCAAAGAATAACCCCGAATTCTCAAAAAATCCTTCTTTTGTAAATATTTTTAAATTTTGCAAAAATAGTTTAAAATTCCTTATTTTTCCCATAGTTTTAAAAGTTTTTATTTCAAAAACACAAAAAAATATATAAAACATAAAGAAAAGAACAAAAACAAATAATAAAAAAATAATAAAAATAAAGAAAAGAAAATACAATAGAATAGGTTTTAGAAACCCCTCTTTGTGAGTGGGTTTTTACTAAAAACCCCTTTTTAGAAAATATTATAAAAGGAGCCACCCTTTTGAAAGTTTTCAAAAAGTTTTTGGACCTAATTTGTAAAATACGTAACGGTTTTCTCTTATAAAAGAAAACCACAAGGGTCTCGATTCTTCATCCGTTTTTCACCTCTTCTTTTTGTAAACACCCCAAATTTTCACCCTCATCCAGTGTTTACATTTCATGTGTCACTATATATCACTGCATGTATTCGACATATCATTTTATTGCATTGCACAACATCGCATGTCATTGCATCTCATCATCGAGATCCAGAAGTCCTGTTTTCAAAATATTAAATCCAGATTCAAGTTTTAAAAACCTTTCTTTTGAAATCAATTTCAAAATCTGGGTTTTAAATTGACATTTTTGCCATTTGCCAACTCTCAGGATCTTATAATTCGAAATGTTTTCCTCAGAAAATAATCTGGATTTTTTTTAAAACTCAATTTCAATGGATTTCAATTCTCAGATAAGACCCATTTAGGTGGTGTCGCTTCTGGATTCTTTTATTTATCAAAAATCTCAGAGTCCTAGTTGGATCAGGACTCTATCTTTTTATCTTTTTGAATCTTTTCAAAACTTCATTCTGATTTTAAACCAGTTGTGGTCATATCCTTGCATATTTTTGTCATTTTGGTCAAAATTTTAGAGTCCGAGTTGGATCAAGACTCTTTTTCTAGAGTCCTAGTCAGATTAAAACTCCCGGAGGTGGCTGATCCACCAGTCGTCATGGGGAAAATGAAAGACATATTCTGCAAGTTCCACCAGACAGTGGGGCATGATACTGAGAACTATTTCGTTCTCAAGAACATTATTCAAGATTACATTGACAAGAACCTTTTAGTAGAAGGTGACGATGATGAAAAGATGGCTATCTTTAATCATCCCTTCCTCCAGCACTCGACAACAGTAATATCTGACCATCCATTTCAGCCACAAGATCATATTCAGTCGTGTCCCAACGATGATATCCATGTTTAGTATTAGGTCCTGGTGCTACAACGGGCCCAATCTAGTGTTCAAAAGATAGATCTTGTCTCAACTTTCAACAAGCTGAATGTCTCAAAAGAGCCTGTCAGGGCATCCCCCGAA
Organism: Nuphar pumila; assembly: GCF_984573655.1. NCBI lineage: Eukaryota > Viridiplantae > Streptophyta > Magnoliopsida > Nymphaeales > Nymphaeaceae > Nuphar > Nuphar pumila. The sequence goes on along the minus strand of NC_143253.1, from coordinate 38,070,774 downwards.
GTGGCCAGAAAAATTCTAGGGTTTTCTAAGTGTTTCATCAAGACTATTCAAGATAAAGACAGAACAATCAAAGAAAAAATGTTGATTCAGTCCAGAAACCAATCATTGCCTTTTCAAATGTGTCAATCCTCGAGTTGGCGCATGCCTCTTCTAAGCACCAGCAAGTCCTGGATGATTACTGAAAAAAATCAAAGTAAAACCGAGCACAACTCTGGAGGACATGGCTCAGATCGTCAACCAGGCCATGACCAACGCTCCAATCACTTTTTCAGACGAGGACCTGCCTAAGCCTCATGCATTCCACAATAATGCATTATCTATTATGGTACGGACCCAGGGAGTTACCATCCCCCACGTGCTTGTCGATAGAGGCTGCAGCCTCAACATTTATCCTGAAATGACCGCCAAGGCCTTGAGATTGAAAGAAGAAGAATACCTCCCTCATCTCATTACTATTTATGGATTTGATAATCATGGTTAGACAGCGAAGGGAAAGATTTTTCTCAAGATCTTCATAAACTATTCAGTCCATACAGTTCTTTTCCATGTCGTCAATGTGCCACCAATATATAATATTTTATTGGGATGAACATGGATTCATAATGCAAATGCAATACAGTTTACCTTTTATCAGTGCATTAAATGGTCCGAAGGCAGCATGATCACCACGATCTTGGAAGAAGATCCATAAGAGAGGCTGCTGCAGCCTATGACTCCCAGACCAACCTACACCGTTGATATCCCTAGCATCAGAGAAAGTGATGAGGTTATTCTCAGCGAAAGCCTTGAAATGTTAAAGCTCGATGAAGCACAATCGATAGAGCATACTGCAACAATGGTTTGATGGCAAGGACCACATTTCTTCAATATCGGAGGTCGTCTTAATTACAATACTTTCAGAGATCATCCTTGTGAACACCCTAAATTTTTCAAAATTTTTGTAAAAAAATTTCTTTTTACCTTTGGCCCTCATTTCTTGAATAATTGAGTCAGTTCTGATCAAAATTCCATTTATTTCTTGGATTCACTGGAATCCAAATCCATTTTCCATATCTGACTCAATTTATGTTTCGTATCCAATATCAAAATCCAAATCTGAGCCTCGTTATCCAATTTTCAAATTGAAATTACAAAAATACCAAAAATAGTTTATGAATGGCTCAGACAGTCCATCCGGTATCCGTTTGGATCCACTGCTCTATATTCCTCGATTTGAGGTCCAAAACTCAAATATTTTTCCAAAACCCTGGATCCAAACCCATTTTTTGAAGAAAATTTCAAAGAATAACCCCGAATTCTCAAAAAATCCTTCTTTTGTAAATATTTTTAAATTTTGCAAAAATAGTTTAAAATTCCTTATTTTTCCCATAGTTTTAAAAGTTTTTATTTCAAAAACACAAAAAAATATATAAAACATAAAGAAAAGAACAAAAACAAATAATAAAAAAATAATAAAAATAAAGAAAAGAAAATACAATAGAATAGGTTTTAGAAACCCCTCTTTGTGAGTGGGTTTTTACTAAAAACCCCTTTTTAGAAAATATTATAAAAGGAGCCACCCTTTTGAAAGTTTTCAAAAAGTTTTTGGACCTAATTTGTAAAATACGTAACGGTTTTCTCTTATAAAAGAAAACCACAAGGGTCTCGATTCTTCATCCGTTTTTCACCTCTTCTTTTTGTAAACACCCCAAATTTTCACCCTCATCCAGTGTTTACATTTCATGTGTCACTATATATCACTGCATGTATTCGACATATCATTTTATTACATTGCACAACATCGCATGTCATTGCATCTCATCATCGAGATCCAGAAGTCCTGTTTTCAAAATATTAAATCCAGATTCAAGTTTTAAAAACCTTTCTTTTGAAATCAATTTCAAAATCTGGGTTTTAAATTGACATTTTTGCCATTTGCCAACTCTCAGGATCTTATAATTCGAAATGTTTTCCTCAGAAAATAATCTGGATTTTTTTTAAAACTCAATTTCAATGGATTTCAATTCTCAGATAAGACCCATTTAGGTGGTGTCACTTCTGGATTCTTTTATTTATCAAAAATCTCAGAGTCCTAGTTGGATCAGGACTCTATCTTTTTATCTTTTTGAATCTTTTCAAAACTTCATTCTGATTTTAAACCAGTTGTGGTCATATCCTTGCATATTTTTGTCATTTTGGTCAAAATTTTAGAGTCCGAGTTGGATCAAGACTCTTTTTCTAGAGTCCTAGTCAGATTAAAACTCTACCTTTTACTGCCATTTTACCTATTTTTGAGAAAAACTTTTAAAATCTTTTGTTTTGGCCAAAATTCTAGAGTCTCAGTCGAATTAGGACTCTTTCTCGGAGTCCTAATTGAATCAGGACTCTATCCCGATTTCATCCTTTACTTCTGTTCTTCACTTATTTTCAAAATCTTCTTATTTGATTTTCAAAATCTTTCATTTTAGCCAAAATTCTAGAGTTCTAACCGGATTAGGACTCTTTCTTGGAGTCCTAATCGAATCATAACTCTATCTTTCGTTGGTATTCTGTCTATTTATAATCAAGTCTTTCAAAATTTATCAAAATGAGTCAAAAACTCAGAGTTTTAGTTGAACAAGGACTTTATTCAAAGAGTCCTAATTGGATCAGGACTCTGACCCCGATTTCAATTTTGAGAGAATCTTTCCAAAATCTTTTTATTTATCTTTCCAAATTTCAAAATTGTCACATTTCTATCATAGAATTTCAAAATTCTGGGATTTTATCCCAGAGTCCTGATCAAATCAGAATTCTATCCCAGAGTCCTGATCGGATCAGGACTTTGTCCAAAGTTTATTTCCTCATTTTATTTTCACTGGTTTTCAAAAGCTCTGTTTAAATCTCGTCATTTGCTTCTCAGAAAACCAAAAATTCTCAGAGTTATAGTCTGATTTGGACTCTGTCCTCAAAGTCCCAATTGGATCAGAACTCTGTTTGATTTCAATACTTGTTGTTATTTTAACTGTTTTCACTGTTCTTTCGTCTGTTTTTTAGAAAATACCAAAAAGAATCTAGAGTTTTAGTTCGATCAGGACTCTGTCCTAGAGTCCTAATCCAGTTAGGAGTCTATTCTAAAGTTTGTTTTCACTTCTATTTTCATTCATTTTTATTTGTTTTTTAAAAATTATGTCATTTTGTAGAGTCCCTGTTGGTTCAGGACTCTATTTCAGAGTTTCAGTTGAGTTAGGACTCTAACCCTGACTGTGTTTTCTGACTTATTTTACTAGTTCTGATAAAATCTTTCAAAACTTTCATCATTTGGCTTTCAAAATTTTAAAATCACAGAGTCCTAATTAGTTCAAGACTTTGGTTCAGAGTTTCAGTTCGCTCAGAACTCTGTTTTCAAAACTTTTGAATTTCACATGTTGATTTTAACCCCTTTTCAAAGCCATTTTCAGTCTTTATTTCAAAATTTTCAAAACTTTGATGTGGGGCCCACTCAGTTGGTGCCGTATCTGAAGGAGTTCTGACCCAGTCAGAACTCTGTGCCCTTTCAAAACTTTCAATTTCAAGTTTACTTTGAGTATCTTTTGAGAAAACCTCTTATTTTCAAGTTTTAAAATCACTTTTTGAAACAAAATCAAATGGGGCGCACTCGGAGTGCCGCCACATTTGCAAAAGTCAGGGTTAGACTAGGGTTAGTCAGTATTCTAGTTGGGTTAGGAGCTTAGTAGGTTTCAAATTGATTTAAAAAATTCATCTTTACTTTGGTTTTAACTAATGATTTTTAGAGTTTTAAAATCAGGATTTTTAATCCAATGTGGGCCCACTCTAGGTGGCGCCACATTTGGGGTATTTTAGGGTTTTGACTAGAGCTTAGATAGGCTAGTAATTAGGTTAAATCCCTTTAGAAAAATCACCTCCACTAATGATTTTGGATAGGTTTTAAAAAGGGCAAGTTTGGAATTAAGAAAAAACTTAATTAACCCTAATTAATTTCTATTTAAAGAAGTAAGAGGGGGGGGGGGGTCGACCCCTATTCCTCTCCCAGCAGTTTGTTGGAGCTTCTCTCTCCTCTCTACAACCCGCTCCTTCCTCCTTGCAACTGCATCCACCCAAGGTGAGGTTTTTAAACTTTTTTTTATGTTTTTTATTAAACTTTCTTCTTGTTTTACCATGATTTCACCATGGGAGTCTCTTGTTTTATAGATTTAACCATTTAATCCAACCAAGAACCTCAAAATTGAACCAAGAAGATGATCTAACTCAGTTTGAGGGTGATTTCCATGATTCTAATCCATTAGAATCGATGAGAAGTACATCTTCTATGTTCTTAACTGAAGAAAGATGTGATTTACCCATCAAATGGGCTAAATCCATCTTTTCAAAGGTAAAATCAATCTCCATCATAGATTCCCTATATTTTTTTTTTCTGTCATATTAATGTTTATTTCATGTGTTTTAGCATTAAATTAAATTTTGTTATGCTGTTAGGTATTTTTTTATTGTTTTTCATTGTTAAATCATGTTTTTTAGAGTTTTCTTAGATTTTCGTGTGATTTGATTTTAGATCCATAGAAATCATGCTATTTCGTATTTAAATATTTGTTAGAAATTTCTGATTTTTTTATATGCAGCCCACGAATGTGTCAGTGAAGCCTTGTAAAAAAATAAGAGGTTTTGGGATTCAGGAACTCTATTAGAAAAATATAAAGTCAAATCATGATTCCTATTGATTAAAATCATTGTTCATATTTAAGTACAACTTGTAGTAGCATTATTTTTGTCATTCGAGATCCGATTCAAGATCCGTAAATTGTTGTAGCTTTGTATCAAAGTCTATTATTTACTGCAAAGTTTTTATAATTTTATGTCACTGTTTGTTATTTTCCCTCTATCAGAGAGTTAAATCAATGTTTTAGAACTTGTTACGTTTATTTCAAACCTTAATTCAACTTGTGTTGATTGTATCTCCTAACCGGAGATTCAATTAATAATCCGTAAAAAAAGAAATTGTTTATCTGTCTATCTGTTATTCACTGCCAAAATTTCATAATTGTTTGATGAAGTCTGCTATTTTTTCATGTATTTGAAATCGGAAATGCCTATTTTGATCGATTTTGTATTCATTATATTCAAGTACAGATTGCCGGAATGATATCTCCCTAACCAGAGATGATTTTTCTAATCTGTAATAGGAATAATCTTTGTTTTTTTGTATAGTAGTGCTATGTAAAATTTTATGAATTTCCATGGTGAATTGACCCCTAATTCGGGTCTAACACTGAAACTGGTACATGCCCACAGGTAAAATAACATATTTTAGGGTTTTTATGTAATTTTCAAATCTAATTTATGTCAAAAATAAGTTTTAATGATTTCAATTAAATTTTAAGGTTATAATAAGTTCATATGTCGATTTTTACTGATTTTGGATATTATTTGATGCTTGGATGAGTTAAATTGCAAAACAGGGTACCCATGGATCCCGAAACACTGCCAAAATCATGATTTTCATGATATTTTTGATTTTTTGGGTATAAGTTCATGTTATTAGGGTTGGTTCATGTTTAAAATCATGCTAGGACACCTCATGTTCGATTTAGCTGCTATTTGATCTTATTTAAACCCTAAATCTCAAATTTTTACCAAAATATTTTATGAAAACCCTGATTTCAAGGCCATAGTCTTGCTATCAGGGACATTTTGGTTATTTGACCTCAATTTCGAAATCCCTAACTTAGATTTTCTTATTTTCAATCATATCATATCATCTTGTGTTTGATTTATTCTCATTTGAATTTCAAAATTTATATTTTACAAAATATCTTTCTGAAAAACCCTGATTTCAAGGCCATAGTCTTGCTATTAAGGGCATTTTGGTCATTTGGACCCAATTTCGAATTTTCAAATCTCATTTTCATATTTCTAATACAATTTCATCATTTATGTTTATATCATGGAAGTATGAATTGAGTTTATATTTGGATAATATTTGATAATTTTCTAATATTTTCAGATAAATCCAGATAAACCTATATTTCTGTGCTAACATATTTTCTAGTTTTGCAAGAACATTCAAGAAGAAGACTTTTTATTTTATTCCAGTCTTATTCAATTCAATGTAAATATCAAATGTAATATTTAGAATAAGATTTACATTTTCTGCTTAGAATAGAGAGCATTGCATATAGTTTAATTATGCAAATATCAATATCTGATGTTCATGCATTTTTTTACAAATCCACTCTTTAAGAAAATTTATATAAAATAAAAAGGCAGAAGACCTAGGGCATGTTTGTGAGCGAGAAAATGGTAAAAAAAATACAATTAGGAAAGAAAAGATGATAACTTTTTAATCATTCCAAATGAAAAAAAATTAAAAGGAAAGTTTTTCTAAAAAATATGATTTTTGATAGGAAAAATTTCTCCACCTAAGAGTGTAAAATTTGTTCTATACAAAATTCCTTTTTATTATGGCAACCATTCACCAACAAGACACTTCATCCCATACGCTGACACAATAAGAGCTTCCTCCATCTTCATCTTCTTTCCACACACCACCATTTACATGTCTTTCTCTCTCTTGGGTGCAGTCGACCACCTCTCTCTCATAGGAGGCTGATCAACTCTTTTCTTCTCTCATTTTTATGATATTTTTATCATGTTTTTCTCATGCTACACAAACAAGTGAACGTTTTTCATTTAAAAAAATCATATCAAAACTTCTCATAAGCAATTTCTTTCACCTGAGAATTTGCTTTTAAACATGTTCCTAATAAAACCATGCCAAAATCTACATATACTAATGAATTTACTTAAATCTTTTTTGATAATGCTTTCAAACATGTTCCTAGTAAAACCATGCCAAAACTACATATATTAATGAATTTATCTTAAATCTCTTTTGAACAGTATTTTTACTCTTCAAAAACACAACCTCACATACATTTGGTTGTGTTTTTGAAAAATAAAAATATTGTTCAAAAGATATTGACTTTCAAAATCCATAAAATTTCAAATCCCATAAGGCCTCGTGAGAAAGCCTATCTCACTCACACAAATAAGATTCTCTTATAAATCTCATTTTTGGGGTTACGCACAACTCACTATTTACTAAACTTGCTTTTGAAGTTCTATGCCATTTTTTTTTTTTATGTTTAGTTGCAACTGATATACTATTCAAATGAGATTCACTTTCTAAAATGTTAGAAGACATGAATATCATGAGATCGAACCATACGTTCGTGAATTTGTAGTGATGGAATATGGGTAAGTCAAAAATAGCTGATATTGGTGACATTGGTTGCCACACTTGAATGTACGCAAATGGCTTGTTAAAGTAGCAATTCACACTTCTAAACCGACGGAAAGTACAAGTTTAGCATCCTCTCAAGGGAGCTGTGCTACTAAATACTAAAAATGAATTGGGGAAAAAAACAAAGAAGTAGAAGAAACGATGGTGGCACATCGTAGGATGGGTGGAAAAGTAATCGCTTGGTCGATGGTGGCCACCAACCACATGGGGGGGGGGGGGGTTCAGGGTAGGTAGCGGGTTTGGTGGTTGTTGGAACTTGTAAGCGCTGACCGCTGAGTGGTGCTCGTTCCGGGGCCTCTCTCCACTCGTAGACTTTTCCTTGAAAAAACTGCTTGGTCGTAGTTAAAATGTTGAAGACGCAAACTAGGCTAGCCCCCTCCCATGACGTCCCATCACTTCTCTCGTGGGTCGTGGGTGGGTACCAGACGCTTCTTTCACCTACCCCCGTTCAATCATTCATTTCCAGATGGACGCGTCTCTCTTATTCCGCCACCGTTTTGTTACTGCCTCACCAACCTCGCCAACCTCGCCAACCCTACTAGACATTTTCTATTAATGGGCTAGTGCTAAATTATAACCATTTAGTTGATTGTTCTCCCTCCTGCCTGATACAACAGGAGGATCAGTGGGAGAGAGAGAGACAGTCACACACACCCGCCAATCCATCGGCCCATCGTCGTCGGTTGCCACAATCTGATTCTGAAGTGAAAATCGGCGGGTGGCGGTCATGGCGGCTTCGTTCCAGGCAGCATCGGCAAGGAACCTGTTGCAGGAGGCCCAAGTGATGAAGGGGCGGGCAATCCCCAGGTTGAGGTTTTCGGGGTCACCAACGTCATCCCCCCTGTTGGAAGGAAGAAGAGGCGTGGGTTTCCGGGTCATGGCCGTGGCCACCACGGAGAAGAAGGATGAATTGGTTTTGCAGCCCATCAAGGAAATCAGTGGGGTTGTGAAACTTCCTGGTTCCAAATCGTTGTCCAATCGCACCCTTCTGCTGGCCGCCCTTTCACAGGTGCTCTTCTTTATCTTCTTCAGCTCATTATTATTATTATTATTATTATTATTATTATTATTATTATTATTATTATTATGTTTTGTGGCTACTAGTCCTCGAATCCTGGATGTGATCTCTCCATCTCTATGCTCCCTTGGGGAAGGTCAGGAAGATACAGATTTACCTTTTCGACCTCGTTTTACATCTCGAAACATATGGGTTTAGATTTTCCATGCATAATTGACTGAAGATTTTTTCTGAAGCTAAGAGAGGAAGTTCCGCCCAACTCTTTTGGGCCCGTAAAACGCCATCATGTGTCTTGTGCTCTCTGTGTTTGGAGGCATCGATCTTGTTGTGACAATTGGAGAATGCCATAATGTGCACGCATAACTTTAATCTTTTATGTCTCTTGATATTGCTGTTGCGGCCTGCTCTGCATATTTAATGATTAAGAAACAGTATTCATATTCTTCTTCATATCTGTTTTCCACCTCTTTCCTTTCTTTTCATGATATTCGCCTATCACTCAGGCTTAGACTCCTTCGAAAAAGCGTCGATTCAAAGTCTGAGCGACTCAATGGCAAATAAATCATGACAGAATAGCTTTACTTGATAGTGAAAATTGGGGGTGGGGATAGCCTTACTGCCTGGAATTTGGCACGCCAAGATGTTTTCGACCCTCCTCCTCCGAATTAATGATCTCTGCTCTGTACTTGACATGTCAGCAAGCGGCTTTGCTATAGAAGATGGATCAGCTTCACTTAATTTGTTTTCTTGCAACGTAGTTTGATACATTGTATTTGTTTCCATCCGGCAGTAGGATTTGCATCACGACACAATTTGATTACTGATGTGCTCTCTTCTTTAAACCATCTTCCAAGTAGTTACTGATTTTATGTATCCAAGGCATTAAGGTTTTTGCTCGAATACTTTTGCTAGGGAACAACTACTGTGGACAACTTATTGAGCAGCGATGATATATATTATATGCTTGGTGCATTGAGAACCCTTGGTCTGCACGTCGAAGAAGATAGAGCTATGAAAAGCGCAACTGTAGAAGGTTGCAGTGGTCAGTTTCCAGTGGCAAAAGAATTGGTCAAAGAGGTTGAACTTTTTCTGGGAAATGCAGGGACCGCAATGCGCCCACTGACTGCTGCAGTTGTTGCTGCTGGTGGAAATACAAGGTCCATCTGGTGTTTCTTATGTGAATAGAAACAGAGTCTTAAACTTTGTTTTGGATGCCATTGGCCATTCTCATCTCTAAATGCTTTCAGCCTGTTATTGCTAGATATATACTTGATGGGGTTCCACGAATGAGAGAGAGGCCTATAGGAGACTTGGTTAGCGGCCTAAAGCAGCTGGGTGCAGATATTGGTTGTTCACTGGGTACCAACTGCCCACCTGTTTTCGTAAATGGAAAGGGAGGCCTTCCTGGAGGAAAGGTGAGGTTCTACTTTATTGCCTTATGCATAATTTTCTCTGTTTTAACTAATGCTAATATCTGTTGCACAGAGTAAATCTGTAGATGGAAGTACTCCTAGTCATTCTAACTGTCTAAATAAGCAATAGATAACCATCTATCATTGGCAGATGCCCTTGTCACATATGTTTTTGGCTTCCACTAGCAAGAGGAGTGAAGGAAATAGGAAATAGCAAGATCATGATTTATTAATGTAAAAGAATAAGGTTAGGCACAATTAAGGAGAACAATATGCATAAATGGGAGATATAAGGTATTGGTTTTTAATCGCACCCAAGATCGGAGACTTGGCCATGCTGGTCTTAGTCTGCCATACTTATGGTTGCTTTCTTGGTGGTGTAAAACTCTGTGGGCATCCCCCTCGAGCCCCAGCGACGCTCCTGCTTTGCCTTGCAGAAGGGGTGCCCCACATGGGAACTTGAACTTGGGGTAAGGGGATATCTCCTTGTCCACAAGCTTGAGACCATGTTGGCAATCCCTTGGGGTCCGGTATTGGTTATTGCAACCACTAAACCACTTCATAGTTTTCTTCAGAAAACAAGTGCATCCAATAAATTACCTATTGCCAAGAACTACCACATAAGCATAATATCTCTCTACTACAGTTTGAATGTTCCATGAATTACTCAATACCTCAACATATCATTGAGAAAGTGATAGTAGGTCATTATTTGAAAGTTCCGACAAATTTGGGCTTTATCCATCATAACAAGTCATAACGTCAATAGCAAAAAATGAAGGAAATAGCAAAAGAAGAACGTATGCCATTTGTAAAGGTGTAATAGGGCCCAATCAAAGTTTGTTCCAACAGGTGGCCAAAAACAAAAAGTGATTAAAATCAAAGAAAATCCAGTAACTTGCACCATATCAAAAGATTCAAAACAGGGTAAAGTTAAAAAGGACAATCCATTTGTCAAATGCACATTGAACATGTAAAGGTATCTTAGTTAAACTTTAGTATGAGCAAGTCACTTGCAAATAAGAGTTACCTATTCTTTAATTCTCAATGGCTAGTTCCAGCCATGGTGTGAAAAATAGTGCATAGGAAGTGTCTAAGATACAGGTTTTTCATATTGTATCATATCATAAGATACACAAAATATTCTAAAATAAAAATTAGAAAAAACTGAATAAAAAGGTAGAATTTTAAACTGATCACGAGGGGAAAGTAACAAATCTAAGCAATGAAATCACAAGATGAAGTGTGAACATGGAAAAAGAAAATAATATGAATGAATATAACAATTGGTTTCCCTTAAAAAATGTAACAATTGGAAAAATAATACATAACATCAATAATAAAAAAGGCCACAATTACAATGTTATAAAAAAACATATTAAAGAACGTATAGAATGGGTCTGCTATTAATACATTTAAAATTTTAATTAAAATAAATAAGCCAAAGTTAATGACATTGAAATATAAATGATCAAATATTAGTTTGAAGGATATAATAAACTTCTAACAAGTGCACAAAAATGAAATAATTGGTCTTTCTCTTCTATAATATTTCCTTGCTTCCTATGTTTCTTTTTTATGTTTAGTCCTTCATGTTCTTGATAACAAGATGAGAAAAAATGTTTCTTTCTTTTTTTTTGGTTTATGATGTGGAAAATAGGACCTCAAGAAAGTCTTATCTATTCAAAAGGTTTTGTTCAAATGAAAAAACTAAGAAATGATCTGAAAATTTTGTACGAAAAATCAAACAATAGCTGTTAGTTGTAGTGCAGCTTATATTGTACAATATGGTACGTTGTGGATGTGCCTATAGTTCTGTGATTTATCATTTGTATTATACAATACAAACCAATTTTTACAACTTTACATGGTTCAGCTCAGATCAATTACATTCTCTAACTAGGTTATCTCTATATTAAAAGGTTTTCTTACATGAGAGGATTCACTCATAGAAATGGTTGTGTGTGTTCTTGCTAGCTAGCACTTGTCTTTGTTTGATAAGGGTTACCAAGGTTGCTTGCTAACTCATTCTCATGGTTGACTTAAGATGAATGTTGGTACAAACACTTGAAAATTTGGCATTCCAGATTTCAGGATCTTTTTATCATGATGAGGTTAACAAAATGTGCTTTTTGAATTGAGTTTTGATTGCATCATTTATCACTTTTAAAAGAAAGTTTTTGGATCATGTCTCTATGGTTATTGAGATCCACTTGACATGTTTCAGTCAAAGCGATTGGTGTTTCCACTCTCAGATATATAATCTGCAGAGCGTTTGATCTTTTGCATTAATGGCTCATTATTAGGAAATATGTTTGAATATTCAAGATAACTATTAGGGACTTGAGTTTTTATGTCATGTTCATATGTGCCTCTCTAGGATATTCTTGTTAAAAAAAAGAATAAAGATTGACTAGTATTGAAATGTCATTCTCCACTCCTACAAACCCTTCCCTCAAAATAAAAAGAAACGAAAAAGAAAATATATAGAGACACACGAAGAATAAGAAGAAGAGGAGGAGATGAAATTTGTATATTAGTTGTCTGATAGTTATTTATGGTTAAATAATATTGATTAGATTTCTTGTGTATTTTATATTATACTTTACTTGTTTTTACATTACAAAATTTAACAAATTCTGTAGTGTTTCTCTTAATTTTTAATTTGAAATGCTTTCATTACAATATAGAAAGAAAATGTTAAAGAAATAGGATTTTTTTTTAAAAATGCATTTAAATTATTGGTAATAAAGAAAACACATCTAAGTTTTAGAAATTATAAAAGGACACCTAAACTTATGCTCTGTTTTTTTTAGGAATCTAAACCTTTGCTCTGTTAATCAAACCCATGTTTCTGTCCATTTCACTTGGGTTAACACCATAGTCACCAGTATCATTCTTGGGAATTTCTCATCGAGGGGTTTTCCTAGAGTTTCTTCAAAAAGTGGATTTTTTGTCTGAAAAATCCCGAAAGCTTTAAAATTGGAAAATAAAAAGAATAACAAGATCTGTTGCTTGTTATGTTTCCATCCTTATGATTTTTTGAAAATATTGCAATAATTTTCCGATATTATCAGCTTACCTTGAAATGCCGATTATATTGCATGCTATTTTCAAAATATCATCGATATTGGTGACTCTGGTTAAAACAAACAAAAGTTTGAGTTGTGACGATAAATTTACTAATTTATCTGACTTTTCTTTTTATCTTTTTCCCATACACATTCACCACTCTTTTCAACCAACTCAGCTAAAGACCTCTTCCTCTCCCTCTTGTGATACCCATCATCATTGATGAAGCTCTCTGTCTCTCTCTCTCTCTCTCACACACACACACACACACAAAAAAAAAAAAAAATCATGCACACCATCACTAAATCTGGTGAATCCTTCACTTTCGTCTTTTCTCAGACACACCACCATTAAATCTGGCAAACCCTTCAGTTTCTCCTTTCCTTTTCCAATAACCGCCGAAACCTCCTTTCTGATTAACCCATTTTCTGGCAAATTTCTTGCCATGGGTTGGCTGAAACATATTAGGAAGGACGAGAAAATATCCTGCCTCATATTTTCTGGACAGCCGTTTGCAGAAATGGTGCTACAAAATGAAAAAAATTAATGAGTCCACCATGCATGTTGTAGGAATGAGAGATTGCATGGATAATGTATTGAATCATTCTTCCAACATTATGTGCCAAACAAAATTATTATCTTCAGGCACTATTCTTGCAATTACAAGGTTTTCTAACTGATATATTACCATCCAAAAGAAATATGAACAAAATACAATTCTATGAAGATAAAATTTAAAGGGAGCGGCAGTAAAAATGTGCTACATAGAGCCATGTCACAAGCAGGTCACCCATGGATTTAGCCAAACAGCTTGTCATGGAACTTAGCATCAAAATGTGGCCCTATGCAGGTTGTATCTTCAATGCAGAATCAGCAAATGATAATATGGTGAACCCAAATGTGCAGATATTGAAATTCTTTTGGTACATGAAGGAAGATTTTAGGAGTCAAACTAAAATTTTGAGAACTTAGTCAGACTAAATTTTTGAGAACTTAGGTGTGTGTTTTATTATTGCTAGAAAATTTGGTGTTTTTTTTTCTAAAAAACTTTCAGGATAAAATGTTAATTGCAACACAATCTGGTTTTTCTAATTAACCATGAAAAAGTTAGGTGTGCTTTTAACAATTTCCAAGACTTACGTGTGTTTTTTAAATATTGCTAATAATTTAGGTGTGCCTTTTTGGAAATCTCCCGAAAAAATATCATGAGTGTATTCTTGGTAGAGCAATTGTGATTGTTGTTAGAAACCTATGAGGTTGGATATGCCAGTTCAACTACAGCTGCAATTCCTTGAGTCCTCATTTGAAAGAAGGGACCAAGAACTGCAACCATGCTGAAAGAGTCTTCTCAATATAGTGAGCCTAACTGGTCATATGGAGACTCTATTTGGCTTGTCTGAGTACCATATACATGTCCTGTTATTTATATGATTTCTACACCATTGCCCCCACATGAAGAGGTGATCTAAATCCAGGGGACCCACTAAGCTTAACTCTCTTATTGGGATCAGTGAACTTTGTGAACCTGACTAAGATTGAAGGTAGGTTGATGTGGATAGCACCAGGTTGGCTGGACTGGTTGGGCAGCCAATATGTAGACCTGGCTCTTAGTTGAGTCCATGTCTACCTATATTAGAGCTGGGTCCAGTTAGATCTTACCTGATTTGTCATGTACCTTGACTGATCCAAAATGCGGATAGTTTTCAAAATTTAGTTTGGGCTTGGACTGCTTTATCCAAACTGAACCAGTGTTTTGCTAAACTATTTCCAAAGTAAACAATAAGGTGGTAGAACTAAAATAAAGACAAAAACATGGATTCATTAATTTTGTATCAGGTTTGGAGAAAACATAAATAAATTTTAACGAGGTACTGTTTATGCAGGTTTGATTTTCAAAATGAAATTTAGGCCTTTGCATTGAATCTAATTCAAGAATCTTAGATGTTGTCACACATGTTCCATGAAAAGTTGGTTGCATGTTTCCTCTTCACACATACATGCTCATACACACATACACATGCCACAAACATGTCATGACCATTGAGAGTGCCATATAGTGATGTTGACATGATATCATATCTAGTGTAACATGCCAGTTTTTCATATTATTTTGATTTTCTTTTACAGATTAGTCTCTATAGATGTGATCTACATGGTATATTTAGTAGAAATATATTTTGGGTTCATGTGATTATTGATGTGTAACTATGTCACAGGGATTCGGCTAGCAGGGTGCCGCACCCGCTTCGATGCGGGTGCGGTCAACCCGACCCTGGGTGCGGTCAACGCACCCAGGGTCATTTTGGTCCAATTCTCGGACTTAAAAAAAAAAAATTGCCAAGAAAAATTATTTTGCCCTATATGTCACAGCACAGGGCAAATATATTAGTTAAAAGAGGTCGGGGTAGGCCTAGGAAGACTTGGATGGAGATGATAGGAAAGGATATAAATGCTTTGAACCTCACCGAGGACATGACATTGGATAGAAGTGATTGGAGGAGAAGGATTCATGTGGAAGACCCAGAATGATTTTCTTTTTTGGTTCATATCGCCGACCCCAATTGTTTTGGGATGAAGGCGTAGTTGTATGTCACATGGATTCTCTAACTAGGTGCCGCACCCGTGTCACACCCGCACCCGAACCCAATGCGGTCAACTTGACCCTGGGTGCAGTCAACGCACCCATGATCATTTATGTCCAACTTTTGGACTTTATATATATATATATATATATATATATATATATATATATATATATATATATATATATATATATATATATATATATATATATATTTGCCACACCCCCGCACCCAGGTTTTTTGAAAGTGCCGCACTCCCGCTCCCGCTCCCATGTGACATAGATGTGTAAGTAGGTTTTTCAAGAGCTTCAAAAATCAACAGCCCACCATTTATCAAAATGTCATGTTCCAATAAATCATATTTTTATATCGATAAAGCACGATTCATAGTGCAATGCCTAGCAAACAGACCGTGCTGAACATATATGTGGTGTCAGATTGGGTCCATAGAGCTTTTAACCATGAGTTCTAGCTAAATAGGATGGTCGTGTGTTATGTGCACATGACCCCATACACACATATATACATGTGCATGTGTGTGTTTAACTTTCAACTATATTAAGATGATTTTATTATAATGTTTGCCACCCTATATTTTTTTGTAGTTTTACAAAAAGATTTTCCATTCATTTCTTGATTGTTTGATATCTTAGACCTTGTAAATATAATTTCAACTCACACTAAGTATGGGACTTACATATGCATTTAGAATTTGCAAGTTTGTATCAGTTCCTATAGGTGGTTGAAGCACTTAGAATATTGCAACCAGCCCTATCAGGTTAATATATATAATGAAACATTGAGGTTCAGCCTTTCGGTCTTTCACCAAGAAATCAAATTAATTGCTAACTCTAGAATCTCTCAATCGTTCCTTGTTTCTCATGTGCATGTGTGGATCAAGGTTGATGTTTATATGGTATGAGCCAATATCTTGTGTGGATCTAAAGCTGAGTGCCAAAGAGAGGTAATACCTAAGTCACACAGACTCGGCTAGGGAGGCGCCGCACCCGAGTCGACACGCCCCGACACGGGTGCGGCTTAGGACATGGCCCAGACTCGGTCAACGACGAGTCAGACTCGGTCAACGAATCAAGGCAGAGTCCGTCCTCGTTTTGTACTCTGTCAACGTTGACCGAGTCTAAAAATATTTATTTTTAGGGCAAAAAACAAAAAAATGATCTTTTTATATATTAATATATTAATAAATAAATAAATAAATATATATATATATATATATATATAAATAAATATATATATATATATATATATATATAGCCGTGTCCTCGTGTCCAACATTTTTGAAATTGCGCCGCACCCGCACCCACACCCATGTGACATAGGGTAATACCTTTCCTTTCCAAGATTCCTCTCCCTTTGATCATGCATCCCTCTCTTTGCTGCTTCTCTAATCTCCTTATTCCTACATCTCTTCTTTCCTTACTCATTTATTTTTCCATTCTTTTCTTTATCTTCAATTTTATATTCATTAACCTCTTCTAAAATATTTCATTCATGAAATGGTCCTCTCTATGGCAACTTTGGCTTTATTTTTTTATCCAATATAATTATAGCTTTTTCAAGAAAGTCTACATGCTATCTTGAATTAGTCTAATTAATGAAGTCAGTTACACAATGTCACTGAAAGTGGTGGGCACTGAAATGAGCTAAACAAGGAATGTTTGTAGAGCAGGTAGTTAAGGAAGCTGATTGGTGTCTCGAGGAGGATTCAGAATCAATGTGGAATAAGATAACGGGTGGCATGAGAAATGTGACCAAGGAGGTATTGGGTGAGTCTAAAGGCGGTGCACCGCTAGATAAGGATACATCATGGTGGAACGAGGATGTCAAATTAGCTATTAAGGTTAAAAGAGAGTGTTATAGAAATCTAAGAGTCGTGATGATGAAAATTTGGAGAAGTATATGATAGCAAAGAAGGAAGCTAAAAAAGTAGTTCGAAACGCGAGAGATAAGGTATATAAGGAGGTTTATGACAAGTTGGATATCAAAGAGGGCCAGAAGGATATTTATAGGCTTGCAAAGATGAGAGATAGGAAATCGAGGGATCTGGGTATGGTTAGATGTATCAAAGATGAAACACAAAAGGTTTTAGTCAAAAATGAGGAGATTAAGGAGAGATGAAAAGATTATTTTGATAAGCTATTTAATGAAAGTCATGCTCAGGATCTTGGAGACTTGTCTATTCTTTTTTATGAGATGAATCGCGACTTCATGCGCAAGATTCAAAATAAAGAAATTGCAGAGGCTTTGAAGAAAATAAAATCAAGAAGGGCAGTTGGCCCAGATGGTATACCTATCGAGGCTTGGAAATGCTTGGGAGAGAAAGGTTTAGAATGATTGGCAAATCTTTTTAACAAGATTTGACAGACAAATAAGATGCCTAATGAGTGGAGGAAGAGTACTTTGGTGCCTCTATATAAGAATAAGGGTGATATACAAGATTGCACAAACTATCGTGGTATAAAACTCATGAGTCATACTATGAAACTTTGGGAGAGGGTGATTGAGTCTAGGTTGAGGAAGGTTGTCATGATATCGGAGAATCAATTTGGTTTTATGCCTGGAAGATCAACTATGGAAGCTATACATCTTCTTAGACAACTTATTGAGAGAAATAGAGAGTGGAACAAAGATTTGCATATGGTTTTTATTGATTTGGAGAAGGCATACGATAGATTACCTAGGGACGTTCTTTGGTGGACAATGATGAAGAAAAATGTTTCTCTCAAGTACATTAGTATAATTAAGGATATGTATGAAGGAGTAGTAAACAATGTCCGCACTTGTGGAGGGGTGACAACCAATTTTCCTATAACGGTTGGGTTACATCAAGGATCTGCTATAAGCCCTTTCCTATTTGCTATAGTGATGGACGAGCTTACGAGATCAATTCAAGAAAATGTGCCGTGGTGTATGTTGTTTGTTGATGATATTGTTTTGATTGATAAGTCTAGAGCTGGGGTTAATGCTAAGTTAGAATTATGGAGACAGACATTGGAAGCAAGAGGTTTTAAGTTTAGTAAGAGTAAGACAGAATATATGGAATGCCGGTTTAGTAAGCAACGAAGTAGTGATGGGAGTGTAGTGAAGCTTGGTGAGCAAGAAATACCGGTGGATGATTGTTTCAAATATTTGGGATCTATCATTCAAAGGTATGGAGAAATTGATGGAGATGTAAATCATAGGATAAAGGTTGGGTGTATGAAATGGAAAAGTGCAACTGGAGTGTTGTGCGATCGTAGAATGCCATTGCGGTTGAAGGAAAAGTTTTATAGGACGACTATTAGGCCCGCTTTACTATATGGTACGGAATGTTGGCCTGCCAAGAGACATCATATTAAAAAAACGAGTGTAGCTGAGATGCGTATGCTTAGATGGATGTGTGGAAATACAATAAAAGATAAGATTCGGATTGAGGAGATACGTAAGAAGGTAGGCGTTGCCCCCATTGAAAATAAGATGAGAGAGAATCGTTTACGGTGGTTTGGACATATTCGGTGAAGGCCTAATGATGCTCTAGTTAGAAGGATGGAGAAATGGGAAAATATATTAGTTAAAAGAGGTCGGGGTAGGCCTAGGAAGACTTGGATGGAGATGATAGGAAAGGATATGAATGCTTTGAACCTCACCGAGGACATGGCATTGGATAGAAATGATTGGAGGAGAATGATTCATGTGGAAGACCCAAAATGATTTTCTTTGTTGGTTCATATCGCCGACCCCAATTGTTTTGGGATGAAGGCGTAGTTGTTGTAGTTACACAATGTCATGACACTGCCCTATCTTTTTTCAGTCTTTACATTACAACTAAACAAGCTTATAGCTTTATTCTGCATCTACACCTTTCATGCCTCTCACATCATCATCATTTTCATCAAGCCTTATCCCAACTACATGGGGTCGTCTTTGCAAGCCCTATTTCTCCATTCATGTCTATCACATATCAAACCAAGACTTTACTCATTTATCTTTTCATGCTTATCTCATATTGATCCAAAATTTTTATTAATTTATCCAAAATCTAAAAGCCATCCCAATAGTATGCCATATATGCGTATGCCACTACTAAAGAACCTTCTAACTTTGACTTCCAGAAGTACCCTTGGGATACATGCACTGCAAGCCTAGCAGTTTTCTGATTGCAATAGCTACTTATGTGACCCTTCAGTAAATATCTGATTGAAGCGTCATGTGTCCTGACCTATATAGGATCTAATGATAAACTTCTCTAAACATGATTGACAACTGGTCTTTGCATTGGGGTTTATCAGCAATTGTCTGCTAGTTATCGGTTTTGTGCTTGAATATTTTGCAGGTGAAACTCTCTGGATCGATAAGCAGTCAATATGTCACTGCTTTACTCATGGCAGCACCTTTGGCTCTTGGCGATATTGAAATTGAGATGGCTGACAAACTTGTCTCTGTTCCATATGTGGAAATGACATTGAAACTGATGGAGCGCTTTGGAGTAACAGTGGAGCATGATGGTGGCTGGGAAAGATTCTTGATAAGGGGTCGCCAAATATACAGGTACGTTCAGAATTATGGCAAAGGTAAAATCATGTCACTTTTGAAGGGAAAAGATAAAAAAAGATTATTTATACTGATGGCTTGGAAATGTGTAATAGGTCGCCTGGAAATGCTTATGTTGAAGGTGATGCATCCAGTGCAAGTTACTTCCTGGCAGGTGCAGCAATAACTGGTGGCACTGTAACTGTAGAAGGTTGTGGTACTAATAGCCTGCAGGTATGGAATCTGCTGTTTGTAGCAGATAAATTGGTTCTCAAGATATCTTCATTGTTGAGCACTTCTAAAATGCATTGAGCCCAAGCTGTTCTTTGTCCATTCTCTTGGACTAATTCTATGGTTTCCTTCTAAATGCAGGGTGATGTGAAGTTTGCTGAAGTTCTTGAGAAAATGGGGGCAAAGGTTAGTTGGACTGAAAACAGTGTAACTGTTACTGGTCCACCATTGGATAGTTCAAGGAGGCGTCTGCATGCGATTGATGTCAACATGAACAAGATGCCTGATGTTGCGATGACTCTTGCTGTAGTTGCACTTTTTGCTGATGGTCCAACAGCCATAAGAGATGGTGCGAATTGGATTCTGAATGTTGATTTTGTAGCATGTTTATATCATTGTTGGACATTATCCTGCCCCTACAATCAACATCATGCAACCTAAAATATTTTTGTTATTTGCAGTGGCAAATTGGAGGGTGAAAGAGACAGAACGGATGGTTGCGATATGCACGGAGCTGACAAAGGTCTATTAATTTAATAGTGTCTCGTCTTGAATGAGCTTTTTGCAATTATAGATGGAGTATTTGAAGTTTTTTTTTCTTCGCAGTTGGGAGCAAAAGTTGAAGAAGGGCCAGATTATTGCATAATTACTCCTCCAGAGAGATTAAACGTGGCAGCAATAGACACATATGATGACCATAGGATGGCGATGGCATTTTCTCTTGCTGCATGTTCAGATGTACCTGTCACCATTAATGATCCTGGTTGTACTCGCAAGACCTTCCCTAACTACTTCGAAGTTCTTCGAAGTGTCACAAAGCACTAAAGGGATTGATCCTGGTTAGATACAAGACTTTGCAGACTGCTGCAGAGCTCTCCAAAATGTTACAAAGGACTGAGCAATGAGTTGATAAAAAGACATTAGGCATTCAGTTGTATGTTGAGCGAAATGTATCCTAAACAGAGGGTAACCACTGTTAATGTAATTCTAGGTCGAGCAAGTGGCTTGTAATTTTTTTTTAATAAGGGCGGGGTATGTTCTTCTGTTTGTGATACAACTCCATTGAATTGAATCTGAGTTTCCTTTTTCCTGAATTGCATGACATGGTAAACATGTTCTCTCTCTCTCTCTCATATTGGTAAATGAAAACCTTAGACCTGAAGTCTATCTTCGTGGGGACGGGGAGCCAAGGGGCAAGTAGTCAGATGTTTTAGCTGATTTCAGGGGGAAGCCTTCATTACACTGCAGCTTTTATCAATTGTCTTTTTCTATGAGCCAAACAATCATTGTTATTTGTAGTCTCACCCAATCAAAAGAGAGGGTATCCGTCAGGCTGCCTCGGACACCGTTCATTCACAGGATGGACAGCCTCTAAAACAGGCTGGTCTTTTTTTTTTATTTTTATCTTATATGGGTCCCACATTTTTTCAGAGCCATTGATGCTCTAGATGAAGGGCATCTAAAGCATACAAAATGGATGGCTAAAAACAATCTCAAAACCTTGTGTTTGGGAGGCTGTTCATCTCAGCTCTGACAGATTACAGTCAGAGCTGCCTCTGACCTGATAAAATTGAAAGTCTATTTTCATCATGCCATGGCTAGGTGCTTGAATATCTCGATTCTCAAAACCGAAGATTGATTTTGTATTGGGTCCATGGTGAGAATCTAGGTATTCAAACACTAAACAGAAAATGAAGGGATTTCCCACTTAAATTTGATGTAGGAGCAGGAGCAGGAGCAGGAGCAGGAGACAGTCAAGTCCATAAAGTCTAGTTGAGTTCATTTTCCTTTTTTTAATCTTTTAAATGTGGGTCTATTTGGACTGTGAATCATAGTGTCAAGGTGTCAAGTCTGTATTATGATAGGATAAGTTTGATTTAATTAGACATTTTATCAAGATGTGAGTAGTGTTTATCAAATTAAGACCCAAAATTT
Organism: Nuphar pumila; assembly: GCF_984573655.1. Classification (NCBI taxonomy): domain Eukaryota; kingdom Viridiplantae; phylum Streptophyta; class Magnoliopsida; order Nymphaeales; family Nymphaeaceae; genus Nuphar; species Nuphar pumila. The sequence continues at coordinate 38,048,715 of NC_143253.1, read as the reverse complement.
GTTAGAATTAGAAACTCTCATCTATAAGTAGATAAGTGATTTAAGAGTTAATATGGAATTGAAAATTGATTATGAGTTTATTTTCTTTAAATTTCCTGTTAATGTCTAATTTTCAGTTGATTCCAACCATAAAGTACAGTAAGAGTAAATCGTAGTCTGGTAGATGTTAGATTCTGCATATCCAGTGGGTGAAGCAATAACCACTATAGGTGCTCTTTCACAAGTATAAAAGGTGCATCTTAAAAGAGGATTACAGAGTAAAAGGGGTTGGAATATGCTTAAGAAAGATTGAGGAAGAAGCCTTCGAAATAGTGTTTAAGAAAGAAGTTTCTTAAGATAAGTTGATTTCTTTTCTTTTATCTATATAATTAGTTTTATAATCATTTATATGTTGAAATATCATATAATTTTGTATTTATTACTTAAAAGTAATAAATGCTAGATGTTATTTGGTTTATTAGTGAGTTTGGAGCTCTGTTGTGCATTCCTCTTCTAAAGAGTTGGAGAGCTCGAGGGGGCGAAAAGCAAAGAGAAAAGACAATGGAGCGATGTACGTGCTTCAGCCAAGAGTGGCTTACGTCCACGGGAAAGCGGGGCGAGTTTTTTTTATTGATAATGAAGAGGGCTCTATATATACAAGAGCTCATACATAAAAACAGTAATAGAGGAAAAAAGAAAGAAAAAATGATTTACAATGAAAAAACAAGAAAATGGAAACAAAGAGGCGATTTTGTGAGTCTTTCCATCTCATAAAATCGGATTGCATTCCATCTTCCATTCTCGATGGGATTTCTAGTTTTAACATGATTGATGTTTACGTTATCCTCACTGATGAGTATCTTACCTTATGCAGGATTGATTTTAGAGGCAACAACAATGTCGGCATTCGTGATTTTTGATGTCATTTTCTTCTCTGATCTCAAAATCCCCAGGCTGTTCACAGATGAAGGTCGTCTCCCCAAGGATTCTGCAAGACTGGTTGCCTTCAACAAACTTTTTTTCCTGTTTTATGATAACAGCAGCATTGTTGGAAAGGTGGTACCATCATCCTTATTTAGGTTACTATTGATAAACCTACTATAATAAAAGTTTCCATCACCGTAAATCCATGATCCACTGACCTTGTTGTTGTTACCATATTTATTTAGCATGATTGCAAGATCATAAGGGGGGTCACGCTCATCCTAATGGGGGTGCCATGTGCTGATATGGTGGCTCACCAGTCCTGGAGTGATTCAAGGTTTTTATGGATCCTGGATGAGTCATATTCAGATCCAAACTTAAGTTTTGGACCCAATATTGATTTGGATTTCATAAGAGAATATGAATCTTTAATTTAAGTATTAGATTTGATTTCTAACAGATCATGGTTTTTAGATTCAAATTATTTGGATTTGGACCCAAGTGGGACATCACCTAGGTGGAGACCCACTTTATATTCTAGAGACCTCATGAGGAGGTTCTCTAATTCTTGAGAGAGTTTTAGAGAGGAAGGGATGCCCTCTCATGGACCCCACATTTAGTTAAAAGATCAGTATTTTATTTTTGTAAAACTCTTAAGAGATATTATGGAGTGGAAGTCTTTTATAAGTAGTATTTGTTGCGAGTTAGAAGTTTCATAAAAGAGTCTTCTAAGTGGGATGTCCCACTTAGTCGGGCCCACCAAGAGGTTGTTAGAGATAGAGTTCTATCTCTAGGTAGACTTAGGAGATCCAATAAGAGGGGACACCCCCCCCCCCCCTATTTTGAATATTTAAGCTCTCTCTGCTAATTTCACTGGACCTCTTGCGTCTTCTTCTTTCATGTTCCATCTTCTTGTAGCTTTTTCATCTGTCATTAAAGCTACTTCAAGGTTTGAAGATGGGGTCATAGTTCATTTGAGAACTCGATTAAGGTAGATACATCAATTGCGTAGACATAAATATATCCAAACGCATAAGATATGCATATGATCGATTTTTGGATATGAACCATTAGGGATCAAACCTAAAAATACATTTTTAATACTAGTTTTCAATTTAGAAAACTTATTTTTGGTGGATCCATGTCACCACAGAATCAAAGAGAAAAACATTTTTCAAAACATGACTATTTTTTGGCTTCTAATATGAAAAATAGCTTGGGAAGACTTGTTTTTCTTATTATTTGTTAGATCTTGTTTGTTTCAGCATGATTAAATGTTAATATTAAATTATATTGATGCAATACAAGTTCTAAAAGTTTTAAAAATTTGTTATATGCTTAAATCCATATTCTTGTATACAAAATCATTTTTTAAGAAGGGTTTGACAAAAACATTTTAGGGTTTTGATGTTTTATGATAAAGAAAGGTTAATATGAGTGTGTATGATAGTTTAATTCATATTTAGTATGATTAATCATCATGTTATTGTATAAATAAATCATGATTTAATGTTTTTTAAGGTTTTATGTGATTCTTGAATAGATGAAATTTTATTTGAGATATTTTATAAAAGTAATGTGATTCTTGAATAATGGGTGTTAATGTTTTAATAAAGTTTATCACAAATATGTTTAAAGATGTGTTGTATGATGTTGTAAATATGTTTAGAACACTGAAAATCGTGATTGATTGAATTATAACACGGTTCTTAATCTTGCTTAATGGATATTTTATGAGTTTAAAATCATGGATATTTTTTTGTTCCGACTAGTTTTAGAAAAAATTGATATTTTTTAGAAAATAAAATTAATAAAAAAGAGAAAAATATTGGAGTGTTATACACATCCAAGGCTTGAATTTAGAATCTTGTTTTGTCCTGTTTGAGTCATTTTTGAAGCCAAAACATCCATTGCTATAGAGCATAAGTTTTTTGCCTTGTCAGCAGGATTGTTCTGACCAAAGATTTTAAAAGTTCTAAAAAACTAATCAAAACGTATCAAAATAAATTATAAAAAATTTGGGCGAAAGCTAACACGTACAAGAAAATTTTGTAAAAGGATTTTGTCAAATGATTTCTCAGTAAATCTCAGGAAATTCCCCAATTTAGGATAAATTTCTACAGTTAATAGGATCTATCTTTTATTTTTCTTGAATAGGGTTAAAACTCAGTTTTTTCATAATTTTGTTACAATTGTTTTTGTAGTTTTATTTTTTGGACTGTGTTTCTGAGATGTTGGGGCAGTCCTAGTTAAAGTTTGAGAACAAAATCCGATCTTTGTGATTTTTGGTAGGTTTTTTCAAAATCGGGTTAACAGAGATCCGAACTGCACAATATGACATGTGTCGGCGCTTAGTTGTTTTCTACTCTAGGCAACATGATTATTGATGCTTAAATTAGAATTTTGGTTTGATAAACATGCTAAATAAATGCATTTCATAATAATTCTTGATTGATAACCATTCATATGATAGATATACTAATGAACATTATACATGATAAGTGAAAAAATAAATGGTTACACATGTTGTTTTGCTTATTGAAGCATGATCATGATTGCATTGTGTATGTAGTCTTTATGTATGCATGTGAGCATATGATATGGTGTATGCATGACGATAATGAATATATAATATAAGCATGGATGTGGCTCAATTGTGAGCCTGGGTTTGGTGAAACCTATGAGTGCTTATGGAGCACCAAGAAAATAAAAGATTGAATATCCATGTACATAATCACATAATTGCCTCGAGGAGTCTGTGTTCAAGGTCACCCAGTGATGGGGTGTGAATTGCGAGCTATTTGAATGAGCTGAAACAACTTTATGTTATAGAATCTCCTTGTGTGGAGATTGGGCTAGTGAGCTCGTGTGTGTTGAAAGCACATGAAATTAATTCATGAGATTAATAATTAAATAACACCCATGACCTATTTAAACGTGAGACTACTTTGGAGAGAGTGGTGGCACACATGTCTGGTTGACCGTTATTGCTTTTGAAGAGCGAGGCATCTTCGTTGGTCCCTAGTCTCCAACCATAGGGGGTTGGACTACCGTATGGCTTATGTAGTATGTCTCAAATCTCTATAGAGTTGGAATCGATTTCGTATAAACCACTAAGAGATTCTCTGAGTCGCGGACCTCTCTAGTGGAACTTCGTGAGAGTTCACATATTCTTTCAATTGACGTGGCTAATAAAATACATGTCATAACATACACCTCATTGCAATGGTTGAATCATAGTTAGAAATCTGAGAATGTACCTTCAAGGCAAAAAAAGAGAAACAAAAGATCAAGAATAGAATCATTGTATTATTTCAGTTTGTGCATGAGTTGTTACTTTGGAATGATGCATTGTAGCATATATGTTCTAAAAATCTAAATACATGCATGACTGATTGTGTAATTGTAAATTATAGTTATTTTTATATGCTATGTTACATGATTTAGTTATTTATCTGAAAATATGCCAATGTTTATATTCTATGATTGGATTATATCTATGTTTATGTGTTTTGGTGTAACCTACTGAGGTTGTGGATTAATGTCTCTACTTTAATATTTACAGATAATACATAAGTTGGAGTGATGGCGGGTTGCTCGACGGCGTTAGATGGATCATCATCTTTCTTCTTTCCTAGAGAAATCCAACTTTTTTAGAGTATTTTGCTTGAGTTTATATGTAGTGTGAACTCTGGTTTTAATTAAGGATTGAATTGAGTTAATTCCTTTAATTAAGTACTTTAAACCCAATGTGTGTGTTTGTGTTACTCTAACCCTTCTAAAGATGTATCATTTTTCACTTATGTTATTCCACTGTGTTAAAAAAAAATCTCAAAATTTTTTGATACAAAATTGGGGCGTTAGATATGTATTCAAGTAATTTTGGTTTATATGAACCATCAAGAAATATACTTATGAAGTAATGCATAACTGCATACATAATATGCATGTGAGTAAATCAATGTTTCAGTCATGTATTCAAAGAAAAATGAATTATGAGGTGCCATGTGATGGAATAACTCATGCATTGCATAAATGCCTATGTGTGTGTGAATGCATGTGCCCATGCATTCATAATATAAATGGGATGCATATGACAAAATAATTCATCTACATGAAATATCTATGTGAGCATGTTTATGCTAAATGCATATGAGGTATAATGCATATAAGATGTATAGATGTGATTGTTTTAGAGTTTGCACATCATGAATGAATGCCATATGATATATGTTTCCATAAGAAAAGCATGAGATAATGGCGTTCCTTGATAATGTCATGGAATGCTATAAAATGCCATGATTTGTCATGTATATGTTTTTGAATGCCACACAAATTAGTCATGAGGCCCATACATGAATGAAACACATAGCATGTTATAGAGATATACGATGTATTGATGCACATCATGAAATTAACTACAATCATATATCTTATGCTATGCTATGAGATGTTAAGGCATAAGGTTCGATGAACCTAGTGAACATCATTGACTTTGTGTGTGGATCTTCTCTGTCATATAAATAAATGTTACAATGCATAATGTTCTCTTATGAGCTTGGGTGGGATATGAATCCACCAATTATGAGAGAAAGTCTCACTTCACATGCATATATTCACACATTAAAATTTTCTGTTATCGCCTTCACAGGCAAGGTGATCTTATGGGCTAAAGGCACTAGAGCACATGAATGAGTTGAATACAAAATATGTCATAAAATGTATACTGCCCTGAGGGGAGTATCGGGGCTACTGAGCCTATTTGCCTTGTAAAGCAAGGGCATGAACTGCTAACAACCTAAAGAAAGATAAGACCGCCCAATGATCCATTCATAATATTGGTATAACTTAAAGAGGGTAGAATAATACAATCGCGAGTGACAATGTCCCATGTAGGTTTCATCTATATGTCATACTGACTTGATTTCAGGAGCAATGGTGTTCTTGAAACTTCAGTCACTCAAAGTTAGGGATGTTGGGTTTACCCAAAAGTGATATACCTCAACTACTGCAATAGTATGAATTGCAATCTTGTTATCCATGTGAATATTGTTTTGGTCATGGACTGCACACTTGGGTGAGTTTATCTCGTTTGTAGGTACCATGGCAAAATATATCAATGGCATAATAAATATTGTGGTATACTCTAGCAGACACGATGACAACTAACTTCGCATACCCGAAGGTGTAATCAAGAGAAACAAAATTATTCTACCAATACTAACTACTTGACCTCATAATTGTCATATCCATGTTAGATGATCATGCATAATTCTTATGCATAAATTCATGCATTTTCATGCATGAACATATGCGATAATTGATTAAAAATGCTTGTTTGTGAAGGTTTTCACATTTTTATTAAAATTGAATTTGAGCAAATTTGTGCCTTGTTGGAGTAATTAGGAGAGAATAATTAAGTTTTTAGAAATTACTTTTTAAAAGAGAGGCTTTTTGAAAATATTAAAAATTTATCAGACTCTTTTTAAAATAATTTCTCAAAACCTAATTACACACTATAAATAGAATCTTTGAGGTTAGAGAAAAATATTTTTCTCTGTGTAGCCTGTGCCCCCCCTCTCTCTCTTCTCTCTCCTCTCTGCCTCCCTTTCTTCGTTTCTCCCCCTTGTTTGATCGACTGGTTGCCTACCTCTTTCTTCCTGCTTCTTATGCTTTTACTCCTTCTTTCAAAACCTCGTTGTTGTTGGCTCCTCGCATCTCCTCTATCGAAGAGAGAGAGCAAAGTTTGTTTGGTTGCAAAGGTAAAAACCAATTTCTTTGTCTTCTCCCTTCCCCGTAGTTTTTAAGACCAAGGCATGCATTGTTTTTAATTGTTATTCATTCACATTGCATATAGCATGATTCAAGCATGATTTAATTTTATTTTCAGCATATCATTCGGTGTTTATCATTATGGAAAAGAAGAAAAGAAAAAAATAATAAAAAATAATAAAATTATCATTTTTTCTTGGATTGCATGTAAGTAGATAATCATAAGTTTAGTTTAATTTCTAATTTTGACTCACATTATTTGTTGTTTCTTTTAGTTAATTAGTTTAATTTTAGGAATTAGTTTAATTAGAAATAACTTAGAATAATCATAGTAACTAAATAATGTTTTTTTAGTCTCTATGTTTTTCTTTATTTTAATCTTTTTATGTTCATAGAGCTGACATTTTTTTTAGTTATTAACAAATTAATTAGTTGTTTATTTTTTAATTAGTTTGCGTTAACATGTTAAATTAATTTAGTTGATTGATTCTTGTGAGTTGTCTTGATTATAGAATAGTCGGATTATTTGTTCAACAAAGTAGAATAGATAGTTAATTGTTTCTTTTACTTATTTATTTCAGCAAATTAGAGTAGAAATAATTCTTGTGTTCAATAATTAGTTTAGTTTATTTAAATTTTCAGAATTTATATTTTCAGTATTTAGATCTTAATTTCATTGTTATTTATTGATTATAGTTTTTCTGGATAGAATTAGCTTAGCTGATTTAGGTAGTCTTAAATTCCTGTAATTAGTTAGTTTTAATTCCATGTTAAATCTATATTTTTTTTCAGCAATTCAATTAGTTTAAATTTAGTTTATGTCATTAGAATAGTTAAAAATTAGTTAGTTAATTTAATTTAGTTTACTTACATTAGCCAATTTTATATTCTTGCACTTAAATTATCAATTTTTGTAGATAGGTTTATTTATTTATTAATTAGTCAATTGTTATTTTTTAAAATTCAGTTAGGAAAGTATTTCAGGTGAAATTAGTTTATTTCATTATGGTTCATGTTTTTTTTTTGATAATTAGTTAATTAGCTTAATTTCTTTCTTGTTATTTGTTTTTAGTTAATTCCATAATTTGTTTCTTCTTAAGCAGTTAATTAGCTATGTTAATTTGTCCTCTAGCTAGTTTGATTCATAGTTATTTCATCTTATAGAATTAGTTATGTTATTTTGTCTTTTAGTGTAATGTATTTCATACTTATTTAGTGTTTTTGTGATTTTTCTTAAAACTAACACTTGAATTTCTCATAGTTTTCTTTCATATTTTTGTGTTTTGTCTGTTTCTTTTTACAGAAGAACATTTAGACTTACAGTGAGCCCCAAAATGAGCCTTCGAAGAGCCCTCTGAGGTTTCGAAAAGGTTCTCTCAAAAGGCCTCTCAGAGCACCTGAGGGAGCCCTTATAAAGATCATAACCATTTAAGGAAAGAACAAGAAGCTCAAGCATAAAAGAATATTTTTCCTCTTTATTTTAGATTAAGATTTTTATTATTTTTTATTAATTTAAGTCTATAATAAAATCATTTATTATTCTTTTGTAAGCCCTCCGTTATTTCATGAGACTTGGGAGATGATGAAAGATCTTCTCCGAAAGTGCCCCCACCACTAGGTGCCCCATTGGCAACTTGCACAATACTTTTACGATGGCTTGACTGAGAAAGATAGGTAGATGGTTGATTCTTCGTGTGGGCGCACGTTCATGCTCAAGAGCGATGATGAGGCATGAGCCATATTCGAAATGCTATGTGAAAATTATATGCACCATGCTCTGTCCTCAAGGCTTGATAGGACCATATCTGTTCCTGGTGGTCCTAAAAAGGGAGGAATTTATGAAGTTGGGTCCGAACATGAATTGCAAATCAAAGTGGACCAGTTGACTAGGAAAGTTGATCAATTACTGGCCAATCCAGCTTCATTGAATCATGTAGAAAAAGTATGTGAGCTATGCGCTATCCCTGCATACTATGTTTCAGACTGTCTAGCAGTGCCACTCTATCCTAAATTCGTTCAGGAGCAAGTAAAGGTTGCCCAAAGTTTCGTCAGACCGGTGCACAATCCATACGCACCCACCTATAACCCGAGATGACGAAACCACCCCAACTTTGCGTGGAGCAATCCATAAGCCACACCCCATCTGTCTTCCCAGACATAACACATACCATATAACTTCTCACAAGGTTACCCACGTCCCACATTCCCTCAGGCCCCTCCCCAGCTTAGCTTGCCTTCTCCTCAAGAGCCCACATCAAGTTAATCTTTTTAGGAAAAGCTTCTCGAGGCCTTCTCTGACATCAAGGCCAACCTCAGTTTTCATATGCAGTCGATAGCGAAGCTAGAAACCCATATGGGATAGTTGGCTGAGGCATTGAGCAAGCGAAGCGAAGGAAGCCTCTCAAGTCAGTCTGTTGTCAACCCAAGGGGTAAAGAACCCATGTACCATGACTTACATCTTACAGAGTCTTATCAAGCCCACATCAAGTTAATTAACTCCTAATCTAATTAAACTATAAATTAGAAACTTGTAAACTAAACAAAATACTGAACAACACATGGCAAGCTCTAAAATATGCATTTTTTTTTATATTTTCAATTTTAAAGTAGTTTTTTAAAAACATGGATAAGAATGAGTTTTTAATGCAATTTGTCACTGGATCATGCATAAAATAGTATAAATAAAATGCAAAATATATGCATGATCATTAGATAATTTCAATTATTATGATATCTATTTGATTTTCATGTTATATCCATTGTTAGTTGATAATGCGTTGCAATATTTATGGATAATTACTTTTTTATGCATCTATACTGCTCACAAAACTACTAAACTATGAAACCATGATAGCATGATAGCATGATAGCATGATAGCATGATAGCATGATATGACATTCATGATTGATGCTTTGTAATATTCATTATGCACAAGAATGTAGATTTTCTTATCTGCTCGCAATAGTTTGACCCCGTTTCATGGGGTGCTAGAGATGATTGAAGAAGCAGTGCGTGGGCGCGATGTAGCATCACGACCATAAACCATCTTTTCTAACTGTCTTGGTGGTCCTAGGACTACTTTTGGGTGTCTCAATTTATTTGAGATATTTTTGTTTATCTTGCAAATTTTGTATTTCCAGTTCTAAACTAATATTATGAATTTAAAATGAAATTTGTTTTGTTTCTTATTATGTTAGTAGGGATGGATCAGGTTCTGACCAAATTAGGTTTAGCCTAGTTCAATTATTTCATTTCTATAACTCGCTAGAATTGTCCATCTTTTTAAACCCAACTATATCCGTTGTGCTATTTCTGGATCTCTATTTTAAAAAAAATGGGTTACATTTTCATATATTCTAGGTTGGGAATTTTAGAGCATTACAACTGGCCTCTCCACCACATTGCATCATCACACCGTTATTCATTCATCACCTGTATCTCCATAAAATGGGGTCAGACTCTTTTGAGTAGGTAAGTTTAAACTATTAACAAAATATTGTATATGATAGAATATTCATCCTAGTTATAATATCACAGTTCAATAATATCATCATATTATGATATAACAGAATAAAGAGCAAACACAGATCTTAACATTAATGTAAATAGCAACAAGTATCTCAATATCAATGCAGATAACAATTATGCATCTTAACAATAAAACATAAATAACATTTCATGAGTCTATTGATATCTTGTTTTTCTTTCTTAACATCCTTAGGTACTCGGGTATAATCCACATATCTGATGAGGTCACAACGAGTATTTATTATGCTATATAATTTATTTTTCTAAAGTGCCTAACAGACCAGATATCCAATGTGGGTGATCCATAGACGAGAGAATTCCCGCAAAGGCTGAAAGTTTAGTAAGGATTGCAATCCAGAACTATCTAGAATAGTAGGGGTGTATCACTTAGGACACATGGATAACCTTGGCCTCCCTAACATTGAGTGACTAGAGACTAAACAAACTCTATTTGTAACACCCCAAAATTTTTATCCAAAAATTTATATATTTTTTTGAAATAGTTTTATAAATTACAGCAAAAATTTGAACAAGATAAAAGCTTTGGAGTATTATATATCAATCACATCCTTTTTAAATATACTTTAATTTTAAAATTGAACATTCACAATTAATTAAATATCCATTACAACTTTGAATTAATAATGACAAAGTCTTTTTAAATTAAATAAATATCAGAGTCTTTGAGCACTTGTCAATGCTCACAATCCAAAACAAAATCCAAAAATGAGAAAGGTCTGGCTCCGTCCCTGTCGCAACCTCCCGCCATCACATGGTTATCTACTCACTACCTGAAAACATTAAATAATAATAGGGTCAAACAATTATGTCATCAGTAGAGCAGAGTTATTTAATACATATAAATTAAAACACAAATGCAATTTATCTTTAATTAGGTTTCCTTTTTTAGATAATGCATGCCATGCTTAACTAAATGCGCAATCACTTTATGTTTCAGTTCTTAGCTTTGTGGGTACTAGCACAAGCTTAAACCTAGAATAGGGTCATGGCGTAGGCAGTGTTTTCATACAATTATGTCTTTGGCTTGGCTAGATACCTTTCACTAGTCTACAGGTGAAGGACGAGCATATTGAGAGAACACTCCCAACATCGTCATCTCGATGCATCAATTTTTCACTCAAGAGTTTTTATCCTCTATGCTGCAGTCTAATACAGAGGGTTTTCCTATCTTCGTGGTTGAAGAGGAACAACTTTTTGTGCTCAAAATAGTGTCTACAAAGCTGAAAGTATTACTTGCCCTCTGCTTGCAAGCATCGATTTTTAGCATTATATGGTTAAACTTTTAAATTTATTAATTCTATGCAACACACACTTATGAATCCAATTAAGGTATTAGGCCTCTTTCGAGCCCATGGATGCACATTTTTATAAATACATACTTCTTGTATCATTGCATAATATGTTTCTTTTGTTTTGGCTTAGGCATGCATTCATCATGAAGCAATGATTATAACAATTAAATGCATCCAACTATTCGTATTATGATATATATGTCATTCATTTTAATGTCAACATTTATGAACAATTAAACATTTGTATTTGATCACAAGTCAGACTCTATTCGTCTCGTTCATTAGTGAATGACTACAAAGGAAAGTTAGTGCATGAGCACTTCATTCAATTTGTGCCTCATATTAGGCACTTAGTTCTTACATAAAAATTATCTCAATAGTTCATATGCATCATGATGCCTACTCGCAAAATCATACTCGAAAGTCGTATAAAAATTACATGTATTTGCAAATTGAGCCTTTAATCAGTTTAAAACCCGTTAGACCTTAATTATGTCTTACTGTTATAACTATCACAAAAAAATCACATTCATTGGATAGAGCTACAATTTTTACAAGTAGATAATTTTGTTAGCTTTCCGATGTCATAAACTATTCATAAAAATTCCTCCGGATGAGGGAGATATAGCCAGTTTAGTGCACGCCTACACTTTTCTATTCTGATTACCATAGATTAGTGCTCACTTTGAGAACAGATCTCACAATTTCACAGATTGTATGAAATTATGTTAGCTTTCCAATGCAATAAACTGTTTATAAAAACTCTTCTGAATGAGAAAAATATGAATGATTTACCCATCGGGTGTCAAGTTAAAACTATATAATAGCGGATTATATGCATTCGGGTGAGCAAAAATAGGCCACCTGAATTCATATTTTCATTTTTTTCACATGAACTCATCAAATAAAATGTTACAAATATCAATATTTGATTATTACATAATCCATCATAGAAAAATCCTATTTTGTAGCCGTTAGGCTGAAAAATTGATGCATCTTTTCAAACACTATTTCTTCATCAATAATTTCAGTATTTTCACAGTTTCAAGCATAGAGATGCATACTTTTCCATGACAAAAATAAAAAAATCATGATAAATAGCATGCCGCATGCATAAGAACATTAGATCACAATTTCTAATTAAGATTTTGTAAGAAAGCAATAAATTTTACCCTACTTTAATTCAAATATGGTTTTTGCTTCTGAAAACTCATAATGCATGATATACATAAATTTATTTGTTTCTTTTTCAAGTAGATCGATCTCTCTATGGGATGAACTGATTTTTTTCTAGAAAAATCAAATTAAACCCCTCTTTACTAATCCGAATCAAATTTTATGATGACTTCTCTTTTTGATAACTTGATAATTCGAATCCGGGCTAATCGGCTAAGCCCAATTTACCCATATTTGAACCCCATAGTCGTCTTGCATAATTTTCTATAGGGTTTAATTTATGGTTTCCATCACATGTATAGGCGTGAGAGGGGTTTTCTTCTAATAACAATCCATATTTTAATTTTGACAAATCCAATACCAATCTCACACATGGGGGTTTGGTATTGTTATCATCGCAAAATTTTTCCCCCTCCCTCTGCGAGAGTGAGAGAAACGATTCTGCGAGTCAAACTCGACCAAAGTTTTTGAAAATTGGTTTTGAAAATTACTCGCCTTTGTTTTAAAAATTTGCGAGAAAATTCCGTGGAATGAGATCCGCCTGTCGGTACGAGGTTCAACCGTTCATGGCGCCTTTACCAGGGGTAATTAAACCAATGATCAAATGTGTGCTTTGACTAAGTTAAATTATTTAAATTATGCTCTATTTTCTTAGAATGCACAGAGAATCAGGCATGTGCTATGAAATTTTGAGAAGATGCAAGTTTGAGAAAATATGATGTTTACCTTAGAAAATTGAAATGTACTTGGAAAATGATTGGAAAAGTACTTGAAAATTGAATTACTGGGAAAATCATTGAATTTCATTAGAAATCGAAAATTGAATTGGAAAATGAATTCTTAGGAAAACTTGGACTTTGGGAAAATTGATTTTGAGATTTGGATTGCCTTTATGAGGAAATGGATTTGAGAATCTTGAGAAAATCAAGAAAGCTCATTAAAAAATGATTTTTGAAATAGAAAATGGATTCTTAGGAAAATTAGATCTTTAAGAAAACCGATTTTGAGACTTGAAAATGGAATTAAGAATGTGAAAATCTTAGAAAATCATGATTTTGAACTTGAGAAACACTTTGAAATCTCATCCGAAAACTTAGAGTTCTGAGAAAATTAGATCTTGAGAAAGACTTGGAAGTTCTTGAGAAAACTGATTTTTCTGAAATAGAATTGGGAAATGATTTTGAAAATGATGCAAATTGAATGAATGAATATGAATTTGAAAGATATTTCATTGAGGAATTGAGAAAATCCTTTTGAAACTTTGAGAAATGCAGTGCATTTTTGAAGTTAGCCTAAGGGTGTAGGCTGAATGTCGCTAATACGAAGATCATAAATCTTGGTTTTTTTCGTATTCTGACTATGGCCATAAATACGAATCCCACCAAGTTTATAAACTCCATAAGAGCTTGTGCACGTGACATTCGTGTCAACCATAGTGGATTGGGAAAATATGCATATCCATCATACATCAGATATTGATTTTTTCAGAAATTAAGCTATATACAATGCAGTCCTATTCTATGCATGAAAGTAACTCTTATTCCGAATTATTACAACTCGATATTACATTGAATTGAAATAAAAGAATAAAAGCCAATTATTCTTCTTAGATGTTCCTGCAAAACTAGAAAACATATTAGCACAGAAATGTAGGTTTTTCTGAATTTATCCGAAAATATTGGAAATTATCAGATATTATTCAAATATAAACCCAGAATCATACCTCCTTTGATATAAACATGAGAAATAATGAATAAATTTCAAAAATAAACTTGAAAATTCGAAATTAGGGTAAAATTACCAAAATGCCTCTGATGATTTTGAAATCAGGGTTTTCTGAAAGAATTTTTTGTAAAATTTAGAATTTTGAAAATCAAATGAAATAAATCAAACACAATATGATGAAATATGATGACATGTATGAAAATTTATGGAATTAACAATTGAAATTTCAAAATTTAGGTTAAAATAACCAAAATGCCCCTGATAACAAGACTATGGCCTTAAAACCAGGGTTTTCTGAAATAAATTTTGCAAAAATGATAAATTGAAATGCAAATGACATGAAAATTAACCCTAACATGACATAACATGCTTATTTACATGCTAAAAACCCTAAAATGGAGAAAATATCATAAAATATCAAATTTAACTCGATTTTCGCCTCTGAATTTAAAAATAAACTAACATACAAAGCAAATGAACTTGGAAATGATCCAAATTTGGCATGTACACCTAGAATAACCCTAAAAACAGAATGGAGCTTGAAAATCTATTTTTTTGTTATTTTCGTAATATAGAAAATAGCTAAAAATCCTAAAAAATCAGAATTTTTCCTAAAATGTTGATTCTAAATAGGATTTCGGATATCAAACTTCCATAAAAATTTCCCAAATTTTATGAGGTGACATAGGTCAGTTAGGAAAAGATTTTTTCCTTTTACACTTTCTGGTTTTGACCTATGGTCGGAGCTGAACAGCTCCGGCAAGTCGGATCAGAATCCGACGACTCTAGGATTTAAGGCAGACAGACAGATTTCTGGAGAAATTATAGGAAAAATAGAAGGCAGATGGGAAAATGGATGAAATTGTGGAAAAATATCCCTGAAAAACGAAGTCAAATTTCATGTTTTTACAACATTGAGATTCGAGTTACGGTTTGGAAATGAGCACACTATTATCAGAAACCTGGATCTCTGGAATTCTCAGGCATGAGAATCTGTGAGACAGAAAAGATAAATCCGGGAGAAATACTTGGATAATCCCCAAAATTCCCAAATTTTGGGAAATGACAGGGGAATGGGTTAGGAATATCTTTCATGTCGAAAGTTTTGATAGACGACTTATGGATTGAACAAACACAACACATTAGGGTCGGTCTATACCCTGACAAGGAAAAATCGAGGTTTTCCCAGGGGTATGAAAAAATCGCTTTTTAATAGAGGTCAAATCTACTTATAAAAATCCCAAAATTTTCAGACAATTAGTAGATTCCACCTTGAATCTACTATAATTTTTAGGGGGAGATTCAGATCTGAGCTGACTTTGAGCTAGAATAAAGGTCAGTAATACTGAGATGAACTAAAATCAAAGCTCAAACACTAGCTCAACTGACTGAACTCAGCTCAATTTTAGCTGAAAGAGCCGAAACAGGCTAAAATGGGCTCCTTGACACTTGGAAATGGTTTTGAACTGAAACTGGAGCACTCAAACTTTTGGTGAGCTCAAGTTAGACTATGGGGAATATGACTGACTGTAAATGACTGACTCGAAGACAATTGGCTTGAATTTGAGTGAGAAATGAGCTCATTTATGAAGAAATGAGCCCATTTTGACAAGAATGGTCAGAAATGAAAATGGTTTGTTCATTGTGAGCTTAGATGAGCTTGAAATGACTAATATTTTAACTGTTCTGAACTGACCAATGAGCCCGGTTGACTCCGACTGACTGGGGTCCGGGATGACCTAGGGGTAAAATGGTAATTTTCCTAATAAAAGTGAGTAAAATGGTAGTTTTCTAACACAAACTTGGGGTTGGACTCCTACATTGACCTAATAGAGTTGACACTACACAAGGAGGATTGTCTAAGCATGGATGAGGAAAATTTGGGGTGTTTACAGGTACAAGGTTAGTTTTGTTAAAAATCGAAATAAACTCGTGCCTACGAGTTCTGATTTACGTGTAGAAAATAGAACCCCCTACCTTTTTTTAAAATAGTGAATCTGATCACCGAAAGACCGGTTCTTCTATTGATACACCTCTTTTTTCGAACTATGGTTGCGGCCCTATGCTCAACCCCAATTTCCGTTGAGGTCTGGACCTCTTTGCTTTGTGAAAGAAGAAGAAAAATAGGAGAAAACCCAAAAGAAGAAAAAGAGAAAAGAGAGGAGAGAGAAGAGCTTTAAAAAAATCCAAAACAAGGGTCAATAAGGGAGGCATGAGCCCCTCCTTGGCTTTATATATCCTTCCCTTAGTCTTCTAAACTCTTTCCTAATTCTAACAAAAGAAATCTTAAACCTCTTTCCATTTTTCAAAAAAAAAAAAAATCTTAACTTATTTTTCACCATGTATTTTCTTACCTTTACTTATTATGTTACATAACTATATTATATCTTACATGAGATAATCCACATTAAGTAGACACACACACACACACACACACATCTCTCTCTCTCTCTCTCTCTCTCTCTCTCTATATATATATATATATATATATATATATATATATATATATATATATATATATATATATATATATATATATATATATTACATAAAACCTAAGTGGCTTATGGGGTCCACAAGCATTGGACACCCCCCCTAAATTTAGCTTGCTTACTAAATTTCAACCGAAGCTAGTTTTCTTTTCCTAGAGCTTGCTTAAATAGCAAGTATTTAACTTTTATTATTAGTATTTTTTTCTTTTCTTTCCTTATCTTATAAATAGATTCCAGCCATGGTCAAGGGACCCACTAGAGTGGGACGTCCCCTTTCCAAACTTACCAAAAAAAATTCAAATGAAATTTTATAAGTCTTGCTTCTTCTCTCTTAGCCTACCTAAATTAATTTAGAAAATTTTGACTTTCTTAGCCTCTTTGAGAAAATGGTTTTTGGCTAAATGAAAATCCAAATTTGATAAAACTCTAGAAATTAAAAGCAAAATCTAATGAGACTCCAAATTCAAATACACACTCAATTCAAATCCAAACTAATATTGAAATTCAAATTAAATTTTATTTAAGTTCAACTTAAATCCAGATTAAATCTGATTATAAATCAAAAACCCAATTCAGAATAAATTCTCAGCTTTAATTTTATTCTGAATCCTAATTAATGCTTGAATTATAATTTATTTCTCATCTCATTTTTAAATAATATTTTAGCCTTAAATTCACCGTTATTTCTCATAAAAATACCAAAAATTTGTAGGTCTTACACAATTTCTCTCATAATAAATGTTCAGAATGACATGTAGATGAATCTACACCTGTCTATGTCACTCGAGGTTGTACCACAAATATTCTCTAAGATATATTAAAGTGTGAATGGGTTATAGAGTTTTTTCTTAATTAATGCACATAATATTTCATGCACCTCAATCAATAAGGCAAACAGGGCTAAGCAGCCCAAGTACCCTCTTAGGGCAATAGCTGTGAGATGATGCTATTATATACCCAACCCAATCACGTTGTTCTTGCGCCTTTAGCCCATATGAGTAATTCATCGATGAAGACAAGTGAAATCATTAAAGGTGTTGATATATGCATATAGTATAATACGCCTTTACACATCTCATGGATTCTCAACAGACCCAAGCTCATACCTGAGCTATGAGATGAATGACATGGCTCACATGCATAATAGTATTACAATACAATAATAGAAACATCCACACACCATTGACACTGCAAACGTTCTTTGAACCATATGCTTAAATATCAACCATTTCAAAGTGCAAGTGGGTTCAAACATACATAGAACCTCATAGCTAACTTGTTTCACATTCAATCTCATTGCCAAAATGCATTTAGGTCATACAACATTTCATTGCATGCATTTACATCATACATCATATCATCACACACATTTACACTGTATTGAGTACTTAATCATGCACTTGCACCATTCATTAGTCTATTGCATGCATTTTCATCATATGACATGCTTAGCCATGTATTTGCATAACACATTAGCTCATTTCATGCATTCACATTATATCGTGCATTTAGTCATACAATTGCAACATGCCTATTGCATATTTAGTCATGCATGTACTTCATTCATTCGTTCATTGCATGCATTTACATCATATAGCATATTTACTCATGCATTCTCATCATATATTAGCCATTGCATGCATTTGCATCACATTGCATATTCAATTATGCATACATTAACTCATTGCATGCATTTACATTACATTGCATATTCAATCATGCATACATTAACTCACTACATGCATTTATCAAACATCATAGTTATATCTATCTATATCTATATCTATATCTATATCTATCTATCTATCTCTCTCTCTCTCTCTCTCTCTCTCTATATATATATATATATATATATATATATATATATATATATATATACAAACCACATACAAGGATATATTTTTCTACAACATTTTGTTTTCTTTTTTAAATGTTCTTTTTTTTTGCCAACAGCACGCCCAAACGAGCTCCCTGGGTCTAGGTCTAGTCTAAACCAAGGTCAGGTTCTAGTCTGATCATGAACCAGCATGGGTCAGATCTGACCTAAATCAAATTCAATGCAGGTCTGGTCTGATCCAGGCCAGCAACTAGTTGCACTAATATATATAAGTTTTTTTTCTTTTGTTTGTAGAAAAAAATTGCAACTTGAAACTAACTATGAACATGGTTTTTAAAATGGAAAAACACCTTTGAAAATTGAAATGCTTGAGAACTAACTAGGACTATGTAATAAAAATGAAACTCTATCATTAAAAATCGGAATACATGAGATTTAACTATGATCATGAATTAAAAATAAAAAACCACCATTGAAAAATTGAAATACATGATATTTAATTGTTAACAAGTATTAAGAATGGAAATCCACCATTAAAAACCAAAATACATGAGATTCAACTACGGACATGTATTAAAAATGAAAGTTTACTATTAAAAATTGAAATATAAGAGATTCAACCATGAACATGTATTAAAAATAGAAATCTACCATTAAAAATCGAAATACATGATATTCAACCATGAACGTGTATTAAAAATGAAAATATACCATTAAAAATTGCAATACATAAGATTCAACCATGAATATGTATTAAAAATATAAATCTACCATTAAAAATTGAAATACATGAGATTCAACCATGAACAAGTATTAAAAATGAAAATCTACCATTAAAAATCAAAATACATGAGATTCAACCATGATCATGTATTAAAAATGGAAATCTGAAGGGTTGAGATCAAGTCAAGCCCTCCTCTCAAAAATGTTTTTTTCAAGTAAAAACTACTTTTACAAGTTTTACAAAAATAAAACAATATTTTATATTTTATAAAAAGGTGTTATCCACTTTGGAATGAGCCTTGGGATCTTCTACCTAGGATCCTTGAAATATGCATGAGATGAAGATCCTCTCATGCATTTCCCAATGTGAACCCCACCCCATGTGCACATGGCATTGGGGAGGAGGGCTCCACATGGGAGGCCGAACCCCACTTGAGTGCTTTCCAAGGTTTCCTTGAAAACCAAATAGATATGGTTGGTCTAGTTCCAAACGAACCCCCACCTTGGGTTTGGGGTTGGATCCAATCCAATCCAACTCCAACCCAATTCTAATTCTTCTTAAATATGAATTATTTTTTTCTTTATATATATATATACATACATACATATATTTAATGGATCTCTATGTCCTTTCTCATTAGATCCCCAATTGGACTCAGATCCAATTGGTCAGAATCCAATCCAATAAGAATTAAAATAATCAATACATAGGAACTTTAATGCATATATGTTTTTCATTTGATTAAATTGCATATCTAACTATATTCTGATAGAGTGATTAACCATCTTAACCAATTTAATTCAACTATATAACTAATAATTTGATTTATAAAATAATTAAATCAATTATTCATAATTTATTTGTTAGATGACCTATTGCCAATTGTTCAAAAAACAAGCTGGAAAATAGAAGTTAAATCCCTAATCACTCATATAGGTCAATCAAACCAGAAATCAAAATTTCTCATTGATCAAGAATTTTCAATAACAATTCCATAAATTATATGGGTCTTACAGTTGAGAACAGAACTAACAGGCTCAATGTTCTGAATCCAATTCATTTGTAATACAAGGTAAGATCTTTACCCATGTGTGAGTGAGTACCGAGCTAGCATGTAGGACCATGTTGGACCGTACTTCAATATGTTTGTTAATCCATCTCCCATGGTGAGATCGATGGCATATTGAGTGCAAACAAATCCCACAATATTTGTGTGTGATTCGAACCCTATAAATAAAGCAAAAGGATTTTTTGCACATATGTGAATGCATACCGACAGTAATAGTTATATGCTTGATTTTTTAAGAGTAATTTCCAAAAGGATATATATAGCTTTATAAGAGTATCATGTGATATTCACATTCATGAATTTGCGTAGCATTTTAAAGACTACTATTTTCTTTATGAAAAAAAAAGAGAAAATGCCTCCATGTTTTATATGTGGCATAGATCTTTCATGTGTTTGCACACGCCTCACACACATAAATTTTGTAATGATTGATATATATATATATATATATATATATATATATATATATATATATATATATAAAATACTGAATACAAATTCACCCATGCATATGGGTGTGTTTGGAAACGGGCTTGGGTTTGCCCAACCCCAACCCATTTTCATTTCGTTCAGGGCATCCTAGTGGCATGGCTGGTTAGACGTGACCCATTTGGTTGGTCTGACCCACCAGCTGACCCATAACTAGGGCGCGTTGCACCCTGCTGGCACCATTGTTGTGGTTGCTGCATGTGGGCAGCAGGGCGCTACACGGTGCTGAATATAGCGGACCTATTCTACTACGACCAGAGAGCCGCAACAGTTGCTACACCCATAGAGGTGCAACAAGATGGGTCTGTCAAACCCAACCCACCTTACTTGGACTCAGGCAAATAGTGGGGTGCACCACCCTGCTGGCATGCCACAACCTTGGCTACAGTCCAAACAAAAGGATACAATAATATAAAATAAAGTATATATATATAATATAATTGGGAGCACACCTCCCATCTGTGACAGGTGCACGGTTTGACCGAAGGTTGTCCGACACAACCCAGTCTGTGTGTAAGAATATAAACACACACACACACACACACACACACACACACACACACACACACATATATATATATATATATATATATATATATATAAAACCTTTATATGTGCAGTAAAAAAAACTTCCTATTCAATTCACAAAACTTTTAATATTTGTGTGAAACACAAACTCTTAGTATGATTATTAATATGTTGAAAGGTCTTAAATTCACACATTTTAGTTACACTTGATCCGGAATATGTGGCTCAATTAGTAAAATGCAAGAGTTTCATTGTTTTGGCCACATGAGCACTTATGATATTTTGTGTGTACATTGCAAATCTGTATGGTGGTTTAGTGGGGTACTTTGTACACTTGTGTGTTTGCCCATAACTAAGCATGTGGTTAAAAGGGCCAACGGGGTACGATGCATACACCCAAGTTATTAAATTTAATAACTACAAGCACACAAACCTAAATAAATGCTTGATTGGCTTAAATGTAATAGTGCTTGATTCTGGCACTCGTTGGATACTGGTGGATGACTGTTTCAAATATTTGGGATCTATCATTCAAAAGTATGGAGAAATTGATGGAGATGTAAATCATAGGATAAAGGTTGGGTGGATGAAATGGAAAAGTGCAACTGGAGTGTTGTGCAGTCGTAGAATGCCATTGCGGTTGAAGAGAAAGTTTTATAAAATGACAATTAGGCCCACTTTACTAAAAGGTACGGAATGTTGGGCTGCCAAGAGACATCATATTCAAAAAATGAGTATAGCTGAGATGCGTATGCTTAGATGGATGTGTGAAAATACAATAAAATATAAGATTCGAAATGAGGAGATACGTAAGAAGGTAGGCGTTGCATCCAATGAAATAAGATGAGAGAGAATCGTTTACGGTGGTTTGGACATATTCAGCGAAGGCCTAATGATGCTCCAGTTAGAAGTATGGACAAATGGGAAAATATATTAGTTAAAAGAGGACGGGGTAGTCCTAAGAAGACTTGGATGGAGATGATAGAAAAGGATATGAATGCTTTGAACCTCACCGAGGACATGGCATTGGATAGAAATGATTGGAGGAGAAGGATTCATGTGGAAGACCCAGAATGATTTTCATTTTTGGTTCATATTGCCGACCTCGATTGTTTTGGGATGAAGACGTAGTTGTTGTTGTTGTTGTTGTATATTTATTGCATATAGATTAGATTAGTTTTAGTTTTATTATCTAAAAAATATATATATATAAAATAGTTTAGTTTAGCCATTTCCCTTGATTTAAACGTTGAATTGGATAGTAGTATTTTTTTATATAGTTAGTTCTTAAATTAAATTCACGTCAAGTGGTGTCTTTTATCAGAATTAGTTAGTTGCTTTCATTATATATACATTTGTTTAATTAAAATTCAAATTAGATTTAATCATGCTAGTTGATTAGGGTTTTATAATTTTTTTAGTTAGTTTTTGATTTTTGATGCTTAGATCTAATCTTTCTTGCTTATTTTCATTAATAAGTTAGTTTATTTATTAATCAAATCATGCCTTTGCTGCTTTTAGCATGTTGGATTAGTTTTGTTTAGTTTCAATTAATGTTAAATAGTATTTCATTACATTAGAAATCGATAGATAGAATAATCATTATTTAGTTTTTTTATTTATTCAACCAAATAGATTAAATTTATTTATTGTTTCCATCAGTTAGTTAAGTTTATTTCCATTCTTAGATGTTTTATTTCTTGTATTTAGATTAGGATTTAGTTGCTAATTTATTAAGTATCGTTTTTAGAGAGATTTAATTTTTAGTTGATTTAGATAATAATAGCTAATCCTTTTTAATTTGTGGTTTTTAAATTTCATGTTAATTTGTGTTTTTCTTTCCAGCAATTAGTTTAGTGTTATTCTTACATTAACGCCATTAGCTTAGTTTAATTGGAGTAATAAGCTTAGATTAATTTAAGTCTAGCTGATTCTTGTTTTCCAGTTTTCATTCGAGTAAGTTAGTTATTAATTAATTAGATTACATAGTTAGTTTTTGTTCCAGATTTGATGTCCATATATCATGTTTTATTCTTTGTCATTCGTTTGATTGTTAGTTATTAATCTTGTATTTAGTTTAATAGTTTGTTTTAGTTGATTCTTGTAATTCGGTTAGCATTTATTTTTTTATTGTTAGTTAGTTAACTTATTTTGTCATTTAGTGCTTTAGTTTGTTACATGTTAGTTCATAATTGTTACATATAGTTAGTTTGTTATTAGTAGTTAGATTCTTATTTTTTTTGTGATTTTTTTCATATTAACATTGATTTTTTGTCTAGTTTCTCTTTGTTCTATCGTGCTTTGTGATTTTTATTCTGCAGGTAAGTGGTTGGACGTGCGATAGGCCCTTAAAAGTATCCCTAAAAAGCCCTCTAAGGTCTCCTCAAAAGGCCTTTTGAGTCCTCAAGAGAGCCATTCATCAATCAATAAAGTTTGAGAACAAGCAAAAGAGGGAAGCCGTGAAGATAAAAAGGGACTAGAAGCTCAAGTGTTGAAGTCCCTTTTCTTTTATTTTTAGCTTAGGAATTATTCATTTATTCTGGGTGTGTAATAAGGCCACTTAACTTATTTTTATTTGTTTAAGCCCTCCACAGAGGGCCGCACTCTTAGTTAATTAATTAATTAATTTTTTTATTTTTAAGGCAATAAAGAGTAGATTAGTTTTCTGTGGAATACAAAGTGTTTCTCCCATTCCCTGAGATCGACCCAGATTCCACCACTCGTGCAAGCCGATTTTTAGTATTTGGTGTCTAGCTTTCACACTATTTTTATTGAAAATATTACTTTAAAATTCTATTTTAAAAACTTACACCACTTATCATCAATGAACAAGTTCGGGCAGTGGCGCTCCAAGATCTAAAATTTGGTGGTATAGTCCACCAAACTCATGTTCCTCTAAACCAGCTTGAGGAATTATTGTTGTATACGCTCCCAGACATAGGCAGGGAAGTATGCTTCTAGGAATTCTTTTCTGAATGTCTCCCAGGGGATGTCCTCCACTCCAGCGTACTTCACCCATCGTAGGGTGTCCCACCATTTCTTGGCATCACCCTTCCGTTGATATGTGCCAAAGTCAGTTTGCCTGTCCTCGAGCAAGACAAGATGCAGAACGTTCTCTTAGTCTCCTCGACCCAGCTCTCAGCTACCTCTAGGTTGGCCTTCTAAGAGAAGATTGGTGGATCTAACATCTGAGACATCTCAAACGTGACAACGCTGAGGTTTAGAGTGACCGCGGTAGGATGAACACATGTCATCTATTGTGCCACCTATGTCTGGACGTGTGTGGTTATTGTCATCACCAGAATGTTGAGGGAACTCGCAATAAAATCCCTATGCTCCTGCTAGTCAACGAGAGCACCAGAAGTCAAAGATTGGGTATTGGTATATATATAAAATATTACAAATTATCAGAATATGTACCTGATCAGACCTAACCCCCTTAGGATTGATCCCTATAAAACACAACCATATAATCACATAAATTTCTTAATTTATGCATAAGGAATTAAATTAAGCTATCCCTACGATCAACAACATGAAAATTAAACAATTTCATAAAAGTAAGGATAAAAATACTAGGTAGCTCTTACCAGTGATAGAGACTACTCTGAAGTATGAGTTGTGACTTTCTGACAAATTTTGATAGGGCTCAAATACCAAAAGACAATTTGGTAAACAAAAACAGTTCAAATGCAAGATTTTGTGGTTTGACTTTGATACCAACTCTGTAACGACCCCAACTCATCTCTGTTGAAAAGTAATTTTTTTTAAAAGATAATTTCGGAAACCAAAACCCAAGAATTCAGGGCCTCACAGATTTAACCAAATTCCAAACCATAAGAGATCTTTACACTGAACCAACCAATCAAAACAACTAACTTTATTAATCAATAATCAAAGTCTGAGAACAGAAGTAAGTTAAAGTTTAAAATTCTAGAGCCACACTGTCCAAGAATAACAAAAGTCACGTAGTCTTGTAGGCTCTCTGTGGCAGTTGTCCTCATCACTAAGCTCCAGATCCTATAAAAAATATAGGGAGTATTGGGTAAGAATAAAAAATTCTTTGTACGAATTCCTCTAAAAATTCAAATAGCCAAGCAAAAGCATAAATCAAATTCATGCAAGTTTTCAGAGGAACATAACTACAACAAGCTCATACTTTAATTACCATTTAAGCATTTAAAAGCAATTATCATGCAATAACAATATCTCACATGAAACAGAATAAATAAGAATGCATGAACTAATATAGAACAATAAATAAGAATGATTTTAATGCACATGCATAAATAAATTATTAAGTTATTATCAGAGTTCTCTATTACATGCATGTCTCTATTAAATGCACACAAGTTTAGTTTCACTTTTCATTAAACCCGCAGATACTCAAAATGGGCACCATAATTCCTGATGTAAAACCCATAAATTTTTTATGTTTTACGAGAAATAACATTGAATTAAGGCTAAAATATTATTGAAAATTAAGATAAAAATTAAATTATAATTAGAGCATTTATCAGGATTCAGAATAAAATCCAAGTTAAAAATTTATTCTGAAACAAGGTTTTGATTTTTAATTGGATTTAAATTTGAATTCAGATTTAATAAATATGTCTTGAATACTATAATTAGATTTGAGTTTGATTCGAATCTAAATTAAAACTTAATTGAATGTTAATTCAAGTTTAGAATAATACAATAATTTGTATATTTTATGGAAATTGAATTTGGAACCTTCGATTGAATCTAGAAATAACACCTGTGAATTCTTTAGGATATTTTTAATGAATAAAATAATAATAATGATGAATTTTATAAGAAAGAAGTATACACATATAAATTAGTCTAAAATAAAATATAAGAAATATGCTATAAAAAATTAAAGTTGATTCGAGTTGATTTAAGTGAAATTCGCATTTAGAATCAAATTTTTGAAAAAGATAAAATTTAATAAAATAACTGATAAATTTTATTGAAATAAAGTCAAATGGGATTTCAGACGAATTTAGGATAACTTGATATGTATATAATGTGAATTCAGTAAATTTGAATTTAGTTTAAAATCTAATCTACAAAACCAAAATGAAATCAAATATTTAAAACGACAACAGGTCCTGCCGACCTTGGTAGAAATCATTTTCGAAATGCATTTTTGAAAAAATGATATTTTTAAAAGATAAATTTCATAATGATAATTTGACTTAAGTATTGTTCTATAGGGTTCATGGGATTTATAAAAAAATGTTTAAGTGTATGAAAAAAATATCCTACACGCCCCAGGGTCTCATCAACCCTATTGAGTTCGAATTTTTTAGAAATTATTTCTAAGAAAATTTGAATTTACCCTTAAAGGATAAATTTAAATAAATAATTTAGTTATATGAAAATTCAAAAATTTATTAATGGAATTTAATAAGGTGTAGACTTAACTTAAATTTCATTTATTAACATTTCATATAAATTTGCATTTTCATTTATGAAAGATTTCATTTAAATTTAATTTGAATTAAATTAGAATTTCATGGAATAAATTTCAAATAATTAACCAAATTTCATAAAATGGTAGGAGTCCATAGGTGGATCATCCCATCCTATGTGGCATCCTAAATTAAACTTTAAATTATAATAAAGAAAAATAAACTTTAAAAACAAGTAAAATTAAAACTTACCAAAAAAAATTTAAAAGTGGCAAATAAGTCAAAGTTTCCTTTTTTCAAAAACTAAGCCCATAAGGGGGGGGGGGGGCACCATCCTTAGAGAAGTCTAAAAAAGTCCAGCAAGGGTATTCTATGCAATTCTAGAGCTTAGTCAAAAACGCGTGGGGCCCTCTAGGGCTGGCATTTTTGGCTTTGAAAGGTCAAAGAAAAATTTAGGAAAGATGTTATAGGCCCATTGAATTACCATTTAGCTTAAATATGCATGTATGACCCTTTAACATAGTGGTTTGAAATAGTATAATTCATTGCACATTATATTATTTATTTTTAGGAAATTTTTGAATTAGGCGTGTAGAGGAGTGCATGCATTCACTAATTAACATTGCATAATAAGTAGATTAGATAGTAGATTATATTTCATTCTTTATTTGCATTTTATTATGTTCTTCAATGTTAAGTAGGTCCCACCTAGGGGATGGCTCATATGACATAGCATTTAGGTTAGCTTAGTCAGGTAAGTGGGATAAGTGTATGTGCTCCTTTATGTTTTGCATATTTTGTTTTTATTAATGGGTAGGTTTTCATGCTGACCTTAGGTTGCTCTCACCTTAGAGAGCATCAATGTTAGTTTAAGTATGTTCATATAATCTCATGGTGTATTTACTTGTTGTTAAAGTAAGTAAGTCTTTTACAATAACTTAGGTTTTGCTTTGTTAGATTTAACTTAATGTCTAGCATAATTAATTCTGATTAATAGTGTAGAGTGTAGATCTGTTATTGCATAAGCCTAAATTCAGTAGTGCATGAACTGAATGCATTTCATTTGAACTTTGGAACTCGATTTTTTAGTCATTTGCACACGTCATTTTATTTGCAATTTTTAAAGTTTTTTCTGAAAATTTACTTCTATTCTCTTTATCCACGTGTTTATTGTTTGCAAACCAAATTTCAACTCATTCGGTGTTGATTTGGTTGGATTTTTAAACGTTTTTCAAAAACCGGTTTTTTAAAAGTTCAAATTTGAGAGAGGCGAATTTCCAGATTTTGATTGATCTTAAAACGCTTATATCTGGAGCTTCCAGATGAATTTTTTAAATCTGTAAAAAAGGTCAAATTTTTGCACGTGTTTTGTATCCAACAAAATAAAATTTAGAATTTTTGGATCTGTGATGGCTCTTCAAATTTCTTATTTTTAAAAGTCTGTTAGAGAGTCATTCGTGCACTATCGCGAGGGCAAAACCGACATTTCACTAACCAATTAATTTTCTATAGTTTTTTGCATGTTTTGTAGTTAGATTTCAGAGCTTAGCATAATTAGTTTAGATTAAATTAATTATTTTTATTATAATTCATATTTTAGTTTAGTTTTATTTTAATTACAAAGTAGTAATAGTTGCTATTTTTTTTAGAATTAGTTCTAGTGTAATTTTTGAATTAATCATCATAATTTTATTTACTGACTTAGTATTTTTTTTTTATAGGTTAACAAGCATATTGCAGGTCAAAAAGGTGCATTTATGTTAAGAGTGCGAATGCATATATGGTGAAAAGACAAAAATGCCTATATAGACTTGAAGGAGTGCTTGAGCAACATAGTTTAGATTTTTGTAATTTCTTTAGTTAATTCATAGTTAGTGTAACTTGTAGTTGTAGGCATCTTTCAATATTAATAAAGTGAAATATTTAGATTTAATTTTGAATATGATCCTGTTCCTTGTGGATTTGACCCGTACTTGCCACTATTGTGGAAAGTCAGTTTGCATTTATTTGGTTGTCAATTTTCCAAGTTTTTATTGAAAACATCTTTTTAAAAATCCCATTGCAAAAGTACAACCAATAATATTCATTTGCATGATCATACATAACCAGTAAACACTTTTTCCATTCATATGCACTAAAAACTAGGCACCCACAGGATACTGAACATAACAATTGAGTCATAGCTATGCTACCGCAAAGCGCAGGGCATCAATAGCATACTGTTGGCAGCATGTTTCTCATGCATAAACATGCAGCCAATGGCAGTAGACAACGGACAATGTTGCACCTAAATCTATAGCATCAGTCTCCTTATAATAGCCCAACGAAAGCTGGATAAATCACATTTTTAATGCATATATATGCAGAAGAATAACATGCTAGAAATATACTCTACTGATGCATGATTACGTAAAGAAATAACATGTTGGAAACTACATGATTGTTGCATGTTTATGCCAACACTCAAAAGGGAAACAATATGCTGGGAAAAAGAAACATTAGGCTGGTGCACGACCATACCAATAGTCAAAAGAGAAATCAACATGCTGGACAGTCGGCTAAATACACATCGATACACACCTAGACTGATCTAAACCAGATTTGTCTACCTAGTGTGAATAGGAAGATCAGTTCGGACCTGCATATGCATATAACAAATCTGAACCAAAACTGCGTATGTATCATAGCACAGATTTGCCCAAAGAAAAAAAAAGTGACAGCCTGTCTAGATCTACATGTGTAAATAGTGTAGATCTGGACCAGATTTGCCTATATGCATGAGCAAAACAAATCTGATCCACGCGACAACTCAGAAATATGCTAAACAAGAAAATATTCAGCTCATAAAAAGTTTGGCAATTCCTAAAACCAAAACAGAATTTTAAGAACTCATGTGCCAATATCCAAACTAGATTTAAACATCCTAATGGTGTCCAATATGGTTTTAATATTCAACATTCATGACAACCTCAAAATAGCTTTACTAGAAAACATGGAAAGTGTTGGAAAAGTATAGAATAACACTGTTATTCATCTAAATAGAAAATCGATTCTACTATTTCTTCTTTCAGCCACTGATTCTAAGCATATGTAAACATGTCCGAATGACCATCTTAAAACACAACCATATGAGCAATTTATAAGACAGTTTTACAACATAGTTATTTCAGAAAAGAAAAGATTTAATAGCAGCAAAAAGGGGCCCATGACAGGTCTGGTTTGGATTAGATTTGATCCAAAACCAGACCCCAATAGTTCCCCTATATACCTAGCCAATCCCCACTTATATATATAATCTCTGCAACAAGCCCAGTAAGATTTGCATATATACAAAAAAAGAATCAACACATTTGAACCAGATCTGCGCACCTATGAAAGTATGTAGACTTGTTCAGATCTGTTCATGCACACAATAGGATAGATCTGTCCACATACGTAGTGGGACAGATCTATCCACATGCACAGTGGCAGATCATATTTTCTTTTTGAGTTCTTAAAATACACAGAACTAAGAAATATGTTGAAAATTAACTCACGGGACAGATTCAACTATAAGCACGAAATCAGAAAATCGAGTACATGCCAAAAAGGAAACAAGTGGCTGATTTAACAACATTATATATATATATATATATATATATATATATATATATATATATATATATATATATATATATATATATATATATATATATGCATGTGTGTATATTTCCGTTCAGATTTTCTCCTTTTTTCACTAAAATCTCACATAAACTAGATTTAGACTATTTTCCCCGTTCGAATCAAGAGAGGAACTCATACCATCTATTAGAGATGGAAGAGATCGAAAAAAGATTATGTCGCTGATCAGAAATGATATTCTTTTCCTTCTTTCCTTTCCTTTTCCTCTCTTTTCTCTTTCTCTCTCCCTCTTTTTCCTTCTTCCTTCTCTCTTTCTCTAGAAAACAAAATCTAGAGAGAGGGGCGAGTTAGACTCTTTTATAATTTTTTTTTGGGTTCTCTAAAGAGAGGATGGCATCCCTTCTAGAGTTTTCCATTTGGCTATAAGATAGAGTTTTTCTAATGTAGAACTCTATCTCTAACCTCCTCTTTCCATTTTAACTACTTTTATTCATTTGGTATTTTATTTTATTTTACTGTTTTACTTTAACCCAAATTTAGGCTCTTCTAGAATCCCTACATATTAGGTAGAGTTCCACAAATGTAGAACTCTACCATACCAAAATTAATTTTTTGAAATTAATTAATTTTTAATAATTAATTAATTAATTATTAAATAATACAATTTCAAAAAGTTTCAAAGGGTATCTTGCCCCTCGAAGAGTCTTCTTTACATGGATTTTAACTCAATTTAACCTTTATATTGAGTTTAAACCTTTAAATTGGTTTAAATACATATCAGATCCGATCTAATCCAAAACTGGTCACATCGAGGCAGATTATTTTTGAAAAAAATGCAATTTTAAGCCAACCGTAGCCCAAATTTAGAAAAATAAAATATCAATGTTTTTTGAATTTTGAGACGCATCTAATGATATATTACCTAAATTTTTCCTCTAAATTTTGCATGAATTTAATCCAAAATTTGCTTGATTTTAAAGGTTAAAAATAAAAAGTTTTATTAAATCTTAATTGGTTCATTCAGGTCTTGTCAATGGGTCCTGGGCCACACCAAGACTCAGCTGACGCCACCTAAAATCGAAAATTTTATCAACTTTACTAAAATACTTAGCCATTTTTTTTGAAATATTAGAATTTAACATAGTAGAAAAACACAAACATCTTAATTAACTAAAGCACTAAACCATTTTCAACCGAGTAAACATAAGAGCAAGCTATCTTAGTTGTATAGGCAGAAGAATCATATGGTTAAACCTGATAATCATACAACTTGACCTTGGCATTCTATGACAACTAGTTACTAGTTTTATTGATTTTCAATAAAAAAAGAAGTGGTATCTGTTTTTGGAAACGTCGAGTAACTGAGTCTAAATGTTGTGGTTAGTGCATTAAGAAAAAAATGGACAAACTCTTGGAGAAGATACACAAGCAAAAAATCTTCAACTCTTTTTGATCTGACATCATAGTGGGGCAATTAATAATAATTTTTTTTCTTTCACGTCTCCAGACTGCCTCTTCTGTGTTTCCAAAAATCTGCCAAAAAGTACCCAAGCAAATGGTTCCTTCCATTGTCGTTGTCGCCCAAGAATTTGATACTTCAACTATGACCAAAATCAAGTTTTGTTAGTGCTAAATAAGAAACAATCCATAAGGATTATAATATTCTTATCATGAGATTGCCTAACACGCTATTTACCCTAGTTCATGAATATCTTTAAGTAGATGCAAATCTTCTATGAGCTCAACGAGTTCAAATTAATTTCCATCACCGTAGAAAATTTTCACCATATGATAAAACTTGCAACAAAAATTCTTTTGTCACTGTTCATGACTTTTAATCATGAACGTTTTCCAGTTTTAGGCATCAAGCTAATGCAATGAAATTATCCTTTATAATAAGCTTTTTACAAGAAAGAGGACCTTTAAGCAGTTACCGAGCTTGAGAAAACAAATCAAGATACCAAGATTGTGTTATATATGTGGATCATATGATAGAATGGACTGTAATGCTTCTTTGATTTGCTAAAACTTTGTGTTGGTGATAGCAAGGCATTTTTTTCCTCTACTGCAACTTTAACAAAAGAAAAATTGGTAATATGAAACTAGTTGCAGCTTCACTATATTACTAGTCATTGTGTAAAGAAGGCCAACATCAAACATTCTGTCGTTGCTACAATACCATTACATAGTTTCTAGAATTTGATAGAGAATATTAGAGTTCATGATCCAAGTCATGTTGGCGTATATCACATAAACAAAACTGAAATGTAAATGCATACCTATAGATGTCATTAAAACAATGTGCGGGTGCTCGGCGTTCTCCTCAGTCGGCCGATGCCCACGATGAGCTCATGCCTTAGGTCAACGGTGAGCAGGACCCTGAACCTAGTAAATACCAGAATGTGGGCACTGTATAGGGTTAGGGGGCCGATTGCTCTCATTATACGTACAGCCCCCCTCTCCCTTTTATAAACGGAGCAGTGGGCAGTTACGTGAATGTGGTCTATCCACATTCATGCCCACTTAAAGCTATTAACTCTCCACTGTTAGCCATTAGCCCACTACTTGTAGTGTCAAACCAGGTCACCTGATGGGTTGTACTCAGACCCAACCAAAATTCCAACATTCTCCCACTTGACCCATTGACACTAAAAGTGTACTAAATCGAGGTTTATACTGTTATCTTAATTTAATGGGTTCACATGCTATTCTGTATCACAAAAATGAATCATATGAGTCATGGATTTAAACACCTCTTTATGAAATGTCATATTTCCATATACTACAATACAATTCATTATCAGTGCTTTAGCATGTTAAGATTACCTTTATGAATAGGTTGGTCTTTAACTCATTCTATTGGTCCTTTAATATTGTTATTCTACTATTCTCTCTAACCAAATGAGAAATCCTTTATGCAAAATCAATAATACACAATCACATTAATATTGTTATTATGCTATTCTCTCTAACCATATGAGAGATCTTTTATACAAAATCAACAATATACAAAGCCATAGAGAATCAATTCATTTTCACAAATGTGATCACATATAATGTATTATCATACATCAAAAGCAATAAAAAAGATCCATCCCCTTTACATGTTGGGAATACAATCCCAGTGCTAGCCCTTTAGTAAGAGGATCTACAATCATTGCCTTCGTCCCAATTGTATCAATATATATCAAATGATTCTCAGTCCTTTCTTTAGCAACAAAATATTTTTACTATATTTGTCGACACAAGGTTGAGCTCTTGTTGTTATTTGAGGACACGACTGCTTCATTATCACAAAAGATCTTTAGTGGTCACTCAATAGAGTCCACAATATCAAGACCCAATATGAAGTTTCTTATCCAAATGGCCTGAGATGAAGTCTCGTATAGAGCAATAAATTCAGCCTCTATGGTATGAGCAATAGTTGTAGACTGCTTTCCACTTCTCTATGAGACGACACCACCTGCTAATAGGAAGATGTATCTACTAGTGGATTTTTTACTGTCGAGACATCCTCCTAAGTCTGCATCAGAGTATTCAATAACCTCTAGGTGGTCAACATTTCTGTAGGTCAACATGTAGTCCTTCATTCCTTATAAATAATGTATGACCTTCTTTGTTTCCTTTCAGTGCGCAATACCTAGATTTGACTGATATCTACCAAGCATTTCTACAACAATTGCTATATCAGGTTGTATGCAGGTCTACGCTTACTGCAAACTCCCAACCGCTGAAGCATATGGAACAGTTATCATATGAGCCGTTTCATTACATCCCGAGGACGGTCCTTCAAGCTCAATTTATCTTCTTTCACTATGGGTGCCGAACCAGGAGAATAATTCTTCATCCCATATCTTTTAAGAACCTTATGAATATAGGATTTTTGAGAGAGGCCAAGGACACCCTTAGTTCTATCATGACGAATCTCGATTACAAGAACATATGTGGCCTCACCCATGTCCTTCATATCGAAATGATAGGAAAGAAAATCTTTTGTTTCATATAATAGACTCAAATCATTAGTTGCAAGAAGAATATCGTCAATATATAAAACCAAAATTATGAACTTACTCTCACTAGTCTTAATGTAAATGCACTGATCAACAATATTTTCATTGAATCCAAAGTTCATAATTACCTTATTGAACTTTTTATACCATTGAACTTCCTGCCATCATTCAATTATATTTATATTTTAATGACGGTCGACTATGTGTCCAAATGGGTCGAGGCTGTGGCCACCCGAATCAATGATCACAAAGAGGTGCATAGATTTATTAAGCACATCTTTAGTAGGTTTGGTGTCCTGAGAGATATGATTAGTGATAGAGGTGAGCACTTCAAGAATGTGCATATTCCTTCTTTATTCAGGAAGTATTCAGTATATCATTGAATTGCTACACCATACCATCCATAGACGAGTGGCCAGGTAGAGGTCTCTAACAGAGAGATCAAATGGATTCTTGAAAAGATAGTCAGGCCAGACCGAAAGGACTGGTCCCAGCTCCTAGACGATGCATTTTGGGCATACAAGACTGCTTTCAAGATTCCGATTGGCATGTCCCCTTATTTATTGGTCTTTGGAAAGCCATGTCGTCTCCTTATTGAATTGAAACATAGAGCATATTGGGTGATTAAAAAGTTTAATTTTGATATGGCCGAGGCTGACATAGAGCAGAAGCTTCAATTGAATGAGCTCAAGGAGTTGCGTCATGATGCATATGAGAGTGCCAAAATCTACAAGGCTAGAACTAAACATTTTCATGATAAGCATATTTTGAGGAAACAATTTGAGACTGGTCAGAAGGTTTGGCTTTTCGTGACTCCAACTATTTTCAGGGAAGTTGCAGTCTAGATGGGATGGCCCGTTTATAGTCCAGAAAGTCTTTTTGCATGGTGCCATTGATATCTTAGACCCACAAACGAGCAACAAGTTCAAGGTCAATGGGCAATGGTTGAAGCCCTACATTTCAGATGTCATTACTAGTCAGGACATCGAGGTCATTGACCTCATTGATGTGTGAGGCAGTGCGCAGTATATATATGTTGTACCATTAGTGTTTGGGCTGATTTCTTTTATAGTTTTTCATAGTCTTTTGCATATTTCCTTTTTTTTTTGGTTTCTGAGCATGCATGATAGATCATGTATACATTTCATTCTTTTTAGATATGATTTATGAGTTACAAGTGACTGGATAGATTTGATAGCACAGATCAGGTGACTTCTACTCCTTCCCTTGCATGCCTTTTGTTTCATAGTGTGCATTCATCTAGTTTCATATAAGTATGAGGGAGTGCCACTGAGGACAATGTCATTCAAGCATGGAGGAGGGTGTAGTTTGTACACCCAAATTTTTCTTTCTGTTCATATATTTGCACTGATAAAAACTCATAAAAATTAGGCTTTTAAGGAATGAGTTTTATCCTATATAAATGTTTTATATAATCTAACATTTTAGAGATTTTTTTAAGCCCCAATTTTTTTTTTCTGACACTAATCTAGAAAAATGTGATCACTTATATAGATTTCAAAGAAATGATGATAGATGAATGTTAGAGTTTTATTTTGAATCACAAGTATGAATATGCATATTTATTTTTGAAAAACTAAGCAAATAAACCACATTGAAAAGAATAACTCAAAAAGTGAAAAAAAACATATGTTTAGTTATTTGATGTCTTCATATTCCATAATAGATGGACTCAGAAACAAGTTGAAGTATTTCATTCCCATGTCGAAAAGGATAATAAAGGAAATCACTTCTTTATCTAAGTTAATATATGTGACCTATTTGGTTCGAACAAGTAGAGCCTGTGGAGTGTTTATACCTGGTGCCTTAAAGCCTTCTGGTTTGGGAGCTACCATTTCGAAAGCCTATTACATAGACTTTATAGAGAGCCTAAGGGATATTGACATTGCACATGACAAGAAGAAAGCTATACGTAAAACTATAAAAATAGAAGGTCTAGTGACAAGAGCAATTAAGTCAACGAGATACTTTGTATCTAGTGCCCTAAGGTCGTCTGGCTTGTGAGTCACTGACCCAAAGCTCATTACACGGGTCATGAAACCTGAAAATTTGTTATAGTGCTCAACTGAAAAAAAAAAGAAAAAAACTGGTAAAATTAAAAATTCAAAAAGAAAGAAAATCAAGAGCATAAAGATAAAGTTCACTGCTTAGAAATAATTTTTGAGAAACCTATGCAGAAAACATATAAGGATAAATAAACAATGATATGTGTGTATTGGATTTTCTAAGAATAAAGCATAAATGATTAGAATATTTAGAAACGTAAAAGAAAAAACTTTTATTTTGTGGTGACATGTAAATGCTCTAAATATGTTTTGAGAGTGTGATGACATGAAATATTTGTTTAAACAAACTCCTTAGTTGGCTAATGCCTCATGATGTTGGAATCTTTATGTATACATGACAAAGATGTTTGTGGGTATCATCACTACAAACCCTCGCGAGACCTTACACGTTCACTGGAGTAACCCAGGGGTTTAAAGGGCTTGTTGTATACGCCAAATACAACCGTGATTCCTACGAAAGTGAGTTAGGTTTTTGCTTTGCTTATTTTGCTTTTGCTTTTTGCTATTCAGGGTTAGTTTGCTCGAGGACTAGCAAATGATAAGCATGGGGAAATTTGATTATGCATAAATTCAGTATTTTATATACATATTTTTATGCATGATTCATTGAAAAAATGAATTAAAAACTCATTCTTGTCAATGTTTTTGAGAAACTGCTTTAAAATCAAAATAAAGATAAAATCGCCAATTCCAAACCTTTACTGCATTTTTACAATGTTTTAATTAGTTAGGATTTTTCAATTTGTAGTTTAATTAGTTTAGGAGTTTTCAACTAATATTTGATTTTGTTTAGGATTGTTCTCTTTCAGAAATACATTTGTAGGAGTAGGCTTTTTGAAATTTTCAAAAATTAATTAAACTTTTTAGAAAAAAAAAATTGTGTAACCAAGTTTGTTTTAGTATAAAAACTAATTTTCAAGGAGGGGGCATCTTTCTTTAGGGATTCACGTGAGCCCCTTCCTCCCTCTCTCTCTTCTCTCTTCTTCCCCTGTTTCATTCTTGGTTGGTTCCTCTCTTGTTTCTTCCTTCTTCTTCTTCGTTTCATCTTACTTCTAACCCTTGCTTTCGCCGGCTTCTTCTTTTCTCCATTGTCGGAGGCACGTGCAACCTGGAGAGAGACCACTTCTTCTTCTCAACCCCTCCATCGGAAGCGGCTGTGAGGTACATTTCTTCTCCCACGTCTTGTTATTTGAATAGTACATAGTTTAGATATATTTCCAGCATAGTACGGTAAATAGTTTATTTCCAGCATTATTGAGTTATTTAGAACAACCGATTTCTATTTTTCTTTTGTTAATGCATAATAGATTAGAACCATATTAAATTGTAGATTTGTTTTTTTTGTAGTATTTTATTTTATGCTACTTTAGAAACTGCGGCACATTTAGTTCTTTTCCGGGCTTGTAAACAGACCTACGTGACTTATATATTCATGCAAGTCGGTTTAGTTTTGCCAAAACATGCTAAACCAGCGTGAATACGTTGCTAGCCTTAATTTTTTTTATGCGCTGGAACTCAACAACCATTCAGATCGTACACATATCTGTAGCGTGTGACCTGACCACGTTGTTGATCGTCTATCAGATCTACGATGTTCGTGTAGAACGTAGATCTGTAAGACATTGATTCGTACCAGATCAAACTGGGATATGCTTTAGTTCTTTTTTACAATTTGGTCAATCACATATCTGTGCGAGATCGTGCTCGTTGCTGGACCTGCTCGCGTTGATCATGTGATTTTCAACAATCCACACACGTTTGACTGCCGTGTTTCATGCCTGATCATGTTGTACCCTGCTGCACCACGTTAGTCCACACAAATTAATCGCGAGTCGCGTATCAGTGTGTGAAATATTTAACCAGATTGGTGAGTCACGTATTCACCAGCATTTCACGTTAACCGGTGTGAACACAATGATAGAACATCTGGTCTACATACATCATTTATTCGCTGCAGTGCATAGTTAGCATAGTTCAAATATATTTTTAGTATTGTTTAGTTAGGTTGTTTGATCCAATGTTTGTTTTTATTAGATTGCTTTAGATTTTTGTGATTAATTAGAGTTTGGTTTCATTAGTATTGTTAAAATTAGTTTTAGTCTAATTAGTTGGATTAGATTTCTTTGTTCATAGTTTTAACTAGTTAGTTTTTTATTCAATGTTTTTCTTGATTTGAGTTAGTTAGTTTGTTTTAAATTTGGTTCAAGTGGTTAGTTTGTTAAACAATTTGTTACATTTTAGTTTTAGTTAATTTGCTTTAAGTTGGTTTCAAGTTTGTTAGATTCTTGTTTCTTGTTTTAGATTTGACTAACATTAGATTTTGGTATAGTTTTTGTGTTTTGTTTTGTCTTTTTGTGTTTTGCGGAGAACGTTTGCATGTGCAATAAGCCCTCAAAAAGGCCCTCAAAAGTGCCCTTGAAGAGCCCTCAGAGGCTCTAAAAAGGTCCCCAGAAGGCCCCTAAGAGAGCCCTTAAGAAGGCCCTTAAGAAAATGTGTGAGAAATGTAAGCAATGAGTGCAAGATAAATCAAGAGAAATACCATTAGCTCTTGGATTCAAGCTAAGCAGTGAAGATCAAAGGGACTAGAGCTCAAGAAAGAAGACCCTCTCTTTTTATTTTCTTTTAGTTCTAGGATTATTTAATTTAATTGGGTTTGTAATAAGGTCATTTATTATTTTTGAACCCTCTACAAAAGGTAACTCATTTTATTTAGCTAGTTATTTTTATTTTAAGGCAATAAAGATTGTATTTTGTGGAATACAAAGTTGTTCATCGTGTTCCCTGAGTTCGACCCAGATCTTATCCTAGCATGAGTTGGTTTTTATTATTTAGTGTTTGGCTTCCACAAAATGTTTTTATCAAAAATATATATTTAAAAATTCATTTCATAAAACTTATACCACCTATACTTTTCTATTCCTACTATCACAATTCAGTGCTCAATCTGAGAACAAAGCTCAAAATTTATCAGATTGTGTGAAATTTTGTTGGACTTCCAAGGAAACAAACTATTCATAAACAGTCCTCCGGATGAGGGAGTTACAAACGATTTACCAGTCAGGTGTCAAGCCAAAAATATAAATTAGCGGAATATATGCATTCAATTGAGTAGAAATAGGACACCCAAATTCATATTTTTGAATGTTTTTAACAACAAAGCATCCAATATAACTTCAAAAATCCCAATACATGATATTAACATATATTCCATCATAGACAAATCCCATTTTCACAGCCCTTAGGCTGAAAAATTAACTGTCTTTCCAAATATTATTTCCTCAAAAATATTTTTAGTGTTTTCTCAATTTCAAGCATAGAGGTATATTTTTTTTTCATGGCAAAAATAACAAAATCTCCATTAACAACATAGAACATGATGAGAACATTAAATCAAGCAATCTAACTAAAATTTTCACAAGACAACAATATATATTACCCTATTGTATTTCAAAAACATTTTTTTTTTGAAAAACTCATAACACATGACATACATTAAATTTTATGTTTTTATTTCAAGTAAAACATTTTCTATAGGGATTGATCCAATTTTTCTCTGAAAAATGTCATATTAAACCCCTCTTCATGAACCCAATTCAAAATTTATGAAGACTATTTACTTGAACGGTCTGAAACTTCGAATTTGAGCTAATCAGATATGCCTGATTTGCCCATATTTGAACCCATATATATTTTTTTAGGGTTTTAAATTCAAAGTCTTCCTCACACGTATATGCATATGTATACCCCTGATTCAGAGTATATGCACGTATATTATTGTTGAGATCAAATTTAATTAGGTTCCAAGAAAAAATGATTTTAGCAAAAACCGCTTTTTGAGAGGGGTTTTCTTTAGAAAACCCTCTCTATTATAATTTTGGCGGATCCAACACTGAATTCTCACATGAGAGGTTCAGTATAGGGTTTATTTAATTAGAATAGAACTTTCTACCTTTTTCATGAAAAGACTCATTCTAGCCAAAAAAATGAATCTTTTCAAGCGAATCGGGTCGTCCGCTTCATGTGGTGGCTGAAACTAGATGCTCAGTCCTCTCCTCCAATGTGTGTAGGTTCATCCCTTGGTTGTGAAAGAAGGAAACCATGAAAAATATAGAAGAAGAAAAAATGAGGAAGGAGAATAGGGAGAGAGTGAAAAAAATCAAGGGAGAGCCAAATGGGTTAGGGGGAGAGGGGCATAAACCCCTCCTCCTTATTTATAGGTTGTTGGGTATAGATCAAGAGGTTGGGCAATCTCAACCCTTGATCTAATTCACACCTATCTTTCCTTTCTTTAATATCCTAAGTTTCCTTTTCTTTCTTTTTTTTTCTCATTTGTCTTGTATTTTGTTTTTTTCTAGCTAGTGACTTAGGTTAGTACTATATTATGTAGTGTATATTATATAATATCTATTCACATAGGCTGGTTGACACCCCCATATGGGTCTTTCCTTTCCTTAATGCACATTGTCAAACTTGCTTGCTTGGAAAGCAACTTTGACTTAGTCCTTTATTATTATTATATATATATATATATATATATATATATATTCTTTTTTTTCACTTTCCTTGTCTCTTTTCCTTTCTTCCTTCTTAATATTCAGCTCATCCTAGAAAGTTCTAGGATGGGAGCCCCCCTGGGAGGTCTTCCCATTGATATTTGGCAAGTCTTAACTTGCTCTTAAAGATTGGCTTTTTAGTAACTTTTTAAAACTCTTAATTTAAAGTTATAAATTATTTTTTTCTTAACTAAGCAAAGAGGTGCCACATAGGATGAGACGGCCCACCTATGGACCTCTACCATTTTATGCATTATGGTTAAATTCAAATTTCTATTCTATTTTTTTTTATTTTATAAATTGGTTTTATTTAGTATTTTGGATTTCAAAATTTCTAAAACTATATTAAGTTTAAATGAAATGACTCTCGAATGGTGGCAAAACTCAAGTACACTGGAGCCTTGATAGACTACATTAGAACATTCCAGAAGCTCATGCTAGACATACCCAATATGTTGGATGAAGACAAACTCAACTGGTTTATTGTGGGACTACAACCTTGGGAACAGTCCGAAGTAGAAAGGAGCAATTCTAAGACTTTGAAAGATGCATATATGACGGTCGAGAGACTAGTGGATACACAATGCAAGTCCTTCACTCTATCGACTAAGGCCAAGAAGAAGACAGATCACGGAGGTAAGAAGGAGGATCAATATGACAATAAAGGTGAAGCATCGACCCAACACTATTCTGACAAGAGACATAATTACAGAAAGCATAACAACAACAACATCAAAGGGCCAGTTGTGACTTGTTGGTTTTGTGGCGCTAGACATAACACTAGGCAATGTCTAAAGCGCCTTGTGAGGGACTACGGGCAGGCCAATGCTGTGCAGGCGAAGAGTAGTGATGCTGAGGTTGTACAACCAAGGATGGGGGTCATGCAGACGATAAACACATTTAGAAGCTGCACAACCGATAGCATGCTAGTTAGCAAAGAACTCATGTATTTGAAAGTCATTACGAATGAGAAGTCTACTATGATAATGGTAGACTCCAGGGCCACACATAACTTCATCTCATGAGAAGAGGCTGAGTGGTTGGCCTTGAAGCTTGGGTCAAAGCAGAGGGCCACTAAGACTGTGAACTTTTAGGCCAAGCCAATCCTTAGTGAAGCAAGGGATATGGTTATCCAAATTGGGAGTTGGGCTGAAAATCCAACTTCTCAGTGGTCCCTGGATGACTTCAGAATGATTTTGGGCATAGAGTTTCTTCGCATCCATAATGTGATGATGATGCCGAAGTTTAACTTGATGGCAATCATAGAGCCAAACTTTTTACACATGGTGCAGTGCCTTACTCTTGTAGTTAAGTCTTCAATGCTATCTACTATGCAATTGAAGAAAAGTGTCAAGCGGGGAGATCAAACATCCCAAGTTATCGTGCGCACCGAAGAAGGAAAAGTGGAAACAGTAGGGCCGCCGACCCTTACCCCACTATTGACTGAGTTTCGAAGAGTGATGCCCCCAAAATTGTCGAAGCGTCTGCCATCGAGGTCGACCATAAGTTAGAGTTGACCCCTGAAGCAAAACCCCCTTGCCATGGTCTCTTATCGCATGAGGTCGACTGAATTGAAGGAGCTGCGCAAGCAGCTGAACGAAAAGGAAAATC
The DNA here is from genome assembly GCF_984573655.1 of Nuphar pumila. NCBI lineage: Eukaryota > Viridiplantae > Streptophyta > Magnoliopsida > Nymphaeales > Nymphaeaceae > Nuphar > Nuphar pumila. Next base: position 38,005,859 of record NC_143253.1, on the reverse strand, counting down.
CATCATTTGCCTATCAGTTTATTTAAAATTGACACGAGTAGACTGAGCTAGCGAAGGCATTTCTTCACAAAGTGGCTAAGAGGATGAAGAAGTGGGCAGACAAGTACCGTCATTCTTCTGGGTTCCGTGTTGGGGACCAGGTGTTGGTAAAACTCTGCCCGAATCGCACAGACATCTTTCATGGACGACACCGCAGACTGATTAGAATGTACGAGGAACCATTCACCATCACCAAGAAAGTGGGTAAACTAGCATAGAAGCTGGACCTACTCCCAAACTTAAAGGTGCACCCGATGTTCCACGTGTGCAACCTAAAACCATTTCATGCAAACAAAGGAGATCCAGAATGTAGCGTGTCATAATGCGCTCCTATCCTGCAGAGGGCCCTGATAGCAGAACGGGCCGAGAAGCGTCTCAGCAAGATCCTTTGCTACAAGGTCAATTACTTGGGTGAAGCGAAAAAATATCTTGTGCTATGGGAGGAAACAACAAAACCGATTTGGGAGCCAGCATTCCAGATGAAGATCCGCTATCCGACCGAAGTCAGGGCCTACCATGAAATAGATGGTGTCGAGGGCGACGTATGATTTGAAGGGGGGGGGGCTGTTCTCCTGCAACCTACTTTGTACAGTTGTATCTAGAGTCTGTTTTACTTTGGTTGAGTATTGATGTAAAGTGTCGAGTCGCTTGCAACTTTCTCTGGGCCACTGATGTACTTTGATTCAGGTTGATAAATACTCTAAAGGGTTAACCCATAGATCTAAACTGTAATGAGCCCTCGAGCAAAATTGTGAATGAATATAAATGCGAAGAGATTTCTTTTGTTCACCCTCATTGTGATTGCTTTTGAGTGATTGTAATTTCTCTTCATCTCTATTCTCTCACTCTCTTGCACTCTTAGTTATCAAAGCTTCCACAACGGCAAGCGAGCGATCGGAAGACTTGCTACAGTAAGGAAGGATCGTCGCGCCACACTAGCCTATTGAAGAAGTAGGCATGTGACAATATTTATAATGTAAGAAATTTTCATAATATTGTCATAAAAATTTGTTGGGTTATTTTGTCAATTGCTTCCCGCCTTATAGCCGATTTAAAAATAGTTTGTCTTATATCATTTTGAAACGAGGCCCTGCCCCACCTCGCCCCATTTGGACTGGGGACGGAGGACATGAAACGGGGATGGAGGTGGGGATGGAGGACATGAAATGGGGATGGAGGCGAGGATGGAGGTTAAAATCAAAACTTGTGTGGGGATGGATTTACGCTTTCCCCCGCTCCATCCCCGATCCCCGTTAGTAAACCTTACTCTCCTTCTTTAAGGATGGCAGTGGACTGAGGAAAAATGAGGTCCCACCCCGCCTCGCCCCATTTGAACCGAAGATGGAGGATATGAAATTGAGATGGAGGTTAAAATCCAAACCCATGCAAGAATGAAGGCGGGGATGGAGGGCAGAATTTTGAAAAGGGATGAAGGTGGAGACCTTATCTCCCGCCCCACCCCAGTCCACTGCCATCCCTAATATGGACATTAGTAGTAGGCATTGTTGTGCGCGTAGCAACCATGATTCGTGCAGGACTTGATGGCGTAAGTCATGCTTTGCTTCGACTGGATATTGGATACTTGACCATACTGCAAAGTTGCAAGAGAAACGGCCGTGAAATTTGGAAGTGAACCAACAATCTCTGAAATTTTACATTCTAGATGATTGATATGATATGGGTCCATCTAATTTTTGGGCCCACACCAATCATCCATACCCAAGCTTGTGCTAGCTGAAACTGTCGAAGTCTAATATGTGTTTTTAGGTTCACAGTGAGGTTAAATTGCAAATGACATGAATGCCTTTTGTCCTATTGTAAAGTGGAACTCTATCTATGCCCTCGGCCTTCTTGTAACGTGAAAGTCCAATCAGTTCAAAAGGAAACAATAAATGAGCAATAAATATCGATATTGCGGGGCTAAGGGTCGAGTGCCAACAGGGTTCTACATTAACTTCTCTCTTTAAGATGCCAATTTTATTGCAGGTTGCCGCTATTAACAGTAGCACTGTAATGAATCGTCCGTTTTAAGATGAACATACATGGTGAAAAGTGAAAACAGCCCATTTTTTACTGTACAATCATGTGGGAGTAGATGGCTACCACAGACCTGCTGCATACAGTACCAGTGCACAACAAAAATAACCTACATTCGAACTTGCAAGCACTTTGAGAGAGAGAATGTTGTTAAAATTGTTTCACCAAATGAACCAGTTTAAGCCCCAAGGGGTTTGGCATAGTGGGAGGGGGTCCTGGCTGCTAGGCGGGTGGTCATGGTTTTATTCTCTCGGACGTCAGCTCCTTGCATTATTAAGAGTAAGGGTATCATGCCCTTGCTTATGCCAAAGCATGTCAACTCTCTAAGAGCAAAAGGTGCACCACAGATTTACACCGTCAGGACAGTGATTGTAAGTATGGTAGGCACAGCCAGGGCAAATAGATCTTTGATCCCATAAGTGGTTACTTCATTCCTCATCAAGAAAAAAATGAATCAGTTTAAAGAAAACAAAATGCTAAAATCAGTTTCGAACGAATCAAATTAGATTATTTTTTCCTGTGTCCATTTCAAAGTTAACTTTTCATTTTGATTTTATTTTTTGTAGATTTTTTTAACACGAAAGTGAATCGATTCAGGGCAGCATTAGCCCGATTCCAATGCAAATCGGCTGATTTTTTAAAGGGGATGAATCGATCCACGTTTCATTTCAAGCAAAGACCAATTCTACTTGAATCAACCGATTCAGGTCGATTTCAATAACACTGGAGAGAGATTCAAGCCTAAAATAGAATCTCTCTAGAAAAGAAGCCACCTCTGACCCTTTTCTTTCAAATTTCCGGAATCATCTTTTCGTGCAACCATAAGGAGTCATTTTCTCACATTTGCAATCACGTGAGATTTTGGTCCACCTAAAAATCATTATGACCAAAACTGGAGACAATAATTTTCAGATGGGTCGTGCCCGGAGTTTTAACCCATGATCGTATCAATCAAGTATCCCTTTGGCCACCAACAGAGTCTCAGCGTGATTGGTAGGAGCTGTCAGTGCACATCTTCCTGTGGTGGGGCGTTGCAGGTTCAAAGCCCCAGTGGTACGATTGAATAATAACTAGTGGGGTCTGACTAACCCCAGCTTGACTTTAAAAAAAAAATAAAGTATCCTTTTGACCAGGTTCACTATGAGAGAGAGAGACCCTCATCAGATCCTAAGAAACAATCCACTCTCTTGCTATCACTTGTTCAAAAATCCACAATTAACAGGAAAACAATTGCGATTGAAGAGATAAAATGCCATGACTTTAATAGTGACAACAGACAAGTACCCACACTTATTTTTCAAAGTTTCTTTGCCATATATTTCAACTAAACACATTGGCAGGGAGCTATTGTTCCAAAACTAAAGTTAGATATAGCTCATGCGAGCAGAAACACAGCAAACATGCAAGTATGCACGGCCTTTCCATGCTTTCAAGTGGCATGGTACAGAAAGAAGGTGCACAAGATCTCTATTTAATTAACGTGGAGTCATGGTCGTGATCTTGAATAAAGGACCGTAAAGATTCCAGTATCATCTGGGGAACACAAACAAGCCAGAAAAGGGCATTGAGTGTTTCTGTTTCCTCCCTCCCTATTTTTGTCCACTATCCCATCTTACACTGACAGTCAAGGAATTTATCAAATTGAAAAACACAGCATCCCACAGTTGTTGCAATAGGCAAACAAATACTTCAACCATTTACATGATTAGAAGGTTCCAGAAAAGCGAAAGGTGGAAGACAGACCAGATAGAACATCTGGAGAGATATGAGTAACCAGAACAGGAGGAATAAGGGTTGTTACAGATAGAACTTTGGTATCTAATACATGATAATTTTAGAACACAGAGCTAACACATGATTAAAAGATAATGGAGATAAAAACGTTGTCAACCCAATAATAACCCACATTTCCAAGATACAAATATTTCAGAACTGTTACACAAGGTATTTTATGTGTCATGGAATAACTTCATGTTTATAATTATGCACCTAATACTAAGCACCCGCACTGTAGCTCCTTTGAAGATTCTTGATTGACCACCTAGGGTGAGGCCTCACAGTTGAGGATACAGAGACTAACACAGTCAGCACATACTCATTTGAATATTTTCTCAACAGCATAAAACATTGCATTTATCAAGAAAAAATCTGCTAAAACAATTTCAGAAAAAAGCTTGATGATGCATGAGCATAGGACGTAAATACAATAATAGATAAAAAGAAAAATCACAAATTCACAAGCAGCAGAAAAGGGAAAAGAATATGAAACTTAAACAAAGTTGAAGGTCTATTACTTAACTGTCTTTCAACTCAGTAACATACAATAACGTTAAACCAGCATATTCTTCAAAAATTCCTTGAAAATCAAGGGGACAATCTCATTATAGTTTATGTTGAGTGGGTTCAGCATAGAGACCAACCCATAACAAAGTATCACCTAATCCATAAAAGTGAGCCTTATATTTACAATACATTGAACAAAATCAACAAAAAAACTACCTGTTTTCTGAAAAAATGATCAAATCATGGTGCAGATTCGGCCACAAACAAGCTTCCTTTAATAGCCAGAAGAAAAATACAACATGAACATTGGACTGGTTGTTGCAAATACATCTTTGCTGAAACACAATGACTTATTCAAATTTGTGTACTAAAAAGAAAAGACAAAAAGAGGCTTACAAAAACTGATCAAGAAAAAAATGGCACAAAAACTTCACATTATCACCAGGGAATTATATATATGCATGTGGTCACAAGATACGAAATGAAACCCAAAATGCCAAGGGAGAGGACTGCGTACAAGAGATCATTCTTTTCTACACCAGAACAGAAACAAAAGACACACATTGTAACCACTGACAGAAAAAAGAGCAGATGTAAGACAGAAAAAACCAGACAACGATTTTATATAAGGATTTAACAATCTTAAAAGGACTTGAGACACAAATAGAGAATATGTGACACAAAACAACACACTAGACCATGCGGTCAGGGTATGGCTTAAATCGTGAATCCGCTCCACTTTGATTCTGCCTGCCCGTTGCCGTGCAGTTGTTTGCATAAACAAAAGAACTATCATCTAACTTCCCGCATTCAGGCCGAGGTGCTGAACCTACAACCCCATTGTTGCTGCCTGTTGATTTGGGATCATTACTAGCATAGTTCCATTTCCCATTAAAATTTACAGCAACCCCACGAGAGCCACTGATGCCAGAACTTGTACTCACGAACCTGCCGCCATTCATATAACCAGGCGATGCAGCGCTTGCATAAGGATAAATAGAACTCCCAAAAGGACCAGAATTTTGCCTTGGCAAAACGATACCAGGGCCATTCCAAGGGCTTCTAGGCAGTCCAACCAAAGGGGCGTCAGCAAAACCAGCTCCATAACCAGCAGCCTGTGGGGAGATACCTCCATAACCTCCAATGGCATAGCCTCCACCATACCCAGCACTACCACCAAAAGCACCGCCAACCAGTGATGGGTACCCACCAAGCCTCCCGTTCCCATAGCTTGCAATCGGAGATGGTGGCGCATAACCCAGGAAAACCCCATATCTTGGACCATAGGGAGAGTATATACCAGCAGCATGGTTATTACTGCACAGATACCCTCCTCTACTACCACCCATCCTAGAACTGCTAATGTTATGACCCACTAAATTGCCATCTTTTGGAACAGCCCTCTTGACCTCCACTAGTTTATCATTCAATTCGTGGAAACTCTTCTGCATTACATTCTCGACGGTATCCTCGGAGTCAAAGGTGATAAAACCAAAACCCCTGGGCCTATGGGTCGCACTGTCATACATAACAACCACATCCGTTATCTTACCAAACTTCTCGAAATACGCCTTGAATTCTTCCTCCGTTAAATTAGAAGACAACCCACCAACAAAAATCTTCTTCGTTCTAAACTGAACACTACTAGAGTTGGCATTGCTATTGTTGTGGCTGTTGTTTCTATTGCTATTCGTTCTATTCATACCATTCTGTTGTTGTTCTCCTCTAGGTACTGCTTTTTTCACTTCTACCTATATTGGTCACCCAAGAAAAAGAAAAATAAGATGGTTTTTCACTTGTTTTTATCGAAACAAACATGAAAAGAAGAAGAAGAAGAAAGAGGATGCAGTTTCTTTTACTGAAACAACAAATAGAAGGGAAAAAAAACATGTACTCAGTTCTTACCATTGAAGAGTGGAGAACATAAAAAAAGAAAACAAAAAAAAGCCACAATAAGAACATGGGTTTAGTTGGTTTTTACTTGAACAAGGGGAAAGAAAGGAGGAGTGGGTGAGTGGAAAGACTTACTGTTCTGCCGGTGATAACATGCTTGTCTTGGAGGGCTTTGTCAGCAGAAGAGGAATCAGAGAAGAGCACAAACCCAAAACCCCTGGTGCTACCTGTGTTCCGATCTCTCATGATAACCGAGTCAACCACATCACCGTACTTCTTGAAGTGGTTTCTTAGGGTTTCTTCGTTGGTCTCCCATGAGATCCCACCAACGAAAAGCTTGGCTTGGTCTGAAGAGTCCATGGTCCCAAATTTTCAAAGACACCCACAAGGTTCAAGAAGAAGAGAAGGGAGAGGAAGAAGGCTTCCTGTTTGTTTTTTCTTCTTTACTGAGATGAAATCTTTGAGAGAAGAGAAGAGAAATAGAGGAAAACCCCAGATAAACCCTCTAACCCAAAGAAGGGCGGCGAGGGTGGGCAAAGAATTTAGAAAGAGAGGGCGTGCTGGGATGTTGGGGGAACAAGGTCAGCGAAGTGTTATTGGAAGCGTGGGAAAAGATGGACGGCCGACGTTGGGCCTTGGGGTTTCTTTGCGTCCCTCACTTGCAACCCTTAAGATTGTTTCCCATGTGTATCTCCCCCCCCCCCCCCCCCCCCCGCTCATTTTTTATGTTTTCCATGTATATCCCATCCCTCCCTCCTCTTAATTGAATTCGGGTCCAGAGGGTCCAACCCATGGATCATCTCTCTCTCTCTCTTAGGTGCCTGTGATTACCTTGGATTTAGTAACCCAAACTAATCCTTGTTTTATGATTTCCTTGGTCATACAACCTTCAACTTGATTCAAAATTCAGTGTTTGGTGAGAGAAGCCCATAAGGGTTTCTCACCCCTGCCTAAGTGGGCTTAAGATGATCAAGCTGATGAACGTCATGATTTCAATACTCGAGGAATGCATCTCTTGCCGCAAGGTTGAAGTAGCAAGCTCTCTGGTGGGCAAGGGAACAGTCGAGGAGCTTTAACCACTTGAGGATGGGCGTGGCAGGGCATCATTCTTTCCCAAGCCCCACCACCTAAACCGGATTATCTCGTTAAATATGAGAGAGAGAGAGAGAGAGAGAGAGAGAGAGAGAGTATGTGATTCATGTACACATGGTGGACTCCACGTCAAATGTAATGCATGAAAAATGCAAGGCTATGGCATTCGATGATTATAATATCAATATAACTTTTTCATTCCCTCCAAAACAAATGTAATGCCTATGGAATTCGATCACGGGTGTTGTGTGTTCTCCCCAAAACACAAATTCGCGTGTTCCTATGTGTACGGAGGTTTATCTTGGGACCCACGATAATTCATATGACAATGTTGCCCACGATGACTTTATATTAAAATAACATATAAAAAATGTAGATATGCTTTTGACGAAAATGTATTCTCGTAAGATAGATATGCGTTGGATGAAAATATCCTCCCGCTCCCCGTATATAGAGTTGCACGTTCCGCCTTTGTTTTTAGCTTGTGCTACAACATATGACCGCCTTCCCGTTCCTGCCTTGTGTTAGATAGAAACTTTTTCTGGTTCTTTCCTACTGTGTAGAGATAACTATAAATCGAACAATTGTTTCGATCATTGGTGGGCGTCAAAGGGGGATTTGTCAGCCATCTCTTTTTACAGTCTTTTCTTTTTCTTCATTTTCGTTAGGCAGTATGAAAAAAAAACAATAAATCACAAACATTCCAACAAGTGCCATTAAAGCGTCGCGAGTACATTTTCATGTCATCGTGCTATTGTTGAAGAACGTATGTCATCATGAGTGTCATTAAGGCATTTTTTTGTTATTCCAGGTAGATTTTATCGTTTCAACGATTGGAAACTTGAAGACATTTGTAAGACGTTGGGACCTGTTGACAAGAATGCTTGGTTACATATGCGAGCAAGGGCCTCTACCCCATCCGATATTGTCCATTCACTCAGTATATGCAATGTAACACAAATTGCGGTTGTAGTAACATGTATATCGATTTGTGAGATATTGTTTTGTTTGTAATATATTATGTTGAATTGATGTATATTGATTTGTAAGATATTATGTGTTTTCTAGTGTCAATTTGTGAAATATTGTTTTGTTTGTTGATATCGATTTGTAATATTATCTGAATTATCATATATCGATTTGTAAGCTATTATGTGTTTTATAGTGACGATTTGTAAGATATTGTTTTGTTTGTTAATATCGATCTGTAATATATTATGTTGAATTGTCGTAAATCGATTTGTAAGATATTATGTGTTTTTTATTATCGATTTGTGAGATATTGTTTTGTTTGTTAATATCGATTTGTAATATATTATGTTGAATTGCCCGTATATCGATTTGTAAGATATTATATGTTTTCTATTATCGATTTGTGAGATATTGTTTTGTTTGTTAATATCGATTTGTAATACATTATGTTGAATTGTCGTATATCGATTTGTAAGATATTATGTGTTTTCTATTGTCGATTTGTGAGATATTGTTTTGTTTGTTACTATCGATTTGTAATATATTATGCTGAATTATCGTATATCGATTTATAAGATATTATGTGTTTTCAAGTATCGATTTGTTAGATATGGTGTTGTTTGTTAATATCGATTTGTAAGCTATTATGCTTAACTAATCAGTAGATGTTGTTATATGCATCTTGAATAAATTGTAGTAAACGTATGCACTGCCTAACACAAATTGATATTTTGCACATGACAGTGTTGAGCATATCAGCTAGTTGCAGTGAAGATGATATATCTCAATCATTGGGAAGTTATGGAGCAATGAACATCCGTACTATCGATGCACTTGAAGAATTGAATATGTGTACTAATAATGCACATGATAAAAAGGGTGCACGCATTGGATTCACTCTTGACTTAAATATTCTAGCAGACGAAATACAAGTCAATAATGAGGTAGACGATCATGACAATGCACTTGACAAAGGTGCAGGCACCTCAAGTCTACATGATAGTACACTTGACTTTGTTCCCGTAGAGGGAATGCAATTTAATAATGAGGAAGCTACATACAAATTTTACAATGATTATGCCATAAAACTTGGCTTTAGTGTTAGAAGATATTCTTGGGCAAAAAATGCACAGGGTGTCGTGGTGAGAAAGGCATATGTTTGTTCTAAGCAAGGTTGGAAGAAGTCAAGTGGAAATCCAACAAGGAGCAAGCCAGATTCAAGATGCGGTTGTCCAGCGAGAATGGTGTTAAGAAGACTTCCGAATGAGAAATATGTAGTTTGTACTTTAATCAATGATCATAACCATGAATTAGTTACTTCATTTATGACTCCTATGTTAAGGTCACATCGTAAAGTAACTGAAGCGCATGCTACAATTGTTGAAATAGCTGATACCGCTGGCATTGCACCAAGGAAGATATATAATTTCTGCACGCACGTAGATGGTAGTCACGAGAATGTACCATTCACACCTATGGATCTAAGAAACCACTTGAGAAGGAAAAGGTCAGAAAACATGAAGAATGGAGGAATATGTTCTTTGGTTGATTACCTATATAAAAAATCAAGCATTGACCCTGGTTTCTTTAGTGCCATGTAACTGGATGAAGATGGGTATGCTATGAATATATTTTGGGCAGATTCAAAGTCAAGAGTGGATTATGAATGCTTCAATGATGTGTTTATTTTTTATACGACAGTGAAGATTAATACAGAACAGTGGCCATTTACGCAGTTTGTCGAAGTGAACCATCACTCACATAGTTGCATATTAGGTGACATTTTTTTTGGATGACCAGACCAAGGAAACCTTTGAGTGGTTGTTGAAAGTATTTACACAGGCAATGAATGAGAAGCACCTTGAACCTGTACTTACAGATGGTGATCATGCAATTGCAGCTGCAGTGTCTCATGTATGGCCATATTGTAAGACCCATAATTTTTCAATATCTTTCTTAAGAAATTCATGAAGCATTTTCAAGTAAAAATAGCATATGAACCCGAAATACAAATTGAATCGATTTGTACGAACTAGTTATGCTTAGGATATTCGTATCTTCTCTAATATATGCTCAAACCATCAGGGAATCATAACTTCCTCCCTGAATAAAATCAAGAGATTTGTACGAGCCAACTTTCTTAGTTACGTCAATATGAAAAGAATGGCATACTTAGAATTTTTGAAAAAAAATTGCCGAAAACCCAAAATTTTTGCGAGACCCACAGAAATGTTGGTGGGACCCACAAAAATATTTCTCAGAAAATATCTGGTGGGACCCACAAAATATCCCATGAAAATATCCCATGTGGGCCCCACTTGGAAAGGAACCTCTTGGAATTTCTAGAAAGCTAGGGGCAAAAGAGTAAAAGGGATTACTTGTGGGCCAAGTAATATTTTCTATAAATAGAGGTGTACCCCCCTTTAGAAAAATTGTCCCCCTCTTTCTAGCCTTATCTCTCTCTCTCTCCTAAACCTCCCCTACCTAGCCCACTTGGTCTGAGCCTGCCTGATCTGGTCCTAGCCTGCTTGACCTGGTCCTAACTCACCTGACCTGGTCCAAACCTAGTTGACTTGACTTGAACCTAGTTGGGTTTGAAGTCAAAGTCCTTTTAGTCCCAGATTCTGGTTTGATTTTATGAACCAGACCCAACCTACTTGGGCTAAGTCCAAACCTGCTTGACTTGGACCGAACCCAGTTTGGTTCAAACCACTTAGGTTGAGCAGCTTGACCTACTCTTCCTCTTTCTCAACTAGGTCGACCTTATCTGACCTAGTCTGACCTCTCGAAGGAAGGCTCGAACCCCGTTTGAAGCAGTCAGAGCGTTTCAGAGTCGTTTCTTCCGCGATTTGAAGTAAATTCGCTTCGTTGATCCATCTCTTTCAAGTATTTACTTGTTTGTATGTAACATATACTTTCTGAAGTAGTATTTGACTCTAGTTCTTGGTTGAGCCATTTGGGATACTTCGATGTTCAATCGCTCGCCTTGTAACTATCGTTGAATATATATGTTTGAATACGCAGTATATGCGTTCTTAAAAATGGTATCTCACTCTAGTTTCTGGTTGAGCTCTTTAGGACACTTCGCTGTTCACTCGCTCGCCTTATAACTATCGTTGGATACCGAACTTGGTGTATATCATCTGGATATGGTCGTCACATCTTATATCGCCAAAGCCTTGTAATTTACCTTTGTCGTCGTGTCGTATGATACCAAGGCTCCCTGCTTTCTGTAATTTTCGATTATGCATTTTTTATTCTGTACTTCCGATTATGTATTTACTTACGTCGTCATGTTGAATAACACCAAGGCTCCTGCTTTTTGCAAATATATATGTAGAATATTTCGTTCGGTTATACACCCTGAACAATAAGTATGTGCATTTCCTTTACGTTGCCGCTATATAAAGCACAAACGTCTGCTTATATTACATATATGGCATGTAAATGAGCGTTCAAATGGAGATCAACTCTAAATCACCGATGTGATTCCTGCATTTTCGTAAATACTAAGTCATTTGCGTATGTCTTGGCTATGGCCAAAGGTTTCAATCATCCTTGATGGATGCAAAGTAAGCACAACAGTATGTATCCATCCCTGAGTTAAGCGTAGTGATTTTCCCGCCAAAGAGAAGAGATGCCACTGAAATGGTTAAAAGAAACACACGCTTTCTCCATCGAAGAGAGAAAGTGCTGCTGGAATTTCTGAAGAAGCTAAAAATAGTTCAGAAAGAACGCAATGGGTTACTCCGTCATACAGAAGAGTTGCTACCCAGTTCGTTGAATGCTTTCTATAACGTAGAAAGGATCGTCGCACCTATGCCATTGGAGCAGGGGAGGTGCTAATGAAATGGTTGGCAGAAGAGCTGTCAGAATCGGTTAAATGGCACAACGATGCCCCTTGTTAGAACGATGTCAGAATGACTCGTGTAAGACGCGCAAATTTTCAGACAAGTTCAGAATAAAATTCATGAGGCATTTTCATCTGAAAATAGCATATTCAATCAATATGCGAATCGAATCAAATCCAACGAATGAGATATACTTAGGATATTCGTTGCTTCACGAATATATGCTCAAACACTCTGGAGGTCATAACTTCCTACCTGAACAAAATCAAGAGATTTCTATGAGCCAACTTTCTTAGTTACGTCAATACGAAGAGAATGACATACTCAGAATTTTTCAGAAAAAAATTGCCGAAAGCCCAAAATTTTTATGGGACCCACGTAAATGTTGGTGGGACCCACAAAAATATTCCTCAAAAAATATCTGGTGGGACCTACAAAATATTCCATGGAAATATCTAGTGGGACCCACAGGATATTCCATGAAATATTCCATTTGGATAAGCTCAGTGAGTCATTGGGATAAGCTCAATGAGTCATATAGATAAGCTCAACTAGGATTTCAAAAAAAAGATAAGGGCAAATGAGTAAAGATGAAACTTGGGGCTCAAGTTTTATAATCTATAAATAGAGGAGCCCCCTCTCTCTGTAAAAAATCGTCTAGCCCTCTCTCTCCTCTTTTTTCAAACCTCCCCTACCTAGCCTAGCCCACCTGAGCCTGCCTCACCTGGTCTTAGCTCACCTGACCTGGTCTGAACCCACTTGATCGGGTCCAAACCTAGTTGACTTGATTTGAACCTAGTTGGGTTTGAAGTCAAAGTGAAAGTCCTTTTTCATCCAAAGTCTTGGTTTGATTTTTTGAACCCAGACCTAGTCTGACCTCTTGAAGGAAGGATTGAACCCCGTTCGAAGTAATCGGAGCGTGCCAGAGTTGTTTCTTCCTCGATTTGAAGTAAGTTCTCTTCGTTGATCCATCTCTCTCAAGTATTTACTTGTTTGTATATAGCAGATACTTTCTGAAGTAGTATCTGATCCTAGTTCTTGGTTGAGCCCTCTAGGACACTTCGGTGTTCACGTGCTTGCCTCGTAACTATCGTTATACATATATATATATATATATATATATATATATATATATATATATATATATATATATATATATATATATATATATATGTTTGAATACGCAGTATATGTGTTCTTAAAAATGGTATCTCGCCCTAGTTTCTGGTTGAGTCCTCTACGACATGGTGTTCACTCGCTCACCTCATAACTATCATTGGATACTGATCTTGGTGTATATAATCTGGAATTGGCCATCGCGTCTTATATCGCCAAGGCTTGTATAATTTACCTTTGTCGTCGCATTGTATGATGCCAAGGCTCTCTGCTTTCTGCATTTCCGATTATGTACTTCTGATTATATATTTACTTACGTCGTCGCGTTGAATGACGCCAAGGCTCCTACTTTTTATAAATATATATGTAGAATATTTTGTTCGGTTACACACCCCGAGCAATAAGTATATGCATTTCCTTTACACCGCCGCCATATAGAGTACATGCTTCTGCTTATATTACATATATGATGCGTAAATGAGCGGTTCAAATGGAGATCAACTCCAAATCGCCGATGTGATTCCCTTACTGCTCCTCGTTCAAGATTCTGCTTGACAAATGAAGCCCTTATTGGAAAGGTTGCATTTTTTAGCAAAACCGCATTTTCGTAAAGACTAAGCCATTTGCGTATAGCCTGGCTATGGCTCAAGGTTCCAATCAATTTTGATGGATGCAAAGTATGCACAACAGTGTACATCCATCTCCAAGTTAAGCATAACAATTTTCCCTCCAAAGAAAGGACATGCCGCTGAAATGGTTAAAAGAAACATATGCTTTCTCTATCAAAGAGAGGAAGTGCTGCTGAAATTTTTGAAGAAGCTAGAAATAGCTTAAAAAGAACGTAGCAAGTTACTCTGTCATACAGAGGAGTTGCTACACAGTTCATTGAACACTTTCTATAATATAGAAAGGATCGTCGCACCCCTACTGTTGAAGCAGGGAAGGTGCTGAAGAAATGGTTGGCAGAAGAGCTGCCAAAACCGGTTAAAAGGCACAACGATGCCCGTTGTTGGAACGATGCCAGAATGACTCATCTCTCTAATACCTATAAGGGCACCTTGCTCGTAAGGGCCGATGCGCCAGAGTAGTGACTGCGCCTTGACTAGGTTAAGGGCTCGTTGCATAAAAATACGCCGAGCATCCGATTCATTGAGATCGTGTCATATGCATGCTCATTGAGAGACTGATATACAACTAGACTCGTAAGGGCCGCAGAGCCAAAATACGTTGCCTACCCGGAAGAGGTGAGATACTCGTGATGGCCGCAGTGTCGAGAGCAGAGTCAAGCATGCATATGAATAAAATGAAAAGACCCTGCGGATGATGACCGTGTTAGGGGCACACTGAATGAGGTCGGGTACATACTCCTCAACGGCTGCCCTATAGGCATGCATTAAGTAGCTTGTCAGACCGGCAGACCCTTTCAGAATTTCTCACCGAGGAAGATGGTGATGGTGCAACCTTGAGTGACATATATTACTTTCGAACATGATAGAGTTCATGATGGCCTCCGTCACTCAGAGGTATGAAGGTCATGGTTATCCTTAAACATCTAAGGATTGAACCCAACTACAACAATGGCAGGATGCATCCAAATACCTAGTAGGGACTTCTTTTGGTATGATGTACCGTCCTACTAGGGGGATGTGGTCAACAGGCCTCTAGGGTATCTAAAAATACATAGAATAATCAACCCTCAGATCACCGCGTTCACACTCAGATATACCCCCCTTAAGCCCATGGGGAGGAGCTAATTATCGAAACAAAGCATTAGCTTAGGTTTAACGATGCTTGAATATATGAGTGAATGAACGTTGTTGAGTCAGTCCTGCATAACCTTTGTGAATGTGTTATGATCGGTATATGTGATCATCGCAAATTTTTTCCTCTTGTATCTTTCTTTCTCTTCCTTCTCTTTCCCTTTCTAACCTCTATTTCTCCTTTTTGAAGGGAGAAAATAAAAGACAGAAAGAGAGAAAGAAGAGAAAAAAAAAGAAAGAAGAGAGAGAGGAAATCTTCTGCGAAGGTCTCACTTGACCTTGATGTGAAAAATATTTAAAAAATTACTCGCCTCCGTTTTGAAATATTTTGCGGGAAAATGAAGAGACAGGATTCGCTCGTCGGTACGCGGTTCGACCGTTCCTAGCGCCTTTAACAGGGGTAATCGAACCAAGGATCGAATTTATGCATTTTTGCTTTGCCTAAATATTATCTAAGAATTTATTCTAAGTCTAAAATGCACAAAGAATCATGTTTATGCAATACAAGGATGTATGCTCTTTTGAGAAAATGTTTTGAAAATTTCCAAGTTTTTTGAGATGAACTTGATAATGGAGTAAAGAAATGATTTCTGAATGGTTGAATCTAACTTAGAACTTGAGATAGATTAGGAAAGATATTTTGAAGTTCTAAGTCTTTGAAATGATCAGAGTTGGAAAAATAAATCTTTGAATTTGAAAAGAATGATTGGAAGATGAGTGAAAAGGAAATGAAGCTTCAAAGTCAGAAATGGACTTTGAATTTTGAATTTTAAACTTGGATTTAGGAGAGGAAATGAATATTTAAAGTGGAATTGAATTCTAGATTTAAGGTTGGAAATCAGGATGGAATTTGGATTTGAGCAATCCAAATGGAATTTAAAAAATAGAAATAGATTTAAGAAGTCCATATGGGATCTAAAAATGGAATTGGATTTGAAATCAAGATAGATTTGGATTTGAAATCTGAAATTGGGAATGGGTTCTAATTTTGGATTTGGATTTTGAAAGTCCAAATGGGACTTTGGAAGATGGGTCTGAGTTTTGAAGACCCAGATTGAATTTTAAATTTTTAGGAAGAGTCAAATTTTGAGATTCAGATTCAATCTCAAACTTTGATTTTGAATTTAAAGATAAGAAAATAAACTTGATTTTGAATCAGAAGATGAATCAGAAACTTCAAAGTTAAATTGAACTTTGAAGTTTGAATTTTGATTTGGAAATTTAAGTCTTAAATACAACATGAATTTGAAATTTCAAAGTCAATTTGGACTTTGAAATCAAGTTTTGAATCTTGAAAATGAGATAGAATTTTGAATTTGAAATAGAAAAAAGATATTCAAGATCACTTGGGTTTTTGAAAAGGAAATTTTGAAAATATGATCCAATTCTATCCTAAATGATGAATGTATTTAAAGTTTTTGAAATTTGATTGAAAAGTCATATTTTATTCTTCAAGTGAATTAAAATAAGATTGAAGATATAATACATTCCTGACTATGGTCATTGAATGTATTATATAATAATCACATTTAAATTCAAGTGAAGAATAAAATACATTTTTGGTGCTTTTATAGAGTTTAAAATGAAATTAATTTCTCAATATATCCTGACTATGATCATTGATATATGTATTGAATTAATTTTAAACTAAACCCTGATAAACGAGGAAAATGTTTAAAGAAAATATGATGAATTTTGAAAAAAGATCCAGTGTGGATCCAATGTTATTTCATAAAAGATGAAAATCCTAAGTCTTGTTCACATCCTGACTATAGCCATTGATGTAAATCCTCAACTTAGGATTTAATCACCTCTTATGGAATGGTGCACGTGCCATTCGTGTTTCACCATGTGTGTAGTTTTGAAAATAAAAAGAGGAAAATGTCATGAATCAAGTAATTGTAGAAGATATGGACATGTTCATACATTCTAATCTAAGCTAGAAATGAAAATTTCTCATTGATCTAGTTATCACTTCATTTAATGGAATTGGAGTTACCTTAATAACACTCTTTACATATCTCCTGCAAAACTAAATTTTGGCATCAAGTAAAGAAATGCATCTGGAAAAGGAAATAACATTCTATCTACAATGTAATGAAATATTTACATGTCTAAAGAAAATACATATGAGAGGCCTAGAGCTAAATGTATGTACACGAGGGTGGGCCTATCTAAATATATATAAGAATATATGAAGACATATGTGTATATTCCTATGACTAGAAAATCTACATAAGCTCTAAATGTATATATGATATGTATGATGTTGGTGTCTAAGGGGTAGCTTGGAGTGCTTTACATGGCTGTAGGTGCAAGAAGAAGCACAACAATGCTTCACTGTTGTAGGTTCAAAGAGACTGCAGTGGTGTTGCTGCAAATAGTATTGCAGCAGGGTGTTGGCTAAGTGGAGATGCAACAATGAGTGACATGAGTGACTGTGGGTATGCGATGAAGTTGTCGGCAGAGCTAATGAGAGTGGAATGGGTATATTGTGAAGTTGGGAATGATGTGATGCGGTGGCTGGAATTGATTAGAGGTGTAAGAAGTGGGAATGGGTAATAGGAAAGCTGAAGAGTAGTGAAGTGGTGCTGCTGGACAGGTGGTGACAGGTAAGATATGAGTGTTGGGCCCCATGTGAAATAGCAGTAGGTGACAAGAGAGTGAATAATAGTGTTTGGTAACCAGCAAATGGAAATGCATTGCTGCAAAATTGGAACATATTCAGCAAAATGCATCAAACAATTAACATAGAATAGTGGAGGTGTGCCGGAAGTACAGGAAAAAGGTACAGCAAGTTTTGGGCTGTTACACAGAGCTGTGAGGATGTGGTGTGGACTGTGATGAGACAACTGCTGAGAATGAGAGTGTAAGTATAGTAAGGTTACGATGGACCACCAGAAGATGTACTGTGGATAATGGTGTGATATACAGGTAGTGGATGTTACATAAAATGTACATAGTGAATGGGACTACATCTGCTAGGACATGTATGAAGGTGCAGGGAAAGTAATATATGCACATATATATATATATATATATATATATATATATATATGACAGAGATACAGGATAAGTGGACTACCGCAGTCCATTGGGCTGCTGCACTGGGGGAGTAAGGCTAATGTGAGGGTTTGTGCAGTGGTGAGTGAAGTGGGTATTCAATAAAATCAGGAAAATGAGACTGTAGGTGTTATGTGCCATGTTCATGTCAGATCGTGTGACATAACAATGATGAAATTGGATCCAACCTACTACAGCCAGAAGTATCAGCAGGAATGTAGTTGTAAATCTTGATTTCCACTCAGCCAATCAGGATAAATCAAAAACTATAGCCAAGACATTCAGTCTTGGCTCAACAAATCCTAATCCTATAGCAAATTAGAAACCTGAGCAAATCAGAATTATATAATAAATCGAAAAAAAAAATGATTTTGAGCTAGATAAATAAGATACTCTTACAGTCAACCAGGAAAAGTAATAATGGTATCATTATTTAGCACCCCAAGTTCAAATAGGGTCAGCCGTTGGCTGAACTAATAATTTCAGATATGTAACCCAGGCTCTTTCCTTGTTCGAAGATCCAATTTCACTATAATGTGTCATGACAGGTGGAAGGATTTAGCTCAAGAGCCAAATCCTTACTAACATAGCAGTTGACAAAAGGGAGTGACAAACCAGCAAATTGGTTCCTGCAAAGTGAATGCATAGATGTATAATATATAACTCACAACACAACAATTGATCTAAATGAATATATAATATCCCCTGGATTTAGGATGCTCTCATTATTACATAATGATTCTGAGCTTCGTGGTGTCAAGAGCAAATAAGGGAACTTCAAATTGATTTTTTTTTTAGACTTCTTAAATGGGATCAGATCCTTCTATCACCGTGATTTAAAGGCATCACAGCAGTGCCGAAAACTGCAACAGGAGCATTCTGTAAAACCCTGACAGCTCCAGTTATTTGGACTAAAACAAAAAAAAAATGATTGGACTTAAAAATACCAAGAAAGTTTGTGCATACAGAAAATACACCATCATATTTTCAGGTAAATCTCCCTGAACAAGAACCTCTTAGTCATTTGAATGCTAGACTAATCTGATTTTATCAGTAGATAAAATTTTTTTTAAAACTTCAGCTATCATCTCTTTTACCTGCATCAACAACCTTTGTACGAGAGTCAATACCCTTATACCCTTGGAAGTGGATGCCTCAGATTTCTTCAAAATATATATATATATATATATATATATATATATATATATATATATATATATATATATATATATATATATTGCAACAGTTTCACTAGCCACTCCAGCTTGCAAATGCTTCTGCAACAGTCCTTGTATCTCTTAACTCCATGTCTTCAATTTTTTTTTTTTGGCTATCGGCACTTCAACATTTTTTGTCGTGAAGAGCATTTTGTAATTTCCCAAAAGAAGCTGAACATAACAAAAAGAAATGTTATCCAGAATCACAGCGTGAACAACTTCTTAATCTGATCTGTCCTGCCAGAGGCAGTTATGTCACTTGGATCTATGTCCTCTTTTATACATCATTGGTGCCAACTGAATCCTCAGAAAGGAAAAAGAATTTATCTTGAGGGTGGAATGTGTTGTGTAACACCTGAAAGGTAGGAGACATAACATTAGAGACATGGATATAGTAATTAGCAAAATGTTGAAATTATGAATGATACAACTCGAGGTGTGGAAAATATCTACCATAATTTGCTTATAGTGAATCTGCCTCTGCATTACATTTTCACAGAAAATGAATTTCAAAGTGAGTATTTTAAACACAACACTCTGTAGATATGATAATATACTCACCCTTGCTGGCTTCAAGCATATTTTTTTTAAAAAAAAAACTGATTGCCTCTTACTTTGAGTCGTGAATCTCTAGGTGCTTTTAGATTCATGTCATATTCCCAGGTAGTTGTATAGATGCTAATGTCACTCTTGAATAGTGGCATAAGCATCCTTCAATTTCATAAGGCTTCCTCCCCCTTGTCAGGAAGGTCTCATTCCTGTCTTTCAGACATTGAAGCAACACCTTCTTTCTCCCATCCTTTTTTTTTATCATGCAATTTATAACAACAGAGAATAAAGTTAACAGCCAGCGGTAGGTCAATCATGAAAATCTTTCATCTGGCACAGGACGATCAAATGGTTAGGACAAAGCATATGATTAGGAATCTGCAAATGCTCTTCTCAACAGATAGGTACTGTAGGACAGTCATAGAAAACAACATGAATTACATAGGTCATGTACAAAGATAATCGAACAAATTGCTAATAAATGTACTGAAAATGAAAGACTTCCTTCATTCGGGACTGCAGATTCAGTGAGGTTTATCCAAAACCATGTTTCTAAGCATGTAAGAATAATCCTTGCTAGCATACCCAGATTTAGAAAATAATCTTGAAAATAGTGGATAACCTGAGTAGCCGGAATCCAGAATGTGGAGCTACATGGAATAGCCAGCAACTTGCAACTCTTCTCAAGGTGTTTGCTAGCCAGTCTAAATCCTCCTTAAGGATTTCTCTTTTGATAGCAGAGGTTTTCTGGACATACCATCTTCTGTTCTGCGGCTCATAAAGACCAAGCCTTTGGCAAACCCCCACTGGAGTCATGGCCCCATTCATGTTTTGTTGTTTTTGAATACCAAGACGTCACTCCACAGAGACCAAAGCTCCTCCTGACCACCAACATCCCACACAGTGAACTGTATATTTTTGTATTGCACCTTCTCTACATTGAAACCTATTCCGCATAAACCGCTTACTGTAACGAAGTTCCCTGAAGATCTCTGCATTTTAACCCAGCTATTTATCCCTGCATTCTTGTAAGCACAATTAATTGTATCGCAATAGTGCATGGTTCAGAAAATGTAATCAGACCTATGTGATTTCTTTTCTGATGGGCTGGAACTGACCCATTGCTTCAAAGAGTAATGGGCCCTGAGTATTTTGAAACCCCAAGCATTCCTTAACCGACCCTGATCTACAGAGAACAAGTTCATCTAAAGAAACCCAGAGCCTCAATTGCCTGGATGTGATGAGACCTAAAGACAGATGGGACCAAAACAAAAAAAGGTATGAAACCTTGCACCGATTTGGAATTACTTCCAATATTTTCTCATCCTACCTCAGAATGGAATTACAAAAGATATCAGTAGACATTCTGATAAAACCAAAGGATTGAAAACCAGAAACGATTTCTAGGTTCTAATAGAACTTGCGCAAAAGACTTACAGGGATCCAGACCCATGTTACAAAACTCGCCAACGTAGCTATGGGTTTTGAGAAGGAGGCTGACATGGCTAGGCGTTATTAACTAGATCTTGGCACTGGCATCACCCTGATTGACGTCCTGATGCCTTTAAAGGGAATTTTAACAGGGGATACAATTGAATCTGTATTTCTGCTAAAAAGCTTCATATGAAAGGGCCTTTGATGCAAGTATGTACTATATTTCAGAAAAATATATCAAAGGGAGGTGATATATCCCAACTATGTATAAGGTGTGAGAGGCCTGTGCTATAATGTGCTGAAAGGGGAAAAATGCAGAAGGTTAATTGCAACCGACACTGCCGATATACAGGTGGTAATAAAAACAACATGAATGCGCAGTAATGGGGAACGAGAACAAAAAAAAAACCAGGCTCAGAAGGAAAGTTGACGCTGCCATGTGCCAATCGATACTCAAGCCATGTGCAAAAGAAGAAGGAAAGAAGTATGACAACAACGGAAGATAATTGATGCTACCATAGAAAGGAAGCGAAAAGATGCTTAAAAAGAGAATAAGAGGAAGAAAACGAGATAAAAAAAAGTAAATCGTGAAATAAACAATCAGAAAGAAAAAAAAATAAACGAATGATGGTAAAGGTGAACGAGATAAAGTTGGACACCATCAAAATCAGAAATCAAAACAGATAATTACAATCAACAGAAAAAACAAAACGGATAATGTAAGTAGATTATCAAAACCGAATCAAAACTCTGATGCAAACAAGAAATTATGATAATCAAATGTAAAACTAGCTATAGATTGGAATGCAATACAAATGAAATCACAGAAACACAAAAGGAGAAAAGAAATGAAGGATATATTGGAATCTACCATTCCGTTGCTATCGCACATATGTAGATCGATTTTGCTATCAGCAAATCGATATTACAGAGGTGCTTTTTAAAAAAAAAAATGAAAATCTAAACCATAGAACTCGTAAAAGAGAACTTAAGGAAGAAAAAAAAAGATAAGAAGGAGGATACGGGGAAAGATAGAAATGCTTACCTTGGTGTGGTGAGGATGGATGGTGAAAGAGGAAGGGGAGGAAAGACCCAGGGAAGAAGACGAGCGTAAAGCAATCACGGAGTGAGAACTAAACCAATGCATGAAGAAGGGGGTGTGGGGGTGAAGAGGCGGTGTCGACCCCTCTTCCCCCTGTGTCTTTTTATAAAGAGGGGAAGAGACTTCGAGAAAGAAAAAAAATTCAAAATCTTAAGAAAATTTTAATAAAAACCAAAGGGGCGGCTCTTTTATGAAAATTTGCAGAAAGTGGGTTTTACTAAAACCGATTTTTGTAAAAAAAAGAGGTTTACTAGGCTAATTTTTTTACTTTTCTTTTCTATTTTGGTTTTTTTGCTCTTTTTCTTCATTTTCTTTATTTTTTTTGATATTTTTGCAAACAAAACTCCAAAACTATGGGATTTCTAAACTATTTATAAGATTTTTAAAATATTTACAAAAGAAGGTTTTACTGAGAATTCGAGTTCATCTTTTGAAATTTTCTTTAAAAAACAAGTTTAAAGCCAAGATTTGAGAAAATATTCGAGTTTTAAACCTCGAATCAAGAAATACAGAGCAGTGGATCCAAACGGATGCCGAATGAATTGTCTGAGCCTTTCAAAAAGTTATTTTGGTAATTTTGAGAATTTGATTTAAAAATTGGATGACAAAGCTCAGATTTGGATTCTGATATCGGATCCAGATCCGAAATCGAGTCAGATATGAATTTAATTTCAGTAAAATTTGAGAAATAAAATGGAATTTAGATTTAAAAGTGACTCAATTACTCAAAAAATGGGGTCAGGGGCAAAAATGGAATATTTATAAGATTTTGAAAAATTTGGGGTGTTCACAGTATATGACTGGACCGATTGGGCAAAGATCCTTGTTGTATCTGTACGACTAAGTGAAGCTTGAGGAGCTGTCCTTAGATGTGTGAGATACAGATGTGCCAAGTATGAATACTTGAGCTTGACATCCCTTTGAGACCCGGAAGAGGTCAGTGCTAAGTCATGGAGACTTGAGCGGAGATTCAAATCACAACCCTGAAGAGGCTTGCGCTAAGTCATGAAGACTTGATCGGATGCTCAACTCATAGCCCTGAGGAGGCTCTTGCGATATACGCTAAGTCATGGAGACTTGATTGTCGTTATTGTGAACTGCGGTCCTGAGTGGTCAACGCATTTACTTGAGTTGAATGGATGCATGTTTGCTTGCTTACCAGACCATCAGTGGTTCTGACCCCGTTTAATGGAGATTTTAGGTATTGAACACGCGTTGCGATATGCGGAGCAAGGCGACACCAAGTTTCAGGGTTCCTCTAGACAGAGTTGTACTGCTTCTTTTTATTGAACTTATACTGCTTTTCCAAGCAATGATGTTGTAATAAACATGCGGTTTCCGATAAAATGGAACACTTTGGTGGTCAATGAGTTGCTTGGACACATATCTGTGATGTGCCCGAAGTTTTCTAAAACTGACGACTCATTATTGTCTAATTCTGCTGCTAAAAACTTTTCTAAGTTTCGCTGCAAAGAAAAAAAAAATCATGAAAATGTTAACTTAGCTTTGTTTTGAAAATTTGGGGCATTACAGCTCGTCTCCCTGATACCTGTAAGGGCACCTTGCTCGTAAGGGTCGATACGCTAGAGTAGTGGTTGCGTCTTGACTTGGTTAAGGGTTCGTTGCATAAAAATACGCCGAGCATCCAATCCATTGAGATCGTGTCATATGCATGCTCATTAAGAGACTGATATACAACTAGACTCATAAGGGCTGCAGAGCCAGAGTACGTTGTCCACCCGGAAGAGGTGAGATGCTCGTGATGGTCGCAGTGCCGAGAGCAGAGTCAAGCATGCATATGAATAAAATGAAAAGACCCCGCGGTTGATGATCGTGTTAGGGGCACACTGAATGGGATCGGGTACATACTCCTCAATGGTTGCCCTATAGGCATGCATTAAGTAGCTTGTCAGACCAGCAGACCCCTTCAAAAATTTTCACAGAAGAAGACGATGATGGTGCAGCCTTGAGTGACATATATTACCCTCGAACCTGATAGAGTTCATGATGGCCTCCGTCACTCAGAGGTATGGAGGTCGTGGTTATCTTTAAATATCTGAGGATTGAACCCAACTACTGCAGTAGTAGGATGCATCCAAATACCTAGTGGGGACTTTTTCCAGTATGATGTGCCATCCTACTAGGGGTATGGGGTCAACAAGCCTCTGGGGTATTTAAAAATATATAGAATAATCAACCCGTAGATCGTCGATATACCTCTTTTAAGTCCAGAGAGAGGGGTTAATTATTGAAATAAAACATTAGCTTAGGTTCAACGATGCTTGAATGTATGAGTGGATGAACATTGTTAAGTCAGTCCTGCATAACCTTTGTAAAGGTGTCGTGATCGGTATATGACTGGACCGATAGGGCAAAGACCCATGTTGTATCCGCACGATTAAGAGAAGCTCGAGGTGCTATCCTTAGATGCGTGGGATACAGATGTGCCAAGTGTAAAGACTTGAGCATGACATTCAGCCCAAAAGAGGCTTGCGCTAAGTCATGAAGACTTGAGCGAGACATTCAAATCACAGCTCTGAAGAAGCTTATGCTAAGTTATGGAGACTTGAGTGAATGTTCAACTCATAGCCCTGAGGAGGCTCTTGCGATATACGCTAAGTCATGGAGACTTGAGCATCGTTATTGCAAACTGCGACCCTGAGTGGTCAACGCATTTAGCTGAGTTGAATGGATGTATGATTGTTTGATTACCAGACCATCAGTGGTTCTGACCCCATTTAATGGAGATTTCAGGTGTTGAACCTACATTGCGATATACGGAGCAAGGCGGCATCGAGTTTCAGGGTTTCTCTAGACAGAGTTGTACTGCTTTCTTTTATTGAACCTATACTACCTTTTCAAGCAATGATGTTATAATAAACATGTGGTTTTCGATAAAATAGAACACTTTGGTGGTTAATAAGTTGTTTGGACACATATCTGTAATGTGCTCGGAGTTTTCTAAAACTGACGACTCATTATCGTCTGATTCCGCTGCTAAATTTTTTTCTAAGTTCCGTTGCATAGAAAAAAAAAGAAATTCATGAAAATTTTAACTTAGCTTTGTTTTGGAAATCCTGGGCGTTACACATATGCACATCATCGCCTATGTTTATAGCATATCTTTCAAAATATAGCAAAGAACATAGGACACATTTTTAATCAGAGGACACAGTTTGATAAAAAGTTTAGACAGTGTGTACTTGAGAGCATAGATGCGGTCACCTTTATGTCTGATTAGAAGCAAATGATTCAGATGTACGACCTTGAAAACTGTGTATGGTTACAACATTTATATGCATACAAAGAGAAGTGGGCATTGGCATATGGAAGACAATACTTTTGTGCATATATGATAAGCACACAAAGAGCTGAATCTATGCATGCCACACTGAAAAAAACATTGTATTTATGTTTAACAATATTTTGTTTCATGGAACAATATGAATTATTTGTAGACGGTCTTAGACAGAATGAGCTTGAACAAGATGTGAAATGCTTCAACACCCGCCTTGTAACTTTGGGCATGAAAATATTGATGCGTTCTGCAGATCTGTATACACTAACTATATTTGAGTAGACTAAGAAGAAAGTTATACAGGTCATGAATTATAACATAGAAGGATGTATGCAATATAGGAATATACACAAGTACCATGTTGTATGGGATGGCGAAGAGTATCCAAAAAGACAAGAAGCACATATTGCGTACAATATTGACAACAGAACAATTGAATATACGTGCAAAATGTTTGAATTCAAATGTATTTTATGTCATCATGTATTAAAGACACTTAATCAAGAGAAGATACAAGAAATACCTGAGTCATATATAATGCGAAGATGGACGAGACAAACAAAGATTGAACTGCTAGAGACAAATAAAGTCAGTCCATCTAGTATTGATTTGAAGTGCCAGATAGTCTCCCGTTTCCAACAACTATGTAGGTCACTTATGCATGTTGCAGATTTGAGATCGAAAAACAAAGAAGCCTATGTATGTATGAGAAATGTGTCAAGGGAATTACTTGAAAAAGTGCAGTTAATTTACCATGAGTTTGTTGTAGCTCATGAAGAGCAATTTAAGAAAACGGGATCGAACAACGTAAGTGAAAATCACACTTCTCCTGACCTTTGTGAGAAGTTGCGCCGAATCGTAAACATCATCTTCGACAAGTCAGGAGTAAACATTGTAGATTATGATAGAAATATTCACCTAGAGAAGGGTATCAAAAGAAAACCTGCCTCTGATCGCAACCGTCAGAGGACAAAGGGTGCAATGGAATTGGTTGGCAAGAAAATGTCTAAGAAACAACTAACCCCTTTGCATGAACATGTATGTAATACAATATATTGCTTTTCATGTAAATTGTATTACGTGCAACCTATCAATATCTTACTTGTGTAATTTCCAACATGCAGCAATACCATACAAACATGTACTACAATGTTGGAACCTGCAATCGACTCGACCTGTTTGAGTGGAACAATGACATGAGTATGACAAGTCTTTTGGTATGTAATAATTTTGGGAGGATGTTAGCATTTCTTTTTGAACTTAATGTAGTGTATGATATTGTTCTGTTTCATGACAGACTCTGTTCAATTCAAAAGCGAGCAACGCAACACATGAATCGCGTGTGGATTTTTCAGCTTCAAAATAGTTGTAGCATTTAACTTTCATATCTTACAAATCATTGTAATGTTTAGCATTCTATAATTCTTTGTAGTAGTTCTATAATTCTTTATTGTAAATCTATAATTCTTTGTTGTAATTCTATAATTCTTTATTGTAAATAGATAATTCTGTGTTGTAATGTTATAATTCTTTATTGTAATTCTACAATAGAAATCATACTACAAATATCATAAAAATTGGCACTAGAAAACACATAATATCTTACACATCTATATATAGCAATTGAGCATAATATATTACAAATCGATATACGGAAATTCAACATAATAGCTTACAAATTGATATTAATAAACAAAACCATATCTTACAAATCGATACTCGAAAACACATAATATCTTACAAATTGCAAAAGGGATTAGCGATGTATGTGGTGTACAAAGGCTTGTAATATTTGCCCTTCATCA
Organism: Nuphar pumila; assembly: GCF_984573655.1. Taxonomy (NCBI): domain Eukaryota; kingdom Viridiplantae; phylum Streptophyta; class Magnoliopsida; order Nymphaeales; family Nymphaeaceae; genus Nuphar; species Nuphar pumila. The sequence goes on along the minus strand of NC_143253.1, from coordinate 37,978,348 downwards.
ATGAAAATCCAATAAGCGATTAGAGACGTGTACTGTTCATAAATCATTGAGATGCTCACCTTACATGAATGAAAATCGCAAAAGGGATTAGCGATGTATGCAGTGAACAAAGGCTTGTAATGTTCGCCCTTCGTTGACATAGACATAGCCCGTAAAAACGATTAGGAAATATCGTTGACATAGACATAGCCCGTAAAAGCAAATCGCGATAGCACGTAGCCTTCATACGTCATTGTGTAAATCACGATGGTATGTGTCATTCAATTAGAAAAAACTCATTGTTTAAAAGACAAACGTCATTGTGTAAATCGTAATGGTATAACGATTTACACAATGATGTCTATGTCGGCCACATCTGAATAAAAATCGCATTGTGCATGAGTACAAATCATGGTAAAATTGCACGGTTAATGTTTACGCAAATCGTTTTAGACTTTTATCAATCATTATGTAAATCGCGATAGGAACACAGCTCGTAAAAGCAAATCAGTGGCATTTTTCACGCTACAAAATGCTAAATGCTTGTTTGATTTTTATTTTTGAATGACTATCACTACAACAATTTGTTTAGTCACATTTGTGTGCTACACTTATACATAAATTGATGTTAACAAAAATATCATATCTCACAAATCGACACTAGAAAACACATATAATCTTACAAATTGATATGCAATAATTCAGCATAATATATTATAAATTGGTATACGGCATTTCAGCATAATGTCTTACAAATCGATATACGACAATTTAACATAATATATTACAAATCGATATTAACAACCAAAACAATATCTCAGTAATTGACACTAGAAAACACATAATATCTTGCAAATCTATATACGACAATTCAACATAATATATTGCAAATTGATATTAACAAAACAATATCTCACAAAAATCGATATAATATCTTAAATTGTTATGAAATTTACATTGTTATGATTTGGGCGCTTGAGGTGGCGATTTGCGTATTCAACACACGTTTGCCAGACTTATAATTTTAGTTTATGGATCAATGTGAATTTTGTATACAGTCTTATAAATTTTATTACAAATGTCAGTACACAAAAAAATTGAAAATTGAAAGTTGAACAAAAAATTGTTGTCTCTCTCTCGACAGTAGAACGTAACCCTCTTCACGTTATCCTTGAGAACATGTAGACGTTTAAAATGACTTTCTCTTACTCCTGGGGGTCTTGCGTCCTTCGTAGCTTTCTAGGTAATCTTGCAGTCTGGGTTTTTGTATCTTCCTCAACTAGAAAATCCTTCAATTCTTCGCATAGTTCTTTACGGAATCTAAGTATATCATCCTAAAAAAAAAAACCTGGAAATGAGAACAATATAAAAATGTAGTCATCAATAATATAGGTTAATAAAACATGTTTAAGTGTACAACATACAACGGTGAATTCTGGTGCTCGTCCATACTATATTGCTTCAATATACTTTATTACAAAGATGCCATAATCGACGCCATTATTTTGTAAAGGAGCATCCTCTGCAACGTGAAGCCTCCACGGACCAATGTCGACACCCAACATGTCTTTAAAAAATCCAACCTGTGGTTTATACAAAAGCAAGTAAATTCTGGGCCACGATACAAGATACAATAATCTTAAAGATAGAAACTTACCAAATGCACAATGTCACAGTCTACACCAATATCATAGTCCAAGGAGTTGTATAGCCATATTTTTTGTTCTCGTACATCCAACACATGTAAGACCCAATGCTTTTCTGATTGTCACAATGTAGGAATCAATATCTGCAAATCGATTATAAAATGTCTTAAAAAATGGATATGAAAATGCGTACTGATACCATAAAAAATGATGTTAAGAATCAACATATAAATCAATATTAAGAATCAAACCAATATCTTAAATCGATATTAGGAATCAGCATAGAATCAAAACATCTTAAATCACTATGAAAATTCCTATTGATGGCTTAAAAATAGATATTAAGAATAAGCAAAGAAATCGATATTAAGAATCAAAATAATATCTTAAATCAATATTAAGAATCAGCATAGAAATCGATATTAAGATTCAGAGCAATATCTTAAATCGATTTAGAAATTCGTATTGATATCTTAAAAATCGATATTGATAATCAAAACAATATCCTAAATCGATATTAAGAATCAACATAGAAATCAATATTAAGAATGAGAACAATATCTTAAATCGATATTTAGAATCAGCATAGAAATCAATATTAAGAATCAAAACAATATCTTAAATCGATATTAATAATCTAAACAATATCTTAAAAATTGATGATGAATAATCAACATAGAAATCGATATTAAGAATCAAAACAATATCTTAAATCGATATGCAAATTCCTATTGATAGCTTAAAAATCGATATTAAGAATCAAAACAAGATCTTAAATAAATTTAACATCTTACAAATCGATATGGTCATAGACCTTTTCACTTGAAAAAAAGTTTGCCATTTGGTCATCGTCACCCCAATATTGTATTTCGTCTAGAAGTCCAGCTGTGTATGGCATTCAGCGGACAATACTTTGTTGAACGGAACAATAATAATAGTAAGTTTAAAACACGAAGGTACATTAGTAAATAAAATGACAATAAACATATAAGATAACCGATATACCATAAAATAAGGGGTGACAATGTGGACCGACATGGTTCTTCCCTTGCTTTGAATATACATGATGAAATCATGTATAGTCTGTTTAGAACAAATGCACATTTGTTAATATACATACCCATGGCATACATTAATGTATAACTCATAGTGGTTTCATACGTACAAAATTACTGATAGTGTGTCCTTCTGCAAATCCATCTCACATCCGGTCGATGTTCTCTTTGAGCACTTTGCTGAGTTTTCTAGCACCTTGTTTTGTAGATACTGCACTAAAATTAGTTGAATATTCAGTAAAATAACTGTAGCATTATATTCAGTAAACAAACTGTAAACGACATAAAAAAGATGAAGCAGGTTATAGAAATCGAAGGTACCCTTTTTTACGAATGTTCGACTAAATCGTAGCATCCTTCTTCGACATCGATACAACTTGCGCTTAGAAGGAGGTTAGAGGAAATGTCGATTTTTCTGTTCATTGCTCACGAAGCAGGTTATAGGAAAGACTTCTTTTCTTCTTTAAATGAAATGTCGCTTGTTCCATGCTATTAAAGGAAACATCTTGTGTGCCTTGAGGAACACGACGATTCATTCATTTATTGTTCACGATGATTCATTCATTTATGTTCATGTTGTTTCATATCCTGCCACTTTTCAAAATTTATGCAAAAAGAATATTAACAAATAAATAAATTATATTATGCATTAATTAAAATGCGTCGTTTCATTTTCTAGTATCATCGACACGATGTTAGTACATGTAAATGAATTACACGTAGCATAACATCAGTAGTGTGTCAGATCCTAAACCCTATACTAATGTTATGCGACGTTTCTTACAACTAAAAGAATCACTATATATAATAAACTCAAAACTAGTAATCGTTATACGATTTAGCAAACGCAAGTACAAATCGTGATAACTGCATAATCGCTATATCTATTAATCGCTAAACTAAGTAATCGTTATCACAGGAAACACTATAAATAATAAACCCTAAACCAGTAATCGCTATATGATTTAGCAAACGTAAGTACAAATAATATTATATTCATAATCGCTATACTTAGTAATCGACATATTAAGTAATCGCTATCACAAGAAACGCTAAAAGTAATAAACCCTAAGCTAGTAATCGCTATACGATTTAGCAAATGTAAGTACAAATCATGGTAACTTTCTAAACACTATACATATTAAGCGTTATACAGAGTAATTGCTATCACATGAATTGCAATACATAATAAACCCTAAGCCAGTAATCGCTATACGTAAATACAAATCATGAAAGAGTTATATAATTACAAACCTAAGCTTATGTAGTCTTGTCGATTTTTCAATGGCACTTCTGTGTTACACTTATTAAGGAAAGAATTATATAATTACAACAAAGAATGTCAGAATTACAACATAGAATTAGCAGGATACACAAATCACATATGTTTATTCACTTACGCTTGATGACTCAAATGGACATAGAACTCGTCTCTTTCTTGGACTTGGTGGAGTCTCTTTATTCGGTGGCCTCTTCATTTCCTTGATCTTATAAAACCCACTGGTAATCATCTCAACCAGCGACCCAATTTATTTACTCAAATTCTACACGTCCTTCCGTAACTCCTTATTTTCACTCTCCAGCATCGCTAACCTTTGGTCGGACGATACCTTTTCATTTGACAGTTGTGTTTGCTTCTTATTGTGTACTGCAACAAATGGAATCATAGTATCCGCTAAATGGACACAATGGACGTTACGTCTATACTGGAGGATGACACGCTTGGGGATAAGAGTGACCTCACTTTCAGGTTGCTTCTCCTCAATCTGTCGATTTCCACGCATGGGTTGCCAATATTATTTGAAATACTTGGGGTCATATTGTCGTTCTTTATAATCATATGGTATGACACAAACACCTCCTTTGTTCTTGCTATCCAATTGTTTCCTGAAGCATTCGTGCCAATTCACGTTTGTGGCCCCACCACTATTCATCTTCCTTTTCAATGCCACAGGCAATTTTGGTATCGATTGTCCCAAGCCAGCTTGTAGGAGTACTCGACTACCATACTGCATCTCGGCTTCATATTTGCTAAAGAGCCAAATATCGCATACACACAGTCTCAAAACCTTGTGTTATCATCGCAAAATTTTACTTTTGCAAGTCAAACTGACATTTGAAAAAGATTTTTGAAAATAACTCGCCTCTGTTTTAAAATGCGGGATAATTCTGAAGAATGAGACTCGCCTATCGGTACGAGGTTCAACCGTTCCTGGCACCTTTACCAGGGGTAATCGAACCAAGGATCAATTATGTGCTTAGCTTTGCTCAACTTGTCTAAATCGTGTTCTATTTCCTAAATGCATAAAGAATCAGGCATGTGCTATGGATTTCAGAAAATGCAGATTTTAAAACATGATATTTGCTTCTGAGATTTGAAATACTTAGAATTTTTTTAGAAAAGATAATACTTTGAAAATCGTGAGCCTTGTTGAGAAAATACTTCTGAAGAACATGAAAATCGATTTCTGAAGAAATCTTGAAGTTTTGTGAAAATCGATTCTGAGAAATTTGAAATACCTTTGGAAAAACTTGATTTCTTTGAATTCAAACTTTAAAATTGAAAATATAACTTTAGAAAATTGAATTTTGAACTTGAGAAATAGTTGAAATATCCTTTGAAAGTTCAGAGTTTTTGACAAAATTGATTTCTAAGTAAGACTTGGAAAATTTTGAGAAAATTGATTTTTCTGATTTGGAATTTGAATTTGCAAATCAATAAAATGAATGAGTATGGACTTGAAAGACTTGATTTTGAGGAATTGAGAAAGTCTTTTTGTATTTTTGAGAAATACAGTGCATTTTGAAGTTAGCCTAATAGTGTAGGCTGAATGTGGCTAATACAAAGATCACAAATTTGGGTCTCATTCGTATTCTGACTATGGCCATAAATATGAATTCCACCGAGTTTGTCAACTCCATAAGAGATAGTGCACGTGCCATTCGTGTAGACCATGGTGGATTTATAAAGAATGTGTATGAATTGGCATACATAGCAATTATATATCAAAATTTAAAATTATATGCAATGCAAATCCTAATCTAAGCAGAAATTGAAATTCTTATTCCAAAGTTTACATTTAATTTACATCACTAATTGAATTTAAATATAGGAAAGTAAAGGAAAGTAAAATCTTCAATATCCCTGCAAAACTAACAAACTTGTTAGTGAAGATATGTTGGCTTTTCTAGATTTATCCAGTAATATATAGAAATTACTGGATTTTGCTAGATATAAGCCTTTTCCCATGATTCCCTGATATAAACTTAATAAAATATGAAATATAACTAAATAAATAATAAAGATGAGATTTGAAAATTCAAAATTGGGGTCAAAATGACCAAAATACCCCTAATAACAAGACTATGGCCTTGAAATTCGGGTTTTTAGAAGGATATTTTGTAAAAATGAGTTTTTGGAATTCAAATGAAAATAAATAAAACACAAGATGATATGACATGATTAAAAACATGAAAATTAGGGTTTAGAATTTTGAAATTTAGGTCAAATGACCAAAATGCCCCTGATAGCAAGACTATGGCCTTAAAATCAGGGTTTTCTGAAATAGATTTTGGTAAAAACTTGGGATTTATGATTGAAATAAACATAAAATCAAACATGAAACATCTTAATATGATTATAAACATAAACAAACCCTAAAATTGTGAGCTTATACACGAAAATCAAGAAATATCACAATTTTGATAGTGTTTCTGGATATTGCAGATACCCCGTTTTGCAATTTGATCTGTTCAAGCATCAAATGGATTCCAAAATTCATAAAAATTGGCACCTATACTTTTTAAAACCTTAAAATTAGATTGGAATCATAAAAATATATTTTTTACATTATTCCAATTCAAAACTAGCATTAAAACCCTAAAATAAGCTATTTTTACCTATGGTCACAGACCAGTTTCAATGTTAGACCCAAATCAGGGGTCAATTCACCATAGAAATTTCTGAAATTTCATAGAGGTAAACTAAACAAAAAAAAAATCTCCATTTTACATATCAGAAAAATCATCTCCGATGAGGGAGAAACCTTCCCGGAAATCGGGACTAAAATTTAATAAATCTAACATTGGTCAAAACAAGTACTTTCGGTTAAAAATACAGAAACAAATAGCAAACTTCATCAATTTTTTTTAAAGTTTCAGCAGTGAATAGTAGACACAAAAATAATGAACTTCCTTTTTTACAGATCATGAATTGGATCTACGGTTTGATATCTATGATCATTACAAGTCCGATTAGGGTTTTGGTAAACCCTAACGAGTTTTAAATTTTAAATCTGATTCTCTGCAAAATTTCACAGTAAATAGTTGACATCAACATAAAGCCACTGCATTTTACGTATTTTGAATCAGATATCGGATGAGAGAAATAACACATTTGCAAGTTAGACTTGAAATTAAACAACGATTTTAATCAACAGAAATCCTGATTTGAATTTGTATTTTATTAGCAGGGTTCCCGAATCCCAAAACATCTGAATTTTTTACAGTAGTTCACTGACATATCCGTGTATCACATATAAAAAATTCAAAAATTTACAATAAATATTTCAATACGAACTAACATGCTCTTTACTAATCTAAGCTTAAAACACACAGAAATTTAAGAAAACTTAATAAAACATGCTCTAATCAATGAAAACAATAAAAAAATACTTAAACAGTAAAAAAAAATTAATTTATATGCTGGAATACATGTAATAAACATTAATATGTAAAAAAATAAATAAAACACACGGAATCCATGGTTGGAATTGCTTTTACCCTTGAAACCATGGATTTAATCCATTTAATCGGATAAATCTCATGTTTTCTTGGTTAAGAATATAAAAAATAATGCAATAAACAATTATAATGTATTAGAATCATGGAAAACAACATGGAATATGGTTAGATCATCTTCTTGAATTGAACTTGAGGTTCTTGAGGTTGAATCCATGGTTAAATCCATGAAAGGGGAGTTTCCATGGTGAAATCTATTGAAAATCATAAAAAACTAATAAAAAATAATAAAATAATATTAAATAACTCACCTTGGGGCTGCAGCTGCAATGGAGGAAGGTGGAGGTGCTGGAGAGGAGAGAGAAGCCACGAAAATTTGAGAGAGAAAAGAGCTCCCTTTGACCTCTTGAAGTCCCCCTTTTATAGGTTTTCAAAAAGTCCCTTAATTAGGGTTAATTAAGAGGTTTTTCTTTTTTTCAAGACTCTTTCTAATAAATCCACTAAGGGCAACGATTTTTTGTGGTTTCCTAACCCTAAATGAACTCTAACTAAACCCTAATTAACACCTAATTAAACCCTAAAAAGTCCAAATGTGGCACCACCTAGTATGGGCCCACATTTGGTTTTTAAAACTTGAATTTAAAACCTTTAAAAACCAATGGTTTAAAACTTAAATAAAATGGATTTTTAAAATTGCTTTTGACTCCTCTAAACCCCTAACCTAACTAGGACAATAACTAACCCTAGTCTAACCTTGACTTCTTCAAATGTGGCGCCACCCCGAGTGGGCCCCACTTGAATTTTCAAAAACGATTTTAAAACTTGAAAATGAGAGTTTTTTCAAAAGATATTCAAAAGTAAACTTGGAATTAAAAGTTTTGAAATGGAACAAAGTTCCAACTGGGTCAGAACTCCTCTGGATATGGCGCCAACTGAGTGGGCCCCACATCAAAGTTTTGAAAATTTGAAATAAAGACTGAAACTATCTTTGAAAAAGGGGTTAAAATCAATAAATGAGATTCAAAGACTTAGAAATAGAGTCCTAATCGAACTGGAACTCCGGGCTAGAGTCCTAAATCTTTAGAACTCTGAGATTTTGGATTTTAAAAGCCAAATAAAGGTGGTTTTAAAAGATTTTATCAGAACTGGTAAAAACAAGTTGAAAAATGCAGTCAGGGTTAGAGTTCTAACTCAATCAGAACTCTGAAATAGAGTTCTGAATCAACTGAGACTCTACAAAATAACATAATTTTTGAAAAACAAATGAAAACAAATGAAAATGGAAGTAAAAACAGTCTTTAAAACACACTCTTGACTGGATTAGGACTCCGGGACAGAGTCCTGATCAGACTGAAACTCTAGATTTTTTTTTTTGGTATTTTTCTGAAAAACAGATGAAAGAACTTGTGAAAACAGTGAAAACAATAACAAATATTTGAAATAAAACAGAGTTCTGATTCAACTGAGACTCTAGAGACAGAGTCCTAATTGAACTAGGACTCTCAGATTTTTGGATTTTCTGAGAAAACAAATGAGAGAATTTTGAAAAACAGTTAAAACATGATAAAATTGAAGTTTTGGTTCAGAGTCCTGATCTGATTAGGACTCTAAAGAAGAGTCCTAATTCGACTAGGACTCTAAAATTTTTGAGTTTTCTGATAAGCAAATGATGAAATTTAAACAGAATTTTTGAAAATTAGTGAAAATGGAGTGATAAAATAAACTTTGGATAGAGTCCTGATTTGATCAGGACTCTGTGGCAGAGTCCTGATTCTATCAAGACTCTAGGATAAAATCCCAGAATTTTGAAATTCTTTGATAAAAGTGTAATAGTTTTGATAAATGGAAAGACTTTTGAAAGATTCTCTTAAAATTGAAATAAGGATCAGAGTCCTGATCCAACTAGGACTCTCTTAACAGAGTCCTATTTTGACTAAAACTCTGAGTTTTTGACTCATTTTAAAAGATTTGGTTGAAAATAGGTAAAAATAGTGACAAAAGACTGAGTCCTAATCCGACTGAAACTCTGAAGAAGAGTCCTAATCCGACTGAGATTCTTGAAGAAGAGTCCTAATCCAACTAGGACTCTGGGATTTTGGACAAAATGAAAGATTTTAAAAGGTTTTATCCAAAAACAGGTAGAAAAGGTAGTAAAAAGTAGAGTTTTGATCCAACTGAGACTCTGGAAAAAGAGTCCTGATCCAACTAGGACTCTAAGATTTTTGATAAATAAAGAAATCCAGAAGCGACACCACCTAAATGGGTCTCATCTGAGAATTGAAATCAGTTGAAAATTGAGTTTAAAACAAATCCATATTGTTTTCTGAGAAAAACATTTCAAAATATAAGGTCCTGTGGGTTGACAAATGAGAGAATGTTGATTAAAAGCCCAGGTATTAAAAATTGATCTTGAAAGAAAAGTTTTAAAACTTGAATCTAGATTAAATATTTTGAAAACAGGAGTGCTAGATCTCGAAAATGAGATGTAATGACATGCAATGCAATGAAATGGCATACTGAATGCATGCAATGATATGCAATGACACATGAAATGTAAGCACTAGATAAGAGTGACAATTTGGGGTGTTTGCACCTTGACAACAACCTCGTCGTCCTCATCCTCCTCATCCCCATAAGGTCTCCATATAACCTGTATAATCGAGATTGTGGTTTAGATATAGACAATTATTCATGCAAAATGTTGAATGCGATAACAATTTGTACAAAAAAAGATAAAATACTGAATGCGATTATTAGTTAAGAATGCTAAACATTACAACGATTTACTGTGATGAAAGTTAGATGCAAATGCGATAACAATTTGTATTGAAGAAAATGAAATGCCGAATGCGATGATTACTTGAGAATGCTAAACATTATAATGATTTACGATAATGAAAGTTACATGCAAATATGATAATGATTTGTACTAAGGAAAACAAAATGCTAAATGCAATGATTACTTGAGAATGCTAAACATTACGATGATTTACGGTAATGAAAGTTAGATGCAAATGCGATAACGATTTATACTAAAGAAAATGAAATGCTGAATGCGATGATTACTTGAGAATGCTAAATATTACAACAATTTACGGTAATGAAAGTTAGATACAAATGCGATAATGATTTGTACTAAGGAAAATGAAATGCCGAATGCGATGATTACTTGAAAATGCTAAACATTACAACGATTTACGGTAATAAAAATTAGATGCAAAGGCGATGACGATTTGTAGTAAGGAAGACAAAATCCTAAAGCGATGATTACTTAAGAATGCTAAGCATTACAACAATTTACGGTAATGAAAGTTAGATGCAAATGTGATAACGATTTGTACTAAAGAAAACAAAATACCGAATGCGATGATTACTTGAGAATGCTAAACATTACAATGATTTACGGTAATGAAAGTTAGATGTAAATGCGATAACAATTTATACTAAGAAAAATGAAATGCTGAATGCGATGATTACTTGAGAATGCTAAACATTACAACAATTTACGATAATAAAAATTAGATGCAAAGGCGATGACGATTGTACTAAGAAAGATAAAATCCTAAAGCGATGATTACTTAAGAATGCTAAACATTACAATGATTTACGCTAATGAAAGTTAGATACAAATGTGATAACAATTTTTAATAAAGAAGACAAAATCCTAAAACGGTGATTACTTAAGAATGCTAAACCATATAACATTTTACGCTAATGAAAGTTAGATGCAAAAGCGATAACGATTTGTACTAAGGAAGACAAAATCATAAAGCGATGATTACTTAAGAATGCTAAACATTACAACGATTTTAAACCATTTACCTTATTTAATTACAACCCATCTAAAATGAATTGAGCATTTTCGTACTTGACATTTATTGAAGCCCACTCGCCGATCATGAGAAAACCACAAACCGCAGAGCCACATTAAGGATGCAAGGCAACAATATGCTCCCAAGTCCATGCCTACAAAAATAATATATTAGTAAGACTACAACCTTCAACGAGCTTAGTCCACAAGCACTAAATATATAATAAACAAATACTTGAACAAATCGCCAAAACCCCGTGACAGTTTTCGTACCCTTACTCGCACGGTAAAGTTGATTGTACAAGTGTGCGAGCATAGCAGCACAACATCCCCAATTGTTGACTTTATCTAAGTCTTCCAAGAATTGCAACCACAAGTAACTTATTCTCGAACCAGAACAATCAGAAAATAAAGTAAGTCCAAAAAAATAAAGAAGGAAGCCATGCAACTCTTGGTCAACTGCTTAAGATGCACATGCAGCGGACCAACCTTCCCATTTATTACGAAAAAATAAACTTTCATCGATGAGGAATTGCCTCCACCAGAAATACACTCACGACATTCCTCCATCAACATTCCTAGAAGGGTCATGCAATTATCCCTTGGGTTATAGTTTGAATCCCATGTTAGGACAACACTTCTATGACACTTAAGACCCGTAATCCATGCCACATCTTCTAGGGTTATGGTCATCTCAAAACCCTTAAACTGGAACATGTTCGTCTTATGGTTCCACTTATTGATCAGGTGGGTCATGGTGTTCCAGCAATTTTCAAAATAATGTTGGTCCAGAAGGCCACCGAAGTGCATCTTTCGTAATCGGTCCTTCTAATATTTACTCAGCTTTCTGAACCACAATAGAACTATAGGCTACTGACACCGCCCTCTCAACTTTTCACCTGCTGCCCTGTTTCTCTTCTAACCTGCCTGTAACATAAAATATCAAATCACAGTTAATCGCTATACATAGTAATCGCTATCACAGTAATCGCTATACAAAGTAATCGCTATCGCAGTAATCGCTATACAGAGTAATCACTATACACAATAATCGCTATACAGAGTAATCACTATACATAATAATCACTATACATAGTAATCGCTATACAGAGTAATCACTATACATAATAATACCTACAACAGTACACCATGACATATAGTAGCGATTAACGTACCTTGGTCACACTTTTCTCCTTTTCATCCCCTTCCTTCCTCTGCTTTTGTACTTCTTCTTTCCTTCTATCCTTCATGGCCATAGTATGTTTTTTCCTTTCTTTTTTCTTCTCTTCCTCGTCCTCCTTCACCAGAAGTTCAAGTGCTCCATTTTTAGTTCAAATCCACTTCCAAGTGTCTAGGAGCCCATTTTAGCTCATTTAGCTGAAATTGACCTGAGTTCAGTCAGTTGAGCTAGTGTTTGAGCTTTAATTTTAGTTTATGACAGTATTATTGATCATTGTTCCAGCTCAAACCCAGCTATAGTCCACAGCTCACTTCACTCTAGTGACAATTTCTCGCCATTTCTCTAAAAATGGTAGCATTTCTTGACAATTCAGTCTGGGAGTTCAGTTGAGTCAGTGTCTTGTCAGTCCAGTTGAGTTTTGAAACCTTAGAACTCAGCTCAATCCAGTTCAATTCAGTTCAAACCAGCTCAAACCTTAATTTTCAGTGTCACTCTAGCTCGACAGAGACACCATTTTTTGAACCATTTTGTCCAATTTTATTAATTTTAACACTTTTTGAACTGATACAACTGTCAATCGGGGTCCAATATCCAAATTTCTTCATTCAGGGTCAACATTTCACATGGCATTTCATATCATTTATTTTCTTTTCTTATCAGTTTCCATCATTTCATAATATTTCATTTCATTTTCGAGATCCAGAACTCCAGTTTTGAAAATTTCAATCTAGATTTGAGTTTTAAAGCTTTTCAAAATCAATTTCAAACCCTGGGTTCCCAAAATTGACATTTTTACCCCCAGGATTCTAAATTTAAAAATATTTTTCTGAGAAAACAATTTGGATTCTTTTCAAACTTGGTTTTTCAAATTCTAAACTGGATTTGCTCCGCAACGGGGTATAGAACTTCAAATTCTGAGCTCATTTTAAAAACTACCAAAAATAGCTCATTTCATCCAATTTTTTTTGAGAGACCATTTTACCCCTCTGGCTTTCAAAATGAATTTCAAAAATGAATGTGGACCCATTTCCAAGGTGGTGCCACACTTCGAGTTTTCAAAAAAAAAATCTCTTTTCTTTTCTTTCTTTTCTCTTTTTTTTTTCTTATTATTTCCACCTAATGAGAGGTGGTGGGACCCACAAGGAGGTCGACCAGTCCTCTCCTCTCTTTCCTTTTCTTCTCCCCCATTTTCTTTCCTTGCTCTTTTTTCCCTCCTCTTTTTCTTTCCTTTCTTGTTCCCTTTTCTTTCTTTTTCTTCTTCTTCTTTCTTTCTTTTTCTCCTTCTTCTTTCTTCCTTCCCTTCTCCTTCCTTTCTCTTCCCCCTTGGTCTACCACCCTACTCCCTCTTTTTCTTCTTCTCTTCCTTTCTTTCCTTTTCTTTTTCCCTTCTTCTATCCTTTCTTCTTCCTCCTTTTCTTTCCTTCTTTCTTTCCCCCCTTCCTTCCTTTTCCTCTTTGGTCCAGCCCACACCATAAACCTTCTTCTCCTTCTTTCTATTCTCCTAGGCACACATATGGTGGCATCTCTATCTTTCTCTCTCTCATTAACTCTTCTCTCTTCTCAGCCCTAAGACTCTCTCTATCTCCCTCTCTTCTTGGCTATAGCCCTCAATAGCAAATTTGGTGCATCCCCTCCAATCAACAGTTCCAGCTAAACCCTTTGGCAGCATAATAGCAACACTACTTTCAAAGGTCTCCACCATCTCCAGCTTCAGCCCACGGTTTCCTTTTTCAGCCTAGGCACAACCATCCTCTTCGGCTCCAACTTTCATTACTTCCAACAATTGATCCACCTCCAACCATTGCTGCAAGGTCCCCACAAGATCTCCCTTGGCAATAGCCATCTCCAATTGGTACAAGCAGGGATCCAAGACCCTCCATTGACAGCCATCTCGGTCGTAGCTATCACCTTCACTTCCAAGCTTCAAGACTCTCATTTGCCGCCACTTCCTCCACTAGTTGCAACGGGACCTAAGCCTTCACCATTGTTATAGTAGCTCATTGGCTACATCAAAATCCCAAGGTAAGGTGACTCTCTCTTGGTTTAACGTTTGTGTTAAATTTCATTAATGCCAAGTGATGATCACCTTTGCTGCCCCCTAAAAAAAAATTTGATGTTTCAAGCATGGCTTTTGTGAAGATGATATAAAATCAACCCAAAGGTTGAACATAGGGCCATGTAGGAGTGATTCTCATGTTCTTAAGTATCCAAAGACGTCAGGACTTTTATCTTATAGGCTCATGCTTCATAAGGGAAAAGGTTCATTCATTAGGTGGGTTGAACCTTTCTCTTAAAGAGCAAAAATAAAATCTCAAGCATGCCTCCTTAAATTTTTTTTATTATTTATCATCGTGCATATTTTATGTTTCTCTTTTACTTAGAATTTAGGTTTATTCTTTAGCTTTATGTTCATTTTATTCATTTAGTTTATTTTTTATTATATTTGATGGTTAGTCCATAGGTTTTTCACTTAGGCATACAGTCCAGTTATAATTTTATGTTCAAATTTTTATTTATAAATTCTAAATTTTTCGTGATAGCTGCATGTATGTTTTTGTGATCCCCTGCCAAAAACCCGGACTGATTTGGGTTTTATAATCCCCTCAAACAAACCAAGAACCAAATCGAGTTTTGAACCCTTTGGAATTTCCAGATCTCCCTTTAGCAGAGTTGTTGACCCAAGATCTCCCCCATGGGAGATTCAAATCATTCCCAAAAAAATATTGTAGATCCTCGATAGAACCTATTATTTTCAAGTATTTTCTGGATTTTTCTACAATGATTTAGTCTCTGTCAAAAATCGGATCTTGCAGACCTCTGTGAAAATCTGGTGATATGCTTGTAAGGTTCTAGACCGACTCTAATCTGATGTGTCTTCCCAATCTATAGGCCCAATGCCAAAACCATCAAAAGCGGAGTTGTTCCTAATGAATGCCTCTACCATTTTCCAGAATTTTAGGATTTTTAGGGTTTGGATTCCTATTTTTTCAGATTTTACAAGTTCACTGTTGAAATCTCTGTTTATTCAATTTTATCAGAATTAAAGGTCTGATAATCCTCTGCGTCCTTCCAATCCATAGGTCCAATGCCGAAACTATCAAAATAGGAACTGTTCTTTTGTGTGTCAGGGACCTCTCCTTAAAATTTTAGAGGTTTGACCTCTGTTTACCATTTTTTGCCAAATTTTTTAAATCTCTGTCAGTCTGCTCTAAATTCCAGAGTCACCAGATTTCGATCCAACTTGTCAGAGTTGTAGATCTCCGACCATAGGTCAAATCCTAGATCGGTAAAAGGAAAAAAATCTTGCTTAACTGTCCTCTGTCACCCCATAAAATTTAGAGCATTTCTATGGCAGGTTAGTACCCAAAATCAGGTCAAATCTAGGTTTTTAGGCAAAATCATGTATTTTCCTAGAATTTTTACTAATTTCTATATTAAAAAATACCAAAAATATTAGTTTTCGGATTCTATTCTATTTCTAGGGTTAGTCTAGGTGTCTATGCCAAATTTGAATCAATTCCAAGTTGTGATCATAGCAAATTTTTTTCTCTCTTGTATCCCTTCTCTTCCTTCTCTTTTCCTTTCTGACCTCTATTTTCCTTTTTGAAAGAAAAAATAAAAGATAGAAAAGAAGAGAGAAGAGAAAGGTAAGAAGAGAGAGAGGAACTCTTTTGCAAAGGTCTCACTTGACCTTAATTTTTGAAAAGATTTAAAAGATTACTCGCCTCCATTTTGAAATATTTGCGGGAAAATTGAGAAATGGAGCTCGCTCGTCGGTACGAGGTTCGACGGTTCCTGGCACCTTTACCAAGGGTAATCGAACCAAGGATCAAATTTATGCCTTTGCTTTGCCTAAATATTATCTAAGAATTTATTCTAAGTCTAAGGATGCACAAAGAATCATGCTTGTGTAAATGCAAAAGATGTATGCTCTTTTGAGAAGAATTTGGAAATTTTATCCAAGTGATTTTGAAATTATGAAGAATATGATAAAAAAATGGTTTTTTGAAAGTTGAAGATGGACTTGGAAAAGTTGGATCTTTCTAACTTAAGATTTAGAATAGATCTTGAGCTTCGAAATATTCAAGGATTGAGATGAACTTGAATTTGAAAAAAAATGGATCTAAAATCAAGATGGAATTTGAGAAATGGAGTGGAATTCTAGATTTAAAGTTTGAAATCAGGATGGATCTTGGGTCTAGGTGGAATTTGGAAACAAGATTGGATTTTTAGATATGGATTTCAAGATGGGTTTTAATATGAAATCTGGAATCCTAAATGGTATTGGATCCGAAGTCTGGAATCATAAATGAAATTGGATTCGAAGTCTGAAATCCAAGATGGAGTTGAATCTGGAATCTAGAATCCTAAATGAAGTTGGATCTGGAGTTTGGATTTTAAATATGTGTTTGGGTTTTTAGATCTAAATTGAATTTGGGTTTGGATTTTTTTAAAATATCCAAGTTGAATTTAAAAGTAAAAAAAATCAGTTTTTAGAAATCCGAAATTGAGTTTGAGAATCCATATTGAATCTGAAGCGGTTTTGAGAAATTCCCATGGAATTTGAAGATAGGATTGGGCTTCAGAAATCCAGATGAAACCTGGAATTGGATCTGAGAGATCTAAATTGACTTTTGAAATTTTGAAAGGAAGGATAGAGAATGAAACTTGAATTAGGAGATGAATCCGAAAATTTCAAAGTTGAATTGAACTTTGAAATTTGATTTTAAATATTGAATTGAATTTAAAATCGAATCCTGAAAATGGAAATGAATTTGAATTTTCAAAGTTGAATTGAACTTTGAATTTGGATTTGAATTTGGAAATTGAATCTGGAATATAGAAATGAATTCAGAATTTTTAAAGTCAAATTGGACTTTTAAATTGAATTTTGAATTTTTGAAATGAGATAGAATTGAGAAGATGAATTTGAATTTATAAATGAGAATTTGATTTAAGAAATGAAGAACGTATTATCGAAATCACTAATGGTATAAAAATTAAACTACAGTGATTTAACAATGATCATGCATAGGTAGTAAATGTAACTCATCGGCATGATTTACAACCACAAACATGTCAGTGATAGTGATTTATTACTAGCGATTTGCCAAATTGGGGAAGTCAATAAATGCTATATTAGTTAGCACCCCTTGTACAAATCATCATCACAGGTTTAGCATTCATAAATAAAAATCACACTGAAAGGAAAAAAGTATTCTGTATCTACAACGATTTGTATATGTGAAGGCTATATGAGACAATAATTTTTACTAATGATATAAGCACTGAACAATGACAATTTACCAATGGTATCAAAACTGTAGCTCTATAGGCTAGATGAGACAACGATTTATACATGTGAATGATACATATTACAATGATCAATCTTGAAATGATCATTATTTACAACAATTTTTACAGTGTAATTTTTGCAGTGCGATTTCAATTACACAAGTCAATCATCACGGAGATTTATTAAGTTACATCAAATTACATAATTCACAAATCACACAGGTTTATTATGTTACATCATGTTAATACAATGTTATGTTCCATCATGTTAATACAATCAAATACAATTATGTAACTGAAGAATTCACACGCAATTCATGTGTTCTATTGCTCACTTTTGAATTGAATTAAGCTTGTTATGAAACAGAACAATATAAGACACTACATTAAGTTTAACAAGAAATGCAAACATTCTTCTAACATTGATTACATACCAAAAGACTTATAAAATTGATGCCATCATTCCACTCAAACTAGTCGGGAGGATTGAAGGTTTCAACATTGTAGTGCACGTCTGTAGGGTACTATTGCATGTTGAAAATTACACAAGTTACATATTGATAAGTTGCACGTAATGCAATTTACATAAGAAGCAATATAATGTATTACATACATGTTCATGCGAAGGGCTTGGTTTCTTTTGCTTAGGGGTTGGTTGTTTCTTAGACCTTTTCTTGTCAACCAATTCTAGTGCATTCTTTATCCTCCGACGACTGCGATCAGAGACATGTTTTCTTTTGATACCCTTTGCTAGGTAAATTTTTCTATCATAATCTACAATGTTGACTCTTGACTTGTTGAAGATGATGTTTACGCTTTGGCGTAACTTCTCATGCGGGTCAGGAGAAGCATAATTTTCACCTTTGTTGTTTGCTCCCATTTTTTTAGACTGGTCTTCATGAGCTGTAACAGACAGATGGTGAATTAACTACACGTTTTCAAATAAGTTCCTTGATACTTTTCTCATGCATACATAGGCTTCTTCACTTTTCGATACCAAATCTGCAACATGCATAACTGACCTACATAGTTGTTGGTAACGAGAGGCTATGTGGCACTTCTCATCAACACTAGATGGACTAATATTATTTGTATCCAGCAGTTTAATCTTTGCTTGTCTCGTTCATCTTCGCATTAAATATGACTCAGGTATCTCTTGTATCTTCTCTTGATTAAGTATCTTTAATGCATGACGACATAAAATACCTTTGAATTCATACATTTTGCATGTACATTCAACTGTTCTGTTGTCAACATTGTACGTAACATGTATTTCTTACCTTTTCGGATGCTCTTCACCCTCCTATACAATATGGTATTTGTGCATATTCTCGGTTTGCATATGTCCTTCTATGTTGCAATTCATGCCCTGTATAACTTCCTTCTTAATTCATTCAAATGCAGTTAGTGTATACAGATCTGCAGGTCGCATCAATATTTTCATGCTCAAAGTTATAGGGCATGTGTTGAAGCATTTTACATCTTGTTCAAGGTCATTCTGTCTAAGACAATCTACAAATAATTCATATTATTTCATAAAGTGAAACATTGTTAAACATGAATACAAGGTTTTCTTCAGTGTGGCATGCATAAATTCAGCTCTTTATGTGCTTATCATACCTGCACAAAAGTATTATCTTTTATATGCCAATGCCCACTTCTCTTTGTCTGCAAATAAATTTTGCAACCACACACAGTTTTCAAGGTTGTACATCTGAATCATTTTCTCCCAATCAGACATAAAGGTGACCTAGTCTAAGCTCTCAAGTACACACTTTGTAAACTTTTTATCAAACCTTGTCTTTTGATTAAATATGTATCTTATGTTCTTTGTTACATTTTGAAAGATATGCCACAAACATAGGCGATGATATGCATCTGGTCATACATGAGACACTGTAGCTGCAGTTGCATGATCATCATATGTAAGTACAACTTCACGGTGCTTCCCATTTATTGCTTGTGTAAATACTCTGAACAACCACTCAAAGGTTTCCTTGGTCTGATCATACAAAAAAGCGACACCTAATATGCAACTCTGTGAGTGATGGTTTACTCCGACAAACTGCGCAAATGGTCACTATTCAGTATTAATCTTCACTATCGTATAAAAAATAAGCACATCATTGAAGCATTTATAATATACTCTTGACTTTGAATCTGCCCAAAACATATTCATAGCATATCCATCTTCATCCAGTTGCATTGCACTAAAAAACTAAGGTCTTTGCTTGATTTCTTCTGTAAGTAATCAATCAAAGAACATATTTTTTCATTCTTCATGTTATCTATCATCTTCCTTCTCAAGTGGTTTCTTAGATCTATAGGTGTGAATGTCACATTCTTGTGACCACCATCTATGTGCATGCACAAATTATGTCTTTCTTGGTGCTATGTCAGTGCTATCAATTATTTTAGCAATTACAGCATGCACTTCAGTTACTTTACGATGTGACCTTAACATAGGAGTCATAAATGAATATGCTAATTCATGGTTATGATCATTGATTAAAGTACGAACTACATATTTCTCATTCAGAAGTCTTCTTAACACCATTCTCGCTGGACAACCACATCTTGAATCTGACTTGCTCCTTGTTGGATTTCCACTTGACTTCTTCCAACCTTTCTTAGAATAAACATATGTCTTTCTCACCACGACACCCTATGCATTTTTTGACCAAGAATACCTTCTAACACTGAAGCCAAGTTTTAAGGCATAATCATTGTAAAATTTGTATGCAGCTTCCTCATTATTAAACTACATTCCTTCTATGAAAACATAGTCAAGTGTACTATCATGTACATTCCTAGTGTCTGCACCTTTATCAAGTGTACTGTCATGATCGTCTACCTTATTATCGAATTGCATTTCTTTTGCTGGAACATTCAAGTCAAGAGTGAATCCAATGCCTGCACCTTTCTTATCATATGCATCATTAGTGCACATGTTCATTTCTTCAGGTGTGTCATTAGTACAGATGTTCACTTCTCCATAACTTTCCAATGATTGAGATACATCATCTTCACATCAACCAGATGATAAGCTCACCACTGTCATAAGCAAGATATCAATTTGTGTTAGCTAGTGCATACGTTTACTACAATTTATTTAAAATGCATATAATAATGGATACCGATTAGTTAAGCAAGTCAAAGAAACGATTAAATAAATCACAGTATAAAAGCAACAACAATTTGTTATTTGCTTATACTATGCATCGAGTTGTTATTTACCATGCCAATAAAAAAAATGATTTATCATATATATGTGTTGACGATAGTGATTCATGTGATAGCGATTTAATTATATCTATGATGTTGTGAAGCAATTTCAATAGAAATAGCTAAATGAGCAACAATTTGAATATGCAAATCGCCACCGCAAGTGCATAAAAATATAAATTTCGCACACACACGTTTTAAAACCATACTACAAATATCTTACAAATTGATACTAGAAAATATATAATATCTTACAAATCGATATACATATCGCATAATATATTACAAATCGATACGACATTTCAACATAAATGCTTACAAATCGATATTAACAAACAAAACAATATCTCACAAATCAGTAGTATGTTACTACAATCGCAATTTGCGTTATATTGCATATACTGAGTGAATGAACAATACCGAATGTGGTAGAGGCCCTTTCTCGCATTTGTAACCAAGCATTCTTATCAACAGGTCCTATCATCTTATAAATATTTTCAATTTTCCAACCATCGAAAAGCCAACATCCACCTGCAATAACAAAACAATGCCTTAATGGCACTCACGATGACATACGTTCTTCAACAATAGCATGATGACATGGAAATGTACTCACGATACCTTAATGGCACTTGTTGGAATGTTTGTGCATCATTACTTTTTTTCATACTGCCTAACAAAAATGAAGAAGAAGAGAAGACTGTAAAAAGAAATGGCTAACAAATCCCCCTATGACGCCCACCAATAATCGAACCAGTTGATCGATTTATAGTTATCTCCACGAGGTAGGAACAAACCCAGGAATGTTTTGTAACACAAGGCATGAACAAAAAGACGACAATGTGTTGTAACACAAGCTAAAAAACAAGGTGGGAACCTAGACTCACGGGAATATGCAAAGCTATTTATGGGAGGACATTTTCATCAAACACATATATATCTTACGGGAGGACATTTTCGTCAAATGCATATCTATCTTTTTTATCTGTTATTTATCTTTTTTATCTGTTATTTTATTATAAAATCATTTGTAATGAAATGGTGGCCTTCCACACAAGCACTTGAATCCACCACAAGGATGTCTAAAAAGACACTTCAAGTAAAACCCATAAAAGTTATATACGAAAAACACAACAATGAAATAAAAATATCTTTATTAATAACAAGAATGCTTAAGAAGCATTTTGGGTGATTTACATGGAAGAGGTTCACCCCTATTTATACAAAGAAGAACAAGTGGGGAGAGCTCATTTGGAGCTTTCCCAAGAAAATGATGTTGGACTCTAGTCCAATGGCTCTTATTATAGCTGTTGGACTAGAGTCCAATAGCTATATCTCAGTCAAGTTCCAACTGGAACTTGACTGAAAAAGGATATCTAGTTTCTATTGAACTAGATACAAAAAATATAAATAAAAGAAAAGGTAAAAAATAAAATATATATATAATAAATATAATAATAATATTATTATTTTATATATTTATATGTTACATTTTAACACTCCCCCTCAAACTTACAGTACAATGAGCAAAAGTTTGTCTAAGAGAAAGTGAAATCTGGGAGCAACGAGAGGCTTGGTAAAGAAATCTGCTAATTGGTATTCTGATGTAACATATGGCAGATCAATGGTTCCATGTAGATATTCCTCTCTGATGTAGTGACAGTCCATTTTAATATGCTTGGTGCATTCATGAAATGTTCAGTTGCTTGCAATATAGATCGCACTCTTGTTGTCACAACACATATGCGAAGCTTGTGTTGCTTCAACTCTCATATCGGCGAGCAGACGTCTGAGCCAAACTACTTCTATGGTTGTGGTTGCTATAACTCAATATTCAGCTTCTGTGGATGAGAGAGAGATCTTCTATTGTTTTTTTTATCTCCACAAAATTAATGATTCACCTAGAAAAACACAAAAACCAATAATTGAGTGTCTGTTATTAGGATCACCTCCCCAATCAACATCAATATATGCAATTAGATCTAATGAGGAGGTATAAGACAAGAAAAGTTCTCATGAAGGAGAGGGCTTAATATATCTAATAATATGCACAATGGCACCCATGTGGACTGTGGTAGGAGCATGTTGAAACTGTCTGGCTATGTGTACAACATGTGTTATGTCTGGTCTAGTAATAGAAAGATAGGAAAGTGCTTCAATATGCTATCTGTAAGGAATAGGATTTTTGAGAGGTTCTCCATAATCAATTTTTATCTTAACATTGACAACTTCTGGAGTATCTATTTTCTTATTATCTGTAATTCTAGACCTGGAAACAATATCAAAATCAAACTTAGATTGAGACATTAAATACTCTCGAGTGGAATAAGCAACTTCAATTCCTAAGAAATATCTTAATAAACCTAAACCAGTCATTTCAAAATGAGTTTTAAGAAGTTTTTTGATATTTTCAACTCTCTGTTTATCGCCTCCGGTGATGATCATGTCATCCATATAGAGAAGAAGTATTATAATCCCTGCATTAGAACTCTTAATAAATAAAGCAATGTCAATCAAATAGGATTGAAAACTGATATTAAGCATAACCTGACTAAACCTATCATATCAAGCTTTT
The DNA here is from genome assembly GCF_984573655.1 of Nuphar pumila. Lineage (NCBI taxonomy): Eukaryota > Viridiplantae > Streptophyta > Magnoliopsida > Nymphaeales > Nymphaeaceae > Nuphar > Nuphar pumila. The sequence goes on along the minus strand of NC_143253.1, from coordinate 37,954,842 downwards.
GATGCTTGTTTAAGACCATAAAGAGCCTTTTCTAAACGAAGAACTTTATCATTGGGAATACTAATACCAGGTGGAGCTTCCATGTACACTTCGTCAACTAATTTACCATTTAAAAAAGAATTTTTGACATACATATGAAATATGAGTCATTTCTTAATAGAAGCTAAGGCAATTAATGTTCTAACAGTGGTCATATGAGCAACTGGGGCAAAGATTTCTTTATAATCAATGTCATATTCTTGGGCATGGCCTTTGGCCACTAATTGGGCTTTATATCTTTCAAGAGTTCCATCACTCTTGGTTTTAACTTTATAAACCCATTGACACCCTATGGGTTTCTTACCTAAAGGAAGATCTTGAATAGTCTAAGTAGAAGCCTTTTCAAGTGCATCTAACTCAGTTTTCATGGCTTCTATCCATTCTACGTGATTTTTGGCTTGAGAGTACGATGATGGTTCCTCATATGAGTGTATTAATGCAATAACTGTCGTATAGGTGGGTGAAAAAGATTCGTATGACATAAATTTTTTAGGAGATTTTGAGACTCAGGACGACCTTCTGATTGATACTTCAGAATATTTTTCGAGTGCACATGGAAGATTTGACTCACTTTATCTTGAATATTGTAATCTAACATCCCTATGGATTTGCTCTTCATTGTGTTCAACATCAATAGTACTTTGATCATTGCCAAAGTCATATTCAAGATTAGGTTTTGATGTTAGATCTATCAAAAAAGAGTATCCAGTGACTTTCTTAGGTTTTTCAAAATCAAAGAAACTTTTCTTTTCTAGAAAAGAGACATTTCTTGATACATATAATTTGTCATTTTGAAAGTTAAAACACCTGTATCTTTTTTTATTATCAGCATATCCTAAAAAGGTATAGAGAATCGCACAAGGAGAGAGTTTATCATTTTTGTCAGTGAAAACAAAGCACTTGCATCCAAATACTCTCAATCTAGAGTAGTCTGGGGAAATATTCACAAGTTTTTCAATAGGAGTTATATTTTTTAAAGAGGAAGATGGCATTCGATTAATTAGATAGGTAGCAGTTAGGACAACTTCTGCCCAAAAAACCTTTGAAACTTGATTTGCTATTAATAATGTCCTAGTTGTTTCCATAACGTGTCGATGTTTACGTTCAGCTAGTCTATTTTGTTATGGTGTATATGAAAATGACCTTTGGTGTGTAATGCCATTTAAGTTAAGATAATATTTGAATTCTTTGGACATAAATTCTCCCTATAAATCCATGCAAAAAATGGAAATATCATTTTGAAACTTGTTTTTAACCATATTATGAAATGTTTGAAAGTATGAAAATACTTCAGATTTATGTTTAAGAAAATAAATCCAAGTATGTCTAGAAAAATCGTCGACAAAGATGATATAGTATGCAAATCCTCCTTTTGAAATAATTGGTGCAGGACCCCAAACATCCGAATGTATAAGTTCAAGTGGTCTAGAAGAAATGAAGGTTCTATCATGGAATGGTAACTTTTTCATTTTGCCAAGAATACAATCTTTACAAATGAAATTCTCAGAATTACAATTTTTTTCTAGACTTAGAAAATATTGGATCTTGGCTATATGAGGATGACCAAGTCTTTTGTGTCATAAATCCAACTCAATCTTCTGAATATTATAACAAAAAACATTCTTAGGCAATTCCAAAAAATTCATGTAATAGATTCCTTCTTCTCTATGGCCTTTCTCAATCAACTTGCCTGACTGGCGATTCTGTATCCAATAACCATGAGAAGAAAAGAAGACATTACATCCATAATCAGATATTTGAGAAACAGATAAAAGATTTAAATTTAGCTTAGGAATAAATCTGACTTCTGGAATAAAAAAATTCTTAGTTTTATGGACTCTTTCAAAATTTCTTATTCCTTTTATTTCAAGAGAAGTTCCATCAACTGTAAAAACTTTTGACGCACTTGATTTATTTTTAAAATATTCAAAATAGACTATTATCATATGAAAAGAAGCACCAGAGTTAAGAAGCCAAGGAAAGCTACTTGGATCAGAGAAGGATAAAACCGCTACTCCAATTGAGGCTTCGGATGAGGAGGAAGCTCCTTTGATAAGAGGTTGGAGAATCTCTATTAATTGATCCATAAAAATTGGTGGATCTTGATCTTTGAGTTCTGATCCAGCAGTCACAACTCTCATTTCTCTGAGCTCTTTTAGTTTAGGACACTGAGGCCTATAGTGCCCTGATTCATGACAATGGTGGCAAATGACATTTTTTCTTTCATAATCACCATTCTGTCTATTGAAATGAGGATGATTGTAAGAGCGTATATGATTACTCGGTCTAGACACAACTATAACAGAATCATCTTTGGTTTTTGAAGTATTCTTTCTAATTCTATTTTTCTCCATAGTTAGTTCCTCTATAGTATCAATAATAGAAGGAACTTTTCCTCGATGAAGAAGCGTCAATTTAGTCGACTCGAATTCTAGTCTCAAACCGTTTATAAATTGCTAAAAATGCTCCATATAAAGTTATGTTTTACGGAGCTCAATGTCTTCAGAACAATGCCATTTTGGCTCTAAAAGAGCTAATTCTTTCCAAAGTTCAGACAACTCATTGTAATATTCTCGAATGGTTTTATCTTTTTGAGTCATTGTCCGAACTTTGTCTTGTAAATTGCACACATGTGCAATATCTTTAAGAGAATACATATTTTTGAGGTATTCCCAAGCCTTATCGGCATGCTCGAACTTAGCAAGACTAGAGCATTTCTTAATGTCTACACTATTAATTAGCCATGACATAATTTTTGCATGCCCTATCCTCTACTATTTTCATTTCTTTTCATAAATTTCTAAAGCCTTGCTCTTCTCCCATTTCATTAGAGAAACTTCTTTATCACCCTCTTTTTTAGTGAGAGATAGTTTAGGTTCTGAATCAGAACCATCCACTATACTCCATAACCATTTTCTCTAAATGTGGTGCTTCATAATCGAAGCTCACATTACATAATTTTTATCATTTAGCTTCATGGGTATGATGATGATTTTATCATTATCATCCATCTTTTACAAGAGTGAAATAATAGAAAGAGAGAAAAAGAGATAAGAGGCAAAGAGAGTGATGAATAATACAAACTTTTGTAGCAAGCTTACTTTAATAGCATCTTTCTTCAAACGAACCTTCTTGAGCCAAGAACAAGGTGATGAAACACCTTTTGCAAGTGAGGCACAAAAAATGAGGCAAAAGCTTTTTACGATCTAAGATCTCCACGGCTCTGCTACCATGCAATGAAATGATGTTCTTCCACACAATCACTTGAATCCACCATAAGGATGTCTAAAAAGACACTTCAAGTAAAACCCATAAAAAGGAATAAACACAAAACACAACAATGAAATAAAAATATCTTTATTAATAACAAGAATGCTTAAGAAGCATTTTGGGTGATTTACATGGAAGGGGTTCACCTCTATTTATACAAAGAAGAACAAGTGGGGAGAGCTCATTTGAAGCTTTCCCAAGAAAGAGATTGGACTCTAGTCCAACGACTCTTATTATAGTTGTTGGACTAGAGTCCAATAGCTATATCGCAGTCAAGTTCCAATTGGAACTTGACTGAAAAAGGGTATCTAGTTCCTATTGAACTAGATACGAAAAATATAAATAAAAGAAAAAGTAAAAAATAAAAAATATATATATAATAATAAATATATTATTATCATTATTTTATATATTTATATGTTACATTTTAACATCATCATGAATAACATTGGCATATGAATTATTGCGGGTCTCAAGATACTCCTCTGTACACACCTGAACACACGAATTTGTGTTCGGGGGCGAACACACAACCACCTCTCCAACTTGCTCGCCAGTATCACAGATTATTTCAAAAATATTCTTGGTATGCTCAGCTGCTCTTTCAGACATCTTGTTGGTTTTTCCTTCAACGACATTCCCAACGATCTCCTTACATCCTTAGTTCAGCAAATTTCCATGGAGGAGCTTAAAGATGCAGTTTGGTCTCTTCCTTCGAGCAAAGCTCCGAATCTGGATGGTTTTCCAACATAGTTTTTGAAGATTTTTTGGAAAGCTTGTAAGTGGGACCTACACCACTTTGTTCCAGAGTTCTTCACAAATGGAATCATTTTTTAGGGATCTCAATCGATCAGAATTTATTCTCATTCCTAAGGAGATTCAAGCCGAAGACATTCCTCGGTTTCGTCCAATCTCTCTTCTTAATAGTGCGTACAAGATTTTTACAAAGGTGTTGGCGATAAGACTGAAGCTTGTGCTACCTATGCTCATTTCTCCAAGTCAATCGGCCAATGAAGTGGTTCACTCTATGATCCAATCCATTCTTCATTTTAAAGCTTGATATTTTTAAGGCATTTGATATGGTCAGTTGAGATTTTTCAAAACAATGCACGGTGGAAATGACCTTTCCTAGCACATTCATTAAATGGATTTTAGATCTAACCACAACGGACCAAATGGTTGTGTCGGTTTATAGGGAACTAGGGAACATGGTTATTTCGATACGAAGAGAGGTTTGCGTCAAGGTTGCCCCCTTTCTCCCCTTCTTTTTAATATTGTTGGAGAAGGGCTTAATGTGATCTTCAAAAAAGCACTTGATTTCCAATTTCTCAATCAACTCCTGGGGATCGACATTGTCAATATTGCTATGCTTCAATATGCGGATGATGTTGTTTTATTAGGAAATGCAAATCCCTCACAAATGGCAAAAAATTGGCTTTTATTGAGGGCGTGTGAGGTGGTGTCGAGGCTGCAAATTAGTGAGAATAAATGCAAGATTATATTTTTCAATGCGAATCAAATTTATGTCAACCTTGGAGAAATTCTATTTGGGTGCAGACCGGCGTTGCTACCTCTTGATTTTTTGGGACTTGAAATTCTGAATAAACACCCAAATCAAGATATTTGGTTTTCCCTTGAAGAAAAAATTCGGTCCAAAATCCAATCTTGGCATGGCAAATTTCTTTTCAAACCGGCATGGGTAGTCTTGATTTGGCATGTTCTTAGTGAACTAATGGTGCACCACACTTCATTCTTCCATATGCTGAAAAAATACGAGTCAAGAATCAATAAGATGTTGAGTTTTCTGCGGAGTGGTAAGGGTCCTACCAAGGTTCTAGTTAATTGGAATGGGGTTTCAAGGCCCTTAAATCTTGGTGGTTTGCGTATTAAAAGGGTGTCTCAATTTAACATAGCTTTGTTATGTCGACGGTGATGGCGTTTAGCTAAAGAATATTATCCTTGGGCCAGTTTTTTGAAACATAAATATGGGTTGCGGACTTCTCCCACTCTTTGGCTGCCACACCGCTCTTGGAAGGCAAGCCTTCAACATTTTTATCTCTTTTCTGTCCTCTTCCGATGCGGGTGATTCTTTTAAATGGTCAATCACACCCAATCTTATGCTACTCAGCTTGCTCGGACATTGGTATGGTATGGATTGGCTGGCTACCTAAGGGTGCCGTTTGGGGGTGTTGGACCCTCTTAAAGCACAATTTCTCTGATTTAAGACTATTTCTCATCGTCCTTGATGATTAATGAATTTTCTTTAAATATCAAAAAAGGAAAAAAAAAAACATAAAAAAAGACAAGTTGGTTATTTTGAAATCATGACAGGAAGGTGTCAGACTACCCGAGAAGGGCATCCCTGGTAGCACTCGACATAAAAAATAATATAACAAAACAGAAAAAGTGTTGCACTCATATACAGGAGTCTTCGTTGTTTAACTAAGGTCCTATCTACTTCTTTCCACATGTACCCACAGTACAGTCAATTAAAAAATTAAATCGTTCTTTATATCCACACCAGCATTAAAACTCAGTTACATGAACAAGTATGCAATCAATAAAAAGGAATGACTGACATATTTGAGAGTTATACTATAACCAGTGTGAGTCAAACTTAATGCAAAACCATGAACAATAAAAAAAAAAAATGCAAGCTCCAAAACTCTCCTGTTTGTCCTTCCAAACAAGCTTTCCCCCTGCTGTGAATTGGTTTATTGACCACACTCAATATTTAAAAAAGAAATGGCAACCACAGGTGTCAAAACCTGCATGCAAATCCACTGTTCTGCGCGCCTCGTGCGCTTGCCTTTTACGCATAAGATAATGCTTTCCCCACAGTTGCCAACGCATTCACATCCGTCTCTCTCTCATATCTGTCATACTCCTGTTCTAATATCAGATTAGATGAGCGGCTACTAAGCAACCATGTCAAAAATTTTCATGTATAACCGATGACAAGGTATTGTTGGAACACACCTTAACATAGATAAATACCGGTGAAACGGAACACGTACGACGGAAAGTAACATTTCTCAAACTGCGTACGCTTCCCCTTTCCCATTGCGCGCCTCCCTCCCTCAAAAGAGCAAACAACGTGAAGCCGACAAATGTATGAACGCTACGCGTTCTTTCCAGGGGAGGAATTTAAAGCAATGATGATTTTACTAAACTAATGTAATTACCAAGGTGGTCCGTCTCTCCATGTGACCGTTCTTTTATCCAGAAGGATAAGTATGAAAGCTGATGCTTCACGCTTCTGCACCATTTTGTTTTTACTGCGAAGAAGTAAACAGAACCCAAGAAGGAATTTCTATAATTTCACGCTGGCAGTGAAAAAATCTATATGCCACTAAACTAAGGCCAAAAAATCGGAATAGGTTCGGCATGTATTTGCCATAACAGCGTCCAAGTATCGTCTGGACGTTTGAAAGTCTTGTGGCTTGTGTTATTTCTGCCTACAACGTGTTATGGCGTTCGTTTTAACGTTGCCGTCCTCCTTTTTTATCTCTCTCTGCGTTCTGTTCTCTCCCCTACCACCGTTTCTAGGTTATTAACTTAGGATGCATTGGCACATACCCCATAAATTTTCTAATATTATTTCATACAAAATCTGGAACTATACAGCTTTTCTTCTTTCTTTCTTCATCTCTCATGACCATTCATAGATCTCATCTTCCCTCTTCTTCCAAATTACCAAAATCAGTGAACCAAAAAGTCAGAGAATATTCATGGCCCGTTATCGCCACTCGCCATTCTGATAGCTCTCTTCATTGTGGTTCTTCTTCCTATTCGTGGGGTGCATGCTGAATGCTAGAAACCCCAGGAAGGAAGGATTGGTGTCCCCATATTCCTCGTCAGTCTCACCGCCACCTTCCTGTTCTTGTTGGTTTTTTGGGGTTCGCGGTTTGGTTTCAGGGAAGGAGGAAATATGTGATATTGATGTTCTGAACGTACATTGAATCCTCTTCTTCGTTCCTGTAAGGCGATAGAAGACTAGTTGGAGGCAATGGGGTTCGACGTCGGGGAATGGTGGGCGAGGGAGAGCCACAGAGGGACGCCGGTGGTGGTGAAGATGGAGAACCCCAACTGGTCTATGCTGGAATTGGAGAGCCCAGAAGACCAACTCTTGGACAAGGGGAGGGGCAAAAACGCTAAGCAGCTCACGTGGGTGCTCCTCCTCAAGGCCCACAAGGCCGCCGGCTGCCTCACCTCCACCGCATCTGCAACTTGGGGCCTCGGCTCCGTCATCAGACGCCGCATCTCCTCCTCCTCGACCACTGCCGATCGCTTCTGGAAGAAGAACCGCTTCTACTCCTGCATCAAGGCCTTCCTCTTCCTCTCCATCCTGATGCTGGGCTTCGAGGTCGTCGCCCTCTACAAAGGGTGGCATTTCAACGCCCGGCGACTCCACTTACCCGCTTCCTTTGGTGTGCAGAGCCTCCTACATTTTTTGTATTCTTTCTGGGTTTTTGTTAGGGTGGAGTACATTGCTCCGCCCCTTCAGCTTCTCGCCGACGTCTGCATCGTGCTGTTCCTCATTCAATCGTTGGATAGGTTGATCCTCTGCCTCGGGTGCTTCTGGATTAGATTGAAGAAGATCAAGCCCGTCCCGAAGGCTGGGTTCGGGTCGAATGCAGATCTTGAAGCAGGAAACGACGCCGATTATCCGATGGTTCTCGTTCAGATCCCAATGTGTAACGAGAGAGAGGTAAAACAGAAAATCCATATCCATATGTTGCCTTCTGTGCCCTACTTGCGTTTTGAATCTGATATTTGAACCTGTCATGAAAAATTGGTGAAAAATTTTCACCCCCGCATTTTGCTTTTTCTCTCCAAATGTTGGTTGTTGAAATTTTGTTGTTGATCAGATTTTTTTTCCTTTGTGAACACTGGTAAAAATTATCGTGTGTGCATCGGCTTATGGGGTTTTAGTTCGGATTTGTTGATAAGTCGATTGTGGGATCATTATTTCAAATGAAATACAGGTTGTAGTTTCAATTTTTTTTCTCGTAGCAGTTTTTCGGTGTTTTGGATTGTCTACCTTGGCATTGTGTTGCAGAAGTTACCACTTGCTTATGTGCTGAGGGAAATTTTGTGTTCCATCATCAATGTTTTGGAATTTATATCGACCCTGTTTACTGAGATTCATCTTCGACTTTCATTTTCTTAAATCAGGTTTATGATCAATCTATAGCTGCTGTTTGTAATCTGGATTGGCCAAAAGGCAGGATACTTATTCAAATTTTGGACGACTCGGATGACCCTACAACTCAATTGCTTATTAAGGAAGAGGTACAAAAATGGCGACACAGTGGTGCTAATATCGTCTATAGGCATCGAGTTCTCAGAGAAGGGTACAAGGCCGGAAATCTCAAGTTTGCCATGAATTGTAGCTACGTTAAGGATTATGAATTTGTTGCCATATTTGATGCTGATTTCCAGCCTTACCCTGATTTCTTGAAAAGAACAATTCCCTATTTTAAGGTATGCAACTTGAGTTTTGCTCTTCTTGCAATTGATTTCTAGTGACTTATTGACTTCTTTTGGATTTCAATTTTATGATTTTAGGACAATTCAGACGTGGGTTTGGTTCAAGCAAGGTGGTCATTTGTGAACAAGGATGAAAATCTGTTAACCAGATTACAGAACATTAACCTTGCATTCCATTTTGAAGTGGAGCAGCAGGTGAATGGGATATTCATAAATTTCTTTGGGTTCAACGGGACTGCTGGTGTTTGGAGAAGAAAAGCCTTGGAAGAGTCTGGTGGATGGCTTGAGAGGACCACTGTAGAAGATATGGATATTGCAGTTCGAGCTCACCTGCAGGGATGGAAATTCATCTTCCTCAATGATGTAGAGGTAACAAACGATTTCTTATTTGATTACATTTTTCTCTTAGTTGTTTTTCTGCCCTTCTGTTTTGATCGTGTAATTGATCTTTTGAGAAACGGTGATAATGGTCCTCATAAAACTAGTCTGTTCTTGATGGTAATCAAGGAGATGGGAGAAAGTTAGCTGTCGTCTAATGTATACTTTCTATTTAGAAATAAAATTCATGGTATTTTGCATGATAGCATGTAGACTGGTATTTTGCATGAAATCATGTAGACTTTATTGAAGATCATCAGCATCGAGATTAGTTTCACTCCAGCAGACAATTTTAGCATGTTGGTATAGAACATGAGAACTAAGGGAGCCTTGCTGATGTTTGATGTTAAGCAATTGTCCTTCATTAAATGATAATTTATGTAAAATTTGTTGATAATTAATCAAATGATCTAGTTTGAATAAAGCTTCATTTTAGAATGTGTTAGCCATATGGTAATGATGTATGATGCCAATGTCTATTTGTAAATGTTTTTGTCCTCTTTAACTTCCTAATAAATTTATGGTGTTTGGTTACTAATAGCAATCATTGTGAATGATTCACACTTAATTATGGCTCGTCTTCTTATTGTTCATTTTATTTTCCTCATGACAGTGCCAATGCGAGCTTCCAGAATCGTATGAAGCTTATAGAAAACAGCAGCACCGATGGCATTCTGGTCCAATGCAGCTATTCCGCCTCTGTCTACCTGATATTATTCGTGCCAAGGTCTGTATCTGCAGCATGCTCTTTCCTATTTTTATATTTCTTACATAACAAATACTGGATATCTGTATGTATGTGACCAATACTCATTTTGTTCTCCTTTGTGTTTTCATGATCAGATTGGAGCGTGGAAGAAAGCCAACCTTATTTTCCTCTTCTTTCTATTGAGAAAACTCATACTTCCTTTCTATTCGTTCACCCTCTTCTGTATCATCCTGCCAATGACGATGTTTGTTCCTGAAGCGGAGCTGCCAGCATGGGTGGTGTGCTATATACCTGTCACCATGTCTGTCCTCAACATACTCCCTGCTCCAAAGTCCTTTCCTTTCATTGTTCCTTACTTGCTCTTTGAGAACACCATGTCTGTGACCAAGTTCAATGCTATGGTTTCTGGGCTGTTCCAGTTAGGGAGTGCCTATGAATGGGTTGTTACCAAGAAATTAGGCCGGTCATCCGAGGGGGACCTCGTCTCTTTGTTGGACAAGGAGCCCAAGCACCAGCGTGGCTTGTCAGAGCCAAATCTTGATGCATTCAGCAAGGTCGATCAGGTCAGCAGTAAGCCACAAAAGAAGAGAAACATGATATATAGAAAAGAATTGGCACTTGCTTTTTTGCTGTTAACGGCTGCTGCAAGGAGCTTGCTTTCTGCTCAGGGAATTCATTTTTACTTCCTACTGTTTCAAGGGGTGTCTTTCCTAGTAGTTGGCTTAGACCTGATTGGAGAACAAGTCGATTGAAAAGAATCTGATTGAGAAAAGCACATAAGCATTGGCATTATTGGCTCACAACAGGAACCATGAAGAGATAGGATGAAGAGGGCACTGGAGCCCACAATCTCTTTTTTCTTCATGTAGAACTGTTTCTCCCACTACTTGGAGAGAGGGAGGTGAAGAATGTAGATCCTCCGCCCATGGATGTGTAGATAGTTATGCTCTTTCTATTTATGAAGGTTTAATTTGATTCTTTTGGCTGATAATCAGGGCGAACTTCATTCATTTTCGTAGAAATTGTCCTCAGATTTTAGTTTCATATCAGCAGTTGACTGAAGGGGGGCTGGGGGTTGGTGTTGGTAGTGGTTGTAAGAGAAGGAAAAAAAACCTTTGTCAACTGCAAAAGCTACATGAACATGAAACTATAAATTCCGTGAATGAATCATTGTTACGCGTTATTATTATGTTTTCCTTTCCGTGCGGTTATCATTTTTTAATTTATATTCTAGTTGCCAGCTCCACATAAAATTCCCAATAGACAGCAAGTTCAGGCCTGAATGAACTTACAAATGGTGAGGCTCCTTGTTACTGCAATCCAGTGGGATCTTCTTGTTAAAGGTTGTTCATGGGAACAGCTTGATTGCCAAAAACAAACCAAAGAATAGGTCTTTGGTACGGTCATCTTCTGTAGAAGAAACAGGTTCATGGTCAGTCTTTTTATCTTCATTGCGTCCTTTGAAGTCCTCTAAAAGCGTGAAGAAAATCTGTCATTTATGGCATTGTCATCTAAATTAGATCTTAGGAGTGTAATGCCTCCAGGTTTTTAAAAATGCATAAAAATTTATTTTTTTTTAAATAAACAGGGAAAATGGTTTTTGGCTTTCGGTTTTAAACCTTGAGTACATCATATTTCACAAACCATAATAAAAGCAACAATAAATTTACACCAACATTATATATATAGTCTTTTTACAAGTTTCAAAAATAAAAAGATTTAAGATTAAATTTAAAATAAATTTTAAATTAATCTCGAGATTTTAGGAATCTGGTTTCTTCGATGTCGCTCTTATTCAACATTCATTGTGATATGATTTATTTCATATCTGAACTTGTAATTGTAACACTTTGGATTTCTAAAATAAAGTTAAAGTTAAAATTTTCATGAATTTTTTTTTTCTTTGCAGCGGAACTTAAAAAAAAAATTAACAGTAGAATCAGACGATAATGAGTCGTCAGTTTTAGAAAACTCCAGGCACATTACAGGTATGTGGTCAAGCAACTCATTGATCACCAAAGTGTTTTATTTTATTGAAAAATACATGATTATTACATCACTACTTAGAAAAACAATATAGGTTCAATAAAAAGAAAGTAGTACAACTCTGTCTAGAGAAACCCTAAAAATCGATGTCGCTTTGCTCTGCATATCGCAACGTAGGTCCAACACCTGAAATCTTCATAAAACGGGGTCAGAACTATTGATCGTCTGGTAAGCAAGCAATCATACATTCATTCAACTCAAGTAAATACGTTGACCACTTAGGGTCGCAGTTCGCAATAACGACGCTTAAGTCTCCATGACTTGGTGTATATCGCAAGAGCATCCTCAGGGCTATGAGTTGAACATCCACTCAAGTCTTCATGACTTAGCGCAAGCCTCTTCAGGGCTGTGATTTGGATCTCTTGCTCAAGTCTTCATGACTTAGCGTAAGCCTCTTTCGGGCTGAATGTCGTGCTCAAGTCTTTATACTTGGCACATCCATATCCCATGCATCTAAGGATAGCTCATCAAGCTTCGCTTAGTCATGCGAATACAACACGAGTCTTTGCCCAGTCGTTCTAGTCGTATACCGATCATGACACCTTCATAAAGGTTATGCAGGACTTGACTCAACAATGTTCATCCATTCATACATTCAAACATCGCTGAACCTAGAGCTAATGCATTGTTTCGATATTTAACCTCTTCCACCCTTGGTATGCAGACAAAATATTGTTCAGGCATCAACTCGTCGTTCTGAGGGTTGATTATTTCATGTATTTTAGATACCTCAAAGGCCTGTTGAACCTATCCATAGTAGGGCGGTATATTTCAACCGGGAGAACCCTACTAGGCCCATATTCGGATGCATCCTCTACTTGTAGTAGTTGGGTTCAATCCTTAGATCTTAAGGATAACCACGACCTCAAAACCCATGAGTGACTGAGGTCATCGTGAATTCTATCAGGTCCAAAGTCAATACGTGTCACTCAAGGCTGTACTATCACTGTCATTCCACAGTGAGCATAATTCCTGAAGAGGTCTGTCAGTCTTACGATTACTTGGTCAGATATTACATACTATTTTAGGCAGCCCATGCCTCAGCACTATGGAGATATGTACCTGACCCCATTCAGTATACCCCAATCACGGTCATCAACCGAGGGGGATACCCCTAACATGATCATCAACCATGGAGTATATGTGACCTTAAGTTTTATTCATATGCATGCTTAACTCTGCTCTCGGCACTGCGGCCATCACGAGCATCTCACATCTTCCAAGTGAAAACAACATACTCTGACTCTATGGCCCTTACGTGTCTGGTTGTATAACAGTTCTCAATGAACATGCATATGACTCAATCTCAACGGATTGACTGCTCGACGTATTTTTACGTAATGAGCTCATAACCTAGTCAAGGCATAACCACTACTCTGGCACAACGGCCCTTACGAGTAATGTGCCTTTACAGGTATCAGGGAGACGAGACATTCTGGCATCGTTCCAACAACGGGCATCGTTGTGCCATTTAACCAGTTTCAGCAGCTCTTCTACCAACCATTTTGTCAGCACCTCCCCTGCTCCAACGGCAGGAGTGCGACTATCCTTTCTACATTATAGAAAGTATTCAACAAACTAGGTAGCAACTCCTCTGTATGACAGAGTGAACTGCTACGTTCTTTTTGAGCTATTTCTAGCTTCTTCAGAAATTCAAACACTTCCTCTCTTTGATGGAGAAAGCGTGTGTTTCTTTTAACTATTTCAGTGACATCTCTCCTCTTTGGCAGAGAAATCGCTACGCTTAACTCGGGGATGGATGCATACTATCGTGCTTACCCCGCATCCATCAACGTTGATTGGAACCTTGGGCCATAGTCAGGCCATACATAAATAACTTAGTCTTTACGAAAAAGCGGTTTTGCGTAAAAGCGAAGCCTTTCTAATAGAGGTTTCATTCATCAAGCAAAATCTTGACCAGGCAGCGGTAAGGAAATCACATTGACGATTTGAAGTTGATCTTTATTTGAATGCTTATTTACGCGCCATATATGTAATATAAGCATAATTCTGTACTTTATATGGCGGCGGCGTAAAAAAAATGCATATACTTATTATTTGGGGAGTGTAACCGCATGAAATATTCTACATATATATTTACAGAAAGCAGAAGCCTTGGCGTTATTCAACGCGATGACATAATTTAAGTGTATAATTGGAAGTACATAATCAGAAATTGCAGAAAGTAGGGAGCCTTGGCATCATACGACACGACGACGAATGGTAAATTACACGAGCCTTGGCGATATAAGATGTAACAGCCATTTTCAGACGATATACACCAAGATCAGTATCCAACGATAGTTATGAGGCAAGCGAGTGAACACTGAAGTATCCTACAGGGCTCAACCAAAAACTAGGACGAGTTATCATTTTTAAGAACACATATACTGCACATTCGAACATATATATCTAACGATAGTTACAAGGTGAGCGCGCGAACATCGAAGTGTTCTAGATGGCTCAACAATGAACTAAGATCAGATACTACTTCAGAAAGTATATGCTATATACAAACAAGCAAATACTTGAGAGAGATGGATCAACAAAGCAAACTTACTTCAAATCACGGAAGAAACGACTCCAAGATGCTCTGACTGCTTCAAACTGAGCTCGAACCTTCCTTCGAGAGGTCAGACTTGGTTAGATGAAATCGACCTAGTTGAGAAATTGGAAGATCAGGTCAAGCTACTCAACCTAAGTAGTTTAAACCAAGCTGGGTTCGGTCCAAGTCAATTGGGTTCAACAAGTTTAGACTTAGCCCAAGCTGGCTGGGTCTGGGTTCAAAAAATCAAACCAAGGTTTGGGACCAAAAAAAATATATTTTATTCTTTATCTAAATTTAAATACATATTATTTTATAATACATTTTATGACCATAGTCAGGAATGTATTATATCTTCAATCTTATTTCAATTCTCTTAAAGAATAAAATATGCTTTTCAAATTCAATTTTTAACATTCTTTCAACTCATTCATCATTTAGGATAGAATTACATTATTTTTTTAAGTTATTTCAAGTTATTTCAAGTTATTTCTAAATTTCATGTGATTTTTGAGATAAATTTCCAAATATTTCTCTCGTTTCTCAAATCAATCTTCAATTCTTATAAATTCAAATTCATCTTTCTATTTTCAATTCTATCTTATTCTTCAAAATTCAATATTCCAATTTCAAAGTTCAATTCAACTTTGAAATTTCAAATTCATTTCTAGATTCAAAATTCAATTTCCAATTCAAATCAAATTTCAAAGTTCAATTCAACTTTGAAATTCCAAATTCATTTTAGAAATTCAATTTCAAATTCAATTCAATATTCAGATCAAATTTCAAAGTTCAATTCAACTTTGAAATCCCATATTCATCACCTAATTTCAAAAATTCAAGTTTAAAATCAAGTGTATTCTTTATTCTTCACTTCAAATTCCCAAATCCCCAAGTTCTTTTGAAATCTTCTGAGTTTTAATCTTCAAATCACTTTTGAAATTAAGGATCAAAATTCTAAGATTAGTGCTAAATTCAAATCCATCTTCAAGTTCTATCAGGATTTCTCAAATCCATCTCCAAGTTCTATCTGGATTCCCAAAATCCAAGTTCATTCTCAAATCCTATCTAGATTTCCTAGGCCTAGACCTATCTTCGGATCTCATCTAGATTTCCAAAATCCAGACCCATCTCCTAATTCCATCTAGGATTCCAGATTTCAAAATTCAATTCCATCTTGGACTCTAGATTTTAAAACCAATTCCATCTTGAATTCCATATTTCAAATCTGATTCCATCTTGGATTCAGATTTTCAAATCATGTTCCATTTTCCAAGTTGATTTTCAATTTCAAACTCAATTCCGTTTTCAAATCTCAACTGGATTTCAAGATTCCAATTTAAATTTCTATTTTTCAAAACCACTTTCAAATCTATTTCTCTAAGTCTAAATTTAATTTCCAAATCAAAAACTCCTATTTCAGGTCCTGAATTCAAAACTCAAGACCAAAGATCCCTTTTTAAAATCGATTCTTGAAAATCGATCCAAATTCAAAGTTCATCTTGACTTTGAAATTTCATTCTTACTTCAAAATTCTAAATTCAAATTCCAATTCTCCTTTTCTCTTCATTCAAGATTTATTTTTCAAACTCTGATTATTCCAAAGACTTAGAACTTCAAAGTCTTTTCTTCCAGATTCATTTTTCAAAGTTCTAAGTTAGATTCAAAATCTAACTTTTTCAAACCAATTTCAACCATTTGAATCATTTCTTTAAGTATCTTCAAATGTATTTCAAAATCACTTGGAAAAATCAAAGTTCTAAAATTATTCTGCTTAAAAGCATGCATCTCTGCATTTGCATTGCACAAGCATGATTCCTTGTGCATTTTCTAGACTTAGAATAATTTCTTAGATAATATTTAGGCAAAGCAAAAAGGCATAAATTCGATCCTTGGTTCAATTACCCCTGGTAAAGGCGTCAGGAATGGTTGAACCTCGTATCGACAAGCGAACTCTGTCTCTCCATTTTTCCATAAATTTTCAAAATACAGAGGCGAGTAATTTCAAAACATTTTCAAAATTAAGGTCAAGTAAGACCTTTGCAAAAGAGTTCCTATGTCTTCTTTCTTTTCTTATTCTCTCTTCGTTTCTATCTTTTATTCCCCTTTAAAAAGGGAATAGAGTTTAGAAAGGGAAAGAGAAGGAAAAAGAGGAAACCAGAGGAAAAATTTTGTAATGATCATACATCCCCAGGGCTCTCTGCAGCTGCTCCCAAAAGTGAGAGGTGAACTTCGGGTCACAATCAGATATGATCAATATCGGCACTTCATGGAGTCTGACAATTTCCCGAATATAGATTTTTGCCAATCTTTTGGTTGAATAACAAGTGTTGATTGGCAGAAAGTGAGCAGACTTGGCGAGTCTGTCCATAATCACCCATATTGAGTGTTGTCTCTTAGATCAAGGTAATCCTACTATGAAATCCATCGTAATCTCATCTTTTTTCCATTCTAGAATTTTGATTTGTTGCATTTTACCGTCAGGTCATTGATGTTCGTTCTTAACTTTCTAGCAGGTTAAACACTTCGAGACAAATGTAGCCATGTCTCTTTTCATACCCCTTCACCAGTACTTCCTCTGTAAGTCTCGGAACATATATGTTGGGATCTTGTTTTTTATTTTTTTTTCATATATGATAGATCTGATTACATTTTCTCTATTGTTTAGCTGGATCGTATAACTTTGGGTTGCAGCATCGTTTAAGTGTTACTGGGTTATTATAGATTAGACCTCATGTTGTTTGCTTTCTTTATTTATTGGTTTCATTAAAAGTTTGTCACATAGCCAAATATTTTAGTCTCAACAAATTTTTATATTATTTGTTTAGAATCAGTTTTAATGTCAACGTTTTAGAATTATTCATGCTGACCACACGTTCTAGTTAGTATTGTATTAGCGTGTTTTGATTTTCTTTGTTAGGTTGCATTAAGTAGTGGGTATAATATAGTGGTTGCATGATTAATAGTGTAGCTTACCATTTAGGTTAAGATTTGAATTAATGAATGCCTTATTGATTTGTTTAGCTGCTTTGTTTGATAGTGGTTTGATAAATAAATTTGTGGTAGTTAGTTAGACCATTGAATTTCATGAGTTTAGATTAGTATTTTTTTCCTAGAATCAAGTTAGTTAGATTAGGTTTATGACATTACAGGCAATAGTGAGGTTGATTTTATGCTTTTCTTTGTTGTTTTTTAGGCAATTAGTTAATATTCCATTGTTAGTTGAAATTGTTTTAGTTTTACTTTTTGATAATCAATTTAGATCAACAGTTTTATATTGTTTTATGTTATTACATAGTTTTAGATTTTGCGTTTTCTTTATTACTGAGTTGTAGTTAGTCTGTGTTTTCTTTTTGATTAGTTTCATAGTTAAATTGTGAATTAGCTATTAGTTGTTTTTATTTCATTAACAGTAGACGTTAG
Source organism: Nuphar pumila (assembly GCF_984573655.1). NCBI lineage: Eukaryota > Viridiplantae > Streptophyta > Magnoliopsida > Nymphaeales > Nymphaeaceae > Nuphar > Nuphar pumila. The sequence goes on along the minus strand of NC_143253.1, from coordinate 37,936,939 downwards.
TTGATTTCTTTATTCATTACATTAGTCACAAGTCAAGTCATTAGTTATTAATTTCTTGTTTAGTTTCATCGTACTGCTTTGTTTTTGTGTTTTTGTGTTTTGCAGGAAAGCGTTGAAACGTGCGGTAGAGCCCTTTTCGTGCCCTAAAAGAGCCCTCTAAGGTCCCTAAAAGGTCCCTCAATGGACCCTCAGACCCTCATAAAGGCCCCTCAGGGAGCCCTCAGAAAAACAAAAGTTCAAGAAAACATACATTACCTCAAGAAGGGACAAGAAGACTCAAAGCACTGAAGCCTTTTCTTTTCTTTTTAGATTAGGGTTTTATTTTATTTTAATAATTGGGTTTGTAATAAAACCATTTATTTATTTTGTTTAAGCCCTCTACGTAGGGACGTACTCCCTTAGTTAGTTAATTATTTAATTAATTCTTTTCATTTTTGGCAATAAAGAGTAGTTTAGATTGTGTGTTTGAATACAGAGTATTTCTCGTTCCCTAAGATCGACCCAGACTCCACCACTCGTGCGAGTCGATTTTTATTATTTGGTGTCTGGCTTTCACTTGATTTTGATTAAAAATATTGCTTTTAAAAATACTTTCATAAAACTCACACTAGCAACTATCAAGAACAAGTATTCGTTGCCTCGGATTGAGGATTTATTTGATCAACTTAGGACAACGAGTGTGTTATCTAAGATCGACTTCAGGTCTGGGTATCATCAACTCAGAGTTAAAGAGGAGGATATACCTAAGACTGTCTTTCGAACGAGATATGATCATTATGAGTTTGTAGTAATGTCCTTCAGACTCACTAATGCGCTTGCTGCCTTTATGGATCTAATGAACCAGATATTTAGACCATATTTAGACAACTTTGTCATTATCTTCATCGATGACATTCTCGTATATTCAAAGAACGAGGAACAACACAAGGAGCACTTGAGAATCGTCTTGAAAACCCTTCAAGATAATCAACTCTATGCCAAGTTTTCAAAATGTGAATTCTGGCTAGACAAAGTGATGTTCCTTGGCCATGTAATCTCAAAGGATGAAATCACAGTGCATCCTGCGAAGGTGGAAGCAGTGATAGACTGGAAACAACCAGAGAATATCACTGAGGTTCGTAGCTTCCTAAGACTTGATGGACACTACCGAAAGTTCATACAGGACTTCTCCTAAATTGTCGTACCCATGACGAAACTTTTGAAAAAGGGAGTCAAGTTCGAATGGAATGACCAGTGTAAGGAGTGTTTCAAGATTCTCAAACAGAAGCTTACTATTGCCCCTGTCCTTACCTTACCTTCTGGTCAAGGAGGCTTCGTGGCTTATACCGATGCCTCAGAAATGGGTATGGATTGCGTGTTGATGCAACACGACAAAGTGATCGATTATGCATCACGATAATTAAGAATTCATGAGAGAAACTATCCAACCCACGATCTGGAGATTGTCGCGGTGGTGTTTACACTCAAAATTTGGCAACACTACCTATATGGAGAGAAATTTGAGGTCATGTCAGATCATAAAAGCTTAAAATACCTCTTTTCTAAAAAAAAACTCAATATGCGGCAACGACGATGGCTGAAATTTCTCAAAGACTACAAATTCATGCTTTTCTATTACCCTGGAAAGGCGAATGTTGTAGTAGATGCCTTTAGTCGCAAGACTGTTGGCACTCTCGCCAGCCTTGCAGGACAATGAAAGTTGATGGAGGATTTTGTCAACTGGAAGCCATTTTTGGCTGATTCAGGCAGAATCTGATTGTCATGCTTGACAATCCACATCGAGATCCTTGATTGAATTGTAGTTGAATAATTCAAGGACCTCCAATACTTGGAATTAAAAGCTCAAGCTGAACGGGATGACACTTTCTTCTATTTGAAAGAAGATGGAAGAATATGGATGAAAGGAAGGATATGGGTTCCAAATAACCCCGAGTTGAGGGAAGAAATACTTCAGAAAGCGCATAATAGTCGGTATGAGGATGTAGAAAAATAAAAAGAAGGCATGCATTGATCCTATGCTACGAAGATGGGGAGAAATAAGAAGGACTTAGCAAGGTCGGCTGGAGGGGTTGAGGAAAGAGTGGCCTGTACACGATCTATGCTCGTCACGCTGCACCCTTTGATGAAGGAAGATGAAACCGCCTGCAAAAAAGAAAGGGGAAAAAAAGAAGAAGAAGTAGGAGAGAAAAGGAGAAGGGACCGGCTGGCTGGTAGAGAAAGAAGAGAGAGAGAGAGAGAGAGAGAGAGAGAGAGAGAGAGAGAGAGAGAGAGAGAGAGAGAGAGAGAGAGAGAGAGATGTGAGCTTCAAAGTGGGAGGGCCCTTTCTTTTTCTCAAACATCCTATTTATACTATTTTAATTAAGTTTTAGAAACTTTTTCAAAAAGAGTTTGTACATTTTTCAAATATTTCAAACAACTCCATTTTTTTGAAAGTATTTTTCAAAAACTTAATTAATTTCTCAAAAAGGCTCAGAAAGGGCTCATGTTGCTCAATTTAATATTTGATAAAAAACTTTGAAAACCTTCGCAAACAAGCATTTTTTAGGCAATTATTGATATGATCATGCATGAAAAATATATGAATTTATGTGTAGAAATTATGCATGATCAAATACCCCCATGCTTATCGTTTGCTAGTTGATGATGCATTAAATATGTGTAAATATAATATATTTTTATTGCATAAATGCATCATTTATAGGTTTAGAACTCACACTCAGATGCATATAGATTTCATTGAGCTACGGTTCGAATTTCGTTTGAATCGGACTTAAAACGAGAGAGAGATCACATTTTTAGTGAAGCAGATCAAACCTCGGGGCAAATCGGGACATTTTGGATCCAACTGGTCTACTTGGGCCATGGATCTGGGCCAAAAGACCTCAATCCGACCCACACTCCACCTCAAACTTATTTTTCAGAAAGAATTGCTAAAAAAACCCTCTGAAAAGGGCACCTAGCCATTAGTTATTTTTAATCCTCTTTCTGGAAATTCCAGAAAGAGGGCTTTTTGTTTAAAACCAAAGAGACACCCAAGAGAGGGGTGTCTCTTGCCTGGGATTTCGTGCCCTAGCAACCCAATTCTTCCTCTTCCCTCTTCTCTCCCAGCCGTCCTGCATATCTCTTCTTCACCTTTCATGGTCAAGCATGGCCTCCAAGCACATCCATTGAAGCCGTCGGCCCCTCTTCTCCCATTTTTCCTCTTCCACACCTTCCCTTCTTTGCCCCTTGCTGAACCTAACGTCTCATGTGTATTGTGAAGGTTGTAGCAGTTGTGGAAGCACTTCAAGTATGGCAGAGACGTCGCCTGCCCCTCCATGGCTAGTCGGTTCGGCCCTCATCCGGCTCTCTTCACCATCACCTTCACGCCATCTTCGGAATGCCACCCGTTGCCATTTCCAACCCACTGCACAAAGCAGAGTTTGACAGCACCATTGAGGGCTGTGTGCACAAGTCCTAAGCAAGATTCCACTCCCCATCTACCCCTCCATTCGTCGGACGTTCGGAATTAGGTACGTCCTCTTCTTTTCCCCCTTCTTCTAGCTAAAAACCCAATTTCGTGTGGTTTTCGATTTTTATTTTGATGTGTTTCTGTTTTTCTGTTTTTCGTCCAGCCATAGCATGCATGTTTTGTGCATATACCAGCACAGTAGATCGAGTCTAGGTAGATGATTACATTATTTTGGTGTCATTTGTGTTTTTTATTTCATTAGAACTGATTTTCTCTATTTGCGCCTAAATTGGCTGAATTGCATCCAGCAGAACTTAGGTTGATTAAATAACAGCAATCACTATGCTCTGTTGTGCTTAATTAGTTTTAACATTATGTATTTAGTCTAAGGTGTGTTTGTTTTAGGAAAAACGAAGAAAGCCCAAAATCGGGTGGACTTTCTCCACCCGATTTAGGCATCATATTGTTAGTAAGGCTAAGTGTATTTCCTGTGTTACATGCAATTCTACAGCATTTTTAGTGTTAATTAGTGAGTCATTAAGTTGTAGTGTTATAGGTTTAATTAGGTATTAGGATAAATCAGAATTTAGTAGTACTTGTAGGTATTTTTACAATAGTCGATTTTCTTGCAAAGTAGACCTTATTAGTTGTTTTGTGAATTGCTGTTAGTAGTATAATTAGTAAATTATATGGTTGCTAGTGAATTAATCTAGATTATAGTAGCTTTAGTTGCTCGGTGTTCGTTGTGTTTTAGGTTGAATATTGCATTAGCCTTTTTGAAGTTGTGTTTTCATGTTAGATGGTTGTAGTGTTCGCGTAGTAGAGAGGGTTTGGTTAGTAACTGTTATTTTAGTAGTGTTTAGTATGTTTCTAGTGATAATTAGTTAGTTTACCCCATGTTGATTAGTTTGAAGTAGTTAGACTAACTATTCCTACTGCTTGTAATCGGTTTTAGACCTTCTAGCTTTGTTTATTCGGTTTAGGTAGATTCTAATTAATGGATAATTAGTCAACTATAGTCTGGTTGATAGATTTCGTTATTTTGTCTATCAAGTTGCTAATTGATACAATGTTACATTAGGGCTGCTTAACTGATTGAATTAGGTTGAGTAACTAGTTTGGTCTAGTGTTAGCATTCGTTGTGTATGATAATGTAGTTTTATTTTTATGAGATTTAATGTAATGTTTAACATAGTTAGTTCATGTATTGACATTTAGTTTTATTTAAGGTCATCAGATAGGCAGAAGTCTACTTTGCATAAGTGATTAATTAGACAAGTGCAAACATTGAATGAGTTCAAGTGAATAGTGTACTGAAGTAGAAATCCAGTTTTTGCATTGATTTTTGCTCGTTATCTTATGTGCAATATTTTGAGTTTTCTTGAAATTATTGTTCTATGTTATTCATTAGTGTGTTAACTGTGTGCAAACCAAAAATCAACTCGTTTCGAGTTGATTTGGTTTGCCTTTTAAGTGTTTCGCAAAATTCGGTTTTTCGCGATTTTAGATTTCGGGTCAAACGGTTCTAGAAATTATATCGAACTTGAAATGCTTGTATCCGGAGTTTCCGGATGGATTTTTCAATTCTGTAAAATTCGAAAGACTCTTGAGTCTGTCAGAAAGAGAACAAAAGAGAAATACTTAGAATCGGACTTAGTCTGCCCCTTCATACTTCATGTTTGCGAAAACCTATTTGAATCCAATTTTGCACTGTTCAGGGACAAAACAGTCATTTGCTTAGTTGATTTTCGTAGTTTTTAGTATTTTCTAACATATAATTGATGAACTAACAATAGTTAGGCTAGTTAAAGTATATTTAACTTGTTAGTCTAGTTAGAAATGATAGTTTTGGTTTTCTTTGTTTTTAATTGTAGTTTAATTTAGTAGTTAGTTCAGAAATAGTTATAGTGTGACTTAGAATTAATTAGTGATGATTTACTGATTTTTTATTTTTGTTGTTTTAGGCTGATAAGTTAGAAATAGATCTACAGGTGTATTTATAATGCGAAGTGCAGATGCACGTGTGGTGAAAAGACAAAATTAACCCTGGCGATCTGGAGAAGACTTAGCAAGTTGTTTAAGTTCATTTTCATTTTTTTAGATTGTCATGTAATTAGAATTGTAATATTAACGTATTTGGAAATAGTTGTGATATTAATAAATTGAAGTTTTAGATTTTAATGAGAATGTATCCCGTTCCCTATGGATTCGACCCGTACTTGCCACATTCGTGGAAAGTCGGTTTATTATTACTTGATGGGCGATTTTCCAAAATGATTTCAACGATGAAGTAATGTTTTAAAATAACGTTTACAAAAAGAACCACCACTAGTCCTCGAGCAAACTGAAGCAAAAAAGTAAGAATGCTAAACTACTCAAAACAAATGCTAACTCACTTTTCGTAGGAATCACAGTTGCATTTAGCATACGCAACAAGCCCTTTCAACCCCTGGGTTGCCCCATTGGATGAGTAAGGTCTCGTGAGGGTTTGCAGTGATGCTACCCACAAACATCTCTGTCATGTATGCATAAAATTCAACTTTAAAAATCATTAGGTAGTCAAGGAGTTTGTTTTCACAAATATTTCATGCCATTACATTATCAAAACATGATTAGAGTATTTTACCTGCCACCACAGAATAAAATATTTTCTTTCACTTTTCTAAATAGCATAATCATTTATGTTTCATTCTCAGAAATTCAAATACATACATGTTATTATTTACTTATCCTCACTCATATGTGTTTTGCACAGGTTTTCTCAATATTTGCTTCTAAGCAGTGAACTTTTCTCTTTTGCGAAGTTGAAATTTGGTTTGCAGACAATAGACACATGGATAAAGAGAATATAAGTAAAATTTAAGAAAAAACTTTAAAAATTGCAAATAAAATGATGTGTGCAAATGACTGCAAAATCGGATTTCAAAGTTCAATTGAAATGCATTCAATTCAAGCATTACTGAATTTAGGCTTATGCAATAACAGATCTACACTCTACCCTATTAATCAGAATTAATTATGTTAGACATTAAGTTAAATCTAACAAAACAAAACCTAAGTTATCGTAAAAGACTTACTTTAACAACAAGTAAATACACCATGAGATTATATGAACATACCTAAACTAACATTGATGCTCTCTAAGGTGAGTGTAACCTAAGGTTAAACATGCTGATATGAAAACCTACCCATTAATAAAAACAAAATATGCAAAACATAAAGGAGCACATACACTTATCCCACTTAATTGACTAAGCTAACCTAAATGTTATGTCATATGAGCCATCCCCTAGGTGGGACCTACTTAACATTGAAGAACATAATAAAATGCAAATAAAGAATGAAATATAATCTACTATCTAATCTACTTATTATGCAATGTTAATTAGTGAATGCATGCACTCCTCTACACGCCTAATTCAAAAATTTCCTAAAAATAAATAATACAGTGTGCAATGAATTATACTATGTCAAATCACTATGTTAAACGGTCATACATGCATATTTAAGATAAATGGTAATTAAGTGGGCCTATAACATCTTTCCTAAATTTTTCTTTGACCTTTCAAAGCCAAAAATGCCAGCCTTAGAGGGCCCCACTCGTTTTTGACTAAGCTCTAGAATTGCATAGAATATCTCCTCCCTTTAAGTAAAGTGCATTTGAATTTTAAAGCAAAGGTTTGGAATTTAAAACACTTAACTTAAATTGCAAGAGAAGAAGACTTTCTTTAGGGTTGGCGTCTCTAAGGAGATCCAACACCTTCCAAATTAAAACCCATAAAATGTGAAATCCACTTAATTACCAAAATCGCTCTAAATGTAAAAGTCCACAATTACCCTCCATTTGAAATTCGACATTTTAAGAGTTAAACTAATTAAACTAAAGTAATTGCATGCTAACCTAATTAAAATCAATATTAAATGCATGGGTAAACTTGTACAAAAAAAAATCGTGAGTAACTATGAATTAGGAATGAGAAAATTCTAATTAAGTTAACTATTAACTAAACCTAAATACAATGAATCTAGACTACAAAAATAAATTTTCTAAACCTAATTAGACCTTCTAAAATTATTTAACCCCTGCTGGACCAACAATGGTTGTCATCCTCTTGGAGAAGACAACTTCTGAAATACAATAAAAATGATTTTACAATAACTCCATAAAAAAAACAATTTTGACTAAATAAAAATGCAGCAAATAAAACTAATATTTATTTACACTAATCTACTGATTAGACTCCAATTTAGGGTTTGGAACATGAATTTTCACCTACTGCTATCTGCAAAAAAAACCCGAACATACAATTTTTGGAAAATGCCAAAACTGGCTAGACTAAGATTAGCCGATTTTTATAATTTTGTAAAAAAAAAAACAAATTGAAATTACTCGACACCTTAATTAATACCACACTAGATCTTAGGACATAGACACATAGGATTTTAAGTTGCTGCCCTACTGTAAAAAAAAATCATAAAGTAAAAATGAACTTGGGTATGACTTGACTCGACAAGGGTTGACTCAATCTAATCTAGAAGAAGGGGATGGGAGGACACACCTCAAGGGCTGTCCGACGATGGAGGGAGAAGAAAGAGCAGTCTTTGGTGCAAAACGACACCCCACACAACCTTGGTATTGTTTCTACACCTCTAATGGTTGTTGCTTCAAAGTAGAACCTGAGATACAAAGAGAAAGATGCGTGGTGGAAGCAAAGTTGGAAGATCAGTTGGAGAGGGAACACAATCGATGAACCGACTTCGAGTTGAAGGTGATACTTGTACGGCTATAACCTAAAAAAATACTGCAACGAAACCAAAGTAAACACATCAAAAGATCATGCATACAAAGTAAAGAAGGGAAAAGAGACACAAAGTGGGCATTGGGAAGGAAAAATGGTTCACAGATTGGCAGATAGATTAAGAAAGTACGGACAAGGAAAGGATTCAGAAAGAGAGGACAATAGAGAGTGTGAGAGGAAAGAAGGGGCGTCATCTTTACAGCCAAAGACCCCTGCTAGGTTTTTTCAAAAAATATTTAAACCTATTACAAAGTATTAAAATTTTCAAAAACAGATTCAAAATTAAATTATTTGCTAGGCGCCACTTTCTGAGGGGGTTTTATGCAATTATTCATATTTTGGACCTTAGATCATGTGTGTATTGGATTAGAGTCATTTAAGAACTGGTCTATGATCCAAAAGTAGGCTCTTGGGTCGGATCTAGATCCGCTTTACCTTGAAAATCACTCTAGAACCATAAAATTTCTCTATTTTCATCGATTTAACTCTGATTTAAGTGAAATTCGAACCGTAGCTCCTTCACACCTAAATACACCAATACATGAGTTTTAATCCTTAAAATTACATAAAAATGCATGAATAATGTATGAAAATGATGTACATTTCATGCATCCTCAAATACGCCCATGCTTGAATGTTTGTTAGTCCCTTAACAAACTAATAAAGAAAACTAATATGCTAAGAACTAGAAATAATTAATGTATGTAATGAAACAAATAATATATAATTTCTAACTTAGTTTCGTAGAAATCACGGTTGCATTTAGCTCATGCAACAAGCTCTTTAAACCCCTGGGTTGCCCCAGTGGATGAGTAAGGTCTCATGAGGGTTTACAGTGATGCTACCCACAAACATCTATGTCGTGCATGAATAAAAATTCTTTTTTCAAAAAGTATTAAGCAATTAAGAAATTAGTTTAAGCAAGTATTTCATGTAATTTATATTCTCTTGACATATTTAGAATTTACATGCCTCCATAGTAAAAGTCTTTTTCCTTTCATCTAAAAATTGCAATTATCTATAATTTTTTCTTAGAAAATCAAGTATTATCATGTTATTACTGATTTATCATCACTTGTATGTTTTCTGCACAGTTTTTCATAGTTACTCCTAAGCAATGAATTTTTCATTAAGCTCTCAGTCTTTTTCTTCAGATTTTTAATTTTCACATTTTTAATTTTTCACTTGAGCACTATTTCAAATTTTTAGTTTTCATGACTCGTGTAGTGAGCTTTAGGTCAGTGACTCCCAGGCCAGACAATCTTAGGGCACCAGATACAGAGTATCCCTCAGACTTACTTGCTCGAGTCACTAGACCTTCTATTTTAATAGTTTATGTATAGTCTTCTTCTTGTCATGTGCAATGTCTATATCTATTAGGTTTTTCTATAAAGTTCATGTAATGAGCTTTCAAGTCGGTGGCTCCCAAACCAGGTGGCTTTAGGGCACCAGGTGTAAACACCCTTCATACTCTACTTGTTCGAACCAAATAGGCCACATATATTGACTAGACATAGAAGCGATCTCCTTCGATATCCTTTTCGTCATGAGACTCAAACACTTCAACTTGTGTCTAAGCTCAGCTACTGAGGATTCCAAAAACATCAACAACTAAACGTATGTTTTTTTTCTTTTAAGCTCATATTTCTTTATATTTTTTATTTTCCTAGTTTTTCGAAAACATATTGCACATACTTATACTTGTGATTCAAAATACACTTTAATATTCAAATATGATCTTTTCTTTGAATTTTACATAAATAACCACTCTTTTTAGATTAGTTCAGAAAAAAAATTCACATAGGGCTTAAAAAGTTTTAAAATGTCAGTAAAAACATTCATATATGCTTAAAACTTGTTTCTTAAAGGCCTAATTTTATGAGTTTTTATCAAACAACTGCCTGAACAAAAAAAAAAGTAGTGTGCATCTAATACCTTCCCCCATGCTTGAATGACATTGTCTCTAGTGGCATATAAAAAAAATGCAAATATGCAATTCAGATGCACACTAATGAACATAAAATAAATATATACTGAGAGAAAAGAAAGATACAACTTATTTACGTGCAAGGCCTCTTGAGCTAATAATTGCCTTGACTTCGCACCACCACTATGCATATACAAATGCATAGTTTTCTGCTAGTCTGACCGATGGTATGCTTCTGAAACAATGCCCTATGTCTGGTAACCTGAAACTCATGCACTCAAACATCAAGTATGAAATCATGCATAACTGACAAAAATGGTCCAAATAAAAACAAAAACAAACACATAATGAAAAATAAATGATATTCCTGCTATATACATATGATACACAAACCTGCTCAAATCCTACTCTGATCCTTTGTGGAGGTCTGAGCTATTCAGACCAAAAGCCATAGGCTCCTTGCCCTTAGGATTCATAACAGGTTGGCTCGGCAGATTACCCTATGTTCTCCTCGTTAATACATCTGCTAACTGACCCATCTGTGTTTCAAGCTTGGCTATAGAATGGGTATGGGAGTTGAGCATTTGGTTACATTTCTCCAAAGCATTATGACTGGAAGTTTTCACCTCCTGCAATGCTTGAAGAATCTTCTCCTCGAAAAGCAACTGTGAAGTTGTCCCCTGAGGGGTAACCATGGGAAAGGTAGGAGAGGGCTGGGGGTAATTCGACCTCTGGTATGACTGAGTGAATACACTAGGCCTAACCTAATGAGATGGAGGGGCTAGAACTGGAGCTTGTTGGTTTCTTCATAAAAAATTAGGATGGTTTCGCCAACCCGGATTGTATGTAGATGAAAATGGGTCATTCATAGATTTGGCAAACCCCTGAGCAGCTTGAACTTGTTCGTGAACAAATTTAGGGTACTGAGTTGTCGAAGGGCACTCAGTGACAACATGTGTCAGACTGACACATAGAGCACACACTTGATGAATGGGTGATGGTCCCGCGAAAAGTTGATCCAGCTTCTGAGAAAGCATATCCGCTTTTTTTTGCAGCTCAACAGTCGGATCAATCTCTAAAACACCACCTCGCTTGGGAATGCTAGGCGTGGGTCTCTCGGTATGAGAGATAGATGCATGATGTAGGGAGTTTTCACTCAAAATATCAAATAACTGTCATGCCTTATCTTCGCTCTTCAACATGAATGTGCCCCCGCACGAAGAGTCGATCATCTGACGATTTCGTTTAGATAGACTGTCATAGAAGCACTGCACCAATTGCCATCTCGGCACTTGGTGATAGGGACACTTACGAAGGAGATCTTTTATTCTCTCCTAGGTCTCATGGAATTACCTTCCCTCTAGCTCTGAGAAGCTAGTGATGGCTCGCCTAAACTGGTTGGTTCTACCTATGGAAAAGTATTTCTTCAGAAACTCCTTCTGCATTTGATCCCAAGACCCTATTTTTATAGAATCTAAGGACTTTAGCTAATACTTGGCCTTGGCCTTCAATAAGAATAAGAAAATGTTCAATTTCAAAGCATCATCCCCAAAATTCTAAATCTTCACTATAGAACATATTTCGAGGAACTCGTCAAGGTGCCTATAGGGATCCTCATGACTAAGGTCATAAAATGATGGAAGCATTTGTATCACACTGGCCTTAATCTAATAATGTGGTGCCCCAACATTGGGTCTCTTGATGCAGGACGCCTAGGTGTACTCCGTGGGTATGAAGTACTCCCGCAAATGATAGGGTTCATTATGTTTCTCCCTTTGCTCCGCCATTACTCTCTAGTTTCAGGTTAAATGGGTGAACATGAGCCCCAAAAGTTCTTTGACCCTGCATACACTGGTACCAAGACCAGATGTATGGCCGACTAACTCTAACTATGCTAACCTATCTAACTAAACTAAACAAAATCACAAAGTAAATAACAGTAACTAAGCTAAGCAAAGTCAAAACAATTTAGGTAATCTACAAAATTTAAATAACACAATCTACACTAATTCACAAAATTAGCAAATACAGAAAATCACAAACTATGTTCTCTAAAACCCACATGTTTATTCGCTTCTTTAGGCATGTAATTCAGAGAATCCTAGTATGTGAATCCTATATGTACTAACTAAGTAAAAACCTATATTCACTTACTAATCCTACTAACAAAAAAAATAAAATTAAAACAACTAAGTAACTAAATATTAATAAACTGAAATATTAGAAATAATAGATATCAATCGTTGTTCACTAGCAACGGTGCCAAAATTTGATTGTACTTTTACAATGGTATTTTTAAAAAGATGTTTTCAATAAAAACTTGGAAAATCGATAATCAAATAAATAAAAATTGATTTTCCACAATCGTGGCAAGTACTGGTGGAATCCACTGGGAACAAGACGATATTCAAAAGTAAATCTAAATATTTCACTTTATTAATATTAAAAGATGTCTACAACTACAAGTTACACTAACTATGAATTAACTAAAGAAATTATAAAATTGAAACTATGCTGCTTAAGCACTCCTTCAAGTCTACAAGGGCATTTTTGTCTTTTCACCATATATAAATTCACACTCTCAGCATAAATGCACTTTTTTGACCTGCAGTATGCTTGTTAACCTATAAAATGAAAATTGCTAAGTCAGTAAATAAAATTATGATAATTAATTCAAAAATTACACTAGAACTAATTCTAAAAAAATTAGCAACTATTACTACTTTGTAATTAAAATAAAACTAAACTAAAATGTGAATTATAATAAAAGTAATTAATTTAATCTAAACTAATTATGCTAAGCTCTAAAATCTAACTATGAAATATGCAAAAAACTATTAAAAAATAAAAAAAATTAATTGGTTACTGAAGTGTTTGTTTTGCCCTCGCGATAGTGCACGAATGACTCTCTAACAAACTTTCAAAAATAGGAAGTTGAAGGGCCAAAACAGATCCAAAATTTCTAAAATTTGTTTTGTTGGATTCCTGCCATGTGCAGAAATTTGGCCCTTTTTATAGATTCAAAAATTTATCTGGAAGCTCTAGATATAATTGTTTTAAGATCAATCAAAATCTAAAAATTTGTCGGTCCCGAATTTGAACTTTTAAAAAACCGATTTTTAAAAAATGTTTAAAAATCAAACCAAATCAACTCCAAATGAGTTGAAATTTGGTTTGCAAACAGTAGACACGTGGATGAAGAGAATAGAAGTAATTTTTCAGAAAAAACTTGAAAAATTGCACATAAAATGACCAGTGCAAATGACTGCAAAATCGGGTTCCAAAATTCAATTAAAATGCATTCAGTTCATGCACTACTGAATTTAGGCTTATGCAATAACAGATCTACACTCTACACTATTAATCAGAATTAATTATGCTAGACATTATGTTAAATCTAACAAAACAAAACCTAAGTTATCGTAAAAGACTTACTTTAACAACAAATAAATACACCATGAGATTATATGAACATACCTAAACTAACATTGATGCTCTCTAAGGTGAGTGCAACCTAAGGTTAAACATGCTGATATGAAAACCTACCCATTAATAAAAATAAAATATGCAAAACATAAAGGAGCACATACACTTATTCCACTTACCTGACTAAGCTAACCTAAATGCTATGTCATATGAGTCGTCCCCTAGGTGAGACCTAATTAACATTGAAGAACATAATAAAATGCAAATAAAGAATGAAATATAATCTACTATCTAATCTACTTATTATGCAATGTTAATTAGTGAATGCATACACTCCTTTACACACTTAATTCAAAAATTTCCTAAAAAAATTTAATACAATGTGCAATGAATTATACTATGTCAAATCACTATGTTAAAGGGTCATAAATGCATATTTAAGCTAAATGGTAATTATGTGGGCCTATAACATCCTTCCTAAATTTTTCTTTGACCTTTCAAAGCAAAAAATGCCAAACTTGGAGGGCTCCACACGTTTTTGACTAAGCTCTAGAATTGCAGAGAATAACACCTCCCTTTAAGTAAAGTGCATTTGAATTTGAAAGCAAAGGTTTGGAATTTAAAACACTTACTTAAATTGCAAGAGGAGAAGACTCTCTTTAGGGTTGGCATCTCTAAGGAGATCCAACACCTTCCAAATTAAAACCCATAAAATATGAATTCCACGTAATTACCAAAATCGCTCTAAATGTAAAAGTCCATAATTACCCTGCATTTTTAAGAGTTAAACTAATTAAACTAAACTAAATGCATACTAACCAAAATAAAATCAATATTAAATGCATGGGTAAACTTGTACAAAAAAAAATTGTGAGTAACTATGAATTAGGAATGAGAAAATTCTAATTAAGTTAAGTATTAACTAAACCTAAATACAATGAATCTAGACTACAAAAATAAATTTCCTAAACCTAATTAGACTTTCTAAAATTATTCAACCCTTGCTGGACCAACAATGGTTGTCGTCTTCTTGGAGAAGACAACAGCCCCTGAAACACAATAAAAATGATTTTACAATAACTCCATAAAAAAAAATTGACTAAATAAAATTGCAGCAAATAAAACTAATATTTATTTACACTAATCTACTGATTAGACTCGAGTTTAGGGTTTGAAACATGAATTTTCACCTACTCCTATCTGAAAAAAAAATAGAACATACATTTTTTGGAAAATGCCAAAACTGGCTAGACTAAGATTAGCCGATTTTTATAATTTTGTAAAAAATAAAACAAATCGAAATTACTCGACACCTTAATTAATACCACACTAGATCTTAGGACATAGATAAATAGAATTTTAAGTTGCTGCCCTACTGTAAAAATAAATCAGAAAGTAAAAATGAACTTGGGTATGACTTGACTCGACAAGGGTTGACTCGATCTAATCAAGAAGAAGGGGATGATAGGACACACCTCAAGAGTTGTCTGATGATGGAGGGGGAAGAAAGAGCGGTCTTTGGTGCAAAATGACTACCCACACAACCTTGGTATTGTTGCTGCACCTCAAATGGTTGTTGCGTCGAAGTAGAACCCGAGATATGAAGAGGAAGATATGTGGTGGAAGCAAAGATGGAAGATCGGTTAGAGAGAGAACACAGTCGATCTTCAGGTGTGGTAGACGACGAACTGACTTTGAGTTGAAGGTGATACTTGTATGGCTGCAACCTGAAAAAATACAACAAAACCAAAGTAAACACATCAAACGATCATGCATATAAAGTAAGGAAGGGAGAAGAGACACAAAGTGGGCATTGGGAAGGAAAAATGGTTCACAGAGTGGTAGATAGATTGAGAAAGTAGGGAGAAGGAAAGGATTCAGAAAGAGAGGACAATAGAGAGGGTGAGAGAAAGGAAGGGGTGTTAGATCTATAGCCAAAGACCTCTGCTAGGGTTTTTCAAAATATATTTAAACCTATTACAAAGTTTTGAAATTTTCAAAAATAGGTTCAAAATAAAATTATTTGCTAGGCCCCACTTCCTGAGAAGGTTTTATGCAATTATTCATCTTTTGGACCTTGGATCACGTGTGTATTGGATTAGAGTCATTTAAGAACTGATCTATGATCCAAAAGTAGGCTCTTGGGTCAGATTTGGATCCACTTTGCCTTGAAAACAGCTCTAGAACCATAAAAATGCTCTATTTTTATCGATTTAACTCTGATTTGAGTAAAATTCAAACCATAGCTCCTTCACACCTAAATACACCAATACATGGGTTTTAATCCTTAAAATTACACAAAAATACATGAATAATATATGAAAATGATATGCATTTCATGCATCATCAATTATGTTGCCATAAATGTGCATATCATAAATACAAACTTTTGAAGTTATTTTGATGTTTCGTTAACATGATCATGTGCATGTTTGGATGTTATGCATGAGATGAATTATTAAAGCAAAATGCATGTTGCAAGCAAGTGTTTGTATGCATATGCAATTTGTTTTATATAGATATTCTGAATTGCGTGTGAATAAATGTGCATTGTGGACATGTTTCAATAGTTATGTGTGTGCATGTTCACTGAGAATTTTGTTTAAGATGCATCGGTGGTTGGATGTGAACCACTGTAGGCCATGTGGGCCAAGAGCATGTGTTGCTCTAAGATTAGTGTTGTGCATTGCAAAAATCACTTTTGAAATTATTGGCATTCTAAATTAATTGCATTGTTAATTTGTAATAGGCCAGGATCCCATGTTGTGTTTTGCATGTTGATTTACAAAATGATTCTTTTGTAAAGAACTCGACTTTTATTAAAAAGATAAAAGACATATAACACTGTAATTAATATTTTTCTTCCTTGATGTCCCTTCTATCGTGTGAGAATCTTAGATGGTGGTTTTAGGAAAACTATGAAGATACTAAAACTCCATGTGTGATTGTGCCTCTTAACCCGATACGGTGGTTCACCTCCTGACCATGGTTTTAGAGAGTTTCAGCCACTTTGTCTGGGGTTGGTGTTGTGACACAGCTGTTGTTGTTGGTATACCAAAAAAGTGGCATCAATAGATGCTGATTTCTAATATTTCTATAGATGGTGTTGATTCCTGATATCGGTTGAAGAACAAGTGTGAAACCTGATAATAAAATATAAATTGTGTGTTAAGCTACAATTGAGAACCTATCTTGGACTTCGGGTGTAACACCCCAATTTTTAAATCTCAAAAAAATGGTGGATATTTTTTTAAAATACTTTTAAATCCTTTAACAAAATAGCAACGAAAAAATTCTATCGAGACTAAAACTTGGCGTGCTACTTCTCGAATACATTCATAACCATACAACCATGAAATTAAAAATTCAAATATTCTTGAATCAAATTTAAAAGTCCATAATCATCCAAAAATAATTGCAATTATCTAATCCATAATTAAATCTAAATAAAATATCAGTCTAAATCCAAAACATCAGAGGTATGGGAAAGGTATGGCTCAGCCCCCGTCGTAGCCTCATGCCATCGCATGTATGTCCTACTCACTTCCTAAAAAATATTAAAATCAAAGGGTGAGACATACAATGTCTCTGTAGGGTAGAGTTATACTAAACAAGTAAAGTAGAAATTGCATATAACTTTTTATAATAAATCAAATTAAATCTAAAATAATTCAAGTGAGCATACTATTAGTAAAAACATCAAATATGCATCATTCATTTCAACTTAAGCAGGTAAAATGGATAAATAGTTAAAAATGTATGTACTTACCAATGTAAAAGTCATTCATATGCATGAACTGGTTTTTATCTTTAATTATATTTTCTTTCTTAGATGATGCATGTTATGCCTAGCTAATGCATATACATTTAAGTTTCACTTCTTAGACCATAAGTACAAACATAGGCAGACACTTGGATCAGGGACATGACATAGGCAGTATTTTCATACAGAGGTGGCTTTAGCTTGATCGGGCACCATTCACCAATTATCGGTGAGGGACGACAAAAGCGAGAGAGACTCCCAACACCTCTATTCTGATGCATTAAAATTTTACTCATGAGTTTATTTTCCCTACATTACAGTCTAATGCAGAGGGTTCTTCTATCTTCATGGATAGTGAGGAGCAACCTTTTGTACTCAAAATAAAGTTTCATGAAGCCAGATGTACCACTTGCCCTCTTCTTGCAAGCCCTTACTTTAATGTTGCATGTTTTACTTATTTAAATTAAATGTTTTACCTACAACATTATGATTGAATCCATTATGAGGATTCGGCCACTTTAGGGCAATGGATGCATTTATTAGAGCATTGCAT
This sequence comes from Nuphar pumila, assembly GCF_984573655.1. Taxonomy (NCBI): domain Eukaryota; kingdom Viridiplantae; phylum Streptophyta; class Magnoliopsida; order Nymphaeales; family Nymphaeaceae; genus Nuphar; species Nuphar pumila. Next base: position 37,919,020 of record NC_143253.1, on the reverse strand, counting down.
TTAATAACATATTAATTTTTATGCTTTGTAAACACACATGTGTGTACATAAGCAATGCAATAAATATTCATAACTTGTATGCATTCAGACATTCACATCATCATCGTCATTACAAGGATATGCATAAATATACAACAAGGATATCGTTTAAGCAATTTCAATAAAATATGCAAGTCAAACCTTTCAGTCCCTTAGCACATAGTTACATAGGCAAACACATCTCATTAATTAAACATTCATTTATGCCTCAACATTGGCATATCATCCCCTGTATACAATCAAACTTTTGTAGCATACATACAGTCTGCATATTGTTCGTAAAGGTATGCACATTCATGAATAAATTTACGTAAGTGTTTGGGATTTGGTCATTAGACCAGTCCAAACTTGCGAAAGATCCAACTCTGTCTAATTGTTACAGAGTTTACAAAAAATTATTCAGTCAGTCAAAAAAGTTGAATTTTTCACAGTTTGAAGTAAATTTTGTCAGCTTTTCAGATCTGCAAACCATTTATAAAAAATTACTTGTATAAGAAAGTTATGAATGTTTTATTATAGACCTATACTTTTTTGTTTTGACTATCACAGAACAATGTTAAGTCCATGAACAGAGCCCAAAATTTTACAATACATGTAAATTTTTTGTTAGATTTCCAACATAATAAACTGCTCGTTAAAACTCCTCCGAACAAGGGAGATACAAGTGATTTATTGGTCGGGTGTCAGGCCAGAAATACGTAATACCGGGTATTTGTATTCAGGTGGGGGCCAAAATGAGTCACCTGAATCCATATCTCCATTTTTTTTTGCATGAATTAAATCAAAAAAATTATAAAATTCATACTATACTAAGTTAAAATAATCTACAATGGACAAATCTATTTTTCTCAGCCGTTTGGCTAGAAAAATAGACCTGTCTCACACATGGCTTGATTTCTTAGAAATAATTTTTGGAAAATTACATAATTTACTAAGTAAAACATAAAATTTTCCTATGAATGATAATAAAGAAAGTGTGCAATAATTATAGAATATCAGCATGCATATACTCTACAAATTACAATTAAATTTTGCATGGACTTAATTAAGTATATCATGGCTTTCACTAAGTTTACCATTTTTTTTCTAAGAAACCCGATAAAACCAATTATGTAATATCTAAGAATTTTGACCATGAAAATTCTTCATATTTTTATAGAACGTCTATGATAATATGTTCTACTAACCCAAATCAAGATTTACAGAAAAATCATGGCATAACCTAAGTATTTTGAAATTCTATGGTTTTATTTTTTAAGAAATCGATTTTTGGGAAAAATATGTTTTCTAAAGGGGTTTTATCTAAAAAACCCATTCTATTTTCATAATTTTATAGCCCTAAGCCAAACCCATGTGTGTGAGGCTTGGTTTAGGGTCTGTGCTTATGAAAAAATGATAAAATTTGTGCCACAAATTCTGTTTCACAAGTAGAGCATAGATCCCCCTACCTCTTTTATACGAAATTCGATCCTAAGCACGTAAAGTATTTTCCTCGCACAAACTGGCCACTCCACATGAACCATGGCTTTGCACACGAACTGTTAAAGCTCCCTTCATGCACGTGTAACTCTTCCTTGCAGAGCCAAGGGTGAAACACCAAAGACATGGTGTAGGAAAAGGAGAGAGAAGAGAAGAGAATTTAGGAGAGAGAAAGGGATTTGGAAAAAAATAAAAAGGGAACAAATGGGGGGAGCATGAGCCCCTCCTCCCTTTTTTGTAGACCTTAGATTAGGTCAAGATCTGGAGCTCATCATATCCCTCGATCTAATCTTGGCTAAGTTTCTAAATCTAAGTTTATACTACTTGCCTTTTCTCTTTTCTTTAATTCTCTTTTTCTTATTTTTTCCTAGCATAGTATATAGTGTATATACTATATATATTATATACTATATTTATTATAGTATATGCTACATAAATAGGAAAGGGGTGGGTCGACCCCCATGGGTTGGCCTCCCTTTCCTTTTTGAAGAAATTTTCAACTTGCTTGCTTGGCAAGCAAGTTGACTAGATATTTTCTTCTTTTTTTTCTTCCTCCTTTCTTTCTTTTTTCCTTTTTCTTTCATTGGTCCAGCCCTTGCTAGACTTTTTTAGACTTCTCTAAGGTTGGTGCCCCCCCTTATGGGCTTAGTTTTTGAAAAAAGGAAACTTTGACTTATTTGCCACTTTTAATTTTTTTTGGTAAGTTTTAATTTTACTTGTTTTTAAAGTTCATTTTTCTTTATTATAATTTAAAGTTTAAATTAGGATGCCACATAGGATGGGATGGCTCACCTATAGACTTCTACCATTTTATGAAACTTGGTTAATTATTTGAAATTTATTCCATGAAATTCTAATTTAATTCAAATTAAATTCAAATGAAATCTTTCATAAATGAAAATGCAAATTTATATGAAATGTTAATAAATGAAATTTAAGTTAAGTCTACACCTTTTTAAATTCCATTAATAAATTTTTGAATTTTCATATAACTAAATTATTTATTTAAATTTATCCTTTAAGGGTAAATTCAAATTTTCTTAGAAATAATTTCTTAAAAATTCGAACTCAATAGGGTCGATGAGACCCTGGGGCGTGTAGGTATTTTTTTCATACACTTAAACATTTTTTTCTAAATCCCATGAACCCTATAGCACAATACTTAAGTCAAATTATCATTATGAAATTTCTCTTTTAAAACTATCATTTTCTCAAAAATGCATTTCAAAAATGATTTCTACCAAGGTCGGCAGGACCTGTTGTCATTTTAAATATTTGATTTCATTTTGGTTTTGTAGATTAGATTTTAAACTAAATTCAAATTTATTGAATTCACATTATATACATATCAAGTTATCCTAAATTCGTCTGAAATCCCATTTGACTTTATTTCAATAAAATTTATCAGTTATTTTATTAAATTTTATCTTTTTCAAAAATTTGATTCTAAATGCGAATTTCACTTAAATCAACTCGAATGAACTTTAATTTTTTATAGCATATTTCTTATATTTTATTTTAGACTAATTTATATGTGTATACTTCTTTCTCATAAAATTCATTATTATTATTATTATTATTATATTCATTAAAAATATCCTAAAGAATTCACAGGTATTATTTCTAGATTCAATTGAAGGTTCCAAATTCAATTTCCACAAAATATACAAATTATTGTATTATTCCAAACTTGAATTAACATTCAATTAAGTTTTAATTTAGATTCGAATCAAACTCAAATCTAATTATAGTATTCAAGACATATTTATTAAATTCGAATTCAAATTTAAATCCAATTAAAAATCAAAATCTTGTTTCAGAATAAATTCTTAACTTGGATTTTATTCTGAATCCTGATAAATGCTCTAATTGTAATTTAATTTTTATCTTAATTTTAAATAATATTTTAGCCTTAATTCAATGTTATTTCTCGTAAAACATAAAAAATTTATGGGTTTTACATAAGGAATTATAGTGCCCATTTTGAGTATATGCAGGTTTAATGAAAAATGAAACTAAACTTGTGTGCATTTAATAGGGACATGCATGTAATAGAGAACTTTAATAATAACTTAATAATTTATTTATGCATGTGCATTAAAATCATTCATATTTATTATTCTATATTAGTTCATGCATTCTTATTTATTCTGTTTCATGTGAGATATTGTTATTGCATGATAATTACTTTTAAATGCTTAAATGGTAATTGAAGTATGAGCTTGTTGTAGTTATGTTCCTCTGAAAACTTGCATGAATTTGATTTATGCTTTTGCTTGGCTATTTGAATTTTTAGAGGAATTTATACAAAGAATTTTTTATTCTTACCCAGTACTCCCTATATTTTTTATAGGATCTGGAGCTTAGTGATGAGAACAACTGCCACAGGGAGCCTACAAGACTACGTGACTTTTGTTATTTTTGGACAGTGTGGCTCTAGAATTTTAAACTTTAACTTACTTCTGTTCTCAGACTTTGATTATTGATTAATAAAGTTAGTTGTTTTGATTGGTTGGTTCAGTGTAAAGATCTCTTATGGTTTGGAATTTGGTTAAGTCTATGAGGCCCCGAATCCTTGGGTTTTGGTTTCCGCAATTATCTTTTAAAAAAATTTACTTTTCAACAGAGATGAGTTGGGGTCGTTACAGAATTGGTATCAAAGTCAAACCACAAAATCTTGCATTTGAACTATTTTTGTTTACCAAATTGTCTTTTGGTATTTAAGCCCTATCAAAATTTGTCAGAAAGTAACAACTCGTACTTCAGAGTAGTCTTTATCATTGGTAAGAGCTACTTGGTATTTTTATCCTTACTTTTATGAAATTGTTTAATTTTCATGTTGTTGACCGTAGGGATAGCTTAATTTAATTCCTTATGTATAAATTAAGAAATTTATGTGATTATATGGTTGTGTTTTATAGGGATCAATCCTAAGGGGGTTAGGTCTGATCAGGTACATATTCTAATAATTTGTAATATTTTAGATATATACCCATACCCGATCTTTGACTTCTGGTGCTCTCGTTGACTAGCAAAAGCAGAGAGATTTCATTGTGAGTTCCCTCAACATTCTGAAGATGACAATAACCACACACGTCCAGACATAGGTGGCACAATAGATGACATGTGTTCATCCTACCGAGGTCACTCTAAACCCCGACGTTGTCACGTTTGAGATGTCTCAGATGTTAGATCCACCAACCTTCTCTCAGAAGTCCAACCTAGAGGTAGCTGAGAGCTAGGTCGAGTAGATTAAGAGAACATTCTACATCTTGTCTTGCTCGAGGACAGGCAAACTGACTTTGGCACGTACCAATGGAAGGGTGATGCCAAAAAATGGTGGGACACCCTACGACGGGTGAAGTACACTAGAGTGGAGGACATCCCCTGAGAGACATTCAAGGAGGAATTCCTAGAAGCATACTTCCCTGCCTATGTCCGGGAGCGTATACAATAACAATTCCTCGAGCTGGTTTAGAGGAACATGAGTTTGGTGGACTATACCACCAAATTTCAGATCTTGGAGCGCCACTACCCGAACTTGTTCATTGATGATAAGTGGTGTAAGTTTTTGAAATAGAATTTTAAAACAATATTTTTAATAAAAACAGTGTGAAAGCTAGACACCAAATACTAAAAATCGGCTTGCGCGAGTGGTGGAGTCCGGGTCGATCTTAGGGAATGGGAGACACATTTTGTATTCCACAAAAAAATAATCTACTCTTTATTGCCTTAAAAAATAAAAAATAATTAATTAACTAAGAGTGTGGCCCTCTGTGGAGGGCTTAAACAAATAAAAATAAGTTAAGTAGCCTTATTACACACCCAGAATAAATGAATAATTCCTAAGCTAAAAATAAAAGAAAAGGGGCTTCAATGCTTGAGCTTCTAGTCCCTTTTTATCTTCACGACTTCCCTCTTTTGCTTGTTCTCAAACTTTATTGATTGATGAATGGTTCAACTAAGGACTCAAAGGGTCGTTTGAGGGGACCTTAGAGGGCTCTTTAGGGATATTTTTAAGAGCCTATCGCACGTCCAACCACTTACCTGCAGAATAAAAATCACAAAGCACGACAGAACAAAGAGAAACTAGACAAAAAATCAATGTTAATTTGAAAAAAATCATAAAAAAAAAGAATCTAATTACTAATAACAAACTAACTATACGTAACAATTATGAACTAACATGTAACAAACTAAAGCACTAAATGACAAAATAAGTTAACTAACTAACAATAAAAAAATAAATGCTAACCGAATTACAAGAATCAACTAAAACAAACTATTAAACTAAATACAAGATTAATAACTAACAATCAAACGAATGACAAAGAATAAAACATGCTATATGGTCGTCAAATCTGAAACGAAAACTATGTAATCTAATTAATTAATAACTAACTTACTCGAATGAAAACTGGAAAACAAGAATCGGCTAGACTTAAATTAATCTAAGCTTATTACTCTAATTAAACTAAGCTAATGGCATTAATGTAAGAATAACACTCAACTAATTGCTGGAAAGAAAAACACAAATTAACATGGAATTTAAAAACCACAAATTAAAAAAGATTAACTATTATTATCTAAATCAACTAAAAATTAAATCTATCTAAAAACGATACTTAATAAATTAGCAACTAAATCCTAATCTAAATACAAGAAATAAAACATCTAAGAATGGAAATAAACTTAACTAACTGATGGAAACAATAAATAAATTTAATCTATTTTGTTGAATAAATAAAAAAACTAAATAATGATTATTCTATCTATCGATTTCTAATGTAATAAAATACTATTTAACATTAATTGAAACTAAACAAAACTAATCCAACATGCTAAAAGCAGCAAAGGCATGATTTGATTAATAAATAAACTAACTTATTAATGAAAATAAACAAGAAAGATTAGATCTAAGCATCAAAAATAAAAAACTAACTAAAAAAATTATAAAACCCTAATCGGCTAGCATGATTAAATCTAATATGAATTTTAATTAAACAAATGTATAACTAATGAAAGCAACTAACTAATTCTAATAAAAGACAACACTTGACGTGAATTTAATTTAAGAACTAACTATATAAAAAAATACTACTATCCAACTCAACGTTTAAATCAAGGAAAATGGCTAAACTAAACTATTATATATATATATATATATATATATATATATATATATATATATATTAGATAATAAAACTAAAACTAATCTAATCTATATGCAATAAATATACAACAACAACTATGCCTTCATCCCAAAACAATTGGGGTCGGCAATATGAACCAAAAAAGAAAATCATTCTGGGTCTTCCACATGAATCCTTCTCCTCCAATCATTTCTATCCAATGCCATGTCCTCGATGAGGTTCAAAGCATTCATATCCTTTTCTATCATCTCTATCCAAGTCTTCTTAGGCCTACCCTGACCTCTTTTAACTAATATATTTTCTCATTTCTCCATCCTTCTAATTGGAGCATCATTAGGCCTTCGATGAATATGTCCAAACCACCGTAAACGATTTTCTCTCATCTTATTTCATTGGATTCAATGCCTACCTTCTTACGTATCTTCTCATTTTGAATCTTATCTTTTATTGTATTTTCACACATACATCTAAGCATACGCATCTCAGCTACATTCATTTTTTGAATATGATGTCTCTTGGCAGCCCAACATTCCGTACCATATAGTAAAGCGGGCTTAATTGTCATCCTATAAAACTTTCCCTTCAACCGTAATGGCATTCTAAGATCACACAACACTCCAGTTGTACTTTTCCATTTCATCCACCCAACATTTATCCTATGATTTACATCTTCATCAATTTCTCCATACTTTTGAATGATAGATCCCAAAGATTTGAAACAGTCATCCACCGGTATTTCTTGCTCACCAAGCTTCACTACACTCCCATCACTACTTCGTTGCTTACTAAACCAACATTCCATATATTCTGTCTTACTCTTACTCAACTTAAAACCTCTTGCTTCCAATGTCTGTCTCCATAATTCTAACTTAGCATTAACCCCACCTTTAGACTCATCAATCAAAACAATATCATCAGCAAACAACATACACCACGGCACATTTTCTTGAATGGATCTCGTAAGCTGATCCATCACTATAGCAAATAGGAAAGGGCTTAATGCAGATCCTTGATGTAACCCAACCGTTATAGGAAAATTGGTTGTCACCCCTCCACAAGTGCGGACATTGGTAACTACTCCTTCGTACATATCTTTAATTATACTAATGTACTTGAGAGAAACACTTTTCTTCATCATTGTCCACCAGAGAACATCCCTAGGTACTCTATCGTATGCCTTCTCCAAATCAATAAAAACCATATGCAAATCTTTGTTCCTCTCTCTATATCTCTCAATAAGTTGTCTAAAAAGATGTATAGCTTCCATAGTTGATCTTCCAGGCATAAAACCAAATTGATTCTCTGATATCATGACAACTTTCCTTAACATATACTCAATCACCCTCTCCCAAAGTTTCATAGTATGACTCATGATTTTTATACCACGATAGTTTTATATGCAATAAATATGCATTGATCAAATAAACTATATGCAATGATATGATGTATGTATGTAAGAACTAAAACTACAGAAAGACAGGGGAGAAGAAACATACCTTCCGATGCATTTTCGATTAAGGGGTTGAGAAAAAGAAAGTGGTCTTAACTTTGAGCTGCACTTGCCTCCGTTGAGTGGGGGTAAGAAGAACTGGCCCCAGAGAAATGTTAGAAGCAAGACAAAACGGGGGGAGAAAGGAAGAGATCGAGGGAGAACTGATTGAGAACGAAAAAAGAAGGAGGAAGAGAAGGGAAGAGGGAGAAGAGGCCTACAAATTTTCAAGAGGGAAAAACATGGGCTGCTACTAAGAAAATAATATTTATACTAAAAATTCTAGGTTACACAATTTATATGAAAATTCTGATAATTTTCAAAAATTCCAAAAAGAGTCTTCCTCTAAAAACATATTTTCCAAAAAAGAGACTACTTCTAAACTGATTACAATAATTATTCTAACTCCTAATATAATTAAACTATAAATTAAAAACTCCTAAACTAATCAAAACACTAAAAAATGCAGGAAAAAACTTAAACTATATGTTTTTTTCTTTTATTTTCAATTTAAAGTACTTTCTCAAAAACACTGATAAGAATGAGTTTTTAATGCAATTTTTCATTGGATCATGCATAAAATAGTATGAATAAAATACAAAATATATGCATGATCAAATTCTCCCATGCTTATCATTTGCTAGTCCTCGAGCAAACTGACCCTAAACAAAAAGCAAAAGACAAACTAAACAAAGCAAAACCCTAACTCACTTTCATAGGAATCACAGTTGATTTAGCATATACAACAAGCCTTTTAAACCCCTAGGTTACCCCAGTGGATGAGTAAGGTCTCATGAGAGTTTGCAGTTATGCTACCCACAAACATCTATGTCATGTATACATAAAGATTTCAACTTCACGAAGTATTAGGTAGTTAAGGAGTTTGTTTTCACGAATATTTCATGTAATTACACTTTCAAAACATATTTAGAGTCTTTATATGCCACCACAAAGTAAAAACCTTTTCTTTTACATTTCTAAGAAAAATCATAATCATTTATGATTTAATCTCGGAAAATCAAATATACACGTCATTGTTTATTTATCCTCATGTTTTCACATAGGTTTCTTAAAAATTATTCCTAAGCAGTGAACTTTATCTTTATGCTCATGATTTTCTTTTTTTCCTTTTTTTTATATTTTTAATTTGTTCCACACTTTTTTTTTCCTTTTTTTTTAGTACTATATCAAATTTCCAGTTTTCATGACCCGTGTAACGAGCTTTGGGTTAGTGACTCTCAAGCGAGACGACCTTAGGGCACCATATACAAAGTATCCCTCGGACTTAATTACTTGAGTCACTAGACTTTCTATTTTCATACTTTTACGTATAGATTGCTTCTTGTCATATGCAATATCAATATCTATTAGGCTCTCTATAAAGTCCATGTAACGGGCTTTCGAGCCAGTGAATCCCATGCCAGATGGCTTTAGGGCACCAAGTGTAAACACTCCTCAGGCTCTACTTGCTCGAACCAAATAGGCTACAGATATCAACTTAGACAAAGAAATGATTTTCTTCATTATCCTTTTTGGCATGGGAATCAAACACTTCAACTTATGTCTGAACCTAGCTACTGAGGAATACGAAGACCTCAAACAATTAAACGTATGCTCTTTTTTACTTTTGAGCTCATATTTTCAATGTTTGTTTATTTGCTTAGTTTTCAAAAATAAAACTATGCATATTCATACTTATGATTTAAAATAAACTCTAGCAAGCATCTATCGTCATTTCTTTGAAATCCACATAAATAACCACATTTTTCTAGATCAGTATCAGAAAAAAAAATCATGGAGCTTAAAAATTCTCTAAAAATATTAGATTATGTAAAGTATTTATATAAGATCAAACTCATTCCTTAAAAACCTAATTTTTATGAGTTTTCATCAGTGCAAATACATGAACAGAAAGACAAATATTTGGGTGTACGAACTACACCCTCCCCCATGCTTGAATGATACTATCCTCAGTGGCACTCCCCCATGCTTACATGAAACTAGATTAATGCACACTATGGAACAAAAGACATGCAAGGGATGGAGTAGAAGTCACCTAATCCGTGCTATGAAATTTGCCCTGTCATCTGTAACTCATAAATCATATATATCCTCAAAATAATGAAATATATACATGATCTATCATATATGCTCATAAAACAAAAAGAAGCAAAAACTACTTGATTACTAATATTACAACAATAGTATGGGTTGCCTCTCATAAAGCGCTAAATTTTACGTCTTCAGGATGGATCTCTGGTGACTCTCCATCATCCATGAGATCAATGGACTGATAGTCATGCTCAATCGGGAGGTCTGAGATATATGGTCTCATCTTTTGTTTTGTCCACTATGTTTCCTAAAAGTTGACTCTTCTGGACCCTGAAATGGTTCTTTTCTCTACTAGGAATGAGATTAGCCTCCACACATATTTGAAAATCTTTTGGACACTTGTGGGGACTCTTCTTAAATAATAAGCCATGAACCAAAGTATCATTCATACATCTCTCCAACTGTGATGGATCAAAATGCTTTCATTGAGGATGAGTGCCCTCCACATGAAAACATTCATCATTTTCTATCGTTCTCATAGAAGTATCAAATATATTTATCTACAATCGCTTATTGCCAAAAGAAACATCCATCTCCCCAGTATGACAGTCAATACATGCATTGACAGTGGCCAAGAATGGTTTGCCAAGAATTATGGGGGTCCAATGATCGACATCAGTACCTTCCATATCCAGAACGAGAAAATCAATAGGGAAATAAAAGTCTTCGACCATGACTAACACATCTTTCAAGATTCTTCAAAGACACTTGGTGGACATATCGGCCAACTATAGGATGATCGAGGTGGGTTTTAGATCTCCAATCCCAAAAATGTTGTAAAGGAAACCCAATAATATATTCACACTAGCCCCAAGATTGAGCAAAGCACGCTCGATGGTCATGTTCCCAATGACACAAGAGATGATTGATTCCCCTGGATCCTTCAGTTTAGGTAGGGCTTAGTGTTGAAACATCGAGCTCACCTGCTCAGTCAGGAAGTTCTTCTTGGGCAACGATCTTGATTTTCTTTTCTGGGTGCAAAGTTCTTTGAGAAACTTTGCATAGACAGGTACTTATTGGATGGCATCGAGCAGAGGGAGGTTTATGTGAACATGCTTGAATATCTCAAGCATTTCTTACATTTTTTCTCCCTGCTTGCCAAAAAATTTAGGTCTCTCTAAAGCCTCAGGAAAGGAGGCTTTAGGTATATATGATCTAGAAGGCTCAGATGGAGGATCCCTTCCACTTTTCTAGGTTATCTCAATAGGGACTGACTGCTCAACAATTTGTCTCTCTCTTTCTTCTGTAGTCTCCTTGGTTCTATGGAATTCCTTCTCGCTCCTGAGGGCAGTAATAGCCTGTACATGCTCATGGTGTGAGTCAGTCATATGCAGACCAGAATACATGGGTTCCTTGCCCCTCGGGTTGATGACAGACTGACTAGGAAGTGTACCCTCGCTTCACCTACTTAGTGCCTCGATGAGCTATCCCATCTGCGTATATAATTTGGTAATGAACTGTGTATGGGAGTTCAGGTTTGCCTTGATATCTAAGAAAGCCTGCAGCATCTTGTCCTTGAAGGATTGACTAGAAGCAGGCTCCTAGGATTGAGGCTGACTAAAGGAGGGTTGGGCTGAAGGGTAGCTAGATCTCTCAAAATCAGGCGCATAACCGTCTTGCCTGGGTTGATTCTGGGAAGGGATGGGGTTGTTGTTGTGGATTCCTTCATGAGAAATTGGGATGGTTTCGCCAACCTAGGTTATAAGTATTAGAATAAGGATTGGGTATGGGTTTAGCGAAACCTTGCACCACTTGAGCCTATTCCTGAACAAATTCAAGGTATTGCGGCACTGCGGGCAGTCAAAGACATGGTGTGTTGGGGTAGCACACAATGCGCACACCTGCATGGCTGGTGAGAGATTTGACAATAACTGATCAAATTTCTATGTTTGCATGCCAACCTTGTTTTGCAACTCAAGGTGTGTCCCTATCTCAAAAATCCCAGCCTTCTTCGCTCCATCATGAGCAGGTGCAACCCTCTCAGAACGTAAGGCTGAAGCATGGTGCATTGAATTCTCGCTAAGGGTCTCAAACAAAACCCATGGTTTGTCTACACTCTTCAACATAAAAATGCTCCTACAGGCTACATCAACCATCTAACAATTTTTCTCGGTCAGCCTATCATAAAAGTACTACACCAGTTGCCAACAAGGCATCTAGTGGTGGGGACACTTTCGTAGAAGATCTTTCATCATCTCCCAAGTCTCATGAAATTGTTCTCCCTCAATTTGAAAAAAACTGGTGATGGCTTTTTGAAACTGGTTCATCTTACCAATTGGAAAGTATTTCTTGAGAAACTATCTCTGCATTCATTTCCAAATGGTAATTTAAAGCCTTCAACCAGTGCTTGGCTTTGTGAAAGTGCAGTAGGATCGAGGCAACAAGCACTAGAGGGGGGTGAATAGTGCTTTTAAAAATTGTCTGCGGAATATAAACGTATTTTGCAATTTGAAAAGCAATCACACAAAGGAACGCAAGATTTTATCCTGGTTCGGTCTTTCCCGACCGACATCCAGTCCCCAAGCAAAACCCGCTTGAGATTTCCACTATTAACCTTATGTAACTACAAGATCATACAGACCAAATCCGGTCTCACTTCCAGTAACACTCCTACTGAAAGCAAACAACTCCTTTAAACCAAGGAGTTCTTCCTTTTACAGAAAATAAGTAACAACATACAATACAACCTATGAGCCTTTCTTTTGAATGCAAATAAGATGCAATTGACTTTTGAGGTTGTTGAAATACTCTACTCACGAATTCACTATCTCTTAAAGGAATTTGAGTGAAAAACTGAAGTGAAAATATCACGTGGGTGACAAAATGAATATGAGTGAAAAGCAAAGAGTGATTTATTCAAATTGATTGAATTGAAGTGCTTTTGAGTGTAAAATGCACTCATATTTATAGTTGAAAGTTTCCATACGTTGAGGGTATGAAAGGGTGTCAAAACAGTACATTTTGAACGATCAAAACGTTTGAAAAACGAAAAGACATGCCTTTTTGAAGTTTCAAGAAAAACGGCAAAATTAGTCGACTCGAACAATAGTTAGTCGACTAATAGTTAGTTATTAGTAGACTGACAGTTATCGTCGGTCGACTGATCTGTTAATCGAGCCGTTTGAAAATCTGAACTTTTGAAACTTAGTCAACTAGAGATAAAATTAGTCGAATGATAATATCATCAGTAGACTGAAAAACCTTTCAGTCGACTGCTGCTAAAATCTTCTGAAAAATATACATTCTGTCTGGTCGACTGATAAAAGCATTAGTTGACTGCTGCTAATTTTTCAAAAAACACATGTTCTGTTCAGTCGACTGATAAAACCATTAGTCGACTGCTGATAATTTTCCAGAAAACAAACATTCTGTCCAGTTGACTGATAAAACCTTCGGTCGACTAACTTGACAAAAATAACTTTTTAGAAAATATGGCGCGAAAGGATTAGTCGACTGGTAAGTCTATTGGTCGACTAATAAACACGAAAATTTAAGAAAAGAGTTGTCTAAAAAGATTTTCAAGAGGGGTTCTTTTAGAAAAGTTTTTTTCTAAAAACTTTTTAGGTAAAATGCAACCTAAATATGCACTCTAAGTAAGGCTCTTACAAGAATCTAAGATTTTTAATGAATCTAACATTTGCACACTAGTCTTCAAAGATTCTTCATTGAATTCTTCAATGTCTTCATTGCCTTAGCTGAAATGCAGTTGATTTCACTTGCTCATCATCAAAACCTTGTACTTGAAGTATCATGTATGGCTTCATTGCCGTAACAATCTTCCCCTTTTTGATGATGACAAACTTAATCAAAGATGAAACATTTAGATGCATAGATGGAGATTTTACTCCCCCTATCAATATGCTGCAAAACATTAAAAGTTAGCACATTTAAAGCACATATATCACATATTGATTGGTTTGCATTTTCATTCATCATTACTTCATGCAGTTAAAAACTTTTTCATAAATGTAATTTTAATGCTTTCTTTTTCTCTTAATTTCGTAATTCTAATGCAAGAATAAGGGCAGAAATGCTATCTTTTATCTTTTTCTCCCCCTTTGTCATAATAAAAAAGAATAAGGGCAGAAATAGCATAAGCAAAATGGAGATACAAGTTTAAAATATTACAACCCATAATGTATCAAAATTTAGTAAAGACAGATCATAAAGATCAAAAAAGTTGGTTGAGCAAATCCTTAATTACAGTCACATCTTTCTGAATCGAAGAAAGTTGTTGAGTCACATCTTCACGAAAAGTGCGTTGATGCAACTCCAATGCTTCCAGTCGCTGCAAAACTTCATCATTGTCTTGACTTGTAGAAAATTTCTTTCTTTTTGCATGAGATGAAGGTGTCGCAGAAGGTGAAGGTTCAGAAATTGATGGTTCAGTAGGATCAGATGGTTCAGTTTGATCAACATTTAAAGGAGGCAGATATTTAATTTTCATTCTTTTAAAAATTGTTTGATCAAAGAACTCTTTTTGCTCAATATATTTTTTATTTGTTAAATGAACTTTGAAATGTCTGAAAATACGAGTTAGAAGACAACCATAAGGAAGAAATGGTTTTTGTTTCCACAAATTTGTAAAATACACATTGGCCCAATTTACAGAAATATTTCCAAATAAAACATAAAGAGTCGTAGAAAGATCTGTGGAATAGTAATCAAAAGAACCAGTTTTAGGTAGAACATTGTGGGAAAGGATTCGTCCAGCAATGCATGCACGAGTTTGAAGATTAGTATTTTTGAAAGGAGGGCAGTGAGGTGCACCTGGAAGTAGAATTTATTCAAAAATTCTCTCATCATTCAGTTCAACAGTGTTGAAAAGAGTGTCTGAAGATGGAATTTCTAGGATTTCTCCAAGTAGTTTTGAATCAAACTCGATTTCAACATCACAAACAAGAGAGGACAGAACTCTAGTTTCATGATCAATACATAAATTCATATAAAACAAGTGAATCAAAAAAAGATAGTGAAGGGTATCTGCACATGCATCAAAAAGATGTGAAATTCCTGGAAATAATTCTCTTATTTTGTAACGAGAAAACAGGTGAAACAGTACATTTTGGCCTGGTAAAATAGGTAGTGCAGAAATTGATCCAAATGTATCATATAAAAGAGGATTTTAGAGTAATCTGAGAGAAAATCCATGTCTTGAAGAAGGTGTAGGAGAAGGAGAACCTAAACCTTTTGCAGATGCAGACTTCGAACGAGGCATGGTTAAAAAAAACAAAACAGATTTACCAAAAAAAATGTCGGCTTCCAAACGATGTCCGGCAGAAGGAAAATGTTGTCCAGCGTTGTGAAACATAAACAAAGGAAGATACGGTGGCTGACGGCGAGTGTGAAGGCTGACACAAGGGGATTCCGACAATGGCTGAAGATACACTGTCACGACAAGAGGGTTCTGGCGTATTTTGAAGATGCGACAGTTACTGCAAGAGGATTCCGGCGTTTCCCGGTCATGGCCAGAAGATTTCGGCGTCTCCCTGTCACGGCAAGAAAATCCCGGCGAGGATAGGATCGAACGGTACTCTGAGGGTTTTTCGGAAGAGAGAGAGGAAAGAGAAAGAGGGTTTTCGTTTTAAGGGTTTCGTTTTTAAGAAAAAGAAAAGGTGTGAAAATAAAATGAAATGATGCCTTTTTTAAAAAAACAGGTGTTAAAAAAAATCCAAGGGGTATCGGGTCCCTTTAGTTAAAATTAAAAAAAAAATATTTAGTCGACTAAAACTTTATCGGTCGACTAAGAATGTGTGACTTATTCTAAACATCAGTCGACTAGAAATATATCGATCGGCTAATATGGTGCGATTCATTATAAAATTTTAAAGCATCAGTCGACTAAAATTTTATCGGTCGACTAATATAGTGCTATTTTGAGATTTTGTTCAAAAATCAGCATTTTTATAAATCCAAAAACGAGCAAATACCTAGTTCTCTCCTAATTCTCATAAAATCTTCATTTTTAAGAGGTTTAGTGAAGATATCGGCATGTTGTTCTTTAGTGGAAATAAAATTTAACGAAATATCTCCTTTTAACACATGATCTCTTAAGAAATGATGTCTAACTTCAATATGATTAGTTCTTGAGTGTTGAACAAGATCTTTCGAAAGATTTATAGCACTAGTGTTATCACAATAAATAGTTGTTGTAGAGTAATTCAAACCAAAATCTTTTAAGGTCTGTTTCATCCATAGTACTTGTGAACACGCTAAACTAGCTGCTATATATTCTGCTTCAGTTGTTGAGAGTGACACTGAATTTTGCTTTTTACTAAACCAAGAGACTAAGGAATTTCCTAAGAAATGACAAGTTCCACTAGTACTCTTGCGATCAGATTTACTTTCTGCAAAATCTGCATTACTATATGAAACTAAATCAAAGGAAGATGATTTTGGGTAAAACAAACTGAAATCTGAAGTATCTTTCAAATAACGAAGAATTTGTTTTACTGCAGTTAAATGAGATTCCTTTGGATTAGCTTGAAATCTTGCACACATACAAACACTAAAGATAATATCAGGCCGACTAGCAGTTAAGTATAATAGAGATCCGATCATACCTCTGTAGAGCTTAGTATCTACACTTTTACCATTTTTATCTTTATTAAGAGAAGTAGTTGTACTCATAGGATTCCTTCTTGATTTCGATGAGTCCATCCCAAATCTCTTGAGAAGTTCTTTTGTGTATTTAGCCTGATTGATGAAGATTCCTTCTTCAGTTTGCTTTATTTGAAGTCCAAGGAAGTAGTTTAATTCGCCCATCAAGCTCATTTCAAACTCTTCCTGCATAGCTTTAGCAAATTCTTTACAAAGAGAATCATTAGTAGAACCAAATATTATGTCATCAACATAAATTTACACAATAAGAATATCTGAATTAAGATTTTTAATAAATAAAGTGGAGTCTACCCGACCAATGGAAAAACCAGATTGTTCTAGAAAATTTCGTAGTCTTTCATACCACGCTCTTGGTGCTTGTTTAAGTCCGTACAAAGCTCTTTTTAATTTATAGACTTTTTCTGGATATTTCTCATTTTCAAAGCCTGGAGGTTGCTCTACATAAACTTCTTCATTGATGTGTCCATTTAAGAATGCACTCTTAACATCAATTTGATATAACTTGAAGTTCATGTAACTAGCAAAAGCAAGCATCATTCGAATTGACTCTAATTGAGCCACTGGTGCATAGGTTTCATCAAAATCTATGCATTCTTCTTGATTATAGCCTTGTGCTACTAGCCTTGCTTTGTTTCGAATGACTTCACCACTTTCGTCCAGCTTATTTCGGAAGACTCATCTTGTTCCAATTACCGGATGATCTTTTGGTCTATCAACTAGATCCCAAACATCATTTCTAGTAAATTGGTTAAGTTCTTCAGACATAGCCAAAAGCCAAAATTCATCACCACAAGCTTCATTGATATTCTTTGTATCTATTTTAGATATGAAAGCAACATTTGCAATATATTTTTCTAATTGCCTTCTAGTTTGGACACCACTTTTTATTTCTCCAATAACTTGTTCATGTGGATGATTAGGAACTTCTTTCCAAACAGGTTGAAGAGGAATATTTTTTTGAGAAGCATTCTTTATCAAGGGTTCTTCTTGAAGTATTACTTCTTCTCTTTCGCTTAGAGGTATAACCTGCTCACAATTCTTATCAAATACAACATGTAAAGATTCTTCAATGCAAGATGTTCTTTTATTGAAAATACGATAAGCTTTACTTCTAGAAGAATATCCAAGAAATATTGATTCATCTGATTTTGAATCAAACTTATTAAGATTATCTTTGGTATTTAACAAGAAACATTTACTACCAAAATTTTTGAAATATGAGATCTTTGGTATACGATCATAATACAATTCAAAACATGTTTTATGTAAGATTGGTCGAATAAGAACACGGTTTAAAACATAACATGCTGTATTTATTGCTTCAGCCCAAAAGTATTTTGGTAAATTTTTATCTTGAAGCATGGTTCTAGCACATTCTTGCAAAGTTCTATTATTTCTTTCAACAACTCCATTTTGTGGAGCCGCTCTAGGAAAAGCAAAGTTTTGAGATATACCATGTAAATCACAAAACTTTAGAAAAGATTCATTTTCAAATTCACCACAATGATCACTACGAATTTTAATTATAGATGTAGATTTTTCATTTGTAATTCTTCTACAAAGTTTAGAAAATTCCGAAAAAGCATCATTTTTGCTTTTTAGAAAAATCACCCATGTAAATCGAGAATAATCATCTACTATAACAAAAGCATACTTGCTACCATTCAAACTTTGAATTCTAGATGGTCCAAATAGATCTAAATGTAAAAGTTCAAGAGGATGTTTTGTTGAAACTATATCTTTTGCTTTAAAAGAACTCTTGATTTGTTTACCCCTTTGGCAAGCATCACATAAGTGATCTTTCTTATATGGTATTTTAGGTAGGCCTCTTACAAGATCATTCTTGGATAGCTTTGAAATAATTTTAAAGTTAACATGTCCAAGTCTCTTGTGCCATAACCATTGAATTTCATTTGAAACAATAAGACATTTTTCATTAAAAGTGGGTAACTCATCTAGATATAGTTCATACACATTGTTCCTTCTTTTACCTTTAAAAATGATCTTTTTAGATTGAAAATCAGAAATTAAGCATAAATCATTTTCAAAAGAAACATGAAAACCTTTATCACATAATTGAATAATAGATAATAAATTATGCATTAAACCATCTACTAAAAGAACATTTTCTATCAAAGGAAATTTTGGATTACCAATATTACCAATACCTATTACTTTTCCTTTGTTATTGTCACCAAAGGTGACAGTTCCTCAATCCTTACTTTGGAGGGTGGAAAATAACTCCGGCCTTCCAGTCATATGTTTGGAACAACCGCTGTCCAATATCCATTTGTTCCTTATTTTGTGTACCTACAACAAAATTAGAAGACAAAGCATTTGACCCCTTTCTATTTTTGGGTCCATGAGAGTTAGTCTTAGGAACCCATATTTATTTGGATTTTGGTTTCCTTTGATAATAAATATCCTTTCTATAAAAAGATTTAGCATTTCTAGAGTAATCATGTCTAACATTATAAGCTTTATAAGTTCCATGATTAGATGCATTTCTAGAAAATTTAGCTCTTTGAACAAATGGTTGAGAATATTGTCTTTGATTTTTCACCACATAGTTTGGTCTATTTTGAGTATCAAAGAAGCTATATCCCAATCCGGTTTTATTAACCGTGCATCTTTGAGAACCAAGAAGTCTTTCTAGATTTTTTTTTTTCATTTGTGAATTTGGTTACAATAGAAAGAAGATCATTTGATTTTTCTTTTAGACTAATTATTTCTTTTTGTAAGAGATTGGTTCTAATTCCAATTTCTTTTATCTCAAATGCTTGGCAAGAGTTTTCCTTCTTGAGATCTTCTATCTCTTGAAGTAACACTTTGTTTTGAGAGTTAAGAGTTAAATTTTCAGTTTTTAACTCCTTGTTTTTAGAACTTAGACTTTTAAATTTAGCATATAAATCATTAAATGCTTCTAATAACTCATTATAGTCGAATTGACTTACCGAATTTTCTTGTGCTACAAAACACATGTTGGCGACTTCTTCATTTGATTCTTCATCGGAAGAGGAGTCACTATCATCCCAACATGCTTGAAATGCCTTTTTCTTCTTGAACTGGTCCTTGGGCTTGATTTTGAGAAGAGGACAATCTTTCTTGATATATCCAGCCTTTTTGCAATTAAAACACTTGACTTTAATGGGATTAGAAGAATCTGTTTTTTTTACCTTTCTTTGAAATCTTCCCTTTTTGATGAATCTTATAAATTGCCTTGTAATGAGGGCAATATCTTCATCTTCATCTTCATCTTCTGAATTTTTTGAGTCAGAAGTAGCCTTAAAAGCAAGAGATTTCTTCTTAGGCTCTTCTTCTTGTCTGTCTTGAAGTTGGACTTCATATGCCACAAGGTTACCAACCAAATCTTCAAGAGTGAGAGTGTTAAGATCATTTGCCTCTTCAATAGCAGTGGTTTTTCTCTCCCATTCAGGAGTTAAACACCGTAGGATCTTTCTGACTAAATTCACTTGTGAATATTCTTTTCCAAGGGATTTCAGAGTGTTCGTTATATCAGTCATTCTTGTTACCATGTCCGATATAGATTCATTTTGCTTCATTTTAAACAATTCAAATTTATGAACTAAAGAAACAATTTTGGATTCATTTACCTTTGACGTACCTTCGTGAGTCACGAGAAGAGTATGCCAGATTTCATTTGTTGTAGAGCATTGAGAAATGCGATTGAACTCTACCTTGTCAACGCCATAATATAATGCATTTATCGCCTTGGCATTCAGTGAAGCAGTTTTCTTTTCTTCATCGGTCCATTGGCTGAAATCAGTTGATGGAGTTTGGTATTTCTCTGAAACAACTCTCCAAATATTGAGATCCATGGATTGCAAGAATATTGTCATTCTCACTTTCCAGTATCCATAGTTTGTTCCGTCGAAGAGAGGAGGACGAACATAGAAGCTTCCTTCTTTGTGCTGAGATGTTGTAGTTATCATGCTAGATGATGATCAAATCAAAAAAATAGAAAACCTGCTCTGATACCAAAAGAAAGTGTAGTAGGATCGAGGCAACGAGCACTAGAGGGGGGGTGAATAATGTTTTTAAAAATTGTTTGCAGAATATAAATGTATTTTGCAATTTGAAAAGCAATCACACAAAGGAACACAAGATTTTATCCTGGTTCGGTCTTTCCCGACCTACATCCAGTCCCAAGCAAAACCCGCTTGAGATTTCCACTATCAACCTTGTGTAACTACAAGATCATACAGACCAAATCTGGTCCCACTTCCAGTAACACTCCTACTGAAAGAAAACAACTCCTTTAAACCAAGGAGTCCTTCCTTTTACAGAAAATAAGTAACAACTTACAATACAACCTATGAGCCTTTCTTTTGAATGCAAATAAGATGCAATTGGCTTTTGAGGTTGTTGAAATACTCTACTCACAAATTTACTATCTCTCAAAGAAATTTGAGTGAAAAACTGAAGTGAAAATATCACGTGAGTGAGAAAATGAATATGAGTGAAAAGCAAAGAGTAATTGATTCAATTGAAGTGCTTTTGAGTGTAAAATGTACTCATATTTATAGTTGAAAGTTTTCATACGTTGAGGGTATGAAAGGGTGTCAAAACAGTACATTTTGAACGATCAAAACGTTTGAAAAATGAAAAGACACCTTTTTGAAGTTTCAGGAAAAACGACAAAATTAGTCGACTCGAACAATAGTTAGTCGACTAATAGTTAGTTATTAGTAGACTGACAGTTATCGTCGGTCGACTGATCTGTTAATCAAGCCGTTTGAAAATCTGAACTTTTGAAACTTAGTCGACTAGAGATAAAATTAGTCGACTGATAATATCATCAGTAGACTGAAAAACCTTTCAGTCGGCTGCTGCTAAAATCTTCTGAAAAATATACATTCTGTCTGGTCGACTGATAAAAGCATTAGTCGACTGCTGCTAATTTTTCAGAAAACACATGTTCTGTTCAGTCGACTGATAAAACCATTAGTCGACTGCTGCTAATTTTCCAGAAAACAGACATTCTGTCCAGTTGACTGATAAAACCTTTGGTCGACTAACTTGACAAAAATAACTTTTTAGAAAATATGGCGCGAAAGGATTAGTCGACTGGTAAGTCTATTGGTCGACTAATAAACACGAAAATTTAAGAAAAGAGTTTTCTAAAAGGATTTTCAAGAGGGGTTCTTTTAGAAAAGTTTTTTTCTAAAAACTTTTTAGGTAAAATGCAACCTAAATATGCACTCTAAGTAAGGCTCTTACAAGAATCTAAGACTTTTAATGAATCTAACATTTGCACACTAGTCTTCAAAGATTCTTCATCGAATTCTTCAATGTCTTCATTGCCTTGGCTGAAATGCAGTTGATTTCACTTGCTCATCATCAAAACCTTGTACTTGAAGTATCATGTATGGCTTCATTGTCGTAACACTTTGTTCTTGAGGGAGAATGGAAACAAGGTCAACCTTAATGCGTCATCTCCAAAATTGTTTATCTGCACCATAGAGCAAATCTCGAAGAACTCATCGAGATGATAATAGGGTCATTGTTACCAAGGTCGTAAACAGAGGGTAACATCTGGATAATATTGGCCTTGATCTCAAACTGATTGGCTCCTACAGCGGGCCTAGCGACACAGGAGGTGAGAGTGTATTCGGTAGGAATGAAATACTCTTGGAGGAGACAGGTCAACTGTTGATCCCCAATCATGGGGCCGGATCGATGGGCTCTTCTAATGATAGACTGGGGGTCCTCTACTAGCTCAGCAAGCTCAAGGTCAAGCGAGTGTTGCCCTTGCATACACATGAAGGTAGAACGGTATAGCAATCGTCCTAAAGAAAGGTGCTCTATTTAAACCTAGTGTGCACACATTGTGATCGTTGCAAAAAATTTTCCTTTTTCCTTTTTAGGGAGAAAAGAGAAAAACTCTCGCAAGGTCTCACTTGACCTTTTGAAAATAGATTTTGAAATAATTTGCCTCTGTTTTTTAGAAATTGCAGAAAAATAGGGAGATGAGATTCGCTCATCAGTACGAGGTTCAACCATTTTTAGTGCCTTTACCAGGGGTAATCGAACTAAGAATCAAATTTATGCCTTTGTTTTGCTCAAATTTATCTAAGAAATTATTCTAAGTCCTAAATCCACATAGAATCATGCTTGTACTATGATTTTGAACTTGAAAACATGCATGCTTTTGAGAAAGTTATTTTGATTTGAAAATTACTTAAAATTATTTCAAGAAATGAATTCTCAAGTGATTTTCTGAAACTTGATTTGAAATATTATTTGAAGATAGATTTGAAACAGACTTGAAATGATTTCGAAAATCATTTAGATCTTAAAATTGATTTGATTTTTAAAATGAAATTTTGAACTTTTGAAATTTGAACTTGAAAGAGTTGAAATTACAAATGAAATTGGAAGTTCAAAATTGAATTTTGAAATTAAGAATTCAAAGATTGAAATTGAGAATGAATTGAAAGTGAAATTGGAAATCCAAAATGAAATTGAAAAAATAATGAGATTGAAAATGAAAAATTGAATTTAAAGTTTGAAATTGAGATTTTGAAAGATTGAAATTGAGAGTGAATTTGCAAGTTGAAATCAAATTTGGATTTAAAAGTTGAAATGAAAGTTTGATTTAACACTAAATTTTGAAATGGAATTCATGAAATCGAAAAATGGAATTGAGATTTAAAGTTTAGAATGAAGAATTGAGTTTGAAAATGGAAATCAAAATTGGAATCTTGAAATGAATTTATTTTGAATTTTGAGAATTAAAAACTGAAATTGAATTTGAGATTTATTTTGGAACTTGAGTTCATTTTAAAAATTGAAATTGAAATTGAAATTGAAATTTAAGATTTAGATTGAAATTGGAATTGAAATTTGAAAATCAAATTTTGGAATTGGAATGGAAAACTGAAATTGAAAGTTAAAGTTATTTTTGAAAATGAGGATTTTAGAAAGTCTGAAAAATTGAAAATACTTTGAATAAGTTTGAAAATATTTTGAAAATGAATTGGAATAAACTTGAAATTATCTTGAAAATGTTTTGAACTAAAATTCAAAATGTTTTGAAAGTGGTTTGAAATAAACTTGAAAATGATTTGAAAATGACAGAATAAAATTGAAAATGTTTTGATAATAAATCGGAAAAGAATTTCAAAAATCACTTAGAAAAATAGAAAATACTTTGAAAATTTTGAATTTTTAGAAAAAGAGAAAAGAAATGATGCAATTTTTATCTTAAATGATGAATATGTTATTTTCTTTAAGAAGAAAAGAATTTGATACTTTATAGAATTAAAACAAAATTAATTTCCATATATTCATGACTATGGCCACAAATATACTTTAAATTAATTTTTATTAAAATTCTAATAAAGAAGAAAAAGAGATTTTGTGCCTTTATAGAATAAAAATAAGATTAATTTTCATATATTCATGACTATGGACACAAATATACTTGAATTAATCTTTTTTTAAATTCAAATAAAGGAAGAAAAGATAATTAATTTTTTTGAAAAGAAATGATGATTTTTGAAATTGACCTAAGAGTGTAGGTGAAATTTTATTTAATAAAGAATAATAATTCTAAGTATTATTCATATTTCAACTATGGTCGTAAATACAAACTTTACTTAGTTTTGTTTATCCTTTATCAAATAGTGCACGTGTCATTCGTATTTTCATAGTGTTTTTAAGAAAATTAAAAAATATATATAATAAATTAAAATAAAGAAAAATTAAACTAATATGCTTATTCATTCTAAACTAAGCGTAAAGTAAATTTCTCATTAATACAATTATTACAACTCCTGAATTAATTACATTAATTGAAAAGAAAGAAAGAAAAAATCTTGTAAAATGAACAAACATGTTAGAAATAAATGTAGCTATTTATGGATTTTCTTCAATTATTAAAAAATTACAGAAAATTTCATAATTTAGCCTTTTTATGTCCCAAAAAAAAAATCTATAAACATGTTAGAAATTTATGAAATTCTATATGGATAAACTAGACCTAAAATAAAAGAAAACCCTTTTTACGGATTTCAAAAATGAGTTTTCATTAAAAGAGACACATCTAAACAAGTTGAAATGAAATTCAAGAAATGCTTAAAAAGGCAAAATAACAGTGTTTCATTTTTTTTATCAAAATCAGATATGAACACTTTTAGAAATTATTGAAAATTCATAGAGATAAACTAGACATTCATTGAAAAAATCTTCAATTTACAGATCTAGAAAATGATCTTCCATTGGGGAGACCCAATCTGATCAAGTTGGTCAAAAATCTATAAAAGCCTATAAAAGAAAAATCAATAGGTTTCTGGTTTTTTGTCCGAATGACAGATAAAAAATTAATGAAAGTTTATAAAAATTGACATGCATAAACTAGACACTCTAAGGAAAAAAAAATTTATAGATTTGAAAAATGATTTCCCATTAGGGGGATATAAATGCAACAAATTGGTTTTAGGCCTGAGAAACGTCTGATATTGCAAACAGGCAAGGTTCTGACTTAAAATGCAAAAGAAATATAAATACTCTATAGAAATGGATTAAGATTTTTTGAAAAGAATTAGACATGCAGATGAATATGATCCTTTTTATAGATCTCAAAAATAATCTTCCATTAGGGAGATATGACTTTGACAAAATAGATTAAAAACCAAATCCTAAAAGTGATACAGTATAACAGGGTTGCGGTTTTTAATTAAAATTGGGCATGAAAGCACCATAGAAATTGATGAAATTTGGTGTGAATAAACTAGACTCAATTCTAAAAACATATCTTTTTATAGATTTGAAAGATCATATTTAGTTAGGGAGAAATCACTCCAACAAGTTGGTCTAATTTCATGCCAAATTCAGACAAGGCTAAATAACAGGGTCCGAATCTCAAATTTTTTGAGGGAACAAACCAACTCATATTGATATGATTTTTTGTGGAGATTCTGGAAACATGTGCACGAAGATGAAGTAAAAAATTAGATCAAAATAACATCTAATTATATAAGAAATGATGAAAGCAAAAATAGACCAAAATTGAAAATATCATCTCAACATAATTGAATGGAATAAAATCTCATAAATGAATTGATCCAATTATCAAAATGTGAGATCTATCATTCTAGATCATATATGACAATAAAAATAATATAAAAACATAAATGAAAACATCTAAAATGAAATTAAAATCATTGGGGCATAAATTAAAATTGATTTGGCTCATAGAATGTGGAATTTGATCTATTGAAGATCAAATCTCAATTCTAAATGGATAGAATGAAAATGCATAAAGTAAATAGCAATTTGAATGGATCAAAACATAGAAAATAGAAATTAATATGAAATCAAGCTAGATCTACATTTCTATTACATCATATTGGAAGGAAATTGCAAGAAAGAAGAGAAGAAATGGGGGGAGATTTTGAGAAAAATTAAAAAAAAAAGAAATAAAAAAAGAAAAGAAAATAGAAAAGAGGAGAGAGAGAGAGAGACCTACCTTGGGCTTTCTTCTTATTCGCTCTAGCCACCAAGAGAGGAGCCAAAGAGAAGGAGGAGCACTTGAGAGAGAGGAGAAGAGAAATAGAGAATTCTTTTTTATTCTCTCAATTTCTCAAATTTTCAACTTGTGAAAGGAGAGACCTCAAAGGTCTTATTTATAGCTTGAAATGGGGGCATTTGGGGTATAAAATTGAAGATATTTTCTCAAAATTGGTGTCACCCCCATGTGGGTCTTTTCTCTTTTTGTGAAATTGGCAAAAAAGGCAATTTGTTAAGAAATGCACATGTGGCACCCCTTTTGCAAATGGGTGCCCATGTGGGTCTTTTTAAAAATTCTTAAATGGGTAAAAGGGAAAGTTTAACAAAACTTTGACACATGGAATCACCTTGCAAGTGATGTTCATGTGGGTTTTTAAAAGCAAAAGGGTTTTTTAAAGGTTTGTTCAAAACAATTTTTATTTTGATTTTCGAAAATATCAAGTGGTGCCCTTCTTTGAAAAACAAACATTTTTCTTTTGATTTTGAATTTAAGATAAAAAGGGAAAAAATATGAGAAATGAAAGAAGAATTTTGGAAATAATTGGATTAAAAAATCCAATTTTGATTTGTGAAATCCAAATTGGGCAAAAACTGGATCCAGATTGAATTTTGAGGATTTTTTATAAAATATTGATTTTGGATTTTGAAATTAAAAGATTATTTTTTAATTTGGGGATAAAAATTGGATTTTGAATTTGAAATCCCCAATTGATTTTAAATAAAAAATGAATTTTGAAATTGGATCTCGATCTATTTTGACATTTCGAAATCCAAACTAAATTTTGAACTGGATCTAGGGTATTTTTCAAAAGATTTTTGAAATTCAAAGGTTATTTTTGATTTTTGGGATAAAAATTGGATTTTAAATTTAAATTTGAAATCCCCAAATTTATTTTGAAATAAAAATTGGATTTTGAAATTAGATCTGGATCTATTTTGTTATTTCGAAATCCAATACTAAACTTTGAACCAGATTCAGAGTATTTTTCAAAAGATTTTTGCAAAATGATGGATTTTTAATTTGAAATCCAAAGATTGATTTTGAAATTAGGATAAAAAATGAGTTTTGAAAAAGGATCTGGATCCAAAGTTTTGAAGGAAATTGGTTCGAAATGGGAATCAAACCCTGAATATGGTTTTTTGAAGAATTGAAAATGAAAAAACACTAAATTCTTAATGAAAATTGAGATTTTTATTTTGGATCTTGGATCAAGTTTAGAGAATGGAATTGAATCTTGGATCTGGATTAGAATCCAATAGGTGAAATTGAATCTCAGATGTTAGATTAATCTGAGTTCATAAATTGATTCAGTTAAACTTCTGAACGGATCAGAAGGTGGACCCAAACTGAAATGGATCCAAAATGGTTTAATTAGATCCTGGATATCTGATGAGATATTCCAGGTAGAATGAATAAATTGGACTCTGGATATGGATCAAATGAGAAATCTAGGTCTAGGATAAAATTTGGACACCAGATCCAGCAGTGGATCCACTATCCGAACTGAAATGGATTGGATCTCGGATATTGATGAAATATTAGATGAAGGAATTGATCTGAGTCCGAATTTGGGGTTTGCCTCAGTTCAAAAATTATTGGAAATAATGTCCCGGGCAATTTTTATTTTTTTGGTCTTCACCCTGCAGGGGAAGAAACACGGTACTAGACTGGTCTGAACTAATTTGAATTGGACTGGATTGAAATGAATTGAATATGAAGTCAGTTATACTCAGATGAACTAAATTTAGAGCTAGAACACTAGCTCAACCAGCTAGAGTCAGTTCGATCTGGACTGTATTGAGCTCAAACTAGCTAAAAATGAGCTCAAATAAGCTGAAACAATGGTCTGAGTGACTTTGAATTGGATCTGAGCTATTTGAACTCTTGATGAACTTAGGTTAGACTCCTGTGGTTAGGATCTACTGGGTTTGGCTGACTTGGGGACAGTCTGGCTAAAATTCGAGCTAAAAATGAGTTTATTTCGCGAGAAATGAACTAATTTTAGCTGAAATGGGTTGACATTGCTCATCGTGAGCTCAGTGGAGTTAGAAATGATTGATATTCTAACTTTTTTTAATTTAGAATGAGCTTGGTTAAGTCTGACAGACAAAAGGGGTAAATGTGACTTAGGGGTAAAATGGTAATTTTATTATCAAAATGGGGGCAAACTGACCTCTAGACTGGGGTAAACCTAGGGGTGGGACTTTACACTGCCCTACAGAGGTTTTGGCATCTGTGAAAATAAATATCCGGAGTAGTTTGAAAATTTTGGGGTGTTTACACACATGATCAACCACACAAACCACGAAATAGGCAAAATAAAAGAATTAAATAATGCAAGAAACACGCACCACACACTTGCACCCAATCAGATATTTTGCAGAAAGCAAACTATGTGCATGGTACCAATCGTGCATAGTCACCTGCTAAAGGGGTAACCTATTAGGTGGGTTATGCAAGAAAAGTAAATTGGTCTCTAAGGCTCGCAAGTAACGTGGTTCTACAAATCTTAATGACAAAAAATAAACTAACAATCCTAATTAATGAGCAAAAAAATAAACTAGCATCCTTAGCTAAATAACATAAAGGAAACTAACAATCCTAAATAAAATGAGAACACACAAGAGGCAATAAAGTGAATACTCATTTCTATCGACGTTCCCCTGCAACGGTGCCAAAAATTTGGTGTAAGTTTTTGAAATAGATTTTTAAAACAATATTTTCAATAAAAAAAGTGTAAAAGTCAGACACCAAATACTAAAAACTGGCTTGCACGAGTGGTGGAGTCCAGGTCGATCTCAGGGAATGGGAGAAACACTTTGTATTTTACAGAAAACTAAACTACTCTTTATTGCCTTGAAAAATAAAAGAATTAATTAATTAATTAACTAAGAGTGTGGCCCTCTGTGGAGGGCTTAAACAAATAAAAATAAGTTAAGTAGCCTTATTACACACCCAGAATAAATGAATAAATAATTCCTAAGCTAAAAATAAAAGAAAAGGGTCTTCAATGCTTGAGCTTCTAGTCCATTTTTATCTTCACTGCTTCCCTCTTTCGCTTGTTATTCTCAAACTTTATTGATTGATGAATGGCTCTCCTAAGGGCTCGAAGGGCCTTTTGAGGGGACCTTTTGGGGACCTCGGAGGGCTCTTTAGGGGTACTTTTAAGGATCTATCACACGTCCAACCACTTTTCTGCAAAATAAAAATCACAAAACATGACAAAACAAAGAGAAACTATACAAAAAATCAATGTTAATTCAAAGAAAAAACACAAAAAATAAGAATCTAACTACATATAACAATTATGAACTAACATGTAATAAACTAAAGTACTAAATGACAAAATAAGCTAACTAACTAACAATAAAAAACAAACAAATGCTAACCAAATTACAAGAATCAACTAAAACTAACTACTAAACTAAATACAAGATTAATAACTAACAATCAAATGAATGACAAAGAATAAAACATGTTGTACGGACATCAAATCTGAAACAAAAACTAACTATGTAATCTAATTAATTAATAACTAACTTACTCGAATGAAAACTGGAAAACAAGAATCGGCTGGCTTAAATTAATCTAAGTTGATTACTCTAATTAAACTAAGCTAATGGCATTAAAGTAAGAATAACACTAAATTGATTGTTGAAAAGAAAAACATAGATTAATGTAAAATTTAAATACCATAAATTAAAAAGGATTAACTATTATTAACTAAATCGGCTAAAAATTAAGTTTATCTAAAAATGATAATAAATTAGCAACTAAATCTTAATCTAAATACAAGAAACAAAACATCTGAGATTAGAAATAAACTTAACTAATTGATGGAAACAATAAATAAATTTAATCTATTTGGCTAAATAAATAAATAAAAACTAAATAACGATTATTCTATCTACTGATTTCTAATGTAATGAAATAGTATTTAACACTAATTGAAACTAAATAAAACTAATCTAACATGCTAAAAGCAGCAACGACATGATTTGATTAATAAATAAACTAACTTATTAATGAAAATAAATAGGAAAGATTAGATCTAAGCATCAAAAATCATAAACTAACTAAAAAATAATAATAAAACCCTAATCGACTAACATGATTAAATCTAATATGAATTTTAATTAAACTAATTTATATCTAATGAAAGAAACTAACTAATTCTGATAAAAGCCAGCACTTGATGTGAATTTAATTTAAGAACTAACTATATAAAAAAATACTACTATCCAACTCAGCACGCAAATTGAGGAAAATGGCTAAACTAAACTATTTTATATATTTTTTTAGATAATAAAACTATAACTAATCTAATCTAGATGCAATAAATATGCAATGATCAAATAAACTATATGCAATGATATGCATGTATGCAAGAACTAAAACCATGACCGGGGAGAAGAAACACACCTTCGGATTCGTTTTCGATTAAGGGGTTGAGAAAAAGAAAGTGGTCTTACCTTTGAGATGCACTTGCCTCCGTTGAGTGGGGGTAAGAAGAACTTGTGCCAGAGAAATGTTAGAAGCAAGATAAAATCGGGAGAGAAAGGAAGAGATCGAGGGAGAACCGATTGAGAACGAAAAGGAGGAGGAAGAGAAGTGGGAGAAGAGGCTTGTGATTTCTCAAGAGGGAAAAACGTGGGCTGCAAATAAGAAAATAATATTTATACTAAAAATTCTAGGTTACACGATTTATATGGAAGTTCGGATAATTTTCAAAATTTCCAAAAAGGGTCTTTCTCTAAAAACATGTTTTTCAAAAAAGAGACTACTTTTAAATTGATTAAAATAATTATTCCAACTCCTAATCTAATTAAACTATAAATTAAAAAGTCTTAAACTAATCAAAACACTGAAAAATGCAGGGAAGAACTTGAAATATGTGATTTTTTTTTATTTTCAATTTAAAGCAGTTTCTCAAAAACACTGATAAGAATGAGTTTTTAATGCAATTTTTCACTGGATCATGCATAAAATATTATGAATAAAATGCAAAATATATGCATGAACAATAAAGCTTTGGCAGCAAAGTACGTGAGTGGACTGAAGGACGGTCTCCGAGTTCGTGTGATGACGAGTTGTCCTACAACGTTCAGTGATGTGATCGAGTCTGCATCCATCCTGAATAAGGAGTGGGAGTGGTTCAAGGGTGGATCACAGAAGAGGAACGACAATGGGGGCAGTACCAGTGGCATAGTGAGGAAGAACCCACCTGCGAGCGGCAAGGTGCGAGAGGGCATGGCGAAGAGGCAGAGGACCCAGCAGAGGCACCAGTAGAGTCGACCCCAGTAGAGGCAGCAACAGAGGAAGGCTCAATTCCTGTGTCGGAGGTGCAACAAGAGCCACCCTTAAGGCTTTTGTCCACTCTTCAAGAGAGTCTTCTACTAGTGTTAGCAGCCCAAATATATCGCCACTTAATGTCCGAATAAGCTGGTGGCTCAAGGAGGACAACAACAACAATAGTCACAACAACAGCAGAGGCCTCAACAGCAGGCGTAGTGGAGAACGAATAGGAGAGTGTATGCTGCCGCAACTGCCACATAGGGCAATCAGGCTAACCTGATCGAAGGTATTTTTGTAGTCATTGACCACTATGCTCGTGTGATGTTCGATTCAGAGGCTACCCATTCTTTTTATCTCATCTTCTTTTGCGAGTTTGCTCGATCTTGTTTCGTCTAC
This sequence comes from Nuphar pumila, assembly GCF_984573655.1. Lineage (NCBI taxonomy): Eukaryota > Viridiplantae > Streptophyta > Magnoliopsida > Nymphaeales > Nymphaeaceae > Nuphar > Nuphar pumila. The sequence goes on along the minus strand of NC_143253.1, from coordinate 37,886,901 downwards.
CCTAGAGAAGGCTCTTGATGTGATGTCTTTGATATATACATCTTCTTGTTACGGGAAATATCTTTCTAGAGTTCGAGTGGTCATCGAGGGGCATGAGTTGTCTGTCGAACTGATCATACTGGACATGACCTTCTATGACAACATTTTGGGTATGGACTGGTTGTCCAGACACAATGCTACCCTTAGTGTTGGGGAAAGAAGGTTTTGTTGGAGCGCCCTGACTTGTTTGCACTGGCGTTTCAGGTGACTAGGCCAGTGAGTGAGGTGAAGATCGTCTCGACATTGAAGATCTCTAAGTACTACAAGGAGGGTTGTATGGTGTTCTTGGCTAGTGTGTCTACGACGGATAGTCAGACGACACCTTTGGAGCAGTTGGATGTGGTTCCTGAGTTTCTAGACATCTTTCCTAAGGACTTGTTGGGTTTTCCATCTCATAGGGATGTCAAGTTATCGATCGAGCTAGTGCTTGGCACAACACCAGTTTTGTGCACATCATATTGCATAGCACCTGTAAAGCTGGTTGAGCTGAAGAAGCATCTGCAGAAACTTCTTGATAAGGGATTTATCAGGACGAGTGTGTCCCCTTGGGGTATACCTGTACTCTTTGTCAAGAAGAAGGATGGGACCATGTGACTCTGCATAGAGTACCACATGTAAAACCAGGTGACGGTGAAGAAAAAATACATTTTGCCCAGGATTGATGACTTGTTTGACCATTTGAAGAAGGCAAAGGTGTTCTCCAAGATCGATCTTCATTCTGGGTACCATCAGTTACGGATCAGGGCATAGGATGTTCTAATGACTGCACTCAAGTCTAGATACGGGTACTATGAGTTTTTGGTGATGTCTTTTAGACTCACCAATGCTCCTGCAGCGTTTATGGGTCTGATGAATCGGGTCTTCAGTTTATGGTTGTATTCGTTTGTCATTATGGAGGAGCACTGATAGCATCTACAGATTGTGTTGTAGACACTAAGAGAACATAAGTTGTATGATATGTTCTCAAAGTGAGTTTTGGCTCGACAGAATGATGTTTCTCGGCCATGTGATCTCAAAGAAGGGTGTGGAGGTTGATCCAGCTAAGGTGGAGGTAGTATTGTCTTGGATTGGTGGGCTACTACCATCGATTCATATAGGACTTCTCATATATAGCTGATCTGATTACTCAACTTTTGTAGAAGGGGGTAAAGTTTGTTTTGTCACCTCGGTGCGAGGAGAGCTTCTCGGAGCTGAAGAGGGGTTGACCTTAGCTCCAGTGTTGTCTTTGCCTTCTAGGACATGCGATTTTGTAGTGTATAGCGATGCTTCAAGAACTGGACTGGGTTGTATCTTGATGCAGCACAGAAAGGCCATCACGTACGCTTCTCGATAGCTAAAGGTGCATGAAAAGAACTACTCTACATACGATTTGGAATTAGCAGCAGTTGTCTTCGCGTTAAAGATCTGACATCACTATCCTTATGGAGAACAGTTGAAGGTCCTTTCTGATCACAAGAGCCTCAAGTACATGTTCACGTAGCATGATCTAAATTTGAGGCAGCGCAGGTGGTTAGAGTTCCTGAAGGAGTATGAGTTTTTCATCGTCAAACACCCTGGTAAGACAAATATAGTTACAGATGCACTTAATAAGAAGACATCAGTCATGGTAGCCAGTTTGATCGGGGATAGTTGGGATTTGATCGAGGAGTTTGTCAGATGGCAGTCATTTGTCGAAGATTTTGAACGCATCGTTAGTACTGGGATGCTGGCACAACCTGAGATCATAGATCGTATTGAGGAGCTTTAGTCAGTCGATCCAGAGTTTGTGCATGAGTTCCCAGAAGCCTGATGCACAGTTTCGCAGTGAGGAGGATGGGACCGTCATATTCATAGACAGATGGTGAGTTCTGAAGGCACTAAAGGAGGAGCTAATGAGTGAGTCCCACATGTTGAGGTATTTTGTTCACCCTATTTCTACCAAGATGTTTAAGGATCTCCAACGGGCTTATTAGTGAAACAGGATGAAGCGGGATATCGCATAGTTTGTGTCTCGGTGCCTCACCTGCCAATAGGTGAAGATCAAGCATCAAAGACCTGGTGAACTCCTTCAGCCACTAGACATTCTAGAGTGTAAGTGGAATGACATCTCGATGGACTTCATCGTGGAGTTGCCAAGGACCTATTGTCAGCATGACATCATCTGGGTGATAGTGGATAAGTTGGCGAAGAGTGCCTATTTTCTACTGATCGATCAGTCAAAGCTTGGAGAGTTTCGCAGATCTATATATGGATGAGATTGTCCAACTTCACAAGGTGTCACGTTCAATTGTGTCAAACCGAGATCCTTGCATCATGTCTCATTTTTAATGCCAGTTGCAGAAAGCCCTTGTTACAACGTTGAAATTCAACACAATATTTCACCCACAGACTGGCAGGAAGATAGAGCGCACGATATAAATGCTTGAGGATATGCTTAGAGCGTGTGCATTGGACTAGGCAGGAGAGTGGGATAGGCATGTAAAGATTATAGAGTTCTCATACAACAACAGTTACCATGCCAGTATTTGTATGACCCCATACAAAACTCTATATGGTAGACTATGGAGATCTCTAGTGTGTTAGGATGAGGTTGGAGTGAGAGCAGTGAAGTCTTCAGAGGTCATCTAGCACTACTCGGACCAGGTGCGGTTGATATGATAAAGGTTGGTCACAGCGTAGAGCAGGCAGAAGAGCTATGTCGATCAGCGGTATAGGGAGGTCAATTTTACCATGAGCGATCACGTGTTTGTTTGGATCTCGCCTACGAAGAGTGTGTTCCAGTTCAAGAAGAATGGGAAGTTGAGTTATCGGTATGTTTGATCCTTCGAGATCCTCGAGCGCATTGACGAGTCGGCATATTGGGTGGCACTTCCTCCTCAGTTTTCCCAGATTCATATCTTTCACGTCTCGATGTTGAAAAAATATGTACCTGAACCTTCACACGTGATCCACTATGAGGTGGTCAAGGTACAACCTAATTTAACAATAGAGAAAAGGTCGGTGGAGGTTTTGAATCGTTAGGAGAGGACATTATGTAGTAAGACGATCCCGTTCGTGAAGGTGCGTTGGCAGCATCATGAGTTGGACGAGTGCACCTATGAGCCTAAGGTCGATATGCATGACCACTACCCATATTTATTTGGTACGTTCTAATTTTGTAAACAAAATTCTTTTAATGGGGTAAGGATGTAATATCACATATTTTTCTATTATGTTAAATTCTGAGATTTCAAAAAATTTGGCTAAGTGTTTTGATAAAGTTGATAAAATCATCGATTTTAGGTGGCGCCAGCTGAGTCTGGGCATGGCCCAGGACCCATTGACAAGACATGAACAAGCTAATTAAGATTTGGTAAAACATTTTATTTTTTACCTTTAAAATCGAACGAAATTCAGGTTATATTCAGGCAAAATGCGAAAGCAAAATTCAGGTAATATATCATTAGATGCGTCTCAAAATTATGAAAATATTGATATTTTGTTTTTCTGAATTCGGGCAATCGTTGGCCCAAAAATTGCATTTTTTCAAAAATGACCAGCCTCGATGTGACCATTTCTGGATTGAATCTGATCCAATCTTTATAATCCAAGTTAATATGGATCTAAACCCAGTCTAAGACCCATATTAATTAGGATCTAGTCAAGTTTGAGATCCATATGGATATTGGGTATGGATTTGGATCTTAGATTCAAATTCGGATCTAAAATCCAATTCCAACCAATTTAGAGTTTTAAATTCAATATAAAGGTTAAATTGAATTAAAATTCATGTTAAGAAAACCCCCAGGAAGGGTGAGATACCCTCTGAAGCTTTCTAAAAATTTATTATTTAATAAATAATAATTAATTAATTAATTAATTAAAAATTAATTAATTTTAAAATTTTATATTTTATATGGCAGAGTTCTACATTTGTGGAACTCTACCTAATATGTAGGGATTCTAGAAGAGCTCAAATGGAGTTAAAGTAAAATAGTAAAACAAAATAAAATACCAAATATATAAAAAGTAGTTAAAAAGGAAAGAGGAGGTTAGAGATAGAGTTTTACATTAGAAAAACTCTATCTCATAGCCAAATGGGAAACTCTAGAAGGGATGTCACCCTCTCTCTAGAAGACCCAAAAAAAATTATAAAAGGGTCTAACTCGCCCCTCGCTCTGGATTTTGTTTTCTAGAGAGAGAGAGAAGAGAAGAAAAGGAAAGGAAAGAAGAAGGAAAAAAAGATCCTTTCCGATCACCGACATAGTCTTTTTCGATCTCTTCTGTCTTTAATCGATGGTATGGGTTTCTCTCTTGATTCGAACGGGGAGAAATAGTCTAAATCCAGTTTATGTGAGATTTTAGTGAAAAAAAAGAGAAAATCTGAATGAGAATACAAATATATATATATATATGGATCAATTTTTTCTTTTTTTTAGTATATATATATATATATATATATATATATATATATATACATGTGTGTGTTGTTAAATCAGCCACTTGTTTCCTTTTTGGCATGTACTCGATTTTCAGATTTCGTTCTTATAGTTGAATTTGACTCACCAGTTAACTTTCTGCATATTTTTTAGTTCTGGATATTCTAAGAACTCAAAAAGAAAATCGGATATGTCACTGTACATGTGGACAGATCTGTCCCACTGTGTGTGTGTACAGATTTGTCCCATTACGCATGTGGACAAATTTGTCCCACTGTACGTGTTGAGAGATCTGTAGACTTTCATAGGTGAGCAGATCTATGAATTGTTAAAATTCTGTTTTGGTTTTAGGAATTGTCAACCTGTTTATGAGCTGCATATTTTTCTGTTTAGTATGTTTTTAAGCTGCGTATAGGCAAATCTGATCCAGATCTACAATATTTACACATGTAGATTTGGGCAAGCTTAAAGGCTATCACTTTATTTTTTTTTCTTTGGACAGATATGTGCTATGATACATATGCAGTTTCAGTTCAAATTTATTGTATGTATATGCAGGTCTGAACCGATTTGCCTATTCACACTAGGTGGACAGATCTGATTCAGATATGTCCAGGTGTGTATCAATGTGTGTTTAGTCGGCTGTCTAGCCTGCTGATTTCTCTTTTGACTATTGGTACGATCGTGCACCAGCCTTATGTTTCTTTTTCCCAGCATATTGTCTTCCTTTTGAGTGCTGGCATAAACATGCAACAACCACGTAGTTTCCAACATGTTATTTCTTTGGGTAATCATGCACCAACGAAGTATATTTTCAGTATGTTATTCTTATGCATATATATGCCTTAAACATGTGATTTATCTGGCTTTCGTTGGGCTGTTATAAGCCAGACTAATGTTGTAGATTTAGGTGAAGCGTTGTCTACTGTCCACTACCATTGGTTGCATGTTTATGCATGAGAAACATGCTACCAACAGTATGCTACTATTGTCTTGCGCTTTGGGACAACATAGCTATGACTCGGTTGTTATGTTAAGTATCTCGAGGATACCTAGTTTTTGGTGCATGTGAATGGCAAAAGTGTTTATTGGTTATGTATGATCATGCAAATGAATATTATGTTGACATAAATATGCATATCATGAACACAAAATTTTGAAGTTATTTTGATGTTGCATCAACATGATCATGTACATGTTTGGATGTTATGCATAAGATGAATCATTAAAGCAAAATGCATATTGCAAGCAAGTGTTCATATGCATATGCAATTTATTTTATATATACATTCTAGATTACGTGTGAATGAATGTGCATTGTGGATATGTTTTAATAGTTGTGTGTGTGCATGTTCACTGAGAATTTTGGTTAAGATACATCAGTGGTCGGATGTGAACCACTATAGGTCATATGGGCCAAGAGCATGTGTTGCTCCAAGATTAGTGTTGTGCATTGCAAAATTTACTTTTGAAATTATTGGCATTCTAAATTAATTGCACTGTTAAGTTGTAACAGAGCAAGGTCTCGTGTTGTGTTTTGCATGTTGATTTGTAAAATGATCCTTTTGTAAAGAACTTGACTTTTGTTAAAAAAAATAAAAGAGATAAACAATGTAATTACTATTTTTTTCCTTAATGTCCCTTCCACAGTGTGAGAATCCTAGATTGTAGTTTTGGAAAAACTGTGAAGATACTAAAACTTCATATGTGATTTTACCTCTAAACTCGATATGGTGGTTCGCCTCCCAGCCACAGTTTTAGAGAGTTTTCAGCCACTTTGCTTGGGGTGGTATTGTGACACAGCTGTTATTATTGGTATACCAAGAAAGTGACATCAGTAGATATTGATTTTTTTGTTGTCCCGACATTAGAAGTTAATTTCTAATGTTCCGATAAATGATGTTGATTTATAATATCGGTCAAAGAATAAGTATGAAACTTAGTAATAAAATATAAATTGTGTATTAAGCTATAATTGAGAACCTATCTTAAACTTCAAGAAATGTGATGTTTGTTTTGAGTATCTCCAGGTTTAATGAAAAGTGAAACTAAAATTGTATGCATTTAATAGGAACATGCATTCAATGAAGAACTTTGATAATAACTTAATAATCTATTCATGCATGTGCATTAGAATCATGCATATTTATTATTCTACATTAGTTCATCCATTTTCATGTGAGATGTTATTACATAATAATTGTTTGTGCTTGAATGGTGATTGAAGCGTGACATTGTTATAGTTATGTTCCTCTAAAAACTTGAATAAATTTGATTTATGCTTTTACTTGGCTATTTAATTTTTTAGAGAAATTCGTACAAATAATCTTTGATTCTTACCCACTACTCTCTAGACAACTGTCACAGAGAACCTACGAGACTACGTGACTTATATTATTCTTGGACACTGTAGCTCTAGAATTTTAAACTTTAATTTGCTTGTATTCTCAAACTTTGATTATTGATTAATAAAGTTAATTGTTTTAATTGGTTGGTTCAATGTAAAGATTCCTTGTGGTTTGAAATTTGGTTAAGTCTATGAAACCCCATATCCTTGAGTTTTGGTTTTCGCAATTGTCTTTTAAAAAAAAATCACTTTTCAACGAAAATGAATTGAATCTTTGCAATGTCCTTGTCAAATATTTCATTATTTAACATACAAAGGATATCAATTTATTGGTGAACCAAAATGTAGTTTTTGTCCTAGGCAAGTGCTTTATGTAGATTTAGAAAAGTATATATTAATGAAAATGGTAAACTGTTAGATATAAGTAGGTGATAAGATGAGAGCTTTTGCCCAGTGTGGCATCTCTCCTTTGGCTGAAAATGGAGCTCCATTCAACACGTTTCTCGCAATGCTTACGGTTCCCCTAAGCAGACACTAGAGGTTTGGGATTACTAAGATTTCAGTTGTCCTTTCGTTTAGGAGCATTATTAGGTGCAGATAAGTTCCAGGACTTAATTTTTTGCATGAAAATTCCATATTTTCGACCAGTTTTTTATTTATTTCCAGTACAGACATGAAAAGCATATGTTGATTTGAAAACACCAGAACCGATCCAAAACCTGACCCCGAACCAGTAGTGGCAAGGGATCAGTTTGTGTTTACTTAGTTATATGGACACCGGAACCGATGTGGAGATAATTAAGTGTCGATTTGTATGTACCCAGATAGTTATCAAATAAATCATACGGACACTTAAGAAGATCGAACTTCACATAAATTGCAATGGATGCCCTTTAGGCCGATCTGAATAACCACCAAATTGAGATCATCAGAATGACCGTTCTCATCCTTGACTCAGAAATATCTGTTATCCTACAGCAACCACGTTCAAGTTATTTGGTTACCTGTCTAGGATCCAAATTAGTCAACCAATATGCGTTTCCCCACACGACCAACCTCAGTGGAAGCAGATAGACCTCTAGATGAGTCAATCCAATTCAATCCAGCTCGGCTGGTTTCCATCATTCCAAGGATTTAGCTCACAAGGAAAACAAATAAAGCTTAATCTGAAATGTTCCATGGTTGCATAAAATACCAATATGAATTTTCCAGCTCTTCACATGTCAGTGCAGTCAGTCGAGCCCATTACAGAATTGCCCCAAGTCTTAGCCAGGAACTTGGAAGTGCCCAAGCCTATTGCTCTGAACATTGTTTCATACACTCCCAAGAGACAGCTTTCACAAGAGATGAGGCCTATTACCTGACAAAGCAATAAAAATAAAATTACGAGAGAGCAAAATGATTTGCCATTAATCAAAGTCAATTTTATCACAGCAAGAATCAGTACTCAAGCTACTTTGTTTCAGTCTCTGTCCTTGCCTCCTGCTCAAGCTTCTTTCTCCAGTACTCGTCAAGGGGAGGGCCAAATATTACCTTGCCTGACACAACTCCAATCCTGAAACCACATTCACAAGTGATCCATCAAAGTGAGAACCCAGAACATCCAAATCGTGCCAACTGCCAGAATAAATTTTGGTAAAGAAAGCGGCAGATGCCAAAAAGACATTAAATAGTGATAGCAAACAAACAATGTATGAAACAACCAAAACACGTAACAATGTAGTTTTCTTTCAAGAGTACACACCGCTCTTGAGCAGGAGCAATAAATTTCAGAATGACGTTGCTAATATATGCTGTATATTTATGTTTATGATATCCAATGAGCCTCTAAAATCTGGGATTCTTGACATATACATAAGCATGTAGGTTCATATTTTTCTGTTCAGATCTGAATTTAGATCATACATAGAATCTATTAAATCTGGACCAGATTGGGAACCAGCAGAACTGATTCTTAACAGTCAACATGTCACACGCAGAATCTGTTCAATCTGGACCAGTTTCAAGACCAGCAGAACTAATTCATAACAGTCAACATGTCACATGCAGAATCTGTTCAATCTGGACCAGATTCGGGACCAGCAGAACTGATTCTTAACAGTCAACATGTCACACGCAGAATCTGTTCAATCTGGACCAGTTTCAAGACCAGCAGAACTGATTCATAACAGTCAACATGTCACATGCAGAATCTGTTCAATCTGGACCAGATTCGGGACCAGCAGAATTGGTTCACAACAGTCAACATACCAGCATATAATTCAAGGACTGATCAGCTGGCAGGCACTACTCGGCACATGCCAAAATCAGGATTCTGACATAAATACAGATTTCGGACTGCATCTCAAACACACGTCCCTGGCAGAATCCAGGTTCCAACTATGACACAGATCTGTCGTCATGCTTGGCTGCAGTCCATAGGATCTAAACTTTGTTGGACCCGCATGTATCAGGGTGCTTCCAACAGGATCCAGATCCAACATAAAACCCAATGAGTTTTTTTCTTTTTTTACTTATGATTTTAACCCATGCAAGCAAAGATTTAAATTTCTGAACATAAACCAATTAAAAACAAATAAACTGAATCCAAAACAGAAAACGCAGATTAGACTCAAAACGAAAATCACAGCAGATTGCTTCTGTGTTATCATATTCTTTGGTCCCACAAAACATGCATATCCATCAGAGACTTATAACCAGAAATTTATCTCTCATTAGCACACGGCACATCAACAACAGCTCAAAAAAATCTGTTTACGCCTATTCTAACAGAACCAATGCATCTAATACATAGAAAGAAACAATTCCAACCCCAACATTTTTTTAGCTTTAAATTGAATATAAAGTTTTATTTTGGGGTTTATTATAGTTAAGGAGCCTTTAGGGTTAATTTGGCTATTTTTGAAAGCTTTTAGATAATTTTAATTAATTAATAATTAATAATTAATTAATAATTAATAATTAATTAATACTAATTCCGAATTTTATTTTTAGGGCTGAGTAGGACTCTTTAAAAGAGACCTTATTCCAGCCTAAGAGAAGTTATGAGAGAGTTTTAAAGGAATTGGAAGTTTTTAAAAAATTAGCAAAGGTGAAAAAGTCAATATTTGGTAGTATTTCAAAAAAAATAGGAAACCAAGAGAGAGCTGGAGAAAAGGGGGGGGGGGGGGGGGGGGGGGGTACCCCCTCTCCCATTTAATATACAAAAAAAAAAAAGGAGAGAGAAGGGAAAAGAGAAAGAGGGAAAAGAGGAGAGAGAGAGGAAGAAAGGAGAGAGGAGAAGAAGACCATCTTCTTCTATCATCCAACGATTTTTCACCATCAACTTTGCTCTTTTTCTCGATCCACACAAAGGTACGGGTCTTCTCTTTTGAATCTAGGTGAGAAATCGAATACCGGTTCGATTTTATGCAATATCTTTGATAAAAATCTATAGAAAGCGTGTTAGTAATGAGTTTCAAAGGAGAGACATGGATCTTTTTCTCCATGGCTGAACTTTTTGTTTTGTTTTTCTTTTATCGTTTCATGAAAAAAAAAGAGGGGATTTCATACATACGTTTCTGTGGGGCAGTCGGCCCAAGCCGAGTGAGCCGGCTGGGCTAGGGCTGACCCAGCCGACTGTTTTGTTTTTCAAAAAAAAAAAAAGTGAAACAGTCTAGTAGACTGTTGGGCTCCAGCCGACCCACGGTCGGCTGAGCCTGTTGAGCAGTCAACTCCAGCCGACTGGGTCGGTTGGGCTGCGTGTTTGACCCAGCCGACTGGTTCGGCTGTTTGACAGACTCAGCCGACTGGGTCGGCTGGGTCATGTCCTTAAAAAAAAATTATTTTTTTTCTTAGGGGCTGTCAGCATGCCCTGACAGCATGTGCACACAGGCCCGAATTGGGCCTGTGTATGGGCTGTCAGACCCAGCCGACCTGTCGGCTGGGCTGACTCAGCCAGCCTGGTTTGGCAGAGACCTGCTTGGCCCAGTTCGGCCCTTGGGCAGGAATGGGACAGGCCTGGTAGAATTAGCCCGACCCGACCCAGCTAACCCTAGTCTGCTGGGCTTGCTGGTAACCCCAGCCGACTGGGTCGGCTGAGTGTGAACCCTGTAGGAAAAAAATATATATTTTTTTGTATTATGTGTTGCCTTTATATATCTTCATATTTTTGCCATTACGAAGGTTTCAACTATGTGCATGCTAGAACTGAATTTTCGCATGCCTGTGATTAACTAATGTTGCGTGATCAATGTCCAAATGCATTGCTAACTACATGGGTATCTTGTGAATATGTACAAATCTGAAATGTAGTTACACAAATAGTCACATGTGTGAAGAGATTCATTCACCATGAGTAAATGCATTAAATGAAAACATGCATTTGACATATTTATGCATAGTGAATGAAAGCATATAATGGAATGGACTGAATAGGTACATTACATGAAAGCGTGCATGTGTCACTATCATGTGAATTGTGAATTGAATATGAAAATGCTTCTAAATATTCTTGTCTCACGCACATAGTTGAAACATGCAAATATGAATGTGTACTTAGAAAGCATGTGATTTATTTTCGTATATGGCAGGTTGTTATGGTTTTTGCATATGGTGCATCGATGATCGAAATGAATCATCGTGGGCTTGGTAAGTCCCGAACTTTGATTTGATCTTTCTTTAATCATTTCAGATGCATCGCAAAAATCATATTTATTTTTATTTTACTGTAATGCACTGTTCTATGTGCTTCCATGAGCGGGAGTTCCGTGATAGCTTTCGCAGGAGTAGATGTGAGTTTTTGCCATTGCTTTTACATGCTGAATTGCAAAACCTAATAATTGGCATTTAATAAAAAGATAATAAAAAAGAACAGTGTAATATACGATCTGAGATCTCTCATCAAAAGAATGGGCATCTTAGATATTCGGTTTTGGGGGACCACGAGGATACAAAAACTCGGTGTGCTTTACTTATTATCCCTGAAGCCGATATTTAAGTTCTTTCTCCTGACTACGGTTTTAGGGAGAGTCCGTCACTTTACCTGAGGGTAGTGTGTTCGACACAGTTGTTTTGGTATACGAAGAAAGTGGCATTATTGAATATGGAGGTTCGTAGTGTCCCGGCATTAGATGTGAATATTTAATGTTCTGAAGGTCATTCGGTCGAGGGCTAAGTTTGGAACACAATAATAAAATACAACTTGTGTACTAAGTTACCCTGGAAACCCTACTTGACCTCAAAAAATTGTACTCGTTTGATGTATCCACGAGCAACGGTAATTAAAAAAAAGAGGAACTTAAATTGTATGCATTTAATAGGGCAAGCATATAGAAAGGAAACTATAAAGAAAGATAATAAAGTGTTCATGCATTGTACATAAATCATGCATATTCCTTTTATACATTAGAACATGCATATTTTACCTGTTCACTTAATTGTACATGTTGGTGGATGCATGATGTTTAATTTGTAATGCATGTTAAATGTCTTGCTTACTTAAATTGCGATCTTTGTTATTGATTAAGGTTCTTTCATGCTTAATAAATACTCTCTGTTGCATGAATGTTTAATTGATTATGTAAATGTCATAATGGTATTCCTCTAAGTTATTGCATGAAATCTTATCTGTACTCTTTATGCTCATTTATTTCGTTAGAGGGATTCGTACGAAGAATTCTTCGGATTTTTGACACCCTCTTTCTGTGTTTTTTCGCAGCCGTAGAAGATCAGTGAAGTGACTAGCTTCTGAAAGAGCTACGAGTGTCACATTTTTGCTAGATAATTCACAGAAGGACATCGTGGCTCATTCTTCTTTATTATTTTTCTTTTATATTTAAGTTTATGCATTCTGAATTTTCCTTATGCAGTTGTCTCATGACTATCATTAAGTATTCAATAAAAGTTTGGTTTGGTTTGGTATAGATGATTAGTTTAAGCTCTATTGTGGTTGGTAGTTTTATGCAATTGAGAGTGGAATTGTAAAGGCCCGGGGTCTCTGGAAAGATTTCTGCAATGGTTTTAAAAAAAAAATCCGCATTTTCAAAAATGCAAAAGCATATAAATCGGATAAATACCCGTGGTAAGTATGTGGTGTAAGCGCACCACAGGTTAATTACTTCCCTGAATACAACACTCTCCTGCTCACACACTCACTTAGTTGTGGATATCTTGAACTGTTGACAATTGTAGTTTGGAGACCATGTTAGACATTGTTGTAGTTAGCGGGATATTGAAGTGTGTTTACTGCAGGTACATGTTTGACATTGTTGTGAAAAAAATGATTGATTATATTATTGTACTTGAATTGACTCCATCAAATGCTTGCATGACATTAATTTTTTTATTGAGCTTACCATGCATGTGAAATTTGTATCATTAAAACATGCTTGAAATAAATGTATCATGCTTGAGAATAAGATTACATTCTTTTGTATATCTTTTTAATGTGTGCAAGTATGATGTGATGTATGTTGCACATAAAAAAGTAAAATTATTTATGCATGCATAATAGCTCATGTGAGTGCATCTTATGTTATGCATGTTGAGATTAAATTGTGCATGAAGTCATGTTAAAATTGAATCATGCATGTGAGCATGTATACTTGAATTATGACATGATAGAGTCATGCATGGAAGTGAATACAAAATTGTCATAAACATGCATGAGAGCATGTAAATTTAAATTATGCAAGTAGCATAGACTTTTATATCATGCATGAGAGCATGTAAATTTGAATTATGCAAGTGGCATAAACTTTGATATCATGCATGAGAGCATGTAAATTTGAGTTATGCAAGTGGTATAGACTTTTGAATTCATACATGAGGGCATGAGAGGGTTATCTTGTAGGAATATAATACTTGGATCTGACCTATGACTTAACAATAAAGATAACCTCAGACCATGGGTCCATTTGAAGCGCCAACAAGGCTGGGCGCTCTAAGATGGTTGGATCTGTTCTGATCTCGTGTCCTCCCGAGAGAGGGAAGGGTGGTACAAGCCTTGTGGGACATGTGTTTCGAGGGCTGAAAGCGCCTCTTGTCTCCATCCCACGGAGGTTCGGGGACAGGTCTACCAATGAGTCCTAGGTGGTAGGACCACAGCTCTGCAGAGTTAGAGATGCATACCCGATTTTTTCGTCAACGATTTTGGTTTAGCGTAGGCCAAGAATTGGGACCATGGGTCCGTTCTCTCGACTGCTGCATTGCAGGTTTGAATCTCTCGAGAAAGAACCAGTTAAGTCATACGAGGGCAATAAAAAATACATAGATTAATGAATACTCATATGATTGCTTATGGATGTCTATACCCTCTTTTATACCAGATGGGTTTAAACAAGCAAGAGAAACAATTAATTAGATTTTTAGGATAACTGCTTCCATATGCATAGTCATATATTGTTTTATATGCATAGTCATATATTGTGAACATGTAGAGACTTTTAAGTTTGCATGATTATTGCATATGAATTTTGTTACATGTGAATGAAAAAGACATGTTTATGATTGGTCATGTGATTTGACCTGTTGTTACAAGCCAAGAGTTTGGTTGATGCACGTGAGGTGGCTGTGTGTGCGAGGCACGCGGAAAGGGTCAAAATAAGATTTGTTCCATTATTATATTTGAATGCAAAGTGCATAAATATTCTAATAAATGACATGGATTTTTAATTGAAATATTGCATGCCTTAGTCATAAGTTGGACATGATCATGTTTTCTTTTGAGCATAAAAAAAGTGAATGATGGCATTGCATGATATATTGCATTTTTTCTTTACTTTGGAGTATGCTATGAATTGTTAGTTTCATACATTTATGCAAATGATCATTTTGTATATGAATGGTTATGAAGGTGAATGCCATGAATAAACATGAGAATGATTTTGAGTTTTCATGCATACAAGTGATGTAATTATGAATGCCATGAAATGAATGATGGTTTATGTGATTAAATATCATGTTCTTATTATGATGTAGATTCCCTTGACTCTTATTTCTAAAATGATGGAAATTACACTTGATTGTATCATTTCAACTTGAATTGCAGTTTTGGCTTTTTACGGGCACGTGGTTGATGCCCTAAAATATTTACAGATAATCTCATGGAAGATTGAAGCGAAGCGCGGGTTGCTGCATGGCTGAAGGTTTCACTCTTACCTACTACGATTCCTAAAGGGATCAGGCAAAAGTTTGAGATAGTTAAAAAAACTTATGTACATTTTACTTTTTGTCTGAATCCTTACATTTAAAGAAATGTAATATTTTGGAATGAGGACATTTTTAAATTTTGTCATTTCATTCCTATTATATTCTTGGATATGATTTAGAACTTTAAATTTTTACGTAACTCCTCAATTATCTTAAATCTTGATACGTTTTGTCTTCCGCATTTCATTTTTCACAAGTGAAAAGCCTTTAAAGTAATAGTCTCAATCAAGTTGTATCTATGGATGATTTTGTACTGGATCTGATACTTGGAGGTTAATATACACTCGCGCTTACGCTCAGGTGGGTCATTTAGTATTTAAAAGAATTGGAATGTGGTCATAGATGAACTTGTTGGCATATTACTTTCGGGAACCATGTGAATTGTTTATATAAATAAAAAGTTTTAAATTTTTCTCAAAATTTGGGGTTTGGGAAAGTTTTAAAAAGGTTGGCTTTTTTAGGGTCGTTACACCAACCTCTTTGGGAAGTCTCTCCCTTGGTCCCTGAAATCTGAGTAAGTCTGAATCCCCTTTCCTTATCACTTATCTGAGTTTGAACCCATTGTGAACCAGTTAAGCTTACCTAAACGTTGTAGTCCCTATAAAACCCGTCAAACTTCAAAAAATCACCTAGACTAAACCATGAAGATTCTGGTAATGATTTTTGGACCTAAGGTACTTCAGAGTGTCCTTAACCAACCCTCTAAATTTTAGGGTTGGATTAGTCTCTAGTACAGAGAACTAAATTTTATAATCCAAACTGCCTGGACCTAAATATTCTGGCCACTTTAAAAATTGGTATCTCCCTATTCATGTGTCCTCTGAACCTGAAATTTGGACTTAACCTACCTTAGAGTGTCAGCAACCCACTCACTAAATTTCGGATTTTTCCGTTGCATTGTTAGACAAAACCGATTTTTTTTTCAGATCCTGTCTGAAACCAGCGACCCTGTCTACGCGAGTTAACCAATTTTACTCTTGTCCCTTCCCGTGTCTGAATCTTCGGCCCACGCTCACATCAACTAGTATCAAAGCAAACTACCATGCCACCTAAGAAAAACCAGGACCAACCACCGAAAATGAATCCAGAGTTCATCAACAAATTCGCCGAAGAGATCAACACCAAGTTTGGTGGTGTTGAAAATCACATGCCCAGACTCAAAACTAATCAACAAATAATAAACATGTTGCAGCAACTCCAAGGAAGCTTCCAAGTTGGTCAGCAACAATTCATTCGCCAATCGTGGTGGAGGTTTCCATGATGAGCATGGCGATCTGGAAGATGAGGATACGAAGATGTATATATGGAAGTCAATAAAAGTCGTTCTTGCTCACCCAGGGTGAAAAGCAGCTATGGATGAAGAAATCAGGGCCTTAGAAACCAATATTACTTGGGAGCTTGTTCTAAAGGATCCTAAGATGAATGTTGTAAGATCAAAATGGGTCTACAAAACCAAGCTTAAATCTGATAGGACCCTAGATCGTCTAAAAGCATGCTTGGTTACAAGAGGTTTTAATCAAGTTGAGGACATAGATTTCTAGGAAACTTTTTCTCCCATCAATAGACCAAGAAGCATTCTTGTTGTTCTCATTGTTGCTATTATTGGAAAATGAGAAATTAGGCAATTAGATATCAAAAATGTTTTTCTTCGTAACTTCTTAAAAGAAAAGGTTTTCATGAAGCAACCACCTGAAGATCCTACATATCCAATTTGGGTTTACAGACTAAAAAAGGCCATGTATGGGCTTAAGAAAGCTTCTCGAGCCTAGTTTGATAGGCTTAGTACTTTTTTGATAGGATATGCTTTCTATTGTAGTACTGCATACCCATGAGGCTTTTATTTTAAAATTCAATCTAGAGTTTGCTATCAAGGATCTAGGGCAGATTCATTATTTTTTAGGGATAGAAGTCCATTATAGCAATGAAGGATTCTTTCTTTGTCAAGTTAAATATGACACAGACCTCCTCGAAAAAGCTCAAATGCAAGATTGTAAGCCTATCTCCACACCGATGGCCACCAAATTTCAGCAAAATAATAAGCATAATGAAAAATACCATTATCCCACTTATTACAGAAGCCTTGTGGGTGCACTGCAATACCTCACTATAACTCAAGTTGAGTTATCTTTTAGTGTGAACTATGTTAGTCAGTTCATGCATGATCCGTTTGTGGCTCATTATCAAGCAGTTAAACAAATTTTGCAATATGTAAAAGGCACAATTGATTTTGGAATAAAAATTCATGCCAAGAGTACTCTCGATTTGTATGCCTTTTTTTATGCAAATTGGGCACCAAATGATCTACCAAAGGTTTTTGTACATTCCTTCAGAAATTGCATATCTTGAAGTGTGAACAAGCAAAACATTGTGGCCAGGTCAAGCGCGGAAGCCGGATATCGATCAATAGCCTCTACAACTGCAAAACTCACTTGTCTCTCCTTTATCCTAAGAGATATCAGGATTTGTTTGAGAAATAAGCTTGCTTTGTTCTGTGATAATATAAGTGTTCTTCATATGACTATTAATCCTGTTTTTCATAACAAGACCAAGCATATTCAGATTGATTTCCACTAAGTCAGAGAGAAAGTGGTGCATAAAGTTTGATTACCATATTTGTCTCTTTTCATCTTCAAATTGCAGATATTTTCACCGAACCTCTCACTGAGGCTCAATTTTTTACTTTGAGAAACAAACTTAACCTATGTCCTAGGCTAGGTTTAAGGGGAAATATCAAGACACAAGATAATGATTTTGGTACAGCTATGGCAGGTACAAATCAAAGGGGATAAGCAATTGGTACAAGTATGGCAAGTATCAACCAAAGGATGTCAGGAATGTCAAGTCGGCTGGCCGATAGTGCAGCTATGGCAGCAGTTGGTACAGGTATGGCAAGTATGAATCAGAAGATTTCAGGAATGTCAAGTCAGCTGATGGTGCAGTTATGGTAAGTGTGAATCAAGAGAAAACAGGAATGTCAAGTAAATCAGCCGCTCGTGCAGCTATGGCAAGTATGAATCAAGAGAAAACAGAAAATTTGAACATGTCAAGAGATAATGAGAATCAGTCAGCAAGAGAAGGAAATGATTAGTGTATTTTGAAAAGTATGGAAAGAAAGAAGGACTGGAGAGAGTTTAAGGCAAGACAAAAAGGATCCAACAGTCATAGCAACATTTCATAATTGCTGGAGTTTCTTCTTTCCATGTTCTCTTCATTGTTGTCATCTTCTTCTTCTCTCCTGTTTTCTTCTCAAGTCTGCAGCTGTATATATTTTCATTGCTTGCTCATGAATAAAATATAGAGCAGAGAGCCCTTATACCATGGACGTAGGTTCAATTACTGAACCAAACCACGTAAAACTGATGAGTTTGCACTATTTTCTTCTTTCTTTTCGCTGATTTTCCTTAAACTAAACATAGACTGCGTGTTGATAGAAAAAAATTAATTCCAGCAAGATAGGTTGATAAGATATTAAGAAACAAACAAAAAGTTGAAAAAAGAAATGCCCTAAACATGGCTAATGTAGACCTGAGAAAAACTAATATGAACTATGTTTCTAACTCAAAACCTGAATTTTATTTCAGATACAATGACAGGGACATATAAAACTATATTTGAACTTTAGATCCACAATAAGTGCAGGTGATTCCCTTACCAAGTACCAACAACAGTTATCACAAGCTCCAACCAAAGATTAACTGCACGTTCTTAGAGAACACAAAACTAGACCAAATGCAGGTGTACTATAAGAAATCACTAATGATGATCAAACGTGATGTGGGAACAGAACCCTATTTGGCTAAAGACTAATATCGAAGAGTATGCCAACAGACAATGGCCCAAAATTACTGACAGATCTATTTAAAGTTTGAAGCGCACCAGATACGGTCCGGGAATAAAGAAGCAGCGGTGGACCCCTAACCATCGATTGGACCAAAACCAATCGAAGCCATGCGATCGATCGAGCTACCCACATATACTTTGACTCAACTCAATTGGAACTTACCAAATCCTAATAAAACGTGTTTTTCTTAGAAATTGCCTCAGATGGTGAAGAACGAACGAGAACTCGATGGTTGCCCAAGAAAGAGTCCCTGGAAAAGTGGCAAATGTAAGAAAGAAAACTCCTTTGCATTAAAAGCAATTTCACCACAAATAGAGCATCTCCTTCTCGACCTACCAAGAAGACGATTCCCCACTTTCCATACATCAAAATCCAAATGAAACAAGTTTACAAAGCCAAAGCTCCAAACACAACATCCGGGACCAAAATTCACCACATAGCAATGTTTCATGTAAACCTAGAACACCATGTATTTATGACCATAATTGCAAATGAGTGTTATCGCCTATTTTCGTCTACTATGTTCAACTAAAGAACATCTACACCCATATTGAAAGAAAAAAAAAACTAGGATTTCATTATATGGTTACCATAACGGAAGAAATGCCATAATCAAGCATTTGCTCTTATGAAAAACTGAAAACCCCATGCGAGAAAAAAGAAGAAAGCCCCAAGCAGAAGAAGCAAAAGAAGAAGAGCATGAGGAATCATATCCTTACAGGGCAGCTCCCATGACCATCGGCATATTCAGAAACCTGCCTCTTCTCAGCATCTATCTCTCTCTCTCTCTCTCTCTCTCTCTCTCTCTCTCTCTCTCTCGTGTAAGGGTAGTTGCATGGGCGCAGTGCTCTTGGATCCCCAGCTTTACCCGCTATTTGTTTGACGGTTCGGACCAATTGATGGGTATCTTCGTAACGGCAATTGACGGCATCACTGTTCATAATTTTTTAGGCATATTCGGATAGTTTTATGGGTATCGAAAATTCAGGGTTGTTGAATGAACAGTTGGGATTCATCTAAGGTTTATTGCCTTGATAGATATTTTTCAAAAAGAAGGAAAAGGGGACAAGGATATGCTTTCCATTCTGATTTTGGAAGGCCGATAAGATGTATCCTTTTACAAGTTCCACTATCAAAATCATTTCATCATGAAGCTCTTTCTTCTTCCTTGAGGCAAAAAGTGGTCAACAAAGAACAAAAAAAAAATATTACTGAATGGTAGACATGTCTAAGATTCCAATCAACCAAAAATAAATTAACACTCCCCTCCACTTGTACCCTTAAACGTTATATGCTATCACGTGAGATTAGAATCCTGCCTAGGCTTGATCAAATATGTTTTTGAGAAGCCTACCTTGATTGGGTGAATGGCTAAGTGGTAAGTATTATTAATGAAATTTGATCTGAAATATGTCCCCAAGAAGTTAATCAAGGGGCAAGCCATAGTTGATCATCTAGCTGGTCTACCCATAAATGAAAAAACAAGAATAAATGATAACTTCCCTTAAGAGAATATCCTGACTTTGGATGAAGAAATAAAAAACAAATATGGCACTTGTACTTTGATGGATCTCGAAATGTCTACAAATCAGGGATCAAATTTGTTACCACTTTCGATGCTGAAAAGATCTCTCATGCTTTCAAATTGGATTTTATATACACCAATAATATGGCTGAATATGATGCCTTGATCCAAGGATTGAAATGTCTTATCGAATTGAAAGCCAAAAAAGTTCATATTCGAGGTGATTGGTTGTTGGTAATCCGGCAAGTCAGAGGAGTGTGGAAGGCTAAGCATGAAATGTCAACTCCTTATATTGATAGTGTCCTCTATTTGGTAAAGAAGTTTGAATCGTGTGAATTCTCTCATGTCAAAAGAGATACCAACTAATTTGCTGGTAGCCTAATGAACCTTGCTCCATTGTCAAGATGGAGCAGGGGTAGGATCAAACATCATTCTCTATCCAAAGATTAGAGAAGCTGGCCTATGAGAAAAAAACAAGTTTGAACGAGGTCAATTACAAAACTCCACAAGATGGAAAACCCTAGTTCTACGATATCAAGAATTTTCTAGAGGGTGGGGCCTTTCTCAAGAATATCCATTTCTGAGATACGAAAACCATTAGAAGATTAACCCAAAATTTCTTTCTCGAAGGTGTCCTATACAAAAATGGTTACAGTAGTATGCTCCTTAGGTGCCTGGATGAAGAGAAGGCCAGGAAGGTTACGAAAGAGTTTTATGGAGATCTTTGTCGAGAATACATTGGCATCTAGATGATGGTCAAAAAGATCTTGAGAGCGGGATATTATTGGCCGACCATCGATCCTGATTGCTACTCATGTCAATAAATGCATAAAATTTCAAGAGCATGTTAATGCAATTCATGCACCCTCATCTACATTACATTTTGTCGCATCTCCATGGTCATTCTCTATGTAGGCATTTGATGTCATAGGTATCATCCATCCAATGATTATCACTATATCTTAGCTGCCACCAAAAACTTCATCAAGTGGGTCGAAGTCGTGTCCTTGTTTTGAGTAGAAGGTCAACATGTAGCATTGTTCATCTATAAAAACATTCTGTGTCATTTTTTAGTACCTAAAGACCTAGTGAGTGACAATGGTTCCTAAATTAAAAATAAGAAAGTTGGGAAGATATGCAAAATGTTTGATATCTCTCAGCATTTCTTGGCTTCCTATTACCCCAGGGCAATGGTTAGGTTGAGGCTATCAATAAAACCATCATCTGCATAATTGAGATGACTATAGAAACTGGTCAGGATTGGCATGAGAAACTGCATAATATATTGCTTGCATATCGCACTACCATCCATACACCCACCAATGCCACTCCTTTTGAGTTGGTATAGAGAACCCAGGTTGTGTTGCCTCTACAAGTGTAGTTACCCTCACTTAGGATAGTCGTTGCTCTAGAGATGCCTCTTAAAGCTCAACAAGAGCTTTGGTTGGCAGAAATGAATCTCTTAGATAAGAAGTGACTCTTAGTCGCTAATCACAATGAGAAATATCGTAGAAGGATTGAGTGACACTATGCCAAACACATGATCGAGACATCTTTTAAGGTCAATAAGATGGTCTTGAGATTCATTCACTATGTTGAACCACACCCCCTGGGAACGTGACACCCTAACTTGGAAGGACCATACGTTGTCAGACAAGTCTTACCTAGGAATTCATACTAGTTAATGAACCCCAATGGATTTGAATTACCTGATTCGGTCAATGCAATATACTTGAAAAAGTTTTACTACTAGAACTCATTTTGTCTTGAAAAAAAAGAGGAAAAAGTTTTAACAAAAATTCTCTCATCGCCTTGTGAAGATGTGTCTTCAGAAAGATGAGATATGAAAATAAACTATGGAAGTTTGAAATCCTGATGAAAAGGTTAACCCCCTCCCCACCCAAAAAAAAAAAAAGAAAAAAGAAAAATGGTGATGAAGCGTAATTACTCAGGTCATTGCACGCTTACTAAAGATCTCTAAAAGCGAATTGTGAGAAATTGCAACTAGATAACCTGCAGTGTTGAATGTAAGACCATATAGGTCTTCCTTAGGTGACCTACTTTATAATACCTGAAAATTTACAATGTTTAATAAATTCTAAAAAATTTAGTCTTGAGGAATTCTAAACCAGCTTGGATATGATTTAAAGTCTAAAAACCCTGATTTTGAGTAATTATTGGATCCAAATAATGATTTGAACTCATATATAAAGTTTTGACAGATCCAAACAAAGAGTTGTTAAAAATCTACAATTCTGGGATATTTTCATAATTAATTAAATTATCAATGGCAAAATGATAATTTGCCACTCTAGTGGCATATTCTGGTAAATTCTCCAACTATATAGGGGTAAAAGGGTAATTTTTATATTATGGTCATTTTTAGAAAATTAATAAAATTATCAGTAATAAAACAATAATTTGTGACCCGAGGGGAAAGTTCTGGTAATATTTCAAACCACTAAAGGGTAAAATAGTAACTTTCTATTTCTTAAATGGTGTTTTCATTACATGGGATCTGAATAAGGGTGAATTAGGTATAAAAATTAGCTATTAAAATAAAATATTATATTATATTATTATTTTAATATATTTTAATAGTTGGCCCATGATTTTCAAAAAACCATGTACCCAAAAACCATGGGAGGACATGGTTTTCCAAAACCATGTGCCCTATGTGTCAATTTCTCAAAGAGGAGGTGACACTCTCCCTCTCTTCTGCAGACACATGGTAGAGGAGAGGGTGAGTCACCTCTCATCTTTCAGAAAGTGGATACTTAGAGGGGTGTGGGGCCCACAGGGGGGCGATGCCTCCTCTGGAGCCTATAAATACCCCCTCCTCCTCTCTCTCGCTATAAGGTTTTCCTCTCTCACTTTCTCTATCTAGCTCCCTCTCTCTCTCTCCTAAAATCACCCCTTTTTTCTCTCTAACCCTAGCTCTTCTCTCTAGATTTTCTAACCTGAACCTCCGTCAAAACCTAGATTTCTTTTGCCAAACCTCTTCCCTCTATTCAAAGGTGGTCCTCGTTCCCTCGAAGGAGTGCTGGCGGGTCAGAATTTGCCTCTAGAGTCCTGATAGCAAAAGTTTTGCTTAATTTAGCAAAAGTTCCAAAATTCTGCTATGGAAGCACTGCTCGAATTTTTATAAATTAGGTTAGTACTTGCATTCTTCATCTAGATCCTAGCTTGTACTCATAGGACCTCCTATTCCTTTCATGAACCCTAGGACTTCTTTCTGGATTTAAATTGAGGTAATTTTGCCAAAAATTTAATTCAACCCTGCCTCTACGCAGGGAGATTCTGTTAAAATTTTTATAAATGTTTTTAAGCATTCAAAACTACTGTAGCAGTAGTTCTGACAAATATTTTCTAAATTTTTTTTAGAAATAGAGCTATTATAGCAGAGCCTCTAGCAAAAATTTTCTAAAGTTTTTGAAATTTTGAATTATTATGACCAAAGTTCTCATAAAACTTTTGCATATATTTTAGAAATTTTGAATTTATTTAGTAAAAATTATGGCAAATTTTTTATAGATATTTCAGAAAATTTGAATTTCTACAAAGGGGACTATAAAAAATTTCAAAATCTTTTTAGATATTTGAATCATTTTTTTAAAAAAACCTCTATAAAAATATTTATGATGCAAAGTTATGTCATAATTTTTACAACTTGAATTCAAGTTCGAGGCCTTTTTTGAATATTTGAGTTATTACAAAGAAAACTCTGTAAAATTTTATAAAAAAAATTAATATCATTTTAAATAGCTTTTAAATATTTTTCTAAGATTTTAAAAATGATCATCTTTAGTTTTTATAGGGCAGATATTGCCTAAAATTTAGTAAAAAAAATATAATATAATATAATTTTTCCCAGAATAAATCAAAGAACATTGTAGTCATTTTTGTTCTACCTCGATATATCAGAAATCAAAGTAAATTTTTCTATCAAAATCTTATAATTTCTATATTAGACATGTTTTTGATGCATGCATGATGATTTAAGATTTTATTCATGCCCATGTACATACATTTTGGCATTTGCATTAATAAATGCTTGCTCAAAATGACAAGATTAAAGTTTAGTCGAATCTTATGGGTTTTGAATTAAAAACATCCAAATTTTTTATAAAAGATTATGACCAAGTAGTGACCAAGGTTTAAATTATTTTTTAATCTTGTTAAACTAATGAATTATGGTATATGGTGTATGTTTTCAAAATAGATTTTTAAAAGATATTTTTGATGAAAAACAGTTTATGCAAGCCAGACACCAAATACTAAAAATTGGCCCGCACAAGTGGTAGAGTCTGGGTCAATCTCAAGGAACGGAAGAAACACTTTGTATTTCACAGAAAACTAATATACTCTTTATTGCCTTGAAAAATAAAAGAATTAATTAATTAAGTAACTAAGAGTGTGTTCCTCTGTGGAGGGCTTAAGCAAATAAAAATAATTAAGTGGCCTTATTACAAACCCAATGAATTAAATAAATAAAATAAAATAAATCCTAATCTAAAAATAAAAGAAAAGGTCTTCAGTGCTCAAGCTTCAAGTCCCTTATTTGATAGTTCTTGTTGCTTCAGTTGCTTATTGTGAAGGGTCCTCTTGAGGGGCTCTCTGAAGAGCTTGAAGAGCCTTTTGAGGGGACCTTTTGGGGACCTCAGAGGGCTCTTTTAGGATGCTTTTGAGGGCTCAGTGCACATTCAACCACTTTCTTGCAAAACAAAATCATAAAACACGCAGAACCACGAAAAGAACAATATGAAATCTAATAATTCAAGCAAGAAAATTCAAGAATCTACTCTAACAAGCTTTAACAAAACCACTAACATGTGACACCCTAAGAACTAACATGTAACAACTAAAGCACTAAATGATGAAATAGCAAAACAAACTAACTAACAGTCACGAACTAATTTGTGTAACAAACTAAAGCACTAAATTATGAAACTAGCAAACTAACTAAATAACAACTATGAATTAATTGAAAACAAGCTACTTATAAAGAAACAAGAAAGATGTGAACTAAATTAATCTAGGTAAGTATGAATGAAACTAAAGTAAATTAATAATTCTAATTCCAAAAAAACGAGAATCTAAATTTAATTTATTCATCAATTCTAATTAAACCTAACTACTTATAAAGCAAGCTAAGTAACTTCTATATGACTAACCTTGAAAACATGCTGATGCAAAGCTAACTTAAGGAGAAATATTAATCAAGCTAGACTAGAATTGAGGTAAACAAATACCCACGACCGAATGCATTAGACAATAAATAAAGAATGTGTACATTAGAATCTAGCAAATCTGCAAAACAAACTAAAACACATCTCTACAAATTCACGCTGGAACTAATTACACGATGCAAGGTTGTACACACTATAACATCAAACTAATGAACGAAATATGAATATAAATAAGCAAAATTTCATGATCAAACAAGCTACATGCATATGCTAAATCTAACAGCCTTCACGCAGAACAAAAGAATCATTGGATGCAGCCACTTGGTCAAAATACTTAGGACTAGGTCTAACGACATCAATCACATTGAATGTGTGATTGATGATGCTGGTAAGTTCAGGCCCAGATCTGCACCTTTTGAGAAGACACAGTGCCGATCACTTGATCAATACAGTCGGATTCAGAGTTAGCATGATCTGCAATTCTCGTGTTAGTCTGAATTTATTATAAACTGGAGTTAATGCCAGGCGCGGCTGACGTGAAACAAAAACCTGATTAATGAAACTTTTGTGATCTGTAACTCACGCTAGTTTTTTTTTTAATATCCCAAAGATTGGATCAGACTGACACGATAATGTCCAAGAAAATGAATCTGTTATGCTGCGTTTGCTAAATACAACTAAAGCCAAAAAAATAATAATAAGGAACTAAACATTAGATTGAACAGAAATCTAAAACTATTGTACGCTATTTATACCTAATCTACTATGCAAGAATGGATAAAATTCAGAACTCGGTGAACCTAATTGAAATAATGCTACTAAGAAAAATAATAATATGTTGTACTAAATCAACACAAAACGAAGCAGAAATCCAACATTGCTAAAACAAAATTTCTCTTTTTTTATATTAGAAGAAGAAAATATATATATCTAACTACGTGCAAAAAAGAAGAGTGGGAGAAGGAACGTACCTCACGGTCACCCCAGACTGAAGGATTGAGAAGAAGAAAGGACTTTTCCACTTGTTGTAGACATCTCCCCTATGAAAGGATACAAGAATACTGGTGAAGATAGGGTCTAGAAGAAGAGAAGAAGAAGGGGAGAAAAATCAGTAGAGCGAGATAGGGAGAGATAAGAGAGAGTTGAGAAGGGGTTGAGAAGGAGGGGGCATCAACTTCAAGAAGGGAAAAACATCCCCCTCTTTCTCAAACCCCTTATTTATAGTTCTTAATTAGGTCTAATTAGGTTTTTAGAAAACTTTTCAAAAAGAGTCCATAGATTTTTTCTAATATTTCAAAGAACTCTATTTTTCTGAAAGTATTTTCCAAAAACTTAATTAATTTTATAAAAAGACTCAAAGAGAGCTCAAATTGCTTAAATTGTAATTTGATGAAAATCAATGAAACCACTAACAAACAAGCATTTTTAATCATTTTTTATACATAATCATGCATGTAAACCTATAAAATTATGCATGATCAGTGTAGCATGTCATTTCTTGCAAAATTTTGTTATGGAGGGTTTCTAAACCCAAAAGGTGTAAATAGAGCACCCATTTGCTTCATGAGTCATGTCTATACACAAACTTATATAGCTCCACCTTCATAGGCGAGTACTCATTTTTGCAGAGCAATACTCGATGGGTTGGGTACATATGACCCTAATGTTTACTCTAAATAGGTATTTGGGCTATTGAGCCTTAATTTTGGAAATGTTAAGTCCTATAAAAAAACCCTTTGGGCCAATTAAGGATTTTTATCTACTTGAAAGTGGTAGATGGTACAACCAGAAGTGACACTACTATATTGATTGTGGGAGCAATATATTCTTGTGAGTCTCATGTCACTCGGGTTAGGAAGTTGAGGCTATCGACATGTCCTAAGTGATAGACCTCATACTGCCATAGTCAGTGGATGCATCCATTTTTTTGGTGCCTTGGTAAGATTCTTCCCGGTCATTGACCACTTGCTTTGGGGGGTCGGGTTCAGTCAGGTATTCAGATAAAATATACATATCATATCCTATATAAGAGAGCAAAAGAAAATGAAACTAAGGGGCATCTTGTCTTTGAGATACTTTCTGATTGTCCCCAGCTCCTTCCTCTGACTCTATCAAAAGCAAAAATGTCATACTGCTATCAAAAGGGTTCTCACCTCATGTGAAGTGAAAAGTTTTGGTATCTCGCCTCCACCTCTCATCGAAAGCAAGAACCAACTTTTGGTTGGCGAAGGTCATCCTGCACCAAGCTAATTGACCAAAGTTGATCTCATCCATAGTGGACATCAGCTTTGAATCCTCGTGCAAGTGCCAGGTCCACACTAACTCAAGGTGTGACTACACCCTCTTCTCTGGAATTACCTGCAGTTGAAAGCCCAGAAGTTGAGTTAGAAAAGCATAAAGCCAAGTCAAAAAAGTGTGGAAGAGGCTAGAAAAGAATCAAGAGCGCACCTATCTTATGAGAGCCAAGTTGGAAATGTGCCGCTCTTGGTTCGACAAAAATGTCAACACTGCCAACAAAAGAAAGTAGATGTTTGAGATAAACTATTGTTGTCACCAATGTCCTCCGAGTACTGACAAAGGAACCCCTATTATAGTCAAAGCATCTCCGCCTATCAAAGCCTCCTGAACGAGCCTCCCTCTCCCTACTCTAAGTATACTTCTGCATAGAAGCACCTCAGGATCCTCTGGCTCACCACTCTCCTCTGAGGCTGCTCTCAAAGGAAACTCCACTCTATCCAAGGAAATGAAGGCCAAGGCCCATAAGTCCTCTAGCCCCTCTATGGAAGAACAATTATGTAAGTTTTCTCCTCTAAAAATCATTCATTTTTTGACAAAAGGGCTTTGTCGTCAGAACCTTCCTAAGAACAACTCAGATTATTGTTAACTAGGTCCTGGCGACAAGTTAGTTTGTCGTCAGGAGTCCTACTCAGGATCGTTGATGATAACTTTTCATCTCAAGCATTATCATTGTGATCCTTTGAATTGTCATCAGGGACCTAACACCGATGATGAATTATTGGTTGATCTTTTGCAGTGGTATTTTTAAAACATTATTTTCAATAAAATCATTTGGAAAATCATCAACCAAAGATAATAAAAACCGACCTTCCACAAATGTGGCAAGTACGGGTTGAATCCTCATGGAACGGGATACATTCAAAATTATCTCTAAAAATTATAATTTATTAATATCAATAAAGTTTACAACTAAGTTAACAATACAATTCTAATTGAATTACAAACTAAAAATGAAAATGAACCGAAATAGATTGTTAAGTCTTCTCTGAATCGCCAAGGGTATTTTCATCTTTTCACCACACGTGCATTCACACTCGCATCTTAAATACATCTGTTGATCTGTTTCTAACTTATCAACCTAAAACAACAAAAATAAAAGTCAATATGTAATCATTAATTAATTCTAAATTACACTAAAACTACTTAAGAAATTAATGACTAATCTAATATTATCATTAAGCTATAATTAAAATATAATACAAATTAAACTAAACTAGCTACTAATATCAATTCTAATTAGTCTAACTACTATTAATACATTAACTACAATGCAGAAAAATAATAAGAACTGTCAAAAATCAAGTACTTACCCTTAAACAGTGCAAAATTGGATTTTGATAGGTTTTCGCAAACAATGAATTTGAAGAGGCAAACGAAGTCCAATTTTAAAGATTTTTCTTTTGTTCTCTTTCTAATAGATTCAAAAATCTGTCAGACTTTACGGATTTGAAAAACTCATCAGAAAGCTTCGGATATAAGTGTTTCAAGTTTGTATAAAATCTGGAAATCATTTGTCCCGAAATTTAAAAATGCGAAAAAACTAATTTTGAAAAATATTTAAAAGTCAAACCAAATCAACTCGAAATGAGCTGATTTTTGGTTTGTAAACAGTTAACACACAGAGAAAGAGAATAGAATAAGAAATTTGGAAAAACTTGGAAAATTTGCACATAAAGTAACGAATGGAAGTCAATGCAAAAATCTGGTTTTTATTTCAATGTATTATTCATTTATCAAAATTCCATTTGCACTATTTCTTGGAATCCATGCAATAACAGTCATTCACAGTTCTAAGGTTAACTAACTAACAATAATTATACTTAATTAAACTAAAGAAATGAAATCTAAACTAACTATCTATGCTACTTGCAAGAAATACAAATTAATGCTAGAATAAAAATGCTAAATACATGCAAATGTTAAACTAAGTTAAATTAACATACCATTAAAAGTTAACATGTTTAAACTAATGAACTTGGCTAAGCTAATATAACTGAACTAACATCAACTAACTAATCACTAAGAATACAAAAATTAAAGTTAAATCTAACTCTAAGTTAACACGAACTGAAGTCTAAATATAGTTAGTCTACTTAGCTAGGGTTAGTGATCTAAATAGGGTTAATGAAGGGGATGGTTTGGAATGGGTCTTAGACTTAGGTTCACGCCACCCTAGATGGACCCACTAGGGTTAGTAATGCTTGGACTTACTTCAAATGGACACCTACACGGTTTTAGCAAACCTACACAATAGTCAAACAATACCTAAAATAGTTAATGTAAATTTACAAACCCTATACTAAGCTAAGCAACTAATTAAAAGAGGGCACATAAAAACTAAGTGGTGAATTTGGAAGTGAGTGGACCCCAAACACTCTTGCCTTAAGGTGCCACCTTCCTTTCAAAGCAAAGTTGTCAGCCACTAAGTGGCCCACACGGTTTTGATTTGACCAAGAATTAGGCTATGCTTTCTAAAATGGCTGAAGAAATCTTTAAGAAATAAAGGTTTGAAAATTGAGTGTGTTTCCTAAATTGAAAAGAGGACAGCATCCCCTTTTGCTGGATTGATTGAAAATAAATCAAGCTTTCTAAAATTGAACCCTTGAGATTTAGAAACCACTCAATGTCCAAAATCGCCACTTTTGCACATAGGCACAAATGCCCTTCATTTGAAAATTCAAAATTAAATAATTAATCACTCTAAGCCCTCATTAACCTAACCTAACTAATATCTACATGAATGAGTGTATGGGTATGAATGGAATGCAATACACAAATCAGAAAATGCTATTTTGGCTAAAACTCACAAATCTAAATTAATTAATTAGGTCTTAAAACCTACCAAAACTAAATACAATGAACCTAGACTACTAAAATTCATTTCCTAAACCTGCTACACTTACCAAAAGCTGAAAGACCTTGATGGCAGCCTCCTAAGACTCGATTTTATAAAGGCACCACAATACAAATAATGCAAGAAAATTAAATTTAAGTCAAGCAAAACTAAAAATGGATTTACATTAATCACTACCCACCCCAGACCTTACATGATCAGGACAATAAAAAAAATAGCTGGAATCATAGCCTGATCATTAACACATGAGTGATGAAAAATCACAAGAATCAGCTAGACAAGGTCTAGCCGATTTTCTTGTAATTCCACATCCTCAAGGATACAAACACCACCGACTGGGAAACTAACTACTTGACCCCCTAATATGTAAACCTTAAGATTTGCATAGGTTACACAGCCTAAGACACCACATATCTGCATTTTATAAAATCCAAAATCGGCGAGATTATGTCTAGCCGATTTGGCTCTTTTGACCCAAAAACACCAAATACCATGAACAACACTTAATCTAGGAACTAAGACTCGATCTAATACAAACATTACAGAAGTAAAGACAATGGTTTTACTGTCAAAAACCAAAAAATGAGAGAGGGTTAGGGATGAGAAGAAGGTGGACTCGATTTTACTAAAAGAGAGAGAAGACAAAGACTTACCTCAAGGGAGATCCGACGAAGGTGGAGGAGAGGTAGAACAGAATCTGCCTAGGGAAATGCACCTACAGCCTTTGGTGGTGTTGTGCTATGCCATCTTTGCTGCAAATGGTTGGACGACGCAGGGTGGAGAGCTCCGAAGATGGCGGGCTGGACCGACGAATCGGGTGGTGTAGAAAACTGGGGAGGTAGAGTCGGTTAGTCATGGAGGGGCAAACGTCACCCCATCCATGGTTGGCACCCTCCATTGGCTGCTTGTACCTGCAAAAATACAACATGGGACATTAGTCACAACAAGGGGAGAAGAAGGGAAGATATGCAAGAAGAGAAATGGCGTCAATGGAGTTGCTTGGAAAATCCAAGCAAACCCAAAGGATGAAGAAGGTGGGGCGTATGGGTGGTTGAGGAAGACAATGGTGGAGTGAGATTCAGACTTGGGCATAAATCCCTAGGCAAAAACGTTCCTAGGGTTTTCAGAAAAACTATTTAAACCTATTCTAACTTTTGCACTTTTCAAAAACAAGTTTAAAATAGAATTACATGCTAGGCGCCTCTTTTGAAGAGGGTTTTCTGAAAAAGTTTTATAAATTGGATTTGGTTCATGAGTGGGTTGGATTATGATGTTCAAGAACTGATCCAAGATCCAAAATGGCCGTTATGGTTGGATCTTGACCCGATTTGCCTCGAAGTTCGAACCCGTGCACTAAAAATGCAATAACTTTATTTAACTCTGATTCGAGCGAAATTTGAACCGTAGCTCATTCGTGCTCAAATACATCTAAGTGTAGGTTCTAAACCTATAAATGATGCCTATATGCATGAATAAATGGTTAGATTGATGTGCATTTCATGCATCATCAATTATCGTCAGTGTCTTAGGGTTTTTCGGTGACAGTTTGACCCCCTTCTGGCTAATTTTCTCTAAAAGAATCAGATTTTGGATTTCTAAAATATTCCTAAAATGTTTTAAACTAAGAATCAAGTTCTATTACTCCAAAAATCTGTATTTTTGCGAAGATTGTGCCCCAAAACCCAATTTGGGGTTCTTTGAGAACCAAAAAGTCACCCCTCGATTTCAACTGATTTCTAACATTTTTATCCAGAAAAAGGGTTCCCCTAGCACCATTTTTGTCCTAAAAAATATTTACACAAACTGGAATGGCTGAAGGTGTCTCAAAAATCAAGATTTTAAATGAAAAAAAAAGAGTTTTTGTCCTACCTTGCATTTGGGCGATTTGCGGGTGAGGAAACTGATCCATTGAATTAGACGATGTTCCATTTTCAGAGGCCATGCTTTATAGAAATCATCAAAAAAATCTCAGAAAAAGTGGAATATTTTTAAAAAATGGCAAGGAAAAGGGCCCCGAACAAGTTTTAAAACTGCCCAGTAGTTAATGACAATGCTTGCCAACCCATCTTGTTGTTAGTACACTTTAGTTTGTTGTCAATAGTTTGGATCTTCAGACCGAGACCATTGACGACAACTCACATTGTCGTGAGTGACCCTTTGTGTCTGCTAACAACTCTTCTCCCAAGAATTATCGTCTGGAACCTGTGTCTTGCCATTAACGACAGCATGCAACTCATTTATTCTGGAGTCCTTCAAGCCATTTCAAAACTCTTTTAGATACGAAATCTCATGCATAATTCATGTGTCTGCATACATTCTTGCATCAAAATTACACCCATTGTATTCATTCATAAAGAAAAAATCATAATTTTTTTACTTTATTGCATTTAAAAGCATTCATTTGCATCTTTTTCAAAATCCAAAAAAATAGAGAAGAAAAAGAGATCATTGAAGTTCCTGAGTAGAGTAAGCAAGATCAAACTTAGGGCAGACTTCCTCCCACCAATGGTCAAAAGTGTAAGTAGAATTTGAACCATCAGAATCGATCAGAGGTACCATATCATTCCACTAAAGGGTGGTCGCATGTAAATATGTATTCCACCCATTGGAGTTTGGATCCATACCCTCCAGTTTGTCCTCAAGAAACCTGTTGTTCATGACCTGTTAGATCCGTCAGAATTGGTGGAGACACTGATCAGGACAATATATGAGCCGATAGCAAGGCCCCGCCAACCATAGAGTCTTGTGGCGAGCAGGCACTGTATATAAAGGTGGACCAAAACTAGTCATCAACAAAATGTCCCATGTAATGGACTCTTCTTTCAAGTTCTCAAGCATCCTCTGATAAACTTTCAATGACTGACGTCTCTGAAATCCCTCAAAGCCAACATATTTTTCTGGCAGACTCCCCATCAAAAGAAGTCAGGAAGGCCAAAAATTACGGGCATGTTCATAGAACTAAATCCTCAGTTGGATCTTCCTCCTAACAAAGCCCTTATTTCTTTTATATACACAAGAGCTCAAGCCCTTGTACAAGCAAGCCAAGTCCGCCTTGCCTAGTGAAAGGCATTTGCCATGACAAAACTAAGACTTCAAAAGGTGAGCATGACAAGGATCCATGAGCTCCATAGTCTCACCAAAGACAACAAAGGCGACCAAGCATAAAGTGAAGTGCCCACACAACTGTGTCAAAAACTGTCCAAATGTAGTCTTGGAACTAGTAGCCCCGTAGAATGCTTCCCAGAGAGACCACAACACCAAGCAGGAGACCCATCATGATCCATGCATTGCCATTGTGATCCCTCGGTCAGATTCTTAAGGCAGTTCGTTCATTATAAGGAAGATAATTCAGAAAAAATTGGTTTTGCATTATCTTGCCTCGTGGTGGGACAATAAGCCCTAGAATATAGATGCACTTGTTGAGTGTGACAGTAAGCTTTCCCATTGAAAGTTAGAATGTGTTTATTCTCAGATTTCATTATTTTGCAAGAGCCGAAATAAGGGAACCATTGACTTTGAATGAGCAAAGTCTAGCCGCCATCCACAAGTTGAAAGCTGCCAAGTACAACTCATGAAAGAGTTCAAATATAGTCACCCAATCAATAAACTGAGCAGGCGGAACAATGGAAGGAACGACATCCTTCGAATTCTGCGAAAAAGAAAAGGAATGAGGAAGAAAGTAGAAAGAAAGAAAAACAAAGAAGTATAGCCTTACTGTGTCTCAATCCTCCATGCAATAGAATTCATGGGTCAGCCCAAGGACATTGATGCATGGAAAGACGTTATTCTTCTTGATAGTGGTCATGGCACCAGTTCTAAAAAAATCATAGAAGAAAAGAACTCAGAAAAGACTCACTATTGGTCCAAAGCAAAACATGAGCTCTTAGGTTAAAATATCGCCAAAAAAAGAGTTAACAACAACTCGAGATGTCATTAACCAAGCGTCGGTTGTTGTTAGCAAATGTGACATGTTTGGTTATTGTTATTAGTAGTCAAGGCAACTTTCTAAAAGAAAACCCTCGAGATCTAGTTGTTGTTAATGTGTTGTCATTAGAATGTCAGAAAAGTTCCTTAATGACAACCCAAGTTGTCATCAACAAAAAAAAAATCAGCTCCAACAAGGTGTCACCAACAATAGCTAGTTGTCGCTAATGGATTTCTAATGACAAGCCAAGTTGTCATCATGAGAAGCCCATCAAGAAATGCTCTCTATCCCTGAAGGTCCCTTCAATGATCATTTTTATGCATTTCTATGCATTTTTTCAAGCACTTTATGCATCTTGTTCATTTGTCCATGTAAATTTTATGTGCATATCATGCATTTATGCATCTTGCAACTTTTTGCTAGCCACTTTTGTGATACAAAAACCCTTCCCATTTATCCCATGTCCTAATAGGAAAAGTCTACCCAATCCTATCTTAAGATCCATCTGTAGATAGATGGACATTAGGTCCATAGGTTGTCCCACAGATTGATGGAGCAATCCAAAACCCATTTGACGAGCACACAAATCATCTCAAACACAATCCTATCTCAAAGGCACATTCTTGAAAAAGTTTCATTTCATTCCACTTTATTCCATCTTATCAAAAAAGTCAAAATGTCTCATTCCATTTTATCCTATCAAATATCAAAAATGTCTCATTCTTTTAAATCCTTTTGCCCCAAAAAGCTTGTTTCTATCTTCATCTTTTCAAGAAGAAGATTGTCTTTCATGAAAAAACATCAATCTTCTTCGTCTGAACTCATTTAGCAAGACCTTTTGCTCATAACACCGAGTTCAAAGGAGAGCCCTCGTGTGAAATAAGGTACTATCTTAGTCTACCATCCAACATTTTTTCTAGACCTCTTGGCCTATACAGACAGGTGCAACAGAGAGTCCCTCGCGTTAAGCTAGGCATGTGTTTGTAGCTGATGTCAACTGCCAAGCTGTCTATATGACTTTTTCTAAGATCTCTTTTTAAAAATACCTTGTCAGAGCTGATATTTCACTCTCTTCATGCACTAGTGTGTCTACTTTCTGTGTTACCGATCGAGCTTTGCACGCTCAATAACAAAGAGGGGCATCTGTAGATACCCAATTTTTTACCGAGTTGTTTTCCCATTAAAACCCATGTCTTACTATCTTTAATCTTATTTTAGCCCTCTAAAATGACCTCTTTCATATTTTTTACCAACATAAAAGTTGTAGATCAAAAATCATTTTAATTTGATAACAGAGTGAAATGCTATGGCCAAAATACCATTCATCATTCTTAAGGACAACATGAGTTGTCATCATCCCTTCAAGAATTGTCGTCAAAACTCAAGAATTGTCATGAACGCTTTAAGAATGGCCTGGTTGAGATTTTGAGGATGGCTGGTCAGCACACGTGTCCTCAATCTATCACGTAGTCTGTGTACATACTTCTTGGCTCATGCCTCATCAGTGGTGTACATATGCGGTCAATACTTCTCCAGATGTCAGAATTGAGTAGTGCATTATGCTACCTTCATCGAGCCCTGGCGAAGGTCTAGGAACTCCTACTTCTTACGATCATGAGCGTGCTACGGAAAATAGGTGACCCAGAACACTGCCAAAAAGTCCTCCCACGTGAGGGCGCGTCACTCATCATGGGTGTAGCGCACCTCACGAGTCGTCTCCTACCAACTCTTGGCATTTCTCTAGAGACGATAAGCAGCAAAGGAGACCAGCCCCTCAGCGGGTACTTTGAGAATCTTGAAGATTTCGCTGATGGCGCGGATCCACTCCTCTGCAGCATCAGGGTCCTCCTTTTCAGTAAAAGCAGGAGGGCTCAACTCCATGAAGCGCTTGTAAGACACTCTATGGATCGCGACAACAGGTGCCGCTACGTGCCCATCATGCTGATGTCCTGCACCATTTCCATTACCCTCGTTGTCGACATGGTTCTGGCAATAGGCTATCAGATTCGCGAGGGCTTCAAAAATGAAGTCCCTCTTGGCAGTCCAACCTGAGGGCTGTCGGCCGGCCATCTACAAACACATACATGGATTCAGATTACTTCTAAGTTTAGCATAAATCAAAAAAATTTATTCATGTGACCCTATCAGATCTAAGTTCTAATTCTTGCAGCATTTATCAAAAGAAACAATTGTAGGCATACAATTTTCATAACAAATCATCAAAACTAATAAAAATTGAAACATACTTACAACAATGGTGGTCGGTTGGACGAGTTTCGAGTCATTCTTTCATTATGCTTGATACCAAGTTGTAACACCTCAATTTTTATAACCTAGAAAATGGTGGATTTTTTTTTTTTGAAATACATTAGCAAATAACAGCGAAAAAACTCAACGGGTCTAAAACTTGGCGTGCTACTTCACATGAACACTTGCATACATATAATTATAGAATTCAAAACTTAACAACTAATTAATCATGCATAAAATGAAATCAAGGTTCCACAATATCCAAAATCATTTACATTTGTCCTTGAATTGAGTTAAAATAAATCAGAGTTCAAAATCCTGCGAAGACAAAGGAAAGGTAGGCTTGGTCCCCGTTGCAACCTTCCACCTTCGCACGTAAGTACCTACTCTTCACCTGAAAAATATTAAACCATATAGGGTCAGACACACATGTCTGAGTAGAGTGAAATATACTAAACTTGTAAAATAGAATACGAAGTAGAAATTCACTAGATTTTTCATAACTTGACATTTAAAATAAAAGGAACTACTTACACAACTGGCATACATATTCAATTACTAAATTAAATAACTATGAATCTATTCATTCTTTCAAAGAAATTCAAATGCATGAGCAGTTAATATGCATGACTTACCATATACAGAAGCAACTGAATGCATGTTTAATTTCTTATCTTAAATTACATTTTCTTTCTTAAATGATGCATGCAATGCCTAACTGTTATCGTCGTAAAAATTTTCCCCCTCCCTCTGCAAGAGTGAGAGAAACGATTCTGCTAGTCAAACTCGACCAAAGTTTTGAAAATTGGTTTTGAAAATTACTCGCCTCCGTTTTGAAATTTTGTAGAAAAATTCCGTGAAATGGGATCTGCCTGTCGGTATGAAGTTCAACCGTTCCTGTCGCCTTTACCAAGGGTAATCGAACCAAGGATCAATTGTGCGCTTTAACTTGACTCAAATATCTAAATTATGCTATATTTTCCTAGAATGCACAAAGAATCGGCATGTGCTATGGAATTTTCAAAAGAATGCATATTTGAGAAATATGATGTTTGTTTTGGAAAATTGAGATGTACTTGGAAAATGACTGGAAAAGTGCTTGAAATGGAATTCTTGGGAAAATCATTGAAATTCATTGGAAATAAAAAATTTGTATTGGAAAATGGATTCTCAGGAAAACTTAAACTTTGGAAAAATTGATTTTGAGCTTTGGATTGCTTTTTTGAGAAAATGGATTTGAGAATCTTGAGAAACCAACTTCTAAAATAATTCAAGGAACTTTGGAAAAATCGATTTTGGGATTTGAAAATGAAATTGAGAATGTGAAAATCTTGAAAAATCATGATATTTGAATTTGGGAAATACTTTGAAATGTTATTTGAAAATTCAGAGTTCTGAGAAAATCAAATATTGATAAAGACTTGGAAATTTTTGGGAGAATCGATTTCTCTGCAATGGAATTGAGAAAAGAGTTTGAAAATAATGAAATTTAATGAATGAATATGAATTTGAAAGATATTTCATTGAGGAATTGTTAAAATCTTTTTGATTTTTTGAGAAATGCAGTGCATTTTGAAAGTTAGCCTAAGAGTGTAGGTTGAATGTGGCTAATACGAAGATCACAAATCTTGGTTTTCTTCGTATTCTGACTATGGCCATAAATATGAATCCCACCAAGTTTATGAACTTCCTAAGAGCTTGTGCACGTACCATTTGTGTTAACTATAGTGATTTTGAAAAATGTGCATATGCATTATATATCAGATATTGAATTTTTCAGGAATTAAACTATATGTAAGGCAATCCTATTCTAAGCTGAAAAGTAACTCTTATTCCAAATTATTATATCTGATATTATATTGAATTGAAATAAAAGAAAATAAAAGTCTCCTTCCTGGATATTCCTGCAAAACTAAAAAACATGTTAGTACAGAAATGTATGTTTTTCTAAATTTATCCAAAAATATTGGAAATTATCGTATATTATTCAGATATAAACCCAAATTCATACCCCCTTTGATATAAACATGAGAAATAAATAATAAAATTATAAAATAAACTTGGAAATTCGAAATTTGGGTCAAAATGCCCCTCATGACTATGAAATCAGGGTTTTCTAAAAGAATTTTTGTAAATTTTGGAAATTTGAAAATCAAATGAAATAAAATCAAACATAATATGATGAAATATGATGATATGCATGGAAATTTGGAAAATTATAAATTGGAATTTCGAAATTGAGGTCAAAATGACCAAAATGCCCCTGATAACAAGACTATGGCCTTGAAACCAGGGTTTTCTGAAACAAATTTTGCAAAAATGGGAAACTGAAATACAAATGACATTAAAATTAACCCTAATATGACATGATATGCTCATTTATATGATAAAAACCTTAAATAGCAAAAATATCATAAAATATCAAATTTAACTTGATTTTCGCTTTTGAATTTAAAAGTAAACTAACATACAAAGCAAATGAACTTGGAATTGAGCCAAATTTGGCATGGACACCTAGGTTAACCCTAAAAATAGAATAAAGCTCGAAAATATATTTTTTGATATTT
This sequence comes from Nuphar pumila, assembly GCF_984573655.1. Taxonomy (NCBI): domain Eukaryota; kingdom Viridiplantae; phylum Streptophyta; class Magnoliopsida; order Nymphaeales; family Nymphaeaceae; genus Nuphar; species Nuphar pumila. Next base: position 37,847,479 of record NC_143253.1, on the reverse strand, counting down.
TTTTAATATTTTTTTAATATAGAAAATTACCTAGAAATCCTAAAAATCAAGATTTTGCCTAAAATGCTAACTCTAAATTAAATTTTGGATATCAAACTTCCATAAAAATTTCCCAAATTTTATGGGGTGATAGAGGAAAGTTAGACAAATATTTTTGTTTTTTACAGATTCTGGTTTTGACCTATGGTCGGAGCTGGACATCTCTGGCAAGTTGGATCGGAATCTAGCGACTATATGATCTAGGGCAGACAGATAGGTTTTGGAAAAAATTATGGAAAAAATAGTAGGTAGATGAGAAAATGGCTAAAATTCTGTGAAAATGTCCATGACACACAGAGGAAGATTTCCTTTTTTTTCAGTTTTAGAATTAGGGTTATGGTTTGGGAGAGAGCAAAGGATTATCAGAGACATGGATCTCTGAAATTCTCAGACATAGGAATATGACAGACAGGAAAATTAATTCCCGGAAAAATACTTAGACTATTCTAAAAATTCCCAAATTTTAAAAAATAATAGAGGGAAGGGTTAAAAACAACTTATATGTTGGAAGTTTTGACATCCAGCCTATGGGTTGAATGGACACAATGGATTAGGGTCGGTCTAGACCCTGACAAGGAAGAAGTGAGATTTTCCCATAGGTCTAGGAAAATCGATTTTTAGAAAAGATCAAAACTACTTGGAAAAAGCTAGGAAAATATTGGAAAATAGTAGACTTTAACAAGGACTCACTGTATTTTTTTTAGGGAAATTTGAATCGTTCATCTAGGAGATTCCGGAGGTTTTTGTCTGCTAAAACAGAAATTGGAATTTCTGGAGGGTTCGAAACCCACCGTCAATCTTTTTTTTTATGATAATAATGATTTTAAATTAAATCAAAATTTCTACAGGAACTAAAGGTCATACAGATCTAACAATAATAAGATTTGCAGAATTTATGGATGCAAAAACTCGCATGAAATGACATATGAACTTTGTACATGAATGAAATCTATGAATTCTAAAAAATACATGATAAGACTAATTGAGATGCATATTTTTAATTATGAAATGGCATAAAACATAAAACTAAAATGAAAATCAATGGAGGCATGCTTCGATTTTGATGTTAGCTCTCAAAACGAGAGAGCTGATCCATCAAATGGATGGATCTCCACATTTATTTTGCTCATACACATAAGGAATATACTTTTTTATACATCCTAAAAACCAATCCAACGACTTTGCCAAAATTTCACATAAATTTAGTAAAACAAGCCTCACCTTGGATCAGCTGCAATAATGGAGAGTTGTTGTTGATTGTTGCAGCGATGGAGGGCTGCAACTGAAGATGGGCTGGAGTTGATGTTGCAGCTGGGAAGCCCTTGAGATGATGCTTGGGCTGCAAGTGGCTGCAAGGACGAAGGTGGCTGGCATCCTTGGAAGAGGTGGTTAGCGTCCTTGCAAGAGGTGGCTACACCTTATGAGGAGGGCTATTGCTGGAGGAGGTGGCTTGTTTCAATGGAGGAAGCTGCAAAAGAGAGAAAGAGATAGGAAGCTAGAGAAATAGAGAGTGGAGAGAGAAGAGAGGGATGACATGAGATTCTTTTTTTCTTGTTTTTATTAAAACCCAACTTAGGTTTTGATGAAATAGGGATAAAGTTTGAAAAGGGTTAAAATGAGAGAGGGACTGGTTTACGTGAATGGGCCTCCTTATGGTGGCTGGACAATAGGGAAGGAAAAAAAAGGATGGAAAGAAAGAAGGAAAGAAAGGAAATAGGGAAGAAAAGGGAAAAAGGAAAGAAAGAAGAGAAGGAAGAGGAAGGAAAGAAGAAAAGGAGGTTACGTGAATGACAAAGAGGGAAAGAAAAGGAAGAAAGAAAGAAAAAGAAAGAAAGGAAGAAGAAAAGAGGGAAAAGAAGAAAGAAGAAGAAGAAAAGGAAGAAGAAGAAAAAGAAAAAAGAAATGAGAGGAAGAAAGAAAAGGAAAGAAGAAGGGGAAAGACGGGGTCGACCCCCTTATGGTTCCCACCTATAAAAAAAGAAATAAAAATAAATAAAAAATGATAAAATAAAGAAAAATATAGCAAAAGAAAATTGTTTATTTTTTTTATTAAAAGAAAATACAAGTAGATAAGCCATCTCAGAGTGGGCTTACTTTCCAAATTTAAAATTTATTTTGAGAATCATAGGGGTAGGATAGTCTTTTTAGAAAATTTCCAGACAAAACGAGCTAGTTTTTGCAGTTTTTGAAATAAGCTCGAAATTTGAAGTTCAATATCCAATTGCGAAGCAAATCCAGTTTAGAATTTGAAAATTTGAGTTTGAAAGAAATTCAAATTGTCTTTCTCGAGAAAATATTTTCAAATTTAGAATCTCGGAGGTAAAAATGTCAATTTTGAAAACGCAGGGTTTGAAATTGATTTCTGAAAGCTTTTAAAACTCAATCTGGATTGAAATTTATAAAACTAGAGTTCTGGACTTCGAAAATGGAATGAAATGTGATGAAATGTTATGAAATGTTGAGAAATGATATGAAATGATGAGAAATGACATGAAATGTCATGCAAAATGCTAACCTTGAATAAAGAAATTTGGATATTAGGCCCCGATTGGCACTTGTACTAGTTCAAAAAGTGTTAAAATTGATAAAATTGGCAAAATGATTCAAGGAATGATTTTCGGGTTCTACCGGGCTAAAGTGAAACTAAAAATTAGGGTGTGAGCTGGATTGAGTTAGGTTTTAGAGTTTCAGAACTCAACTAGACTGACAAGACACTGACTCAACTGACCTTTCTGGCTAAATTTTCAAGAAAAGCTACCATTTTTAGCGAAATGGTACATAATGGTCACTGGAGCGAAGTGAATTACGAACTTGAGTTGGGTTTGAGCTTGAGCAAAGGTCAGTAATACTGAGATGAACTAAAATTGAAGCTCGAACACTAGCTCAATCGACTGAACTCAGCTCAATTTAAGCTAAATGAGCTAAAATGGGCTAAAATGAGCTACTGGACACTTAGAAGTGGTTTTGAACTGAAACTGGAGTGCTTGAACTCTTGGTGAGCTCAAGCTAGACTCTGGGGAATAAGATTGACTGAGAATGACTGACTCAGAGACAATTGGCTTGGATTTAAGTAAGAAATGAGCTCATTTCTTAAGAAATGATCTCATTTTGGCAGGAATGGTCAGAAATATAAATGGTTTGTTCATCATGAGCTCAAATGGGCTAGGAATGACTGATATTCTAACTGTTCTGAACCAACCAATGAGCTTGGTTGACTCTAACTGACTGAGGTCTAGAATGACCTAGGGGTAAAATGGTATTTTTTCTAATGAGAGTGGGTAAAATGGTAGTTTTCTAACACAAACTTGGGGTTTGACTCCTACACTGACCTACCAGGGTTGGCACTGCACGAAGGGGATTGTCTGAGAATGGATGAGGAAAATTTGGGGTGTTTACGGATGCCCCTCTTTGCTACTAAGGTGGCTTGAGGACGAGCTTAGTGGCAAATAAAAACACACCAAATTTGGGCTATAAAAATGCCCCAGTTAGAAGGATCTGACTGGGTATGAAGAAATTAGCCCTGATGAGAATGGTAGATATGAAATGAAGAATGAAGAGGAAAGATTTACTTCAAAAAAGTGAGATTTAGGTTTTCCCCTCATCCTGGATGGCACGAGAAATACCTCGTGTATAAACGAGGCTCAGGTTTGACCCTTAACTTGACCGGGAAATGAAATACATCATCAAAATGAGGCTCAGGTTTAACCCTTAACCTGACCGAGAATGAAATGCCTCATCAGAATGAGGCTCAGGTTTAACCCTTAACCTGACAAGGAAATGAAAATGATGGGGTTCTCGAAAGAAAAACCCATGATGGAACCTTCGAACTTTCGCACAATAAATTTGATAGGGGTTTTGCAAAAGGATAAAATTGGGGTCCTTAAAACTTGAAAAGGGGTTTGATTTTGGGTGCCTCATTGCTAAGACTAAATAACTTTTGAAATTGATGACCTTTTGCGAGAAAATGATTGGTGGCTTAACCTCTAGCTGAAATTGGACTGTCTATGGTAGGACAGTGGGGACACAGAGAAGTGTGCAAATCTGAGAGCTCAGGCGCTCAGATTATACCAACAGAAGGGAAGGAATATTGAAAACTCCCATTATCAAGTCCTAAAAGGGATAACAAATGGTGTCAGGATGCGCCAAAGATAAACCTCAAGCTCTCGCTTCATGTTAGGATAGCTAAAAAATATTGTCAAAATGTTGAAAAATTGTTGTTGATTCAAAATAATTGGAAATGGTGTACATTGATGAAAATATTCCCTCTTTTCTACCTGAAGTATTACCTTTGATTAGGCTTAACTCTGTAGGGTCAAGATTCGAATTCAAATTGATTGCCATTGGCTTTCTTTGAGGAAGCTATCAATTTCCTTGATATAAACAAAAAAGAGAGTATTCTTGATATTGTGAAAGCAATTGGTGAAAGAATATTGATAACAAAATTTCAAGAAGATTCTTGGCCTATTTGGTAGTCTGATATTCTGGGATTCTTTTCTCATGATGATCTTTCTGCACTCTTCTCTGAAGTGTAAGTATTCACATGGCATATGTGCAAATAACAAAAGCAATGTTGATACTATATTTGGTAAGACATACTAACTAAGCTTGGGGATAAGAGGGGATATGCGGCTAATGGAGCATGGGTGCTGGTGCTCGGTAGTTCATTGGATTAGTCTTGTGGAGAAGGTGTAAATTGCCTCTTGAAAGGCCAATAATATATGTAATATATTGGGAATTTTGGACATTTCAATTGAAAGGCAACTAGACATTAGGAGACCACCACAGTCCCCGACCAATCAGTTCTGCGAGACCTCAACAATTCTGACAGGGCAAGGACTCTGCAATTGAATCCTTGTTGCAGCATTGCACAGGGGATCAAAAGGGACAATTATGTGTTGATTCTGAGGGATTCTTGATCTAATCGGAGGGCATTTACATTGATGATGCCATGACTCACCTTAACACTGAAGCATATCCATAAGACTGCAGACGATCCAATGAACTCAAAGATTGGAAAGGCATGAAGAGTAATATTGGATAGGGGTTAAATGCACTTGAACGATGATGCATTATGGATGAAAGGTGATGAAATGCAGAGGAGACAATGTACCAATGATGCAAAATGCCTCATATGATAATAATCTAAATATACAGGTGAAAACATTCTAAACGAAATATGATGATCTGAACCAGAGGGAGGATGACATACAATGAGCTCAAAAGAGTGATGAAAACATGGAGTCGAAAAGATAAACAGATAGTCAAAGCCAAAAGACAATCAAAATATAAACAAGAAATCGAAAACCAGAAAAAGAAAGGAAAAAAAATCAAATAATAAAATGAAGATGATAAGAACATAGACAAATTAGCATAAATGAATTCCTGAAAGAAGAACAGAAATCACAATAAGAACTAAGAAATCAAAACAACAAAGAGCAGATATCAACCGAAAATCAGAGAAAAGAAAGACGAAATACAAATAGGAGATCTAAATTCAAAAGATAAATCTATATATAGACATAAAGTCGTGAATCAATGGGAGAACAAGATTGAAAATCAAATGAATTACGTAAAAGTATAGAATCTATAAATAGAACGAGAATAGATAAATTACAAACAGGGAAATGTTGGAATTGAGAAATTCCATTTGTTGTTGCAAGGGGTGAGTCGATTCTGCTATATGCAGGTCGACCCTACCACCGATGCTTCTTGATGAAACGCAAATGAGAAAAGGTAAAAATTAAAGCGGTAGTATACAATTTCTATAGAAAATTAAAAAATAAAAAGGGGAAGGAAACTTAGAAAATGAATGTGGTGATGCAGCAAAAGAGATAATCAATACAAAAGGAAAGGGAAGGAGATGAGTAACTTGCCCCTGATTGTCGTGGGATTTGCTCTCCTTTAGGCGATTGTAGCCTTATTGCCAAGGTGGATCTCCTTCCACTCATGCGAAAAGAATGATAGGGGGGATATTGCTTTGCAGAAGAGGATCCGCTCAGCTCTTGCAAAGGAAGCACTAAAGGGAAGGGGAAAAGAGAATGATCGAGAAGAAGAAGAATCAAGAACATGCGGGGGTGAAGAGGTGATGGCTTTCGGGGACCCCTATGCCTCTTGTTTTATAACAGGAGGCCGTTAGGCCTTTTAAAATGAAGTCCATTATTTTTAAGAAAATTCAGAGATGAGGTTTTTTGAAAAATAGTCTTTTTCAAAATAGTGGTTTTCTTTACAAAGTTTTTCAGAAAAGAGGTTTAAGCTAATATTTTTTTTTGAAATATTTTTATATTTTTGAGAAAAGTTCTAAAAACATGAGTAAAATACGAGAGAAAACCCGAGGATTTTTAAAAGATGGGATCCAGATGAGGTTTTTGAAAGGTTTTTTGTAAAATATTTGTTTTGAAATATTCAAGATTTTCTGAAATAAGGTTTTTAAGAAAAGTAGGGTTAATTTTGAAAATGAACTCCAAAATGGATCTGGATCCAAGATTTTTAGGAGATATTGGGTTTGAATCTCAAATTGTGATTGGGTCCAGATAAAATGTCTAAGAAAATATAAAGATTTGTTTTTTTTTGAAGAATAAGAGATTCAGACTCAGAATTGGATCTGAATATCATATTTGAATCCAGGATTGGGTCAGATATAGAATTTGAATTCGAATTCTAGTAAATCCGAGAAATAAATAGAATTTTTATCAGAGATTAACCCAATTTATTTAAAAATTGGAGGTCAGGGGCAAAAGCGAGAATTTTTAGATTTTGGAGAAATTTGGGGTGTTCACAGCGCTGCAAGAGCAGGAAGGAGATTCCCTTCTGTTCTCTTCTTAGACTTTTTTTTCGATGAAGAAGAAGAAGTGGGGAAGAGAAGGAAGGGGGGGGGGCTCTGATTTTTGCAGAAGAGGGATAGTTTGTGGATTGAGCGTTGATCGATGTGAGGTGAGAAGGGATGGATGCTAAAGGATGCCCCCTACTGTCTCTCTTTATAACAAGAGACAGTTAGGATTTTTATAAATCAGGTCCTTCTCAGTTTTGAAATTTTTTAAAATAGTGGTCATTTTCAAAAAGTTTTCTCAAACGGCGGTTTCAACTAAAATGCTTTCAAAAAGGGGCTCCTAAGTTATTTCTTTCTGAATTTCTTTTTTCTATTTTTTTTTTGTTCTTTTCCTTATGTTTTCTATATTTTTTTGGTGTTTTTGAAGTAAAACCTCTAAAACTATGAAGGAAGATAAGGAGTTTTTGAAATATTTTGTAAAACTTGAAATTTTTATAAAAGAGGGATTTTCTAAGAATGCAGGGTTAATCTTTGGAAATTTCTTCAGAAAATGGGTATGGATCTAGAGTTTTGAGAAAATATTTGAATTTTGGACCTCGAATTGAGGAATACAGAGCAGTGGATCCAAATGGGTACCGGATGGACTGTCTGAGCCATTCAGAAGATTATTTTGTACTTTTATAACTTCGGATTGAAAATTGGATAAAAGGGCTGAGAATTGAATTTTGATGTCAGATCTGGATCCGAAATTGGGTCAGATATAGAAAATAGATTTGGATTCCAGTGAATCCAAGAAATAAATGGAATTTAGATCGAAACTGACTCAATTATTCAGAAAATGGAGGACAAGGGCAAAAGGGGATTTTTTTGGTAATTTTTGAAAATTTTGGGGTGTTCACAAATTCTTGATTTGATCAAAAGAGAGGCATGTAGCCTTGTAAAATCCTTTTCATGATGCATTCTAACCTAGATGATGCATGAATGCTATCTTATGAAAATATTTTTTTTGAAGAAATTCTGAGAAAATTATTTGAAAAAGGGATTTTAGGTGCCTTATAGAACTTCAACGAAGTAAATTTGCCTCATATCTCTGACTTTGGCCACATATATGAATTGAATATAACTCATTTGATTCTAAAAGGAGAAAAATGTTTAGAAAACTTTAAAATATGCAATGGTTTTTTAAGATAGCATAAGAGTGTAGGTCGATTGTGGCTTACAAGAAGATGATAAATCTGGGTTTCATTCGTATTTTGACTATGGATATAAATACGAAACCCACCAAGTTTATCAACTCCTTATAAGCTAGTGCATGTGTTATTCGTGTAGACCATGGTGATTTTGAATATGCATGAATCATCATCTATCACACATTATGCAATGCAATTCTATTATAAGCAGGAAAAGTAAATTCTTATTCCAAATTTACAATTACAATTTACATAAAAAAGAAAAAAGAAATAAAATAAAATACACTCTTGAATGTCCCTGCAAAACTAGAAAACTTGTTAGTGAAAATATGTTGGCTTTTCTGGATTTTTCAATAATATATAGAAATTACTGGATTTATCTAGTTATAAGCCTTTTTTTTATGTTTTTCTGAGATAAATATAATAAAAGATGATGTAAAATAAAAAAATAAAAAAAATAACTTTAAAATTCAGAATTTAGATAAAATGACAAAAATATCCTTGAAAACAAGACTATGGCCTTGAAATCAGGGTTTTTAGAAAAGATTTTGGTAAAACTTTGGATTTAGGGCTCAAATGGATTCAAATAAACACCAAATCGGGTGTGATGCACCCTAGCATGATTACAAACATGATCAAATATTAAAAACATAAAAAATATAAAAAATTGAAATATCACAAAAATAGTAATTTTTACCAGTGATTTACTCTAATTGGGACTCTGTGGGCATCCTATTTTCATGATTTAATCAAATAATATATCAAATGAATTCAAAAATCTATAAAAATCAACATGGCTAGTTATGATAACCCTAAAATTGAATTTCATTCAAAAAATATATATTTTTTGACATTATTTTGATACAAAAATTGAATAAAACTCTAAAATATGCAATTTTGCCCGTGAGCACGTACCTGTCATAGTGTCAGAACTAAATAGGGTATCAAATCACCATAGAAATTCATAAAAATATACAAATAGATACTAAACAGAAAAACAGAGATTTCCTTTTTTACAGATCAGAAAAATCATCTCCGGTTAGGGAGATATCGCTCCTGCAATATATGCTTGATTCCGACGAATATATAACGAGTTGAAATAAATACATCCAGTTTCGGTTATAGGGGAATATAACAAATCATGTTCAAAAATTATAAAAGTTTAGTAGGTGACATTGAACACATAGATAAAGATTCTCTTTTTTACGGATCATCAATCGAATCTCTGGTTAGGGAGATACAATCTGCACAAGTCGATCTAGGGTTTAGATAATGCATAACGGGCTCTGTAAACAAGATTCTAATTTTTGTCAGAGGAAAAATAGCAAACAGATATATAAAAATCTAAAAATTTTATAGGAAATACTAGACGTGATAACAAAGATACTTCAACTTACGGATTGTCGATCGAATATTTGACAAGGGAGATATTGCCTCGGCAAGTTGTTCTCAAATCCACATAATGATTTCACGGTTCAAAAAGCAGGGTTTGGTTTTCTATTTTTTTGACAGGGTTCCAAAACCCAAAATAATTCGATTTTTTTATAGGAAATCACTGACATGTTCACAATTTAACCCTAAAAAAATGTATTTTTTGACAAAAAATTAAACATAAAATAACATGGTTCCCGCATGCCCGGGATCAAAATCCATGGATTATCGATAAAGCATTAAAAACCTAATCTAAATATAAAAAATAATAAAGAAAACATGAAAATAACACCATAATTTTGGATTTGACATTTGAATGACCAAAATAAGCATGAACATGATAAAAAAAATCAGGGAATACATGGTTAGAATTTGATTTAGCCTTCGAAAAGAGAGATTTGACCCATTGAACGGGTGAATCTCATCTTTTTATTGACTTAAACATAAAAAAATGATAATTTAAAAATTTTCAATGGTTTGAAATCATGAAAAACATTCATACACTGCCTCAGATTGCTTTCTTGAATCAATTTTATGATTCTTGAATAAAAAAGAATCTTAGAATCTATATGTAAGGGGTGACAATGGTGAAAATCATAGAAAAAGCATAAAAATTAATAAAATTAATGAAATAAGATAGAGAAAATTTACCTTGGAGATTGCTACAATAATGAAGGAAGGCTGGAGAAGGAGAGGACCACAAAAATCTAGAGAGGAAAAGAAGAGAAAAGTCTCCTTGACCCCCCCTCCCCCCCCCCCTTGAGTCCCTATTTATAGGTTTTCAAGCATTAATTAGGGAAAGTCCTAATTGTTTTAAAATTTTCTTAATTAGGGGGGGGGGTTCTAGATTAGGTTTGACTATTCAACCTTCCTAATTAGTCCCTAACTAACTTAAAAGTCCTAATTCTATTAAAATGAGTCCAAATGTGGCGCCACCCTCTGTGGGCCCACGATTGGTTTTTAAAACTCTAATTTAAAAACTTTAAAAACCAAGGTTAAAATGAAAAGTGAAAATGAAATTTTAAAATCAATTTTGACTCTTCTAACCTAGCTAGGATACTAAGCTATCCCTACCACTCTTAAATGTGGCGCCACTCAGAGTGGGCCCCACTTGGTTTTCCAGAAAACTATTTTAAAAAGGCTGAAAATAAAAGGTGTTAAAAACATTTTTTTTCAAAAACTTCAAAAAAACACCTAGATTTCTTAACATTTTTTTGTATTTTTGTATGGATAAAATATGAAATGAAAGAAATTTGAATGAAAATGGTGAATTTAGGGTTTGGACACTCCATGCATTATGGGCCCCACCTGAAGAAAGCTGATAAAATTGGATTTTAAAAAGATTAAAACAAAGGTTAAGAAACAGGGTTTTTAAAAGGAATAACAATGAAAATAAAAGATTAAAATCATGAAAATTTAGAGTCCTAATTCGACTAGGACTCTGGGACAGAGTCCTGATTCGATTAAAACTTTGAAAATCTGGCATTTTTGAAAGATAAATAAAAGAATTTAAAAAGATCTTCTCAAAATTTGATAAAATGAGCTTTAAAATGAAGTTAGGGTCAGAGTCCTAGTTTAACTGAAACTCTTGAAATAGAGTCCTAAGTTGATTAAAACTCTATCAAATTGGATTTTTTTCTAAAAACAGGCGAAAAGCTTTTTTTTTAAAAAGTAAAAATGAGAGTTAAAATAGAAATCAGAACAGAGTCCTGATCCGATAAGAACTCTGAGACAGAGTTCTAATTCGACTAAAACTCTAAAAATTTTGATTTTTCTGAAAATAGACAAGAAGATTTTGAGAGCTTTTCACGCAAACAGGTGAAAACAAGATGAAAACTAAAATCAGAATTAGAGTCCTGATCCAACTGGGACTCTGGGATAGAGTCTTAATTTGACTAAAACTCTCAGAAATTTGAACAAACGAGAAGGTTTTAGAAGCTTTTTTGCAAAAATAGATGAAAACAAGGTTAAAACTGAAATCAAAATTAGAGTCTTGATCCAACTGAGACTCTGAGACAAAGTCTTAATTCGACTAAAACTCTTAAAATTTAGGGTTTTCTAGAAAACAAATAAGAGGGCTTTAGAAAATAGGTGAAAATAAGATAGAAATTGAAGTCAGATTCAGTGTCCTGATCCGACTAGGACTCTGAGGAAGAGTCCTAAATCGACTAGGACTCTGAGAATTTTTGGTTTTCTGAGAAGCAAATAATAAGATTTTAAAGCGAACTTTTGAAAATAAGTGAAAATAAAATAAAAAAATGAAATCAGAATAGAGTCCTGATTCAATTAGGACTCTGAGAATAGAGTCTTGATCCGACTAAAACTCTAAAATTTTGGGAAACATTGAAAGATTTTGGAAGATTTTCTTAAAAATAGATGAAAATAGAAATGCGAGATAGAGTCCTAGTCTGACTGAAACTCTATGATAGAGTCCTAGTCTGACTGAAACTCTGAGATTTTGGCTAAAATAAAAGAAATTGATAAGGGATAAGACTACCTCTGATTTAAAACCAAAATATAATTTTAAAAAGGTCTAAAAATGTAAAAAGACAGAGTATTGATCTAACTAGGACTCTAAAATTTAAGAAATTTAGATAAAAGAAGGGATCCAAAAGCGACACCACCTAGATGGGTCTCATCTGAGAATTAAGATCAATTAAAAATTGAGTTTAAAACAATTTCAGATCGCTTTCTAAAGAAAATATTTTGAAATAAAAGAATATAAGATCCTAGTAGTTGGTAAATGGCAAATATCAATCTAAAACCCAGGTTTTTTTAAATTGATTTCGAAAGAAAAGTTTTAAAACTCAAATCTGGATTAGAGATTTCAAAAAACCAGAGTGTTGGATCTCGAGAATGACATGCAATGCGATGAAATGCAATGAAATGACCTTAAATGATATGAAATGATGCGAGATGATATGAAATGATATGAAAATATAAACCCTGGATGAGGGATTTGAAGTCTCGAACCCCTGACAGAGATGAGGAATTGAGAATTGCCATTCGAGGATAAAAATTGATAATTGAAATGGAGATTGGATTTTGAAATATTTGGATTTGGGGCAAAATTCGGGCTTTGGATGACCCTAGATCAGATGTCGACCAACTGGTTCCCTGAAGGATTCAGAGAGTGGGTCCCAGTGGCAAAGGGAAAAGGGTTTGTGAGTGAAGGTGAAAATTTTGGGGTGTTTACACCAGCACTCTGGTTTTCAAAATCTCAAATCCAGATTTGAGTTTCAAAACCTTATTTCGAAATCAATTTCAAAAACCTGGGTTTTAAATTGACATTTGCCATTTGGCCATCTCTCGGGGGCTTTATATTCCTTTATTTTAAAAACATCTTCCTTAGAAAATCGATCTGGATTCGTTTTGAACTCGATTTTTGAACCAGTTTCCAATTTTTATCAACTTTCTTCAAGTAGGGCCCACCCAGCAGGGGTGTAAACCCTAATTTTTTCATTTTTATTCAAATTCTTTTTATTTCATGTCTTACACATTTCAAAAATACAAAAATATTAGTGAGTCTAGGTGTCCTTTTGAAGTTTTCAAAAAAAAAAAACATTTTTAACCCCTTTATTTTCAAGTTTTTAAAATTGTTTTCTGAAAAATCAAATGGGGCACATAGTAGGTGGCTCCACATTTGAGGATATTTAGGTCAATTTAGTTTTAGTTAGTGTTCTAATTAAATTAGATGTTTGAAAAGGTCAAAGTTGATTTTAAAACTCCACCTTTATTTTGGTATTTTAAAACTTCATTTTTAAATCTTGTAATTAAGGTTTTAAAAACCAAAGGTGGGCCCATCTAGGTGGCGCCACATTTGGATTGATTTATTAGAATTTCATTTAGGTTAGAACTTCAATTAGGAAAAGTTAATTTCAATTAGGATCCTTCCATAGAAAATCGCCCCTCTTAATTAGCTTTAATTAAGAGAGTTCTGACTATATCGGAACTCTCAAAGCTTAAGCTTTAAAAAAACTATAAATAAGGCTCCCAAGGGGGAGGTCGACCCATGCTCTCCTTCCTCTCTATCTCCTTCAAGCCCTAGCATCCCTTCTCCATTAAAGCCCAAGGGATACTCAAGATTGTATTTTCCTTTATTCTCCTTTTCTTTTTCTTTTATTTCAATTGAATTATTGATGTAAAATGTAATTATAAATATTGGAATAAGAATTTCCTTTTCTGCTTAGATTAGGGTTTCATTGTATATAGTTTATTTTCAATAATATTAATTGAGTGATGGATGGTGATTCATGCATATTCAAATTCACCATGATCTACACGAATGGCACATGCACTCACTTCTAAGAAGTTAATAAACTCGATAAAGTTTGTATTTGTAGCCATAGTTAGAATACAAACAATATCCAGATTTATCATCTTCTTTTAAGCTACAAACGATCTGCACTCTTAGGCTATTTTAAAAAATCATGGCACATTTTCAAAACTTTCCAAGTATTTTCTCCTTTTGGAATCAAGATGAGCTATATTCAATACATATTCGTGGCCATAGTCAGAGATATGTGGCAAATGTGTTTCATCTAAATTCTATAAGACACAAATGATTTTCTTCAAATTCTTCAAAAAATAGTTTTTTACAAGTTGCATCCATGTATCATCTAGGTCTAGACTGCATCACAAAAAGATTTTCTAGGGCCACACGCCCGTCCCTATTGAGTTGTTTCATAAATCTATCTCAGAAAAATTGATTTTCTCAATGTTATTCTCGTTTTTCCTCAAAATTGATTTTCTTAGAATAGTTTTCCTTTCCAAAATATTTTTCTAAGTCTAGATTCACGATTTTCCAAGCTTCAATATTTTTCAAATTAAAAGAAATTGATTTTCTCAAAAATTACCCAAGTTTCCTTCATAAATTGATTTTCTCAAAATATCAAGATTTCTTCAAAACTCAATTGTTCTTTCTTCAAAAAAGTTTTCCAAGTGTGGTTCACAATTTTTAAAGTGTTCCCTTTTTCAAGAATTTTCAAGTACTCGTAGCATACATCATGTTTTCAATCTGCATTTTTTTTTAAAGTTCATAACACATGACTGATTCTTTGTGTATTTAGGAAATAGAACAGCGATTTAGACAGTTGAGCAAACCAAAGCACTAGATTAATCTATGATTCGATTACCCCTGGTTATGGTGCCAGGAACGGTTGAACCTCGTACTGACATGCGAGTCCCATTCCTCGAAATTCGCATTTTAAAAATGAAGGCCAAATATTTTAAAAACTTTTTCAAAGGTGAGTTTGACTTGCAAAAGTAAAATTTTGTGATGATAACACTATGTCCATGAATATATTTGAATTAATCTTTATTTAAATTTTAATAAAAGAAGAAAATAGAAATTTGATTTTTGAAGAATTGATGATTTTTAAAAATAACCTAAAAGTGTAGGTCGAATTTTATTTAATAAAGAATAATAATTCTAAGTATTGTTCGTATTCTGACTATGACCGTAAATACAAGCTTTACTTAGTCTTATTTATTATTTTTTAAACGGTGCATGTGCCATTCGTGTTTTCATAGTGTATTTAAAAAGAAAAATAAAAATACAACAAATTAATGTGAAATTAAACTATATGCTCATTCATTCTAAACTAAGCATAATGTAAATTCTCATTATTTAAATTATTACAACTCTTAAATTAATTACAATAATTGAAAATAAAAATAAAAATAGAAATTCTTATAAAATGAGCAAACATGTTAGAAATAAATATAGGCATTTATGGATTTTCTTCAATCATTGAAAAATTGAAGAAAATCCAAAGTTAGCCTTTTATGTCCTAAAAGAATAAGAAAAAATTAAAATAAAATGCAAATAATGCATGGTCTTTGCAAAAGCATTTTGAAAATATGTTTTGGAGTTTTAAATTTTCGAAATTGGGGTTTAAAACATGTAAATTTATCTTAAAATTTGAATTTAAAATGAACTTAACTTTAAAATTGAGTTTTTTATGAAAAATATATTGAAAATAATTGAAATAAAAAGAAAATATACTCCAAAATTTGTTTAAAATAAAGTTAGGGAATTCTAAGTTAATAAAAATCATTTTCAATTCATGAAATGCATGAATTATATTTTAAAATTGAATTTAAAAGTATTAAAATGCCCAATTTAACTTCATTTTAACAAAGAAGGTGATTTTCTTAAAAATCGGTTTTGAAAAATACAATGAATGAAGGGTCAAATGA
This sequence comes from Nuphar pumila, assembly GCF_984573655.1. Lineage (NCBI taxonomy): Eukaryota > Viridiplantae > Streptophyta > Magnoliopsida > Nymphaeales > Nymphaeaceae > Nuphar > Nuphar pumila. Next base: position 37,831,852 of record NC_143253.1, on the reverse strand, counting down.
TCATAAAAAGTTATAAAAATTGATGTGAAGGCTCTTAAAAATCTTAAAAATATTCTAGAATCGAAAAATGCAAGAAAATATTAGAGAAAAACCTAAATTTGGGCTTTTTATCTAATTAAAACAGGATTTTGTAAAATCAGGATATACAAACAGACCCAGTCAGAGTATTTCGAGTGATTAAAGGCTTAAAACAACTTAAATTGAGCTGAAAATTAATCCATCGATTTAAAATACATCAGAAAAATATTTTTTTTTACAGAACTTAAAAATCATTTTTAAAACTTGAGATATGATTGAAACAACATAACATAAATGTTAGAAACACGGAATTGAGGTTTAGCAGGCAAGTTTCTGTAATTTTAGAGTTTTAGAAATTAAACCGATTCAATTTCTCCTAAATTTATGGGAGACATTGCACAATTCAACCATAAAATAATTCCAATTTACAGAATTTAAAAATCAACCGTGGATTAAAAATGGTAACTTCGGGAAGTCACTATTTCCAAACAGAAAATGGTCCTATTACAGAACTTAAAGTTTTGTAACCAGTCTTGGTTTTTTATAGAATTAAAATATCAAATCAGCATAAAAGTTTATAAAATTGCTATGGATAAACTAGAAACAAAATATAAGAAAACCCTTTTTACGGATTTTGAAAATGAGTTTTCATCAGAGAGAGCTAATCTAAACAAGTTGCAATAAAATTTAAGTAATGCTTAATGAGGAAAAATGATAGGGTTCTAATTTTTTATCAGAATCAAGCATAAAAATTCAATAGAAATTTCTGAAAAATTGTAGAGATAAACTATACATTCAGATAAAAAACATTCAATTTACAGATCTAGAAAATGATCTTCCATTAGGGAGATCCAACCCAAACAAGTCGGGTTAAAACCTGAGAAAAGTCTGTCAAAGAAAATTGATAAAGTTCTGGTTTTTTATCCAAATGACAAATGAAAAGGAAATGAAAGTTTATGAAAATTGACATAAATAAACTAGACATTCTAAGGAAGAATCTTCTTTTTACAGATCCAAAAAATGATCTCCCATTTGGGAGATATGAATGCAACAAGTCGATCCTTGGTCTGAGCACTACCTGAGATTGCAAACAGATAAAGTTTCGGCTTAAAATGCAAAAGAAATAAAAATCTTATATAGAAATTGATTAACATTTTAAGAGGTGAACTAGACATTTAGATAAAAAAAAGACTTTTACAGATCTAAAAAATGATCTTCCATTAGGAAGATATGACTCTGACAAAATTAGCTAAAAATGGACCATTAAAATGACACAATATAATATGGTCATAGTTTTTGACCAAAAACAGACATGAAAACACCATAGAAATTAATAAAAATTGACATTTACAAACTCGATTTAATTCTGAAGATATCCCTTTTTACAGATTAGAAAGATCATCTCTAGTTAGGGAGAAATCACTTCAATACGTTGGTCTAATTTTAGAAAAAATTCTGGCTACCCAGAATGATAGGGTTCAAATACTGATTTTTTTGTGTGAATCAAACCAACTCAAAATGATCCAATTTTTGGTAGAGATCTCGAAAACACATAAATGAAGATATAGTGAAAAAATAATATCAAAATAATGCCTAATTATATGCAAATTGATGAAATAAAAGATGGACCAGAATAAAAAATATCTAAACATGATTGAGTGAAATAGAACCTCATTAATGAATTGATCTAATGATTAAACATGCGATCTATCATTTAAAATCATAGATGATGATGAAAATGATGCAAAAACAGATTTAAATCATCTAAAAATAAAATTGAAAGCATTGAGGCATAAATTGAAATTGATTTAGCCATTGAATATGAGATTTGATCTATTGAAGATCAAATCTCAATTCTAAATTGCTAGAATGAAAATGCATAAAAATAAATAGCAATTTGAATATATCAAAAAGCATAAAAGCATGATCAATACAGACATAATGTAAATCTATATTGTTATTCATGCAATTAAAAGGAAATTTGAAAGAAAATAAGAGAAGAGGGGGGCGGCATTTAGAGAATTTACAAAAAGAAAAGAAGAAATAGAAGAGAGGGGAGAGATGGCGTACCTTGAGGGCTAGAGGAGGAGGTCTTCTTCTTCACTTTAGCCACCAATCAAGAGAACATAATTAGCTAGAGAGAGGGAGGGGGTTTCTTCTTGAAAAACTCGCCCCCTAGATCTATTTATAGTTAGATCTAGGGGCATTGTGGGCATAATAAATTGAAATATTTTGGGGGGCCTAGGGCTGAGGTGGCAAGGGGCTCACATGAAGGGGTTGGTGCCATCCCCATGTGGGTAATTTGAGTTTTTTTTAAATGGGCATAATTCACATTTTATGAAAATTTTGACACTTGGCACCCCCTTGCAAGTGGGTGCCCATGTATGTCTTTTTTAAGTTTTGTAAATGGATAGAATGGGAATTTGATTGAAATTTTAACACATGGCATCACCTTGCAAGTGATGCTCATGTGTGTTTTTAAAAGCAAAAAGGGGGTTTTAAAAGTAGATTTAAAAAAAAAATGGTTTGATTTTGAAAATGCCAAGTCGCGCCCTTTCTTTGAAAATGTCTTTTTTTGTCTTTTTTATTTTAAAATTAAGATGAAAAATGAAATAAAATATAAGAAAATAGAAAGAAAAAAAATGAAAATAATTGGATTCAAAAATCTAATTTTGATTTTCAAAGTCCAAATAAAGTTAAACCCGAATCTAGATTGAATTTTGAGAAATTTTGTAAAAATATTGAATTTTGATTTAAAATTCAAAGATTATTTTTGAAATTGGGATAAAAATTGGATTTTGAATTTGAATTTGAAATACAAGAATTGATTCTGAATAAAAATTGGATTTTGAATTTGGATCTAAATCCATTTTGGTATTTTGAAGTCCATATTCAATTATGAACTGGATCCAGGGTATTTTCAAAAGATTTTTACAAAATGATGGACTTGAATTTGAAATTCGAGAATTGATTTTGAAATTAAAATAAAATTGAATTTTGAAAAGGATCTGGATTCGAGGTTTTGAATAAAAATTAGATCTGGATCTCGATTGAAGGAAATTGGTTTGAAATGGCAATTGAACCTTGAATATGGATTTAAAAAGCCCAAATTCATGATAAAAATTGGGATTTGGATTTGGATCTTAGATCCAGCTTAGAGAATGGAATTGGATCTTGGATCTGGATCAAAATCCAAGAGGTGAAAAATTGGATCTCAAATGTTAGATGAATTTGTGTTCAGAGATTGATTCAATTAGCCTTCTGAATGGATCAAAAGGTGGATCTAGATTGAAATGGATCTAAAATGTTTAATTGGATCCTGGATATTCGATGAGATATTTTTGGTTCAATGAATAAATTGGACTCTAGATATGGATTATAGAATGAATCAGATGAAAAATCCAGGTCCGGGATGAAAATTGGACACCAGATCCAGCATTAGATCCACTATCCGAATTAAAAATGGATTGGATCTCGGATATTGATGAAATATCAGATGAAGGAATTGATCTTAGACTGAATTTGGGGCTTGTCCTAGTTCAAAAATTGTTAGAAATGATGTCCTGAAGAAATTTTTATTTTTTGGTTTTTGCCCTACAGGGGTAGGAACACAGTAGTAGACTGATTTGAACTGGACGAGATTTGAATGAACTGAATCAGAAGCAAGTTATACTAAGGTGAACTAAATTCGAAACTAAGACACTAGCTCAACCAGCTAGAGGTAGCTCAATTTGGATTAAATTGAGCTAAAATGAGCTGAAACAAAGGTCTGAGTGTGTGAAAGGTGACTTTAAACTGAAATTGGACCATTCAAACTCTTGATTAACTCAGATTAGACTTTTGGGGATAGGATCCACTGAATTTGGCTGACTCAGAGACAATCTGGCTAAAATTCGAGCTAAAATAAGCTTATTTAGCCTGAAATGAACTGAATTTAGCTAAAATAAACTGACACAATTCATTCGTGAGCTTAGTGGAGCTAGAAATGACTGACATTCTAACTCTTCTAAACTTAGAGTGAGCTTGGCTATGACGGATTTGCCTAAAGGGCTAAGGGTAGCTTAAGGGTAAAATGGTAATTTTATTATTAAAATAGGGCAAACTGACCTCTGGACTATGATAAACCTAGGGGTGAGACTCTACGTTGCTCTGCAGGGGTTTGACATGTGCAAAAAGGAATGTCTGGAATGGACTTGAAAATTTTGGGGTGTTTACCGGCATGCATCATGTAAAAAAGAAAACCTAATTAAGGATAATAAATGACTCATGTATACGATCAACTTCTACAATGGTAAGTGCATACATTTTTAACTGTTCTTGCATCTTTAATTATTCATAGTTAAGTGCATGATTGATTGAAAGAGATTTTGTGAATGTATGCTTGAATGACATATTAGATATTTATGCATGTAGTTCTGATGTATTTAGTTTTATTTGAATGTGTGAAAGATTGAAGTAATTCATGTATGCTTGTTTTAATTTATGTATTTTGAATAGCTTTACCCTACTTAAACTCAATTATCTGATCCTATTGATTTTAATTATTTTCAGGTATCCAATGAATTCACACGCGATGGCAAGAGGTTGCGACGGGGACCGAGCCAAGCCTTTTTCACTCCTTTGATTGTTTTGGATTGCGAGCATTTATAAATGCTCAAGAATCTGATTTAAATTTTAAAATGGACTGTTATTATTAAATTTCAAATGTAATGGGCATTTATTTGATTTATGAATGGTTAATTTTTAAGTTTGATGTATATGTGAAAAATGATATGACCGAGAAGTAATATGCCAAGTTTTTGTCCTGTTTAAAATTTTCGCTGCAATTTTATAAAACCATTTCAAAAAAACAAATTTACACGATTTTTGGGATACAAAATTTGGGGTGTTACAGATGATCCATTTTCCTTAGATACTGGATTTCATATATTTTTGGTATTGGACCAAGATCCAAATTCTAGTAGGTTTTAATCTGCAAAATTATTATTTTTTTTTAAATTCCTTAACAACCTTTAGTTTATATTAACTTTTCAATAACTGTTTTTTTTAAACATTGGTTTATTTACCTAAATTTTTTCTAAAAAATTTATGGGTTTTACATTCATAAGCCCACACTAGTATGTTGTATGATCAGTCCTACATGAATAAGTAATTTTGCTCATACTTAGTATTATAGGTAGATGTTGCATAAATCAATTTACATGCTTAATTACATTTTACATGCTTGATAACATTTATGTATGTTATATAATCAATTCTATATGTTGTATAATCAGATCTACATGCTTCATTGAAAATTTACATTATATATGATAGATTCTTGTGTTGTGTAATCAGATCTACATGCTTAACCAAATTTTTTTCATGCTTGATGACAATTATACATGCGTATGATCAGATTTGCATACTATATGATCATATCTATCTACTTAACTAAGATTTTACATGATAGATGGTAGATTCATATGTCATGTAATTAAGTCTACATGCTTAACCAATTTTTTTCATGCTTGATAACAAATATACATGCATATGATCAGATCTACATACTATATGATGACATCTATCTACTTAACTAAGATTTTACATGATAGATGATAGATTAATATGTTGTGTAATCAAATCTACATGCCTAACCAATTTTTTTTCATGCTTGATGACAAATATACATGTGTATGATCAGATCTGCATACTATATGATCAGATCTATCTACTTAACTAAGATTTTACATGATAGATGACAGATTAATATGTTGTGTAATCACATCTACATACTTAACCAATTTTTTTATGCTTGATGACAAATATGCATGTGTATGATCAGATCTACATGCTTGAATGCAATTTCACATATTATATGATGGATTTACATGTCGTGTGATCATATTTATATGATTAAATATTTTTTCAAGCTGGATAATACGTGTACATGCTGAATGATTGGATCTATATGTTGTATGATCAGATCTTCATGCGTGAATGAGATCTTACATGTGTAATCAGATCTACGTGCTGAAATGCATTTTTCCTTGCTACACAACGATTATATGCTATATGCTCAGATATGTATGCTAAGATAATTTTTACATGCTTAATCACACACACAAATGCATAGAAAACTAAATACTATCGTCATAGGCAACATCAATCTTAACTAAGGCTGATAACAACCACATACGATTTTTTTGTGCAACTAATTAGATGATCTACACCTATATGTGCCTCTATGGCATTATGCACATTCAAAGAGAGATCATGCACCCTACATTTTGGATGAATCAATACTCGACTATGCAGTCCTCACTTCATTTTGGCTCCTCTCTGGTCCGGTACTCCACTATTCCTTCTCCCTTGCACAACCCATAGTGTGGTTTCTCCAAGGTGTGAGGGAGACAATGAGAGAGATGAGATTCACGTGAGGTAGAGAGAGAATGGGTGGTCTATCATATGGGAGAAAGGAGAAGATATAGAGTGGTAAGCGGAAAATGGTAATGCTTCTTACCATTTAAAATTCTTCTCAAGGTGAGGGTGTCACCTTAGAGCATACATTTAATTTTTTTGTCAAAACCGTCCATATCATTCAATGATAAAAGTTTCTTTCCAAATTTCTCTCTCAAAAAAAGTGCGAGAGATTCCTCTTAATTTTTTATGATTTCACTTAGTTTTTATACCTTATGCTAATTAAGGTATAAGATGTTGATTGCATTAGCCTCTATAAGAAGATGGAAATAGGGGGTGACACTCCCTTTCTTTTCTTGTGTGGGAAAAAATTTTCAAAATCAAATCCCTTAATAAAACTTTATTTCTTTCCTTTTTTATTTTCTTGACCTCTCTTATACATTTTCTTTATTCTTTAGTCATTATCTCTAAAATTGTATGGAATTAATCCACTTGCCAAAACCAATATTTTCCTTTTATTTCCCCACATGTTATCAAAGATAATTTTGTTTTTTGATAAGTGGGTCCTACCAGGGGGACGACCCACTAGCCTTAGGTTTATGATTAACTCTTGATGTGAGTTGGATTCTATCCTAATTTGGATCAACCTAAGATCCAATAAAAATCTTGAATTTTGGACCTTCCACATATCCAAAATCCAATTTCAGATCCAATGTAATTGGATCAGATATCATTTAATTGGGTTGGATTAAATATAATTGAATAGGATTCAGAATAAAAATTTATTTTATTTATCTAATTTACTGGAATGCCATTAGTAAAACAACTTTAATTAACTTCTCTTTTTAAAATTTTATTCCAAACCTTAATTCAACTTGAATTACAATTCTACTTAATTTCAAGTTATTTTTGCACTATATGTGTATTTTGTTATTTATTATTATTATTCAATTGTGGGTCGAATCACTTAGATTTTTGTGTGTAAGATTTGGATTGTGAAACAAAATCCAGTGTAGTATGGATTTTGGATATAAAGAGTTGATTCCACCTTCAGAAATATTGACCCAAACATGAAAATCATCTAAATATTCATATCCCAGATGTTACACAACAAATATACTTTGATGCATGGTACATGTCATGATCCATTCATGCCCCTATGCATGAATCATTCAATTCAAAATTCATATGCATGACATAGATCACATACAACATTTGCATAAACATTCAATTTTAGCCATGTAGTCATATCAATCACGCAAAATTCAATTCAATCATAAATATGCACATATGTACCTGCAAAAACACTTTATATTCTGTTATCTAAAATCATAACAAGCATGATCTCCTGAACCACAACAAGAAAAGCACTTTTATTCTCATACATTTGATCTTCAAACTTTAATTATGATAATCCTAATATCCACAACTAAGTGGTGTGTATGTGCAAATTGTATTTCAAACATCTATATATCTATTGATATAATGTGTTTTCATCATTTACACTCACCATGGGTATTTACCCGATTTACACTATACTTTGCATTTTATGTGAATGACTTTTCTAGCTGCGAGTGATATTTAGCATTAAGTATCATTTGTTTTGTACTTGCATGACAATTTGTACATTGAAATATATATTTTTAAGCATTCATACTATTATAAATGAATGGATAAGTATTTCTAAATACTTTCCATTTACCAACACAAACTATGCATGTGCATGTGCGAAAACCACACTTATGATATGCATGTTAACATGGTTAACTATGCACATTCGCGCACACTCAAATGCATTCTTATGATGCAATCAACATAATAAAGAGCATGATTGCAAAGTGTATATAAACCACTTCAAAACAAAGTTTTAAACATGCATATCCGACTTTTGAAAATATTTTTAAAGTCTTGTTCAAAACCGCATTTAAATTTGAAATTTCATCTCACTTAGGCATTTTACCGAACACTTACCGTGCAGCACAAATTCCGAGGCATAACTAAAATTTTAAATTTAAAACATACTTAACAGAATTAAATAATTTATTTTAATCATGCTAATTATATATACTTTACATTAAATAACTAAATTTAAACATAATAAACTAACTGAGCATTTCAAAAACCTAATTCGCTAAACATGCGTCTACATTACATGCTTAGGCAAACATAACACTAAACACATTATATTGATAACACACAACTTAATTATGAATTCTACAAATTTAGTTTAGGGATCCTACCTTTATAGATTCAATATTATGAGTGGTAAAAGCCAAAAAATCAAGGGGTACCACAAAATTCGCAACGAATTGCCGCTTTGACAATTCACCGAACACTTGGTGTGTGTGTGTGCACCACCAAGTAAAAACACAATTATCTACACTCATTTGGGGCATCCCCTCACTATTGGAGAGTGTTACAATGTTGCATAATTAACGAGAAAATGTCGAAAGGTCGCTCCACACAAAAACCAACACCAATTGAAAATTAGAAAATCAACTTCTCAAAGAAATTGAATGAGACAATACCCACAAATGATCAGAGTTGGGATGATCAGCAGTGATAGGCATCGCTGCATGTAAAACTAGGTGGCTGCAACGCTTCCCATTGCACAAACCAAAGTAGGAAACTCAATTTTCTTAGGAAAATCGATCCAAAATAGGGTGAAATTGAAAACAAATATGGAGGGAATGAAATCTATGCTGGTGCTGCTGACATAGATGGTGTCAACTGTAGGGCATGATTTCCAATGCTGGGAATCAGGCACAAAACCCAAGAAAATCCAATTTAGGAAAATTGGCGAGGAAGAAAACTAAAAAAAATAAGAGAATTCGATAAAGAAGGAGATGAGGATGAATACATACCTACACACATCAATGGGGATGTGAGAGGGCCCAGATCCACTGGGATGGTTCCCAAAGCTAAAAATGGTGCAAATCCCAATGAACTCCCAAATTAGGGAAAAATAGCTAAGGGAAAAAATACCAAAAAGAAAGGAAGAAAAGGGGAAGAAGAAAATGCACTAGAAGAACTCACCTATGCACAAATGGGGTGGAGAGTGGCATAAATCCCAAGGTTGTTGGCATGAATCCCAAGGTGGGAGTTAGCTAGAGGAGAAGAGAGAAGAAAAATGGGTTTTCTTCTAAAACCCACAAGAAAAGAGGAAGGGAAATGAGGGTGTCAACCTCTCAAAGGGAGAAAGAAAAGGGAGTTAAGTGGCTGGGGTGGCCTAGTGGGCCCCACCTAGCCCCTTCAATGCCTATTCGAAACTGGATCCAATTTGGATCCAGTTTCGATCCAAGAAGCCTAAGAAAAAAAACTATATCGATTCTAAAATGAAAACCCAATACTAAAATAACATATAAATGTTATATTTATATATTATTGTTTAAAGATCCAATTATAATTAAATGTAATATTCATTTAGTTGTTTAAAACCCATAAAACCCTAATTTAGGTCGACTCATTTGGGTCTAAACCAATATGGAATTTGGGTCCATTCTAAAATCCATCATTTTTTCCAAAATAATTTTTTCTTCATATGAACTCAAAATGGCTATTTTAATTCTATATTGTTCATGATTTTGGTACTTTCTAAAATAATATATTATTTGATTAAAATATTCTTGATAAATTATTTATGACCAAAATACCCTTTATTAGAGTTTCTTTTGAAAACCACCAAAATACATCTAGTTAGGTTCAAAACACTTAGAAAATACCTTAATGAGTCATAACTCACTAAAGTAGATAGTTTTAATGATAGATTAAATATTTTAAATAGTAATTTGTCTGGAATAATTCTAAAAATGTCAATTTTACCTTTTTTAGCCAGAAATGAGTAGATGAACACAAAGATTACTTAGACATGAAATTTAAAAGTTAGAAACACATTTCTAATCTTGAAGATGAAGATAATTTCTTTATTTATTTATAACATTCAAATTTTACAATATGGTCATGACCACACGGGACACCCCTGTCCCTGTGAGACTGGTGGATGTTTGTATTGTGGCAAGATGAGCCACTATATCAAGGATTGCCGTAAAAAGTGGGTGGACGATATGAGAAAGGGTGCGAGTGGATCTCAACCACACTAGCAGTAGCCACAACAGAAGAAGGTCAGGCAAAAAATGGTAGCAAGACATGTGTATGCTGCCACAATTGAGTAGCTGACTCACGACAATTTGGTGCAAGGTATCATGCTAGTTGCTGGATAAGCGACTCTCGTCTTATTTGATTGTGGTGCAACTTATTCACTCATATCTGAAAAGTTTGCTAAACAATTAGATGTGCATGTTGAGTCTTTGAACTATGCCTTAGATGTACATAGCCATATTGGTAGTCATTTGTTATGCATGACTTATGTTCCAAACACAGAAGTGTTGTTAGAGGACCAAAATCTACCCGCAGATACGATCCTTATGGATATGACTAATTTTGATATTATATTGGGCATGGATTGGTTGTTCGAGTAACATGCTTAGGTCCTATATTGGGAAGGAAATGTTGTTCTATTACGGTTCATAGTCTCAAGGGAAGAGTTTGGACTTTCTAGATCCACTCTGAAGGATCGGGTAATCTCTACATTGAAGGCACAAAAGTACATGTGTTATCATCTAAAAATTTTACTTTTGCAAGTCAAACTGACCTTTGAAAAAGATTTTGAAAATGACTCACCTTCGTTTTAAAATGCAGAAAAATTCTGTAGAATGGGACTCGCCTGTCGGTACGAGGTTCAACCGTTCCTGACGTCATAACCAGGGATAATCGAACTAAGGATCAAACTTATGTTTTGCTTTGCTCAACTTGTCTAAATTGATGTTCTATTTCCTAAATACACAAAGAATTAGGAATGTGCTATGAAATTCTAAAAAATGCAAATTGAAAACATGATATTTGCTTCGAATACTTAGAAAATACTTGCAAAAGGTCACTTTGAAAATTGTGAATTGCATTGGAAAAGTATTTTGAAGAGAAGAAAAAATGATTTCTAAAGAAATCCTGATGTTTTGAGAAAATCAATTTTTGAAGAAAATTTAAATAACTCTAGGAAATTTGATTTCTCTGAACTTGAACTCTGAAGTTGAGAAGTATTGAAATTTTGAAAATCATGAATGGAACTTAGAAAGATTGAAAATTTCTTGAAAAACCAAGGGTTTTGAGAAAATCGATTTTGAGAGAAACTCGGGTGACTTTAAGGAAATTGTTTTTTCTGATATTGGATTTTGAATTGATCAAAAGAATGGATGTGGCTTTGTGAAATCTTTTTATGATAAAGTCTAAACCTAGATGGTGCATGAATGCAATTTGAGAAAATATTTTCTGAAGATTTTTGAGAAAATCATTGATAAAAGGTTTTTTTGTGCCTTATAGAACTCAGCTGAAATAAATTCACCACATATCCCTAACTATGGCCACGAATATGTATTGAATATAGTTCATTTGATTTCTAAAAGAAGAAAATACTTAGAAAAGTTTTGAAAGTATGCTATGATTTCTGAAAATAGCCTAAGAGTGTAGGCTGTTTGTGGCTTAAAAAAAGATAAATCTGGATATCGTTCGTATTCTAACTATGGTCACAAATACGAACTCAATCGAGTTTATTAACTTCTTAGAAGCGAGTGCACGTGCCATTTGTGTAAACCATTATGAATTTGAATATGCATGAATCATCATTCATCACACATTAACATTATTTAAAAATAAACTATATGCAATGCAACCCTAATCTAAGCAAAAAAGAAAATTCTTATTCCAAATTTACATTTATAATTTACATCAATAATTGAATTGAAATAAAAGAAAAGAAAAAATAGAATAAAATAAAATCTAATTTTGAATGTTTCTGCAAAATTGGCAAACTTGTTAGTGGACAAATGTCAGCTTTTCAAGATTTATCCAACAATATTAAAAATTGAGGGATTTATTAAGATATAAGCTTTTTTTCATACATCCCTGAAATAAACACAATAAAGGATAATGAAAAACTAAATGAAATATAAAAATAAACAACTTTGAAATTCAGATTTTGGGTAAAAATGGCAAAAATACTCTTGAAAATTGACCTTTATTGCAAAATAGGGTTTCTTAGAAAAGTTTTTTGTAATTTGTTTAATCCGGGGATTAAACGAATTCAAAACAACGCAAAATTGGGTGGAGGGCATCCTAATATTATTATTATTAAGATGATAAAACCCTAAAAATCTAAAACTTTTTATAAAAAAATTTAAATATTATAAAAAAATCAAATTTTGCCAGTGTTTCAGTTGAATGAGAACTCCGCAAACATCCTGTTTTTATAAAATAACTAAATAATGCATCAAATGAATTCTAAAACTCATAAAAATTGACATGGACACTTCTAATAACCATAAAATTAAAATGCAATTGAATTTTTTTGTATTATTTAAATATAGATATTAAATAGAAAAAAGGAAAATATGCAATTTTGCCTGTAGTCACATACTTGTCACAGTGTCAGACACAAATTAGATATCAAACAACAATTAAAGTTTATGAATTTTCACAGAAAGAAACTAGACATATGAACAAAAATAATTCCATTTACAGATCAGAAAAAACATCTCCGGTTAGGGAGATATGATTCCGGCAATATGTACTTGATTCTGACCTATACGTAAAGATGTGAAACAGATAGATCCGATTTTGGGTGCAGAGAAATATAGCATACAGTCTTTAAAATTTATAAAATTCTATAAAGACATACTAGAGATTCTGAGAGAAACAACTCTTTTTACAGATTATCGATACGATCTCCGGTTAGGGAGAAATTGTTCCCGCAAGTTGGCCTTGATTCTAAATAATGATTGACAGTTGCAGAAATACATATCTGATTCTTAACTGAAATAAAATAGCAATTCACCATAAAAATTTATAAACAATTCAAAGAATAGACTAGAGATTTAGAAAAAGATATTCCTTTTTACGGATTAGAAAGATCATCTTTGGTTAGGGAGATATAGCTCTGACAATATGCATAGCGTTTAAACAAGCTTATCGATTCCTGAGACATAGATTCTAATTTTGATTTAAAGAAAAATAGAAATCGACCACAAAAATTTATGAAACTTTTACAGATTGAAGTAGACATTACGAGGAGTACTCTGATTTTTACGGATCATCGATCGGATCTTGGACAAAGTAGACATGACCTCGTAAACATGCTCTTGAATTTCCATAGCATTTTCCCAACTCAGAAAACAGATTTCGTCTTTGAGTTTTGAACACAGAGTTACAGACGTCTAAAAATCCCTATTTTTATTTTAAAAATTGTAGGCATATGCATGATTTTACCATAAAAAATTCAGATTTTATTAATGAATATGAACTGGCAAAATAAATACATTAACAGATGGCCAGATTTGTGAATAACGAATCTAAACCCTTAAAGTGAAATAACATGGATTATTCATGCTAAAAACATGGAAAAATATGTAAATAATACAATGAATCATGATTTGAAGCTTAAACAATTAAAATAAATATGTATATGATGAAATAAATGAAAAAAAAATCAAGGAAGTACGGTTAGAAGTTTTGATTTAGCTATTAAAAGAGGGATTCGACCTATAGAAAGGTCAAATCTTGATCTTTTTCAGGCATTTAGCATAATAATCGATTTGCCAACAAATCCAACGGATAAAAAACATAAAAATAATCATGGATGATTAGTAGATCATCATCTTGAATCATGGAGTATGAGGTTTGAACGAAAAAAATGAAAAAGAAGCAACACATAGGGGGCAACAATGGTGGAAATAAAAAAGAAAAGAAAAGAAAAGAAAAGAAAAGAAAGAAGAACTTACCTTGGTTGCACCAATGGAAGAGGAGGAAGGCTGAGAGAGAGGAGAGACAAATCCACCCAATTTTGAGAGAGAGAGGAGAAGAGAGAGCATGCTAGTCGACCCCCTATAGCCCTCTATTTATAGATTTTTTTAGGTTTAATTTAGAGGGTTTTATTTTCTCGAAACTCTTCCTACTTAATCCAATTAAGGGGGGTGGTTTTGCTTGGGACTTCTAACCTAACTAAAAATCTAATTAGTCAACCCTAATTAAGACTCCTAATTAACTTAAAGCAATCACAAATGTGGCCCCACATTTGGTTTTAAAGCCCTAATTACAAGATTAAAAATAAAGTTTTAAAATGTCAAAATAAAGGTTAAATTTTAAAATCACTTTTGGCTTTTCAAATTCCTAATTAAATTAGAACACTTATTAAACTTGAACTAACCTAAACTTCTTCAAATGTGGCGCCACCTACTGTGGGCCCCATTTGATTTTTCAGAAAACGATTTTGAAAATTTAAAAATAATGATTTTGAAAGAAGTTAAAATGAAAGCTAGATTTTGAAAATAAAAGTTTTTAAATCAACTAGAGTCCTAAATGAGTTGAAAATCTCTCAAATGTGGTGTCAGTTGTATGGGCCCCACATTTGGATTTTGAAAAGGTTAAAATAAAGATTAAAAAGGGGATTTTAAAACAAGGTTAAAATCACCAGATAAAAATTGAAGGTTTAAACAGAGTCCTAAACTAACTAAAACTATAGACTAGAGTCCTAAACCGACTGAAACTCTGGGATAAAGACTTAAAACTTTAAAATTTGGTTTTTTGAAAGACAAATGAAGTAGTTTTTGAAAGATTTTCTCAAAAATGAAATCGAAGTTAGAGTCCTAAACCAACTAAAACTCTGAAACAGAGTCCTAATCTGACTAAAACTCTAAAATTTTGGCTTCTTTTGAAAGCTTTTAAAAGATTTTCTTGAAAATAGGTAAAAGTAGAAATAAAAGATACAGTCCTAAATCGACTGAAACTCCGTGATAGAGTCCTAACCCGACTGAAACTCTAAAAAAAGGCCAAATAAAAGAAATAGGCAAGGGATAAGGCCACCTCTGATTTAAAACCAAACTGAAATTTTGAAAAGGTTTAAAAGGTAAAAAAAATAGAGTCCTAAATCGACTAAAACTTCGAAATAACTAACATTTGAGAAATCTAAATGAAAGAAGTGGTCCAGCAGCAACACCACCTAGATGGGTCCCATTCGAGAATTGAGATCAATTAAAAATTGAGTTTAAAACAAATCCAGATCACTCTCTAAGGAAAACATTTTGAAATAAAGGAATATAAGATGATGGGGGTTGACAAATGACAAATATCAATCTAAAACTCAGGTTTTTGAAATTGATTTCGAAAGAAAAGTTTTAAAAATCGAATTTGGATTAGAGATTTCGAAAAAACAGAGTGTTAGATCTCAAAAATGACATGCAATGTCATGCAATGCGATAAAATGATATGAAATGGCAATAAATGATATGAAATAATATGAAATGATACAAAATGATTACAAAATGTAAACCCTGGGCGAGGAATTTGAAGTCCCGGACCCTTGGCAGAGCCAAAGATCTAAAAATTCTTGTTTATAGATGAAAATTGAGGGTTGAACATCAGACCCAACATTGGATCCGATCCAAATGCGAATTGAGTCTCGAATATAACTAAAATTTTCAGGAAGGGAACTGATCTGAGCCCAGACTAGGAGTTGTACTAGCTTGGAGAATGATAAAATAATATTTTGAATAGAAATGACCGAGAAATGATTTTTTCCCCTGCAGGGCATAGAGTGATACTGAAAATGAGGTTTGAATGGGTTTCAACTGGTTTACACTAAATCCTAGGGTTTATGAACTCAGGTGAACTAACAAGACACTAACTCGACAGAACTCCTATGTTGGATGATCAGGCTATGATACAATTCTTAGAGAAATGGTGAGAAATGACCATTGGAGTGAAACAGACCACAAAATTACACTGAGTTTGAGCTGAAATGAAGGTTAGTAATACTGAGATGAACTACATCTGAAGCTCGAACACCAGCTCAACTGGCTAGATTTAACTCAATTTCAGCTGAATCGAGCTGAAATGGGCCAAAATGGACTCCGACACTATAAAAAATGGATTTGAACTGAAACCAAGACACTTAAACTCCTGGTGAGCTTAAGTTAGACTCAAGGGAACATGATTAACTGGGTATAGCTGACTAAGAATCAAGCTAGAATTATGCTCATTTCTGGGAAAATAAACCGATTTTAACTGAAATCGTCAGAAATGAATAGGATTTGCTCATGGTGAGCTAGAAATGACTGGCATTCTAACTGTTTTAAACTTAAAAAATGAGATGGGTCAACTCTGACTGACTAGAGTCTAAGGTGACTCAGGGGTAAAATAGTAATTTTACTGGTGAAAAGTGGTGAAATGTAAAATGGGACAAATCTAGGGTTAGACTCCTACACTAGTCTATAGAGTTGGCATCTATGAGAGGAGGGGTGTCTGAGGATGGACGAGAAAAATTTGGGGTGTTTACAACATGCAAAAAGAGTGCATTGCCTTTCCGGTCAGTGTCTATTTGGAGAAGCCAAAGTTTATGCCGATTGAGGAGCTAGACATTGTACGAGATTTTTCAGATGTGTTTTCGGAGGAGTTGTCTAGACTTCCTCTGCATCGATATGTGAAATTTTACATTGAGTTGTTACCTGCAACTACACCTATTTTCAAGGCATCGTATGTTGTGGCGCCAACGGAGCTTGAAGAGCTGAAGTAGTTACAAGAATGAAATAAGGTTTTGTTCGATCGAGTATGTCACCACGGAGTGCACCGATGTTGTTTATGAAGACGAAAGATGGTTCGAGGAGATTGTGCATTAACTAAAAAATACTCAATCAGGCCATCATCAAGAACAAATATTTGTTACCACATATTGAGGATCTATTTGACCAATCGTAGAAGGCCAAAGAATTTTCGAAGATTGACCTTAGATCTGAGTACCGTCAACTTAGAATTAAGAACAAAAATATTTCGAAGAGTACATTTTAGTGTATCACTATGGAGTGCACCAATATTCTATGTGAAGAAGAAAGATGGTTCGATAAGATTGTGTATTGACTACAAAATGCTCAATTAAGCCACTATCAAGAACAAATATTTGTTACCACGTATTAAGGATCTATTTGACCAGTTTCAGAAGTCTAAAGTATTTTTGAAGATTGACCTTAGATCTAGGTACCATCAACTAAGAATTAAGGACAAAACTATTTTCAAGATTGTGTTTCAGACGAGGTATGGACATTATGAGTTCGTAGCGATGCATTTTAGACTCACTAATGCACCAACAACTTTCATGAACTTGATGAACTGAGTGTTTTGACCATATTTGGATAGAGCAGATCGGTGAAGCGACATATCGTGTGGAACTACTACCACATTATGCCCATATTTATAACGTCTTTCATATATCAATGTTGCGAAAGTATGTTCATAACCCTTTGCATATCATTCAATATGAGGACGTGGAAGTGCAGGAGGACTTGACAGTGTCAGAGAAATTGATAGCTATCGTCGACCGTTGAGACACAGTGTTGCGATCAAAGACGATTCATTTGGTTAAAGTGTGTTGGCAACACCATGGCATCACGGAATGCACATGGGAACCGGAAGCCAACATGAAAGAAAAATATCCTAGCATTTTTGTTTAGATATTATAATAATATTTTGCAGACAAAATCCTTTTTAAAAGGGGCAAGATGTAAGACCCACAAAATTTCTAGAATTGTTAATAAAAATTCTTGATCAATGGGAATTTTGATTTCTGGTTTGATTGACCTATATGAGTGATTAGGGATTCAATTTTAAGTTATCTGCCTTGTTTTCAGAACAATTGGCAATTATGGGTCAACTGACAAATAAATTATGAATAATTGATTTAATTATCTAATAAATCAAATTATTAATTGTATGGTCAAATTAAATTGGTTAAGATGACTAGTCATTCTATCAGGACATAATTAGATATAAAATTTATTCAAATAAAAAATATACATGCAGTGAAAATCCTATGTATTGATTATTTTAATCCTTACGGGGTTAGATTCAAACCAATTAGATTTAGGTCCAATTGGTTATCCAATGAAAAAGGATGTGGAGATCCATTAAACTATATATATATATATATATATATATATATATATATATATATATATATATATAAAGAAACAAAAAAATACATATTTAAAAATAAGTGGAATTGGCTTTAGAGTTGGATCAAATTAGATCCAAACCCAAACCCAAGGTGGGGTTCGACCTCCCATGTGGAGCCCTCCCCTATGCTATGTGCACATGGGGAGGGGAGTTGCAATGAGAAATGCATGAGAGGATCTTCCTCTCATGCATATTCCAAGGGTCCTAGTAAGAAGATCCCAAGGCTTATCCCAAAGTGGATAAAGCCTTTTCCTAAAAAACAAAACATTTTCTTTTTTTTTTGTGAAATATTTACATGTTCTTTTTTACTCAACCCCTATATTGAAAAATGTTTTTGAGAGGCAGACTTGACCTCATCTCAGCCCTTCATCTCACACTTTTAATCTTGACCACACATCTACCTCAAACCCTAGGCTAACTCTATAATATAAGCCAAAAAGGTGAAGAGGAGTCATTCTCTCTTCATTTTAAAAAACCTCTCTCACATTCCTCTCTCCCCTTCTTCCATAATTTTTTTCTTGGAGCATTTCTTTTAAGTTAGCTTGTTTCAATCTCCTTCTCTAGAGTATAATGTGAGGTATCATTAAAGAACTTCATTCTACACGATTTTGAGGAGGAGGTTTCTCCTGCGATCTTGTGGAGTATTCTTCATAGAAGTAAGTGAATCTACCAATAACTACCTTTTCATGTTTTAACTCTCATCGACATACATACATGTATTTATGTGATAATACATGTAGGTATGAGTATGGATAAGCATGAAAAAAACCCATGTACATACTTCTAGGTGCTCTCTTTAGTCATTTTACAGACTATTTTTAATTTCAAATAGTTAGATCTCATGTATTTTAATTTTTAATGGTTGTTTTTCATTTTTAACTCATGTTTATAGTTAAATCTCATGTATTTCAAATTTTAATGGTAATTTTTTTATTTTTAACTCTTGTTCATGGTTAGATCTTATGTATTTTGATTTTAATAATGGATTTTTATTTTTAATACATGTTCATAGTTATATATCATGTACTTCGATTTTTCAATGGTAGTTTTCCATTTTTAACTCATGATTATGGTTAGATATTATGTATCTTGAGTTTTAATGATTGTTTTCTATTTTTAACTCATGTTTATGGTTAGATCTCATGTATTTTATTTTTTTTATGGTAGTATTCTATTAACTCATGTTTATGGTTAGATCTTATGTATTTCAATTTTTAATAGTGAATTTTCATTTTTAATACATGTTCATAGTTAAATCTCATGTATTTCAATTTTTGATGGTAGATTTTAATTTTTAATACATGTTTATAGCTAAATCTCTTTTTAATACATATTCATAGTTAGACTTTATGTATTTCAATTTTTAAATGGTGGTTTTTCATTTTTAATATATGGTCATAATTAGATCTCATGCATTTTGATATTTCATGATAGATTTTTGTTTTTAATACATATTCATAGTTAGACTTCATGTATTTCAATTTTTTAATGGTGGTTTTCCATTTTTAATACATGTTCATAGTTAAATATCATGTATTTCGATTTTATTAGTGGTTTTTTATTTTAATACATGCTTATAGTTGGGTTTAATGTATCTTGCATTTTAATGATGACTTTTTCGTGTAGATGCATGTTGATACAAGTTAATCATCATTTGTACGCATGTAGGAACTTTAAAAAATTATGTACATGGTATATGTGTATATACAATATACATATACCTATATTCAAAGATGGACCAAAAGCAGGTTCCAAATGTGAAACCACATAAGAGTCCTAGAAATCTGGCATACAAGGGGGTGGGTTGGTCTTGCTTTAAAAAAAACTATGTTTTCATTCTTGTTGCTAGCCCAGATCAGACCAGATCTGAACAAAGTTCGGTTCAGGCCAAATCTGACCCATGTCAGTTTAGACCAGACTTGAACCAAGTATTTGGTTCAGGTCAGGTCTGAACCGTTGAGTTGTTCAGGATCGGACCTGAACCGGTTTTGGTTCAGACCGATCTAAACCAAAGACGGTTCAGATCTGGACCCAAGTGAGTCTAGATCTGATCTAAACCAGTAAGCCTTATTGGGCATGCCGTTAACCAAAAGAAAAACAAAATATAAGCAGAAAAGAAAAAATAGAGGTATACTAGTGAGTGTATACCAGAGTTCAAAGTGTATATGTGTAAAAACTTTAGAAAAAATTATTCATGTATACAGTTTATATATATATATATGATGTATGATGAATGCATGCAATAAGCTAATGTATGCCTGATTAACAATGCAATGTGATGTAAATGCATGTAATGAACTAATGTATGAAGCAAATGCATGATTAAGTATGTGTTGTAATGTGAATGCATGCAATAAAACAATGTATAATGCAAATGCATGATTAGGTATGGAACATGATGTAAATGCATGCAATGAAGTAATGTATGAAGCAATTACAAGATTAAGTATGCATTGTTATGTGAATGCATCAAATGAATCAATGTATGATCCAAATACATGACTAGGTATGTAACATCATGAAAATGCATGCAATGAATCTATCTATGATTCAAATGCATGACTAAGAATGCAATATGATGTAAATGCATTTATGTATAATTCAAATACATAACTAAGTATATAATATGATACAAGTGCATGCAATAAAATGATATATGATGTAAAATGCATGCAATAAAAATATTGGAGGACCTAAATAGATAATTTATGTAAGCAATAAGATTGAATGTGAAGCATGTTATTTTTGAGGTAATATGTATGTTTGAATCATGCTTATACAATAATTTGCCTATACTTGAGTGTATGGTTTGAGGAACCATCGCAGTGTAAATGGACACACATATAAATGTTTTTATTATTGCATTGTAATATTGTATGCATGTGAGCCATGTCATTCATTTGATAGCTCGAATATGAGCTTGGGTCAATTAAAAACCCACGAGATGTGCAAGGATATACTCTACTACATGCATATATCCACACCTTGAATTGTTGCACTCTCCTTCATCGACGAATTGCTCATATGAGCTAAAAGCGATAGAGCAATGTGATTGTATTGGATACATGACAACATCATGTGATCGGTACTTGGGCTACTGAATCTTGTTTGTCTCACGGATCAAAGTATATGGAATGTTAAATGCATCTATTAAGAAAATCCATATAACTCATTCATACTTTGATCTACCTTAGAGAAGGTAGGAGGTATAACCTCACATGACACAAACACATGTAGAATTATCTATGTGGTGTACTGCACGTTATAACCTCACATGACACAAACACATGTAGAATTATCTATGTGGTGTACTGCACGTTTTATGAGATTGATGACGTTCCTTTAGTATGCATTCACTCAAAGTTAGAGAGGCTGGGGTTATTCATGTATCCTAGGTGATACATTGATACTATTGCGTATGGTCCTATATTACAATTCTTACTGAATGTCTAGCTTTTGTAGAAATTCTTTCGACCATGAATTGCTCACTTTGAATATCCGGTCTGTTAGGTACTTCAAAGAAAAGAATTTATATAACATAATAAATACTAATCGTGATATCATAAGATACAATAATTACACCAGAGTACTGGGGAATGTTAAGAAAGAAAAACAAGATATGCATTAACTTATGAATGTTGAAATACGTGTTGCTATTCACATTAATGTTGAGCTTCATGCTTACTTTTTATTTCGGTTATATCATTACATGATAAATTACTCAACTATGATATTATGAATGTGATGAATGAAATATCAGGCAAAAGACAATTCTTTATCAAAATTTTTTCCTTTGGCATCATCCTGAAAATAACTCGATATTTTCAAAACATCACGATATAAACCTGTTAAAAGCCCATTTTTATATTTTATTATTTGTAATATAATATTATATTTTGCGTCACCGTGTCTTCTCCATACTTTTTTAGGGAGAAACAAAACGTCTCAATTTATCTCGATATTTTAACGTCAAAGCCTCCCTCTGCCGAGCGCCCAAAGGGGCGATGGCACCCGCTCTTGCTAGAAGGGCGACGCCCCTCCTCCTCCGCCACACACTCTCTTCATTGCCGTCATCCCAAAGTTTCTTGTTTTCCATTGCCCACAAACCCATCTTCTCACCATCTTCTCCTTTACACGCTTCTCTCTCCTCCCCGTTATTTCTCTCTCCTACAATACCCAACTACCCGCATCACAATTATTGCCAACCTTCGTTTCCTAACCAATATGCCTACGAAAGCAGTGATTTTGAGGCTGATGAGTGCGATCCAGTTGAATTCGAGCCGAGAGATGTCGATTCTTTTCTTAAAGTTCTGTTCGAAGTCAAGGAGTTACGCACTGAGGAGGAAGCCCTGTGCATTCTTGAAGAGACTGGTGTTACACCCACAGAAAATTTGGTCTTTGCGTTGCTGTCGAGACTAAAGAACGAGTGGAAGTTGGCTCTTTTGGTGTTCCAGTGGGGTGTTTCTAAACATGGGCACTCTGGTTTTGGTTCCAAAGTTAGGCACCTGATGGTTTGGATACTGGGCAAGCATAGAAGGTTTGACCTTGCGTGGAATTTGATCAGGAACCTGCATCAGTATTCGATGGTTATGTCGCAGACGTTGCTCATCATGATAAAGAGGTGCTCACATTTAAAAATGGTTGCATTGGGTATTTCCTGAATTATATGTAGTCTATTAGTTGTTGTTAGGTAGGCGAATTTCTTGTTTTTGTTGGTCATTCGACTTATTACTCATCATTGTAAAGGGGTTAATGCCTATTGTGAAGAATCCTATCTTTTTCTATTTTATTTTCTTAATTACGTGTTCCATTTTTTGCTTCTGAGAATATGTAACTTTAGTTGCAACTTTGTGCTTATTGTCATGTTCCTATGTTGTGTTTTGGTAAGAATTCTAGTTATTCTAGTTACTGCTCTTCATGTAAAACGCATACAGATTAACGGTGCACACCCTCTTTTGGTGACCCTGTATTTTATGTATATTAATTTGTTATGCTTAAGATGTTAGGTTTTAGCTGCATATTTATGTTATGGGTGAGTTGATAAATCTTCTGGTGCACCATTATTGATTCTTACTAACAGCGTAAGGAAAACTTATTTTACATCATTAGTTTCTTTGGTTCTCTGTTTTACCTATTCTTTCATGTCCATTGTTGGGCTGATACTTTGGTTAGTTATGTCTGGTTTGTCATATCTCGTCTATGTTAATGTTGTTGTTTTGCCGTATCAAATAAACTTTATTAGGAACCCCTTGGATACTTATGAACTGCTTATTTCATAATAGTGCATTGGAAACTGAAGCTGACTGAACTTTTCTTGGGGCAAAGGTATTGCGCTGCAAACGATGCTCAGAGAGCCATTAAGACATTCCATGCTATGGAGAAATTCAAAATAAGCAAAGATCAATGCGCCTTCTACACCCTTCTTCGTGCGCTCTGCAAGCATAGGAATGTCGAAGAGGCAGAAGAGTTGGTCTTTTTAAATAAGAAGTTTTTCCAATTGGAAACCGAGACTTTCAACATTCTGCTTGATGGCTGGTGCAATATAGTTGTTGATATCATTGAAGCAAAGAGATTGTGGAGGGAAATGTCCGATTGCTGTGTTGTTCCTGATGCTACAACTTATACCCACATGATTTGCTGCTTTTCTAAGCATGGAAATCTTTTTGACTCGCTGAGACTGTATGATGAAATGAAAAGGAAACGTTGTGTTCCAGGTATTGCTGTCTATAACTCTTTAATTTATGTTTTGTCAAAAGAAAATTGTATAAAAGAAGCACTGAATATTCTCAATAAAATTAGAGAGGTGAATCTTCAACCTGATGTAGCCACTTATAATTCACTAATATGTCCTTTATGTGAGGCTCACAAAATCAAGGAAGCTTACTCGATTCTTGATGACATGATCCACAAGGGAGTTATGCCAACTGCTGAAACATATCATGCATTTTTAAAGGTTGAACATATGAGAGGAACAAAGGATGTGATTAAGAGAATGAAAACAGATGGTTGTGGTCCTACTTCTGAAACCTTTTTTCACATTTTTGACAAATTATCTAGTCAGCCTTGGAATTTGTTGGACATGTGGACCAAAATGAAAAAGTATGACATTATTCCAGAATCTGTGCATTATAACATTGTGGTGCACGGACTTTTATCATGTGGCAGACATTTTAAGGCTAGGGAGCTTTACAAAGAAATGAAATCAAGGGGCTTCTCAGGTGATCCTAAGCTTGACATTATGTTGAAGAGACAGGAATCAGTGGGAAGGAAGGAGAATGAGAAAAAGGACAAGGACTCTGCATTAGGACAGAAAATGCGACAGCCTTTGGGCTCAAAGAAAAGAGGGTATGGCATGAAGGCAGACTCTGCAATGAATGAACTGAATAATAGTCAACCATCAACGAAAAATGTGAGAAACAGCAGGCTAACACCAGAAAGCAACAAAAAGAGTCATCGTGGACCTATGCAAAACTTGAGAGTTGCTGGAGTCTGAATGGTAGAGAAGGGCAGTTTCTTCTCTTTGAGGGTACTTGACTATAGCATCAAGACCAATGAAGTGCTTCCAGTTAGCTGTGGGACAACCGCACAGCAAACAGTTTCCTGAGAGCATAGATAATACTCTGTTATATGGTCTATTTTCTCACTTGAGTTTATTGGAAGATATTGCTTTCATGTTTATGCATCTGGGAATGCAACCTTAGCA
This sequence comes from Nuphar pumila, assembly GCF_984573655.1. Classification (NCBI taxonomy): domain Eukaryota; kingdom Viridiplantae; phylum Streptophyta; class Magnoliopsida; order Nymphaeales; family Nymphaeaceae; genus Nuphar; species Nuphar pumila. Next base: position 37,806,681 of record NC_143253.1, on the reverse strand, counting down.
AAGAAAAAATGCTTCTTTCATTTATTACGTCTATTGTTGTTTATCAAGTGCTTCCTGTACATATTTGGTTTTGCAAGAAGAAAAAGAAATGGAAAAGAGAGGCTTCAAAAAGGTACTTCTTGTGCATGCAGCACGGAGTGATATATGATTATGCATTGGTTTTCATCATGTTTCTGCTCTCCTTATTGTATATTCTGGTAAAACTTTTGCCAGATATTGTTTATCGATTTTTATGGCCTCTCTCTCGCTCTCTCTCTCAGGCACACAAGGAAAATAAAATAATTAAGTGCATGTTAACTTGCAGTATTTATTTAACTTGTAAAAGAAATGTGGCAGAGCAGTCTCAAGTACAAACCATAGCTGAACCTACCAAATTTTAACAGTTATTGCTGTTTATCAAATTATTCATGACTGATTTTGTAATTTATTCTTTTCTCTGAATTTGGTGATTTATCTATTCTCCTAGGATGATCAGCTTAAACTCTACACTTTAATGTTATATATATATATATATATATAGTAATGCTATGGTGCTCTGGGAGGACCTACTCCCACATACTAGAAATCCTAGTTGTAGGTTGCATCTTCTAAATTAGGCCTTATAGATGTACTTAACATAGTTTATTTGATAGGAATCATGTTTTTTGGAGATAAAAATAGGTTTTTTTAAGTCATGAAATTTTGATACATTGTGAGCCATAGATTTTTGAAGATCTTAAAAAACTATATTTATGCCATAATTACATGATCCAAAACTTGTTTTTCACTAAATAATGATTGTTTTATGCCATAATTACATGATCCAAAACTTGTTTTTCACTAAATAATTATTGTAGATCATATCTATAGGGTCTCGAAAAAAGCTCAAATTTAAAACATTTGAATCTTCTATTAGGTGGGAGTAGGTGATTCGAGAGCACCTTTATATATATATATATATATATATATATATATATATATAAACCATCCAATCAAAGGAAAGTCCAAAATCTACAACCAACGACAATCAGACGACTGCCCTTCTCCAATGCTTGAGCATCTCATCGATTAGATATAATTTATTTAGTAAGAAACATGTTTTACACGAAAAACTTTACGACATATAAGCATGTTTTTGGAAATATCAAAAATTGATGGCTCACAATGCATTTAAAACTTTATAATATAAAGTATTGTGGGCCGTTGATTTTTAGCAATTTCAAAAACACATCTAAACATCGAAAATTCATAATCCAAAACATGTCGCTCACTAAATGAATGATAAAAATCTAATCTGTGAAGTCCGATCGATGAAAACCTGATTGTTAGAAAAAGAACGTCGTTGATCATCATCGGTTGTAGATTTTAGACATTCCTTTAGATGGACCATAGTTGCATTGGTACTCGATACACCCCTAGCGTACCTCGTATCAGGTGTACCAGTACCAGATACTAGTACGAAACTTGTTTCTGAAATCATAAACCGAAGTATCAAATGTTTAAGAAACTTGTCTCAACTACTTGACAAACACGTATCATCTTACATAGAAACACATTTTTATTACATTATAGACGAGTATCAAGTTTATTTCTATTAGCATTTTTGCCTATAAACAACAATTTCATTTTATATATACTATTTTTATTAAGAGTAATAAATATTATAATTTGTGAAAAAATATTCTACAACAATGATTTATTTACATATTATGTTTAACCATTTTAATTTATATGTATCTTTATAACAATATATATTTCACATCAATTTTTGAGAAACTGGTACCAATACTTTTAGAAATCGTATCAATATATATTAGAAACTTGTATCAATATTTTTTGAAATTGTTTCAATGTCCATTTCAAATAAAAACGTGCCTGAAACTTTTTAAGCCCTCGCGTTCACATACCAATATCAGTACCCATACCCGTTTCTAGCTACTATGGGTTGGACACCCCCCACTCTTTCTCTCTCTCTCTCTCTAGCATCCTCCGATCAACTCAGATTAGATGGCCCTCGTTTTGTTAGGGTTACCATGTTCTAACAATTTTGAATCTCGCGCCCCTTGAAAACCTCCTTGTTCTATCACATCAATGATCAATACGAAGTCTTGAGAATTACACCCACCTTCTCTCTCTCTATGCCATGATACCCATTCCTCACACTCTCTCTCTCCCTCTCTCTTTCTCCATCCGGACGCCCCTTCCCCACCCTCTGTGATGCAGAGCATCCAGAAGATTCAAGCATTGAAGACGAGTTGGATTCTAATCCAACTCTCTAGACGAGATCAGGGCAACATTACCATAGACGATCCAATTCCTTTAAGGACTTTTCCGGTCTAAGTGGATCCTCGGAGTAACCATTGTCCATCAATATTTCTATTTGATGTTTTGATTCCATTTTGTCTAGCCTGGAATCATATTAGATATTTATTTATTTATTTTTTATAGGTACCGGATTCTACGGATCCGGATAGTTCTAGTGCCTTGTAGGATCTTTTTGTGGCACTAGAGGGTGTACGGGGTTGTTGGGTATTTTTTTTTGCCTTATTAAAAATATTAGGCTTTTTATTTTGTGTACAGTTCATAGAGTGTTAGGATCTTGCCTAAGATCCAAACCATATAGGACCCTATCTGGCGCCACTTTTAGCGGACCAGTTTAAACCTCTTTTGAATTCCAACTTTGACTTGGAAGTCAAAGTGGCTGTTGAATGAGTTTAATGCTCATTTTCAAATCTGGCCATTTCATTGGCCTTGGAGGGCGGCAACCTTGGGGAGGTCTCCTCTCCATTATGATGAACATTTTTTGAGGTTTAAGAGTCTAAGAGGGGAGGTCAACCAAGGGGGGTCTTGCTATGTTTTTGTGAAAAAAAATATTGCTGGAAAAGAAGGTGGAGGTTCTAAACGTGTGGTTTTGGGTTCACCAAGGAAGAACTTGTGCTTGGGCTGTTGTGCGTGAGCATAGGCTGGAGTTGTGTTGTTGTTTGGGTGTTCACTCTGGATGTTGGACACATCATTTGCTGCTGCTCAATATCATCTTGAATAATCGGTGTTGCTGCAGCAGTTTGGTCTCATTTTGTTGGCTGCAAACAGATAAATCTTTCTGCAACTTGTTTCTTTCATTTTCGGCTATTGTATGAATGTTGTGGATTTTCTGTTGAAATGCAATATTCAGAACTGTATTGATTTGTTTACAAGTTATTGTTATTGGTGTTACTTGATTCTATCTTTTCAAAGCTTGGTTTGATTGAGTTTGCATCTGGTATGAAACTTGCTTTCTTCTAAAGAGAGAATCGGATTTACTTGTGTTTGGTGACTATTGTGCATTTCTGCATTCTGGATTGTCTGACTCAGTCCCGGTATTCAGGGTATATCTCTCCAAATACATATCCGTTTGGTGTGAACTTAATCTCATTCGAAAGCTAAGGTCCATATCTACCACTTTGATGTTTAGGCCTTTGCCTGAATCCGCATTGTGACACGGCTAAAATTCCTGGCAATTTTGGTTCTGTTGTGATTTGGATTCTGCTATGTTATTTGAAATGTTCTGAAGGAGTTTGGTATTCGTATCATAAATTCCTTGATACTTTGTTGATTGTTGATTTGTTTGATGTTTTGAGAAGGTAACACCTAGTGTAATAACTTTCATGTTATAAGGATTTGCTGGTTCGTTTATTTACTGCTTCAAAAATTGGCTTATTTTCTGCATGATTAATCCCCAAACCATTTTTCTGAATATTATGGCTCTGAAAATACCACAGTGTATTTTAATCATAACTTTTGGTAGATTTCTTCAAATTTCCCAAATTTTGATTTGTTGGAAAGATAATACAATCCCGCATAAGTTTTTTGTTTGGAGTTTTCCCAAACTTCTTTGGTGGAGGGTCCAAAGACCCTTTCAAAGCCGACTGACTGCAACTCGTCTGTGTAACCCGTGACCAGTTAGTCTGGTCCAGAGATCCATTCATAACTCCGACTACCCAGACCTGAATTCTGTGTTCTTAGATTCGTTGGAAAGATGTGCATGTGGCGCAACTTTTTCGTGTTCGCATCATCTATCCAAACAGAGTGTTCTTGCCTCGAATCAAAGAACATTTGAGTCTTGTTCAGATTCCCTTGTTACAACTTTAAGCTTTTGCGCGTGGAGGTCCATTTGGATCTCAGATTGTGGATCGGCTTTGTTGCCGACTCCGCATCATTTTTGGTATCAGAGCTGGTTGTTGGATTTCAGAATTCGACATGGTTCAAGAATTTTTAGCTGCCATAAAAAAAAATTTAGGAGTCTTTCGCCATGGCTGGGCGAATGGGAGGTGGAGGTCAGAATAAATATAACCCCAAAAATGAAAATCACGATCTTAGGTATAAAAATCGAGACTTGCGATGTCAAGTTGAGGAAACAAATAGGAGATTAGAGGACTTGAGTCGAAGAATGAAAGAGCTTACGAGGGATCGGGAAGGACTATCCGAGCACAGTCTGTGCGAATCCCGAGAAGTGCATACATACGATTCAGATAATGAATTTGATTTGTATCGATAGGGTCATGATAGTAGAGAGACTCACCAGCCTAGGAGGTCTTATTGGGATTTTGATTTAAGATTTGACATTCCCGAATTCAAAGGAACAAGAACTCCCAAGGAATTCCTGGATTGGATTAGCGAAGTGCATGATATCCTGGAGTTTAAAGAAGTTTCAAAGGACCGACGTGGGGGATTAATTTTCCTAAAGCTTAAGGGTCGAGCTGCAGCTTGGTGGCGCCAGCTCAAACAAGGGACGTTCACGTATTGAACTGTGGGAGTACATGGAGCAAAAATTGCGTGCTCAATTCCTTCCACTTAACTACCATCAGGAGCTATATCAAAAGTACCAAAACTTAAAACAAGGTACCAAGTCCGTAGATTAGTATACTGAAGAGTTTCATGACTTAGTTGCACGAAACGACATTCAAGAAAGTAAATAGCAACTAGTGTTCAAGTATATTGGGGGTTTGAACTTCCAATTACAAGACATGTTGAATTTTGTTTGAGTGTTGGACGGTGTTTGAAGTTCATCAAAAAGCACATCTCTAGGAGGGTATGTTTAGCTCTTTATCAAGAAGTGAGTGATTGTTGACTTAGAACTCACATTTTTTAGTCTTCCTGCACCATAAATGGAAAAGTTTGCAGGTTCATCATAGACTCTGGTTGTTGTGAGAATGTTATATATGTTGAGGCTATGACTAAATTAAAATTGGGTTGTAGAACTCACCCCCGTCCGTATCAGATGTCTTGGCTCGAAAAGAGCATAGATGTACGTGTTGACTAACAGTGTTTGGTCAAATTTTTATTAGAAATATCTATTTTGACTCACTATATGAAAAATGTTAAATAACGAGTAAGGACTCATAATTCTCATATGAAATTTCACATCATCCAAAAGTAAAGAATAAAGCATAAATCCAACAAACATCAACCTTAGAAAATATTTAGGAACATAAAAATCATTTAAACATGTTTGCAACCACACATGATACAAAAACCAATGCATCAAAATTTGAACATGCTTACAATCTCACTTGATACATGCAGCCATGTACACATGATACATGAACCAATACTTGAGGTAACTTTTATCTCTGTTATTCACAATTACTTTTGCATACATGAACATTTCACTTGTAATTAATTTAAGTTTTGTCTTGACCCCTCTATGGGTATTGTCATAGGCAAAAAACCAAAGTCTATGACAGTTCCTAGGTGTATCTTAACAACATATAATTATATTTTATTAACTGGGTCTTGCACATGTCCTTCGTCTGACATTAGGCATCTTCACCCTAATCCAGAACATCGGGCATCCTCACCTCATGCTGGGACGATAAAGGGCATCCTCACCTAAGGCCTTCACTTTTCTTGGTATACCAATATGGCTAAAATGGTTGAAACATCCTCTAGTATCGTGGCCGAGAACATGAACCTTCATATTGGATTCTTGAGAAAAAAATACCATGGAATTTAGTACCGTGTTGTCCCCCACGATAGCAGACTTCCAAGGATCCCACAATTGTCAGAGGGCAACCAAAAATAAAATTTAGTACACTATTTAGATATCGTTTACCTCTTTAAATTTTCATATGTTGTTACCTCCAAAACAAGGTTGGATTTATAACATCCATAGCATGCACTAATGCTACATGGGCTCCATATCGGCTCAACCATGTACATCACCATGCATCATCAATTCAAACATGCACATCGTAATGTGTCATCCGATTGGGCAGTCCTTGTTTGATTCTAACAACATACTTATCGTGTGCCAACAAGTAAAAATAATCATGTCTCATAATACAATATAAATAATGCATTTATGAGATTATTACAATAATATTGCACTAGCACACATCCTCAATAGGTGATACAGTCCCAAATTCTATGGACTTAGCTCTCAATCCAAATTATGCGAAACCAATTATGGAAGACACTGATCTGTATATGTTGTGCAAAGATCTCAACATGGATCCTAGTGTTGCAAGCTCAAATCCAAGTCCATACCCCAATCATTAAAAGACGGTCTACTGAATGCTACCTATCCAAAAGAATCGGATCCAATTCGGCATTGGTTGGAGCAAAGCGAGGAGAAGAGTGGATCAACAATGACAAACCCATATCCACCAAGGCACCCCCATGGATCGTATTCACTAGATCAAGGTTCACCCACTCCAAACAAGATCCATTTATGAAGTGGACCAAGTGGAATCGGATCCTTCAAGCCAAGGTCCAGCAACCCAAGCTCGATCCATGTAGCGACATTCTTGATATTAATAAAAATTTATAGGTCCACCTTGGAGGGTGTGTAAAACCTGTAAAAATTTGAGATTATAAATAAATAAAAAGATTAACTTTATTTTTGAGTGATAAATGTGATTCTATCTTTTAAATGTCATTTATGGGTATTTAACATGCTCAATTATTCTTTTCTGACTAATAAGGGTAAAATAGTTATTTTAAGAATTATTTCAGACAAACTACTATTAAAATATTTAAATTATCATGAAAACTATTTATTTTAGTGAGTCACAAACTCATCTAGGTGTTTTTGAGGTGTTTTAAAATTAACTAGAGGCATTATAATGGTTTTCAAAAAAAATTCTTAAAAAGGGCATTTTGGTTATAAAATAATTTATGGTACATATTTTTAATCAAATAAATTATTATTTTAGAAAGTACCAAAATCATGAACTATTTAGAATTAGTATAATTATTTAGTGTGAATAAGATGTAAGAAATTATTTTGGAGAAAAATTATGAAATTTAGAATGAACCCGAACTCTATATGGGTTGGATCCAAATGGATCGATCCAACCTAGTGTGGGTCTATTACTTATGAAGTTTAAATAGATAAAAGAACCTATATTACAAGATAAATATATTTCTATTATTTTTATGAGATCAAAATAGAAAATATAAAAGTATGTTATATTTTTTTTTTTTATCTTGTTTGGGTCCTTGTTGTGTGATTGTGTGGGAACCGACCCACTCGATTTGGAACCCTAACCATGCCCAAACTCGACCCGTTTTTTTTTTTTTTTTGCTTGGGTGCACAGAGGAAAGGAGACGAGTTGGGTGGGTCCCACCAGGGCACTCGACTCCTCCTCACTTTCTTTCCCTAATTTCACCCAACTCACACCCCCATCTCATCCCTTTCTCTCTACCTTTTTGTGCTTCAGGAAACTCACCCAACATCGCCCCACCATCGGGAGCCAAGCCACCACCCGACGCCTTCTACACGGCCACCAGCCCCCTTTTGACTACCGGCCATCCTCTTGTCGTCGGACGACCCCAACACCGACACCATCGCCACCACCTTCTTCTGTTTTCTTTTTTTTCTTACTCGAAAAGCCTTTCTAGGGTTGTTGCTCGCCCCAGCTATCTCCGGATCCCTATTTTTCTTTCCTCCATTTCACCTTCTTCTTCTTCCTTGTGTGAAGGGCGCCCCAGTGACTGTTGTGACCGTTGCCCTCTCCTCCTATTTTTCTCTCACCCTTATGTTTTTCCCATTTCGTGTGAACGTAGTCGGTGATTGATAGTCGAGCCCTTGGTGTAGTTGGAAGCATCGTGCGGCACAGAGCTGCCCATCGCTCCTCCCCTCTTATTCTTCACTGCCAAAGGCCATCTTTATCTAGCGTGAAGCCGACCCCCTTGCCTAATCAAGGCTAAGGTGAGTCGATTACTTCCCATTTCCTTCTTCGTCTTTCCTATTTTTATTTTTATTTTTATTTTATCCTCTTCTTAATGGATTCTCAATAGTCGATTACTCTATTTGTTCTTGTTTCTTCATGACTGTGCATATGCTCGGGTGTCGTTGTGCTGCGAAGATGACCTTTATTTGTCATCCCTTCTTGGTTTTGGAAGGACCAAACAACTTCGGTAGGTGATGGCCAAATTTTTCCCTATTTTTTTTCTCCTGTTTCTTATGATTTTCCTACCCTATCTCTTATTTCTAAAATTCTTACGTTTTGGGTATTTCTACATTAGCTGATATATTGTGACATGGTTTCTTTGATTTTTTCTTATGTTCTTTTCCTATATTGGGATGTGTGCCCAATAGAGTAGGCTCATTGCCATCCCACTAGCATGCAAGGTAAGTAATCCTCATCACTATAGTGGTTTTCTTGTTCGAATCGGAGCCTTAATTGCTAATTTTTCATTGATTTTGGATTTTCTTATTTTTGCATGCCTCATTTCCAGCATTGGGAATCATGGCTGTTGATGACACCCTTGTCAGCCTTGACAACATGGGTCTCTTTTGTTTAGTCACTATTTTTTTCAAAATTTTTGTTCCAGATCGAATTTCCAAGGGAATTCAATATTTTTCTTGGAATCCTCGATTTTTGTGCAAACCCTGTGGGTGTGTTTTGTACAACTTGTTGTCTAACCTTGTTTTGGATTTTTAGTATATTGTTTTGTGGTTTGTTCAACAATCAAGTTACTAATTTGTGTTGTTTTTTTGTCGCTCGTGTGCGAAAGCATGTTCTGATGAATTTATCATTATGTGTGCAATACTGTAGCACTTTTCAACTATGAGAGGATGCTCAACTGATCCTATTTCCCATAAGTTGCTTGGTATTTGTGAACACCTCAAAATTTTCAAAAATTTATAAATATTCTATTTTTTTGCCCCTGACCCCCATTTTCTGAATAAATTGAGTCAGTTCCAATCTAAATTCTAGTTATTTCTCGGATTTTACTGGAATCAAATCCAATTTCTATATCTGACTTGATTTTGGATCCGGATCCAGTATCAAAACCCAAATATAAGCCTCGTTATCCAATTTTCAAATTGAATTTACAAAAATACCAAAAATAATTTCTGAAAGGCTCAGACAGTTCATCCGGTATCCGTTTGGATCCACTGCTCTGTATTTCTCAATTCGAGATCCAAAACTCGAATATTTCCTCAAAATCTGGATCAAAACCCATTTTCTGAAGAAATTTTCAAAATTCAAACCCGAATTCTCAAAAAACCCATCTTTTGTAAATATTTCTCAAAAATACAAAAATAGTTTTAAAATTCATTATTTTTCCATAATTTCTAGAGTTTTTATTTCAAAAACACAAAAAAATAGAAAATACAAAGAAAAAAATAAAAATAAAAATAGAAAAAGAAATTCAGAAAAAGATAGTTTAGAAACCCTCTTTTTGAAAGTCTTTTCATAAATAAAACCCTTTGAGAGAAGTTTTTTTTTATAAAACAACCATCATTTCATAAAATTTTAAGAGTTGAGGGATTCATTTTGAAAAGGGTTCTAACGGCCTTCCGTTATTTAAACAGAGCCACAGACCCTACATCTCCATCGCATTCCACCCCGCACCCTTCTTCTCTTCTTTCTCAAATCCTCTCCTGCATTTCCCCTCTCCTTCTGGTGCTCTCCAATCAGCAGAAAAGTCCATCTTCAAGTTCTATATGAATTTCTATAATCCAAATCCAAAATTCTATCTAGGTTCCCAGAATCCAGATCCATCTTCTAAATTCCATCTTGGATTCTAGATTTAGAACCCAATTCCACCTTGGATTTCAGATTGCAAAATCCAAAATCCATCTTGGATTCCAGATTTCAAAACCAATTCCATCTAGGATTCCAGATATCCTAATTCGATTTTACCTTGGATTTTAGATTTCGGATCCAATTCTATCTAGGATTCCAGCTTTTGAATTCAATTCCATCTTGGATTCTAGATTTTCAAATCCAATTCCATATTGGATTCCAAATTTAAAATCTAATTCCATCTAGGATTCCAGATTTCAAAAACCAATTCCATCTTGAAGTCCAGATTTCGGATCCAATTCCATTTAGGATTCCAGACTTCAAATCCAATTCCATCTTTGATTCAGATTTTTCAAATCCAGTTCCATTTTCTAAATTGATTTTCAATTCAAAAATTCAATCCCATCTCATCCAGATTTCAAGATTCCAATTTCAATTTCTATTTCCAAAACCATTTTCAAATCTATTTTCCAAGTCTAAATTCAATTCCAAATTCAATTTCTTTTTCAGGTTCTAAAATTAAGAATTCCTTTTTCAGAATCAATACATTCAAATTCAAAATCCATTTTTCGACTTTGAAACTCTATTTTTCTCAAAATTCTATTTCAATTTCTAAAATTTTCTTTTCTTTTCTTTAAATTCAAAATCCATTTTCTCAACTCTGATTATTATAAGACTTAAAAATTCAAGTCTCTTCTTCTAGATTCATTGTTCGAAGTTCTAAGTTAGATTTAAAATCTATTTTTTTTTCAAATCAATTTCAACCCTTTGAATCATTTCTTTACTACATTATCAGATTTATTTAAGAATCACTTGAAAAATCCAAAATTTCTAAATTATTTTCTCAAAAGCATACATCTTTGTATTTGCATTGCACAAGCATGATTCTTTGTGCATTTTAGACTTAGAATAAATTCTTAGACAATATTTAGGCAAAGCAAAAAACATAAGTTTGATCCTTGGTTTGATTACCCCTGGTAAAGGCGACAGGAACGGTCGAACCTCGTACCGACGAGCGAATCTCGTCTCTTCATTTTCTCACAAATTTTCAAAATATGAAGGCGAGTAATTTCAAAATATTTTCAAAATTAAGGTCAAGTAAGACCTTTACAAAAAAGTTCCTCTCTCTTTCTTTTCTTTTCTCTTCTCTCTTCTTTTCTTTCTTTTATTCTCCTTAAAAAAGGGAATAGAGGATAGAAAGGTAAAGAGAAGGAAAAAGAGGTAACCAAGAGAAATTTTTTTGCAATGTTCACAGATTTGGCGACCGAGATGGGACTCGTCTTTGTCCGATCGAATTGTTGCCTTTTGCTTTGTTTTGATACTATCTAAGTCTTTATTCTATAAATGTCAGCTTCATTTACATGCAAACCTTAGGAGCCTAGACTCTGTCCTAGCTGACATTAATGCATATAAGATTTAAGTATGGTTTGGTAGGACCATATTAAGGAGATTTATGCGTGCTCACTTAGACTTAAGTCTGAAATACAACTCTCCTCAATTCTAGGGATTGAATGCATACAATGTATGTAAGTGTATGCTTCTCTTAAATTCTATGTCTTTAGGACTCGCATTAGAAACATCTGGTTTTTATTGCATGTTGAACATGTTTTCAAAAACATCCTTACCTATATTGTTCCGGTCTTCACGTTGCTGGGCTGTCTCACTGAACTATAGTTTGGGAGAGATCCTCACAACTGGATCACTTATTTGGGTTAACACCCCCTTACCACTTACTTAAGGGTCATAGTCCGAAGTATATCGGTAGGTGCTCAAGGATGTTAGGAGTCATTACCTTAGAACCACAAGAATATTTCTATGTCACGTACTTCAAGCTTCAGCTTGAGTATATCGGCGTACCTTGATTGAAATCAGATGATCTGAACCATAGAGTTAGAATTAAGATCCTACAAGCCATTTCAAATATTGCATTTAGAGTCAGTTTTAGGGAGTGCTGTTTGCGCATCCTTGTTTATACAACTGTGATTCTGTGATGTTTATTTATTATATTTTCTTATATTTTTCCAAAGGCCCTGGGTATATTATTCAAAATCTCCTTTTTGGTTCTCAAAACTTAGGTGTATTTTTCTTTTCTTCTTCTAATTTCTTCAATTCTTTTGATCCTGCCTGCAATTCTTCAAATTTTAAATCTTTGCCATCTATTTTTTTTCAAACTCTTCTTTCTTCATATCTTTCAGTGTATCTTTTAATTCTATTCCAAAACTCTTTTGCCTTTTTACAATAAAGTCTCTTTTTGTTAAGAGATATCATTTTTTAAGATAGTATTCGTTCTTCATATTTTTCAGTTGTTTATTCCTCCCCACGGAGTAACAACACAATTATCACGAATTCTGTGACGACTCAATCCCTAGTAATGGAATATCATTTTTCAAATCTATTAACATGATTCCTTATCTTGTCAAAATTTTCTCCCAAAAAATTGTCAGTCTGAACCATCCCTTTTTCTATAGAAAGCATTGATATTTCATCATGGTTCAAACAAGGACGGAAAAGGAGATAGTTCCACAACAAAGCGACAGTGAAGCAGAGAAAATGAATTCCTCTAGATCATCCAGGCAGTGGGGGCCAAGAAGCAGAAAGCGATATTAATCCGGCCACATACAAGCTGTTTCAGAGAATGATGTCCAAAATGATATCTAAACAGGCTAAGGAAAACCTAGAAAAAATATCTTCCAAAAACAAAATTAGGGGAAAAGTCAGCAAGAAGCAAGTTTAGTATGACAGTGCTTCAGAGTCAGCAGAGGAAGAGCAGTCGACATTTTTCCAAAATCCCTTATATCGGCCCAAGAAAATCAGTGAGGGGCACGAGTCATCAAGCAAAACTAAGTTTCAGATCCCAGTGGAAGATCCTTTCCACCAACAAATAAAGGAGGTAACCCTCGCAGTAAAAAAGTTACAAGTTCAGGGTAAAGGCAAAAAGATCTACATCGGTGCAAACTTTTATGACGGGTTACAAGGGAATGACAACTGGGAGGATCTTCCTCGCAAATTCATAAAATTTGATGGAACCAGCAACCCCAAGGCTCATCCGGCCATATTTTTCGTAGAATGCAACCGATTCAGAAGAAACAACAGGGCTCTATTTCTATGCTTTCCCCGCAGTCTGAAAGAAATAGCAGCAAAGTGGTATGTCGACCATATCAACCCGATTGAACTGCGAGACTTTGACAAAGTCATCAACCTGTTCATCGAAGGTTCTTTTTCAATACCGATGCTCCGCCTGCCCTCAACCATCTTTTCAATCTGAGGCAAAATGACAATGAGAAGGCAAAATATTTCATTCATAGGTGGAGATCCACCTGCAACAGGATGAATGACCCGATATCAGAGGGGCAAGCACTGTCAATAATCTTGAACAATTTCTCTCAACCTCTGAAGGGTCTGATCTCCACTTCTTCATCTAAATCCTTCATCAAGCTAATAGAGCGACTTGAATGACTCGAAATGGGATTAGAGAACGGAACCTATGACGACATCACGTTGGCAAGAGACAGTCAGGATATGAAAAAGAAAACCAACTTCACCTTTTCTGCCAGTTCCTCCAACAACAACAATGGCAAAAACAAAAAGGGTGACAAAAAGAACTACACTGGCAGATCAGGTAGAAATGATTGCTTTAGTCAAAAGAACGAGATCAACATGCAGAATGACGACCCTCCCTCGAGCATCCAATTAGAATCAAAGCCCCAAGGGAGACCAAAGCACGACAATGAATTTACCTCCTTAGAGCAACCACTTGAGCAAGTTCTTGAGTACATGATAACCAAGGAGATAGTTAAACTCCACAAGGTAGCAGATCCTCCTGTGACTATGGGAAGATTTAAAGATCAGTTCTATAAATTTCATCGGGCGAAGGGTCCTGACATCGAGCACTACTTTGTCTTCAAAAATATCATCCAAGACTGCATTGATAAAAAACTTCTGGTGGAAGACAAAGAAGATCAGCCAGCCGTCCTGACCTAGCTTTTTTGAACGATGCCCAAGTTTTTTTGCTTTCTTTCTTTTCAGTCATCTTATAGGGGCAAGTCAGTCCCAGTCTTTTGTGACCTTTGGTCAGAAACTCGTAAATATTTCAGTCTTTGTTATCAACTTTGCTTATCAATAAAATGTCAATTTTTTTCGTATCTTTGATGTTAAATACTTTTTTCTTTTGCCACACTGGGGCATTTATTTTTGAAAAATAATATTTTCATTTCAAGAATCTTCTTTGTCATTGGATTCTATTAAGCCACATTAAATTCCTATTCAAGATGAGGGACGATAATGACATCATTCATGAGAGAAATGAAATTACTTATGAGGGTTTTTCAAAATCGTGAATTTTTGAAATTTTTTGCAAAATCTTCGTCATGATCACCAAAAGTTCAATATTTTGGTTCAAACTTTTTCAAAATCAACCATCGCGTTGATCTTTCTTTTTCAAAATTGGTTTCAAACCATTGTCTTCAAAAACCAACCCTCATGTTGATCTCTCTTCAAAATCAACCCTCATATTGATTCTTCTTCAAAGATCAGCTCTCGTGTTGATCATTCTTCAAAATCAATCTCGCAGTTGATCCTCTTCCAAAAAATGAATTTTCACTTATCTCTCAAATGAACCTTATCATTTCACTTTAAAGATCCCACGTGCAGGCAGGATCAAACAAACTCTTTTCCTCAATTTTGATCAATTTTCATTAATCTTCTGTCAATCTTTATCAGTCTTATCAATTTTTATTCATCTTTATCAATTTGATTGATTTTTCATCAATTTTATTATTTTTTTGTCAATTCTTATTCAATTACCCTTTCAGGTTAAGGGATAAACTTGATGCCTCTTTCTAATGAGGTATTCCTTTCCCATTTTCTCGTTCCCACTCAGGTTAAGGGACAAACCTGAAATTTCCACTTAGGTTAAGGGACAAACCTGAAATTCCCACTCAGGTTAAGGGACAAACCTGAAATTCCTTCTCAGGTTAAGGGATAAACCTGAACCTCGGCCCTCGAGGTATTTTATTTTTCCTTTTCAGGTTAAGGGATAAACTTGAACCTCGTTCGACGAGGTATTTCTTTTTCCCCTTCAAGATAAGGGATAATCCTGAAATCTTTTATCATCTTTCAATTTTCCACTAATTTTTACCAATTTTCATCAGACTTTTGTCAGTCTTTATCAATTTTCATTCTTTGTCAATTTTTATAAATTTTATTAATTCTTTATCAATTTTTATCAATTTTATTGATTCTTCGTCAATCTTTATCAATTTTTATTCTTTGTCAATTTTTATCAATTTTGTGAATTCTTTATCAACTTTTTATCAAATTTTGACATTTTTTTTATTCATCCCCTTTCAGGTCAAGGGATAAACCTGAACCTCGGCCTTCGAGGTATTCTTTTTCCCTTTCAGGTTAAGGGATAAACCTGAACCTCGACCTTTGAGGTATTTCCTTCTTCCCCTTCAGGATAAGGGATAATCCTGAAACCCCAACAATCATTCCCACTTCGATTTCCAAACATCTTGAGAATGTCAGTCTCCTTTTCAACCTCCAGTTAGAAAATCCAGTACTCGTATTAGTATATTTTCAAAATCCAGTGCTCATAGTGGTTCATTTTCAAAAATTCAGTGCTCGTACTGGTATGTTTGCAAAATTCAGTGCTCATACTGAAACATTTTCAAAATCCAGTGCTCGTACTGGTGTATTTAAAAACCCAGCGCTCGTACTGGTGTATTTTCAAAAAATCCAGTGCTCATACTGGTATGCCTAGCGCTTGTGCTAGTGTTTGGTTGATTGATCAGTTGACCCCCTAGGTTCAGTCTTGGTACTAACCATTCATCAAAATTCAAAGTTTTAATTCCAATTTCGACCTTTGGGTCATCCAATTCTCAATTTCAAGCCTTCGGATTACAATTCCATCAATGTCTCTCAATTTCAAGCCTTCGGGTTACAATTCCATCAATGTCTATCATTTCAAGCCTTCGAGTTACAATTTCATCTAAATATATCATTTTCAAGTCTTCGGGTTACAATTCCATTAATTATTTTTAAGCCTTCGGGTTACAACTTCATCAATGTCTATCAATTTTAAGCCATTGGGTTACAATTTCATCAAAGTATATCATTTTCAAGTCTTTAGGTTACAATTCCATCAATGTCTATCATTTTCAAGCCTTTGGGTTACAATTTTATCAAAGTATATCATTTTTAAGCCTTTGGGTTACAATTTCATTAAAGTATATTATTTTCAAGCCTTCGGGTTACAATTCCATCAATGTCTACCATTTTCAAGCCTTCGGGTTACAATTTCATCAAAGTATATCATTTTCATGCCTTCGGGTCACAACTCTATCAATGTCAATCATTTTAACCATTTCAACAGCAAAATTCTACTTTTGAGTTGGTCAAACAATGAAATCCTGCTTTCGAGCTGGTCGAACAAAAAATCCTGCTTTCGAGCTGGTAAGTCAAATCAAAATCCTGCTTTTGAGCTAGTTGAATAATCAAAATCCTGTTTTTGAGCTGGTTGGTGAATCAAATCTTGCTTTCTAGCTGGTCGAACAAACAAAAATCATGCTTTCGAGCTGGTCGATCAATCAAAATCATGCTTTCGATCTGGTCGAACAAAAAATTCTGCTTTCTAGCTAGTCGAACAAAAAAATCCTGCTTTCGAGCTAGTCGAACAACAAAATCCTGCTTTCGAGCTGGTCGAACAATAAAATTCTGCTTTCGAGCTGGTCGGTAAAAAAAAATCCTACTTTCGAGCTGGTCGAACAATCAAAATCCTGCTTTCGAACTGGTCGGTCAAGCAAATCCTGCTTTTGAGCTGGTCGGTCAAACAAATCCTGCTTTCGAGCTGGTCGGTCAAACAAATCCTGCTTTGGAGCTGATCGGTCCAACAAAATCCTGCTTTCGAGTTGGTCGGTCAAACAAATTTTGCTTTCAAGCTGGTCGGTCAAACAAATCTTTGCTTTTGAGCTGGTCCTTCCAACAAAATCTTGCTTTCGAGCTGGTTAAACAAACAAATCATGCTTTCGAGCTGGTCCTTCCAACAAAATTCTGCTTTCGAGCTAATCGAACAAAAAATCCTGCTTTCGAGCTGGTCGAACAAAAAATCCTGCTTTCGAGCTGGTCAAACAAAAAAATCATGCTTTCGAGCTGGTCAAACAACAAATCCTTCTTTCGAGTTGGTCAAACAATTAAAATCCTGCTTTCGGGCTGGTCTTTCCATCAAATCCTGCTTTCGAGCTGGTCCTTCCATCAAAATCCTGTTTTCTGATCGAACAAAATAATCCTGCTTTCGAGCTGGTCTTTTCATCAAAATCCTGCTTTTGAGTGGCTCGATCAAATAAAAAATCCTGTTTCGAGCTGGTAAAATAAAAACCCTGCTTTTGAGCTGGTCTTTTAAAACAAAATTCTGCTTTCGAGTTGGTCTTTCAAAAACAAAATCCTGCTTTCAAGCTGGTCTTTCAAAAACAAAATCCTGCTTTCGAGCTAGTCGATCAAAATAAATCGTGCTTTCGAGCTGGTTCGTCAAAACAAAAATCCAATTTTTACTGGTAAGGATTTCTAAAACATTATTTTTATTTCAAATTTCAGCTAAAGGTCCCATTAAAATCTATATTTAGTGATTATATCATAAAGGATTCTCGAAAACTTTGCCAATTTTCTAAAAATATTTGTTGATTCCAATATTTATACTGCACAAGAGAATCACCTCAGATTACCTCTAGTATTCTTTCCAAAAAAGTAAAACTTTTTGCAAAAAAAAAATAACATTCAAATATTTTCTCTGTTGATCAACCAAAAAGATGTAAGAAATATCCTTGGTATGATTAGCGAAAGAAATATTTAATGATATTAAAAAGCTAGAAGCGAATCAATATTGATCATAGTTATGGCGCATGTTTAAAGATGATTTTCTGGCAATGAGGCAGTGAAAATATCCTGAGCGATAAAAAGAATCCACTCAATCCATATCTTCTTAGTCATCTAAGCTGCAATCAAATATCTGCAAAATGGATCTCTCAATTGTCGTCAAGTTGAAGACAAATATGCAAGCTAGACCTCTGGGGCCAAAGAAGATTTGGATCATCTCCGAGATGAAGGAGTTTGCAATGGATCCTTCCAAGGAAAGTTCAAATCACCGTCAAGATGAAGAGGAATGCGATGAACCTCCCGACAAACCCTAAAAGATATTTGGTTTCTGCTATCATCAAGAGATTTTTGACCAATGAGCCAATATCATCAGTATAATTCCTGAGAAAAAGAAGGATCAGAGCATCTTCAAGATGAAGGAGTTTGTGACGTACCCTTCCTAGAAAAAAAGAAAAGTTAGGACATCTCCAAAATGAAGGATGATGTAATAAACTCCTTGTCAAAAACCCAAGAAAGCTCAATGACTCAAAAAGAGTGCAAAAAGATCATCATGGGGAAAACACTCAGATATCAAACTACCAAAATTGCCAGAAATCATCTTTTCTTATACGAAATTCTTTTATCAATATCTTTTCATTACTTGTTTTTATGAAATTAAGAATATTTCTTCTCTTCTCATATCAGAGAAATGGATAGCTTCTTTGAAGAAAATCATCAGCGCTAAAATTTGAATTTGACTCTTAAGACCAAAGAGTTAATCTAGTTGGAGCAAATACTCTAGATAAAAGAGAGAATGTCTTTTGTACATACATGCATATTTTCAAGCATTTGAGTCAACTACAATTTTATCTTATTGACAAATCTTTCTAGTTATCCAAAAATGAAATAAATGCTCAATATCTATTTTGATACAACCTGACGTTGATTTCAAAAAGTGTTGCCGCGCTCCTCGAGGTACCACCCGCTCAGGTTAAGGGTCAAACCTGAATTTTTCTGCGAAAGGTCATCTGTTTTAAAAGTTGATTTAGTCTCAGCAATGAGACACCCAAGTATATCTCTTTTCCAAGCTTTAGGGAACCCCCATTTTCGTCCTTTTGCAGACCCCTCTTAGATTTGTTCGTTCAAACTCCGGAGGTCCCATCATGGTTTCTTCACTCGAAGATTCAATATGGTCAACCCTTTCAGGATAAGGGTTAAGCCTAAACCTCGCTCCTCGAGGTATCGCCCCTTTCAGGTTAAGGGTTAACCCTGAACCTCATTTTTTCATGAGGTATCTTTCGTTCAGGTTTGGGTTAAACCTAAGCCTCGTTCCGACAAGGTTCCTCGTTTCGATGAGGTAGTTCTCTCAGTCCCATCATGGTTTTTCCCGTCGTGGAATCCATGCTCTTCATATCCATCCAGGAAAGGATTGTACCTAAGCTTCATCTCACGAGGCATTTTCTCAAAAATGTCCCATCAAGGTCTTCATATATTCCTTTCCCATTCAGGTAATGGCAAAACCTGAAATTCATCTTCATATATCTTCATCCCATCCAGGTTAAGGAATAAACCTGAGACATTCCAAAAAAAAAAAAAAAACTGATCTCGTTTCACCCATGAGACTTGATCAAAATTCTTATTTTTCACCATTCTGGGATCTTCACCCAAAGTCCCATCACGATTTTCTCATTTCTGTTATCCAGTCATATCATTTTTGAGGATTTCGTCTCCTCAAAGCCATTCAGGATAAGGTTTTAAGCCTGAGAAAAATGTTTTTCAAAAACAAATTCTTCCACATCCAGTTCAGATTTGCTGACTGGGGCATTTTTCAAAATTTGGAGTGTTTTCTTTGCCACTAAGCTTGGCCTTCAATTGACTTAGCAACAAAGAGGGGCATCTGTGAACACCCTAAATTTTTCAAAATTTTATAAATATTTTCTTTTTTGCCCCTGACCCCCATTTTCTAAATAAATTGAGTCAGTTTCAATCTAAATTCCAGTTATTTCTTGGATTTTATTGGAATCAAATCCATTTTCTATATCTGACTCGATTTTGGATCCGGATCCAGTGTCAAAACCCAAATCTGAGCTTCGCTATCCAATTTCCAAAAATACCAAAAATAATTTCTGAAAAGCTTAGATAGTTCATCCGGTATTCATTTGGATCTACTACTTTGTATTTCTCAATTCGAGATCCAAAACTTGAATATTTTCTCAAAACCCGGATCAAAACCCATTTTTTGAAGAAATTTTCAAAATTCAAACCCGAATTCTCAGAAAACCCATCTTTTGTAAATATTTCTAAAAAATACAAAAATAGTTTTAAAATCCCTTATTTTTTCATAATTTCTAGAGTTTTTATTTCAAAAACACAAAAAAATAGAAAATATAAAGAAAAAAATAAAAATAAAAATAGAAAAAAAAATTCAGAAAAAGATAGTTTAGAAACCCTCTTTTTGAAAGTCTTTTCGTAAATAAAACCCTCTTTGAGAGAAGTTTTTTTTATAAAACAACCATCATTTAATAAAATTTCAAGAGTTGAGGAATTCATTTTGAAAAGGGCTCTAACGACCTTCCGTTATTTAAATAGAGCCGTAGACCCTTCATCGCCATCACATTCCACCCCTGCACCCTTCTTCTCTTCTTTCTCAAATCCTCTCATGCATTTCCTCTCTCCTTCTGGTGCTCTCCAATCAGCAGGAAAATTCATCTTCAAGTTCTATCTAGATTTCTTGAATCCAAATCCAAAATTCTATCTGCGTTCTCAGAATCCAGATCTATCTTCTAAATTCCATCTTGGATTCTAGATTTAGAACCCAATTCTACCTTAGATTTCAGATTGCAAAATCCAAAATCCAAAATTCATCTTGGACTCCAGATTTCAAAACCAATTCCATCTAGGATTCCAGATATCCAAATCTGATTCCTCCTTGGATTCCAGATTTCGGATCCAATTCCATCTACGATTCCAGATTTCGAATCCAAATCCATCTTGGATTCCAGATTTTTAAATTCAATTCCATATTGGATTTCAGATTTAAAATCTAGTTCCATCTAGGATTCCAGATTTCAAAAACCAATTCCATCTTGAAGTCCAGATTTCGGATCCAATTCCATTTAGGATTCCAGACTCCAAATCCAATTCTATCTTGGATTCAGATTTTTCAAATCCAGTTCCATTTTCCAAATTGATTTTCAATTCAAAAATTTAATCCCATCTCATCTGGATTTCAAGATTCCAATTTCAATTTCCAAAACCATTTTTAAATCTATTTTCCAAGTCTAAATTCATTTCCTCTTTTAAGTTCTGAAATTAAGAATTTCTTTTTCAGAATCAATCCATTCAAATTCAAAATCCATTTTTTGACTTTGAAACTCCATTTTTCTTAAAATTCTATCTCAAATTCCAAAATCCCCTTTTCTTTTCTTTAAATTCAAAATCCATTTTCTAAACTCTGATTATTATAAGACTTGGAAATTCAAGTCTCTTCTTCCATATCCATTGTTTGAAGTTCTAAGTTAGATTCAAAATCTATTTTTTTTTCAAATCAATTTCAACCCTTTAAATCATTTCTTCACTACATTATCAGATTTATTTTAGAATCACTTGAAAAATCCAAAATTTCTAAATTATTTTCTCAAAAGCATACATCTTTGCATTTGCATTGCACAAGCATGATTCTTTGTGTATTTTAGACTTAGAATAAATTCTTAGACAATATTTAGGCAAAGCAAAATGCATAAGTTCGATCCTTGGTTCGAGTACTTTTGGTAAAGGCGCAAAGAACGGTCGAACCTTGTATCGACGACCGAATCCTGTCTCTCCATTTTCCTGCAATTTTTCAAAATACGGAGGTGAGTAATTTCAAAATATTTTCAAAATTAAGGTCAAGTGAGACCTTTGCAAAAGAGTTTCTCTCTCTTTCTTTTCTTTTCTCTTCTCTCTTCTTTTCTATCTTTTATTCCCCTTCAAAAAGGGAATAAAGGCTAGAAAGGCAAAGAGAAGGAAAAAGAGGGAACCAAGAGAAAAAAAATTGCATTGTTCATAGTGTTGTGTGTTGCGCACCAAGTATTCAGTGATTTGCCTAAGCGGCAAATTCATTGCAGTTTCATGGAGCCTTTTACTTTTCAGGTTTCACTACAAACTTTCATCAATTTACAAAGGTAGAATTATTAAACTAAGTTTGTAGAATATACTTTCTTGTTGTTTGGTATTAATCTAGTGTGTTTTAGCGCTATGTTGCTGTTATCGTCGCAAAAATTTTTTCTCCCCTGCGGGAGAGAGGGAAACCATTCCGCGATTCAAACTCGACCAAAGTTTGAAAATGGTTTTGAAAATACTCGCCTCCGTTTTGAAAATAGCGGGAAAATCCGTAGGATGGGGCTCGCCTATCAGTACAAGGTTCGATCGTTTCTGGCACCTTTATCAGGGGTAATCGAACCAAGGATCAAAAGTGTGCTTGACTTAGCTAAATTATCAAAATTTGTGTTCTATCCTAAATGCATAGGGAATTCAGACATGTGCTATGAAACTTTTGTAAAATGCACATTGAAAAACATGATGCATGCTTTGAAAATATCTTGGAATGGAAAATATTGCTGAAAAAATGGGAATCGATTTCTCAAAGAAACCTTGATGAAATGTTTTTGAGAACCTTGAGAAAATCGTGAAGGAGTTTGGAAAATGAGTGAAAATTCTCAGAAAATGGAAAGAATTTTAGAAGAAAATAAACACTTGGAGAGAGACTATTGGTTGAAAAACTCCAACCTTAAAAATTGCTTTTGGAAAATCGCTGGAAATTCATAGGAAAACTCTTTTAAAAAGAAAATTCAAACCTTAGAAAATCGAAATTCTGGGAAATCAAATCTTGAGGAATTGGAAATCAATTTTTCTTGAAATAAGATTTTCTTGATTTTTATCAAAAAGAAGTGATGCAAGCTATCCTAGATGAATGAATGTCATTTTATGAAGAAATTTTAGGGAAATTTTGAGAAAATATATGCATTTTAGAATTCAATCAAGGTAAATTCACTACATATTTCGACTATGGCCGTAAATATGCTTGAAATTTAACTTAGTTAACTCTAACATATTTTTAAAATGAAAATATGCTATGATATTTTTTTTTTGAAAAATAGCCTAAGAGTGTAGGCTCAGTGTGGCTAATAGGAAGATGGCAAATCTGGGTCTTGTCCGTATTCTGACTATGGCCATAAATACGGACTCCACCAAGTTTGTCAACTCCCTAAGAGTTGGTGCACATGTCATTCGTGTTCATCCATGGTGATTTTCAAAGAAGAATGCATGAGTCAACATCAGGATAATATGAGAATTTAAACTGTATGATATGCATCCTAATCTAAGCAGGAAAATAACTCTTATTCCAAATTTACATTTAAAATTTTACATCAATGACATAAAAATAAAAAAAGGCAAGCTAACAGACTAAGGTTCTCCATTTGAATGCTCCTGCAAAACTTGAAATTAGGTTAGTGCAAATATGTAGGTTTTTCCAGATTTTCCGATAATATCAAGAAATTATCAGATTTATCTGGATATGAACCCCAATCTGATGCCTCCCTGATACGAATATAATTTGAAATCATGGAAATGTCAGAAAATAGGATAATAAAGATTTGAAATTCAAAATTGTGGTCAAAATAACCAAAATACCTCTAATAACAAGGTTATACCTTTGAAATGAGTGTTTTTGAAGGAATTTTGATAAAATTTGGAGTTTTGAAATTTGAATGATGATGAAATTGAAGATGGAATATGATAACATGCTGCTAAACATGATGGGACTATAAAATCAGAAAGAAATTTTGAGAATTTTGGCCAAAATATTCAATTTCATATATTTTTTGCACGGATCAGGGTCCTACGGGAACCCTGTTTTGATGATACGGCTAAACCGAATATCCAACGACTTCAAAATCATGCCAAATTCAACATGAAACATTCTATTATTCTTGAGAACGGAATGGAATAACAAAAATGCATGAAATGGTATCATCTAAGTGCAAAAATTCGAATAAAGTCCTAAAATATGCAAATTTCGCCTACAGGCGCGAACCAAACATGGTATTTAATGCGATAACAGAGTAATTTACCATAGAAATATCTGAGACTTTGCAGGCTGCTGACAGGCATAAAAATAATTAACTTTGGTTTTTAGAGCCCCATGATTTGATCTACAGTGACTTCGGTAGCATGGATCCAATTCTGATACGCACGAATTTAACAGAATTATCCATAAAAATAGATAAAAAAATAGTAATATGCCACCAAAATTTGCGAAATTTTAAAAGGATATTGCTGACACGTGAATAAACGACTTTCATTTTTACAGATTTGACTTTCCACCCACTGACAAAGAAATTTAAATACGATGACTACTTCGTGATTCAGAAAAACACTAACGAGCACCAAAACTACTGATTTGTTCTAAAAATTACTGAAAAGGGATCAAATCTATTCCAAAAATTGTGAAATTTTAGACCCAAATAGTGGACATCTCGAACATGAACTTCCCATTTTGCAGCCCCAAATTTTGAGTTGTACCCAGAGAGCAACAGTCCACTCAAGCCGATCTAGAGTCCGAGAAGCTCATATCAGATTCTAACACATGTTCTGTGGTCTCGGATTTTTGACAGGTAGTAAAGTATTTCCAAAAAATCTGATAAAATCAGATTAAATATTACACTGAATCCCAAGACTGTTGCATTTTTTGGATCAATAATTGGATCTCCCATGAGGGAGATCTCGATTTTACAATTCAGGTATGGATCTGTCCAGTGTTTTCTTGACTCTAAAACCCAGTTCGATGTTTCAAACTTTGAATAAAGCATATAATTTCAAATGCTTCCAATTTTTTTGCAGGATGTCAGGTACATCTATACGCGCATTATATAATTTTTTTGGGCTTTTTAGAATAAAATACAAACATGAAATAACATGAGGATTGACTGCTAAAACCAGAACTCTACAGAAATTAATATGAATATGGATGAAACCATAATATGTGCATGCTATGCTAAAGTAAATGATGAAAATATTAGTAAAATGCATCTAATACAAAAATCATGATGGTAATGATGATATGAAGCAGAAAACAGATCAAGGGATCTGATTGTTTGATATTCACCATTGGAAAAGAGGTTTGGTCCATCGGTTTGGGCGAACCACCTTTTTCGTTTGATTTTTAGAAAAGAATCATCACAAGGTGAATCCATGTTCTTCACGAATCCAGTTTCAACCTGGATTTTTCCTCATGTTCATAGCCATTGTCCACGAGATATTCTCATTTTGACAGGGAGCACATAAGACCAAAAATAGGATATTCCTTACCTTGGTGTCAACAATGGTGGTGGACTTCGATCCTTGATTTCGACTATCACTGGGATGTCGAATTGAAAGAGGAGGGATGGAGATCACCTCTGCAAAGCTGGGATGCAACTTGGAGATTTGGCTGCTACTTGGAGGCTTGATGGAAGGTAGAGAAAGGTGGGAAGGGTGTGTGGCAGGAGAGAGAAAGAGGAGGTCTTCAGAAAGGGTGGCCAGTGATGGATTGGATGGATGGGTTCTTTCTTTCTCCCCTAAGGGGTCGGCTAGGGGGTTTAAGAAGGCATGGGCTACAAGTTAGGAAAAGCCAAAAAGCAAGTTTGCTTTTCCTATCTTTTAGGAAAAGCAAAGGGAGCGATTTTGGCTCTTTTCAAAAATTTTGAAATCTTGTTTTGCTTTTCCCTAAAGAGGTTCTCAATGTGGCACCACCTCAAGGTGGGGCCACACTTTGGTTATTTAATAAAAGGAGAAAAGCAAAATAAAATAGATAGAGGGCTCTAGAGAGGCGCCACCTTAGGGGAAGACATTTGAACTTTTGAAAATTTTTGTTTTGCTTTTACCTAAAACCTAGCTAAAGCACCTATCTTTAAGGACTTTTCAAAAGTGGCGATTTTTACTTTTTGAAAGCTTTTTCATGTCCTAGCTAAACCTCAAGGGACTTCCATTATGGTGCCACCTCAGAGTGGGGGCAATTTTTATTCAAATAATAAAAAAATCTCTCTTTTTTTTAGGGGTGCCACCTCAGAGGGGGATGGTGCCTCTTTTTTTTTTGGCTTTTAAAAAGCTGAAACAAAAACTAGATTTTTAAAAGGAGAGCCAAGGTGGCGCCACTTCAGAGTGGGCCCCATGGAATTCAAATTTTGAGAAGGTGCCTCAGGGTGGCGCCACCTTAGGGTGAGGGAGCTCCTTCTTTTTAGGCTTTTTTCAAAAGCTAAAAATAAAAACCTAATTCTGAAGAAAGGCTAATGTGGCACCACCTCAGGGTGGACCCCACATTGTTTTTTATTGGTTGGAATTCAAAGACTAAAAGGGAAAAGGTAAAATTTGAAGTTTCTTTTTAAAATTTTCATAAAACTCTAAACTAATTAGCAATTATAAACTAATACTTGACCTAACTACAAGAATTTTTGAAAGAAGGTGGCCCTTCAGGGCAAATTTATAAAAATGATTTTGAAATTGCTGATAAAGAGGCTAAAATAAGAAGATTTTACAAAATTCAAAGTCCTTTTGCAAATTTGGAATAAAAATTCTAGGTTCAGAGCCTTGTCCCCTTCTTCAGGCAGAGCCGGTTCAGCTGACAAAATTTGAAAATCAATATTGAAAATTATCCAAATTGTTTTTCGGAGAAAACATTTTAAAATTCAGGGTCTTGGGGGTTAAAATGAGAAAAGATGGCAATTTTAAAGACCCAGGGGTTGGAAATTGATTTCGAAAGAGTTTGAAATTCAAATCTAGATTGAGAATTTTAAAATCATGAGTTTTGGACCTCAAAATGACATGTTATGCAATTAAATGCGGTGTAATGATATGCAATGACATGTCTTAGGAAACGCAATTCTGACCCAGAGATCGGAGATTCCAGTCTCCTGTTAAGAGTAAGACTTTGAAAATTCGTGATTGAAAGTGAATATTTGAGTCAGAATATGAAAATTTTGAGAATTGTAGATGAAATTTGGACTTTTGAAGGGTCCAGGCTAAAAAATTGACCATTTTGCTTTCTGAAGATCTCAAAGGACTAGTTGCAATGACTGTGTGGAAGAGTCAGGGAGGTGAGTGAAAATTTGGGGTGTTTATAGATGTCCCTCTTTTCTACTAAGACGGTTTATGATCGAGCTTAATAGTAAAGAAAATACACCAAATTTGGGCTATATGAAATGCCCCAGTTAGAAGGATCTGACTGAGTATGAGGAAATTGACCCTGATGAAGTTGGTAGTTATGGAATGGAGAATGAAGAAGAAAGATTCACTCTACGAGAGTGAAGTTCAGGTTTTGCCTTTAACCTGGATGGAACAAAAATACCTCGCATGGAACGAAGCTCAGGTTTGACCCTTAACCTGATCGGAAAGTGAAATACCTCATCAAAATAAGGCTCAGGTTTAAACCCTTAACCTGATCAGGTAAAATAATGAAATCCTCACAAGAAGAGACCATGATGGAACCTTCGAATTTCGCATAATAAATCCGATAGGGGTTTTACAAAAGGAAGGAAAAGGGGTCCCTAAAGCTTGAAAGGGGATTGATCTTGGGCGTCTCATTTCTGAGACTAAATAACTTTTGAAAATTGCCTTTTACGGAGAAAGATTGGTGGCTCGACCTCGAACCGAAATGGTACTATCTATGACGGGACAGTGGGGAACACAGGGAAGTGTGCGAATCTGAGAGCTCGTGCACTCAAATTATAAAAAGAAGGGAAGAAATCTTGAAAACTCCTGTGTGTGGACTTGCTGATGAAATCGTATAGTGTGTGGACTTGGATCCAAGTCCAAATTAAAATTGGACCCAGTCAGATATTATTGTCATTAGTTTCTTTAACTCACGTAGGGTTGTCCCATTTGGAAACTAAAACTATTTTCACTTTACATCGATCCTCTCATTCGAGTTGAATTGTGTAAGACCCATAAAAATTTTGAGATCTTAATCAAAATAAAGCGGAATTTTAATGTGAAAAATTTAAGTTGTGAAAATATTGATTTAATTTTTATCTTAGCTAATTAAGATTATTCATATTTTTTTTAGAACTAGAAATTAATGTATTAATTAGCCTGAATAATTAAACTAGTGTTTATTTTTTAATTAATTACAATTAACCTTAAATGAATAATTACATTTGAAATTTTCATTAGGCTATGAATTTAAATTAAGAAAAAAATTATTAAAGTGATATTGTAGAGTTTGGATTGGATCCAATTGGATCAGATCCAACTAGAAGATCCAAAATAAAAATTTTATGATTTAAAATTTCTAAAAATAAAACAAGGATTAATATAAAAATTTTATAAATTGAGGTTTCTAAAAGTAATATCAAGAAATAGTGAAACAAACAAATAATAAAATATGTCAAAAAGGTAACAAAGTAGTTAAAACTAGTTGGAATGAAACCAATTAGAAGCTAACCAAGGGGGTGTGGTTTTGGCCTAGTTACTACCTTAGTACTTATAGCTAATAGGATTCCACATGGATCTCAAGGTGGAATCTCTACAAATCTTAGGAAAAATAAATTTGGAAAAAGATAGAAACTATAACATTCTTGTAGATTACCAAATTAGTAAAAGTCTTCACATGAAAAGATGAAAAGTCAAGGGTCATATTTGAGATTTTTTTTAAGAAGAGGGTTAGACCAATCTCAACCCTCTATATTCTTACATGTAATCTAAACCATACATCTTATCTACTCATGAATTTTTGCCTACAAATATCACTCAAAAAGTAGAAGAGAGACATTCAAGAGCCTTTTCTCTCTCCTTTGTCTCTTCTCTCTCCCTCTCCCATGAATTTGATGTTTTTCTCTTTTATTTTACTTGAGTGTAGTATAGGGTGCCCTTGTAAAATTCTATTCTATAACACTAGTTGGTTGAAGAACAAAGTCTGAATTGATTCAAGCTTCTTTGCAAAAACAAGAAAAGTAAGTTGATCTTCATTTTGTGTATTTTGATTTTTGTTCAAACTCTCTCTCTCTCTCGAGAAGGAATTCTCATAGTTTGAACCATGATTTTGCATATATGTGTACACTCTCTTCACTCACACACGAATTTGATAAAAACCCATGGTAAAAAATGAAGTTCACCAACTCTAATGATGTTTTATCACTTCAAACCATGCTTTAATCAAGTTAAGTAATTTGCATTTTCATTGTTGAGTTATTTATCATTCTTGAAGTAATAATTATATATCTCATGAATTATATTTTCTTCCTCTAACACATTCATGTTTGAGAATGAGATTCTCATGTTTGATGAAATTTTTACAAAGTAAATATGCAAATTTTTCCACATTGTAGCATTTTAGAAAAACCCATGTGAAGATGATAAAGTTCACATTTAAGATTTGTATTTCACAAAGAGAAAAAGATCGTTATGGTTAGTTCATATAGTTTGAAATGTCTTATGGATAGAGAACATAAAAACCTCAGGTGTTAGCTATTTTGCAAACCCATACATGGTCCTAAGGTATTTCATACGTAATATTCAATTTGTGAGGAATAAAGAAATGAAAAAGTATGCAAATTTGGTCTCACATATTAGTGGTCGGAAAGAGGTTTTTATTTCAAAAAAATATACATCATATAGTCTCTTCAATCCTTTTTAATTCTTGAGACTTAGTTCTTTTGAAAGCTTGAAACACAATTCTTTTTTTTAGTCTCAAATGCCACAACCACATGTGAGATGCCTTATCGAAAGAAACAAAAAAAAATCGTGATCATAGCAATCAGCTGAACAACCCCAGTCATGATCCAAACTAGGTCTGGACCATGCCTTAGACCTGATCAGGTCAGAACCAACCTGGTTCAGGTGGGTCGCCCTAAACAAACCCTGAACTGAGCTGGTCAGTTTGGGCGGTTTGTGTCGGGCCAATTCAGACTGGCTGGACTGAGTGGCTTGATCCAGCCAAGGTCTGATCGACAGGTCTGACCCAGACCCAGTCCAAGCTAGCTAGGCAAACCAGTCGTCAGTCATAACGACAGAAAAAGAAAAAAATGAAGAAAACAGTGAAAAAAAAGAGAGAAGAAGAAAATTCAAATTATTTCAAAATAAGTTTTGTTACAACGGATGGGATGAATTCCTATAGCTGCAAATACCTACCTGTTTGTCTAAGTATTAAATACGCTAGCCTAAGCAAACAATTTAGTGAAGATACTCTTATGCACATAGTGGAGAAATTTATGCATAGATTTAAATTTTCACACATGAAATATTGAAATATCATCATGATTGAGTGCGTAGTAAGCTAGGCTACTAAATGCTCATACACGTGAATGTCTGAAAATGATAATTTGAATGTCTTATGACAATTACTATGTCTTTGCATATGCTTATGATCCATGCAATATGACATTGCACATGGAATCAACATGTTTTGCCAATGCATACGTTTATGATCAATGCAATATGACATTGCACGCAGAATCAACATGTTTTGCTTATGCATATGTTTATGGTCAATGCAATATGACATTACACATGGAATCAATATGTTTGCCTATGCATGTGTATGATAATTGCAAGATGACATTGCATATGGAATAATCATATTTGCCTATGTTTATGCTTGTGATAAATGCAATATGACATTGTACATGGAATAATTAAGTTTAACTTATGCTTATGTTGACATGAATGCAATATGTCAAAAATGCATAGAAAGTATTTATGCTTGTGTTAAGTGCCATATGACATCAATTGTTCATGTTTATGCTAAATGCAAATTGCCTATAAAATTCTAAGGCCATACGAAAAATACAAGAAAAAGATGCATATGACATAAAGGTTATACTTGTTTCAAAGAATTTGCATAAACTCACGTAAGGAGCATATGATGCATAAAAGCATGTAATAATGATGCTCTTATTTCTGACATAAATAGTTGCCTCACGAATTTGCTATGATGCCTACACATAAATGAAGTACATAGCATGTTGTACAGATACATCTATATGCATTTGAATGATATGCTTTGCTATGCTATGTTATGACACATTGAGGCATGTATAAACATCATTGGACTTATGTGTGAATATTGTCTGAAAAATGAACTAACTGTTGAAATGCATTGTTGGATGAGGCTCTCTTGTGAGCTTGGGTGGGTTGTGACCCCACAATTGTGAGAGGAAGTCTCACTTCGCATGCAAAAATCTACACATTAAAAATCCTTGTTGTAGCCTTCACCGGCGAGGTGCTCATATGGGCTAAAGGAGTCAGAGCACGTGAATTGGGTTGGGCAAAATCATGACATGACATGTATACTACCCTGAGGAGAGTATAAAGGTTATTGAGCCTATTTGCCTCGTGAAATATGAGTATGGAATACTAACTACCCTAATAAAGATGAAATTGCCTATGTAACTCATTCACACCATGGTTCATCTTAGAGAGAGTAGAACAATATAACCCTGAGTGACAATGTCGCATGTAGGTTTGAACTATATGTCATACCAACTTGAATTAAGGAGCAAAAGCATTCTAGACCTCCAATCGCTCAGAGTTAGGGAGGTCGAGGTTGCCCAAAAGCGGTATACCTCAGCTACTACAGTAGTAGGGGATTGTAATCCGGTTTTCCCTTGTGTTGAAGATCTCTCGATTATGGACCGCAGGCTTGGGTATGTTTATCTGGTCAATAGGTACTATGGAAAATATATAATTTACATAATGAACACCATAGTATACTCTAGTTGGCAAGATGGCAATTACCTATGCATACTCAAAGGTGTAAGCCAATCAAAACTAAAGTTACTAACATTGTTAACTGACTAACATAGTTATAGCTTCTTTATATTATCCATCATGTCTATTTATTTGAGATTTCATGCCATGATGTTTTGATTTACATGATGAATTATCTGCAATTATATGATTGTTATAAAGCATGTTATGGTATTCATGATAGATGTTTGATTAATTATCATGATGCATATTATATGAATTTGCTTACCAGTTTGCAAGAGTTTTGACCCCATTTCATAGGGCGCAGGTAGTGAATAAAGATACAATGCGAGAGTGCGGTGTGCGACGAGGCCATGAACCATCCATTCCTAATAATCTTGGTGATTCTTGGACAAACTTTTGGGTATCTCATTTTAAATGAGATGTTTTGATGTTGTTTGGAAACTTGTAATTTTAATATTCCAAACTATGTGAGAAATATAGAATGAAAATCATTTCTTTCAATTTGTGAGTTAAGGGTGGACCTAATTCTAAAAGGAATCAGGTTCAACCTCAAGCAATTATTTCATTTTTGTAACCCGCCAGAATTATTTAACTTTTTAAAACCCAATTATATATGTTGTGCTATTTAAAAAAAATGGTTACAATTTTACATTTTCGTAGTTAGAATTTTTGGGGTGTTACAGATTGCTTTTCAAAAAAAAATTGGCTGCAAACTTTCACATATTTCAAATTTGAAGTTCTAGGGTGTTACACTCCCACGCCATCACCCCAAAACAAAGATTGACGATTCCTGGTTCGATTGATCCCTTGCTCGTCGAAGGAGAAAAGGCTTTTTACCTTGAAGAACAATTTCCACACCCTCTCAAAATCTGGATCCATTTTGTATCCATTTTAAAAATATATTTTTCAGTGAAAAACCATGTTTGCATTTTTCAAAAACCCACGAGGAAGTGTCCATAGAATGTCAATCACGATGAGACCGCTCACTCAATCCAAGATCAAAGTTTTGGAAAATCGACACTGAAAAGTTACTAGATTTGTACTCTCTTTTTTTGTGATTTTCAGATTTGGATCCACCTCAGATCCAAATTCCATTTTTTGCCTTTTTTCTTGTCAGACCCTATCACAATGATAAGGGCATATTTTTCTCATTTTTAGTTCATTTTCCACATTCTTAGACTCGTTGGAAAGCAGATGAGTGTGGATGTATTTGTCATGTTCAAACTGTTGCTAGATCTTCCCTCTACGGTATCCAAAAATAGCGGTGAACAGCAGAAAATAGTCAATTTGGCGACTATTTTTCACTAAAAAGTTATGCATTTTTGGCAATAGCATTCTTCTATTGAAAATCTATGTTTTCTGACTCGTTAGAAAGCTGAGTTAGATATGCATTTTTTAGTTTTGAGTCAGAACCAAGAGTCCCCCTGGGCTGCCATTTTTCTGGTTAAAATCAGGTGGCAGAACTTTTTGTTTTAGAAAATAGTACACCAGTATGCATTCTTAGAAACGTATCTCCCCAATCGTTCATTGAATCACTGTGATTTCAATGGCGTTGGAAAGATAACAAAATTTTATTTTTCTATTATTTATACTATTTTTTCCAATTTCTAGTGAAATTTCCCCAAAAATAGGTGTTTTTAGCCAAAACAAGGGCAGCTATGCCTATATTTGACACCTATTTTAGGAGCAATTTCGGCACCGTACCTCATAACCTGCCTCTCAAAATCTAGTGTGTCATATGTCATTGAAAAGATATTTTCATCCTCTGTCTTTTCTCTGTTGGAACTTTCTTTTGATTCTACTGTTTTCTTAATAAAAAATAAGTAATAAACCCTATTGTTATTTTCCAACTTAGAATTTTTTTTAGGAAAGTTTCTCTTTTACATGTCAGATTGAATTTTTTTCTAGATTTCAGCACCCTAGTTCCAAAATCCATGTTTGCATCCTGATTTGCCTTGCTCTTTGTGTCATTTGAATTTGGGCATATCATATGCTGTTGAAAATATATTTTCATTCTCTGTCTTTTCTCCATGAAACTTTTCTGATTCTACCATTTTTTTAGTAAAAAATAAGTAGCAATCCCGGTTTTTGTTTCCCAAATTAGAATTTTTTTTAGAAAAGTTTCTATTTTACAAATCAAATTGGATTTTTATCTGGATTTCAAGACCCCAATTCCAAAATCCATGTTTGCATCCTGATTTGTCTTGCTCTTCATGTCGTTTGAATTCGGGCATATCTTTTGGGTAAGATTCATATCCAGATCCTAAACTCAATCCACTTTTCTTTTGCACAAGAAGAACCCTTTTGGATACAAAATTATAACATTTTGTTGTGTAATTTTTTTCATTTTCTATTTTAAGTAGAAATCTTAAGTAGATTTGGTGTTTTCTTTTCTTTCTTAGAATTTAAGTATCTAATTTAGAAACCATTGTCAGAAAAATCGCATGTCACCTAGTTTCTGTTTTTTAGAAATATTTCAACCCTCGACAAGTTAGAAAACTTAATTTTATATGAGACATTGACTATTTTGTGAATGCTCCTATTTTTATCATATCTCTTCAGATTTTGATTATAGGACCATTGTTTTATTATTTAAATTTTAAAACTCAAATCTCGTCCTATTATTTGGATCTACGGATCCTTCCACTGGGTATATCGGTGGTGGACCAAGGAGATCGTGAGCCTGCTCGCAGTAAAAGGAACCTTAGTTCGGGTATATCGTGAAAGGTCTGGTATAGAGAAAGTTTGTCCTATTAAATCCTATTTAGAGTGACTTCATAAATTTGTGAAGCTTTCGAAGAGATTTAGGAACCTTATTTTTGAAATCTTGATTTGTGTATTGTTTGATTGATTTGAATTCTTATTTGTTCGTAAATCCTAAGTCTTAGTTCTGCAAAAGAATTTTTCGAATCTGAATATGAACCCAAATACTGAGATGGGTCAAGGTTCCCATAACTCTAACTGACTTAAGAATGTGACTCAAAATTTGAGAAATCCGACTAGAGGCTCTTGGGAATTGCAATCCTTGATTGAAGAAGATGCATTTCAAAGACTGGGAGAGACCCTTCCACTCGGATCCTTCGATCATCTAACAAATGAGGAATTGGATTAGTTAATTAGACAAGAAACAAAATCTGAGGATCAAGAAGAAGAATAAGAGGAAGAAGATGAGGTCCAATATATGAAAACAAACAAAGGCCAAAGAATAGCCTACGAACTCCTAGACATATCTGCTTGACAAGAACATAAAGTTCCTCCAAAGAAAACTGACTTGTAGAATATGTGCGTCTACAATTTTAAAACCAACATTTAAATTTCACATAACATAAACATGTTTATAAGTTCATAACAAATAAACATACTTGAATTGAAATAGCAATAAAAGATAAAAAGAATAAAGGGAATAAGAAAAAAAAAAAGACATGATAACGAAATATCTGGGCTCTCGTAATGCTTCACCCATCATGACCATTAGAAAAACTTTAAAAACTTTGTGTGGGATGGAAGATCCTCAGTTCAAATAAACCACCATAATGCCACATACTGCAAGCTAGGTTTACATTCCTGAACCAAAAAATTGAACTGTCCACGACAGAATCAAGTTGGTAAACCATATACTGTAAGTTTTCATGATTCTTTTCTAACACTGGCTTGTGCAGACAAACAATAATTACAAGAGGTGACAAATTATCTTAGAATGATAAAATGAAGGTGACGGATTATCTTAGATTGATAAAATGCTCAATTATCATGAAATACAATTTCAGCATGAATGACCTATGCATTATTGGAGATGAGCAAGTATAAATATAAAGAGCAAGTATAAAGAGGTAGAAACACCAACTGGAAATTCTTGGCACCTATGTCACAGGGACTCGACAAAACATATGCCGCACCCGCGTTGACGCGACGCGACGCGGGTGCGGCACCGGGTGCGGTCAACACGACCCTGGGTGCGGTCAACGCACCCAGGGTCATTTTTGTCCATGATTTAGGCATAAAAAAAAAATCCCCGATGAAAAGGAGGATCAGGGCAAAATTTTTTTTTTGCCCTAATCTCTCCTCTCTCTCCCCCTGAGCTCGAGCTCTCTCCCAGCTCCGCCGCCCCAGCTCCGCCGCCCCAGCTCCTCCTCTCGGCTCATCGTCTCGGCTCATCCTCTCCTTTCGCAGGTACCCTCTCTCACTCTCTTCTTGGGTCGGCAGGGGAGGGGCCAAGCACCCCCTGCTCCCTCATTTTTCGGCACAGGAGGGTTTTTTTTTGGGTCGACAGGGGAGGGGCCGAGCCCCTCCCCCATGTGTTGTTTATTTTGGGTCGACAGGGGAGGGGCTCGGCCCCTCCCCCATGTGTTGTTTTTTTTGGGTCGACAGGGGAGGGGCTCGGCCCCTCAACCCATGTGTTGTTTTTTTTGGGTCGACAGGGGAGGGGCCGAGCCCCTCCCCCATGTGTTGTTTATTTTGGGTCGACAGGGAGGGGCTCAGCCCCTCCCCCATGTGTTGTTTTTTTTGGGTCGATAGGGGAGGGGCCGAGCCCCTCCCCCATGTGTTGTTTTTTTTTGGTCGACAGGGGAGGGGCCGAGCCCCTCCCCCATGTGTTGTTTTTTTTGGGTCGACAGGGGAGGGGCCGAGCCCCTCCCCCATCTGTTGTTTTTTTTGGGTCGACAGGGGAGGGGCCGAGCCCCTCCTCCATCTGTTTTTTTTTTTGGGTCGACAGGGAAGGGGCCGAGCCCCTCCCCCATATGTTTTTTTTTTTGGGTCGACAGGGGAGGGGCCGAGCCCCTCCCCCAACTGTTTTTTTTTTTGGGTCGGCAGGGTAGGGGCTGAGCCCCCCCCCCCCTGCTCCCTCTGTTTTTAGCAGGGGAGGGGCCGAGCCCCCCTCGCTCTCGCTCTCTTGTTGGGTTGGCAGGGGAGGGGCCGCGCCCCCCTCGCTCTCGCTCTCTTGTTGGGTTGGCAGGGGAGGGGCTGAGCCCCCCCTTCTCCCTGTGTTTTCGAATTGATTTGAAAATTGTAATGTATTTTTTTTTTGTGTTTTCAGGATAAAAATGACGGACAAAGGGAAAGGACTTGCGTCATCCTCATCCCAACATGCGAGTTCTGCTGCTAGTTTTGCTGATAGTTGCAGTGAGATTGATGATGTGGGGCCACTATGGGTACATTTAGATAAACTCGCAAAAACTGGAGAAGGAGGTGGTGAAAACAAGAGATTTCGATGCAAGCTCTGCGAAAGAGATTTTGTTGGGTCTTACACAAGAGTGAATGCTCATTTGTTGAAGATACCAGGACATGGCATTTCAGCTTGCAGAAAAGTTGATGAGGCAATGCGAAGACAATACAAGAAAATACAAGAAGAATATGAGAAGAGAAAGGCAATGGCCGATTCTTTTGCAGTCAGTGTGCCATTTGCAAGCCACCAAAAAGATGCTGAAAAAAAAAGAAAAGTCAATGTAGGAGGTAGATGAACGATACAAGCAACATTCAATACATATGGAAGAGAATTGGATAGAAAAGTTGGGAGGTATTTTTATTCTGGTTCACTCCCATTTAATGCGGCTAGAAATCCTTATTGGAAGGATTTAGTAACATCCTTGGCAAATTATAATTTGAGTGGTTATGTGCCTCCAAGTTCAGAAAAAATACGAACCACACTTCTTGCAGAAGAGAGGGCAAATGTGGAGAGGTTGCTAGAAATTAAAAAATATTCATGGGAGCAAAATGGAGTTTCCATTGTGTCTGATGGATGAACAGATATTCAAAGGCGTCCATTAATCAATTTCATTGCTTGTTCACTTAGTGGCCCAATATTCTTGAAAGCAGTTGATGCATCTGGGGAATATAAAAATGCAGAGTATTTGAAGGGATTGTTTATAGAAGTGATAAAAGAA
The DNA here is from genome assembly GCF_984573655.1 of Nuphar pumila. NCBI lineage: Eukaryota > Viridiplantae > Streptophyta > Magnoliopsida > Nymphaeales > Nymphaeaceae > Nuphar > Nuphar pumila. The sequence continues at coordinate 37,769,231 of NC_143253.1, read as the reverse complement.
GTGGGTGATCAGAAAGTGGTACAAATCATTACAGACAACGCTCCAGTTTGTAAAAGTGCAGCGTTGAGTTTGGAGAGTGAGTACCCTCATATTTTTTGGACTCCCTGTGTAGCACACAGCTTAAATCTAGCCATAAAGAGCATATGCAACCCCAAAGAAGAAGAAAATTCACAAGCATATGCTTTATGTTCATGGATTGAAGATTTAGAAAGAAATGTCAAAAGCATTAGGAATTTTGTTGTTAACCACCATCGTGCTAATGCTATATTTAATAGGCATTCTGATTTGAAATTGTTGAAGGTCGCTGAAACACGTTTTGCGTCCATCATTGTGATGATGAAGAGGATTAAAAGAGTGAAGAATGCTTTGATTAACATGGTGACTGATGAAAATTGGACATTCTATCGTGTTGATGATGATATGAAGGCTCAAGAAATTAAGAAATTCATTCTTGATGATGAGTTTTGGGACAGAGCGGTATACTTCCTTCAATTTACGCAACCTATTTGGGAAATGTTAAGAGAAGTTGATAAGGATGAGCCCATGCTTCACAGAGTTCATGAAATGTGGGATAATATGATTGAAAAAATACAAGCTATAGTTTTCATGCATGAAGGAAAAAATCCTGCATTGGATGATTCAGATTTTTTTAATCATATTCATTCAATTTTAGTCAGAAGATGGGATAAGAGCAACACTCCTTTGCATTGCATGGCACATTCTCTTAATCCAAAATATTATGCAAATAAGTGGTGGGCTGGTGGTATTGGTCGTGTCCCTCCAAATTTAGACCCAGAGCTATCAAGACATAGAAATATGTGTATGACAAGACTTTTTCCAGAAGCATATCTTCTACATCAAATCACACAAGAGTTTGGAAAATTTTCATCTTCGAGATTATATGCACCAGCATTATTCGCGAGAGAAGAAGATAATATAGATCCTATCACATGGTGGTCAACATTTGGATCAGAAACACCTCTTCTGCAACGTCTTGCATTAAGATTGCTATCGCAGCCTGCTAGTTCATCTTGTTGTGAAAGAAATTGGAGCACATATTCTCAAATCCACAACATGAAGAGAAACAAACTCACCAGCAAGCGTGTAGAGGATTTAGTATATGTTCATTCAAATCTTCGATTACTTTCGCGAAGCAATGATGAATACAGGTACTAATTTGCTCTCTTAGTTATTTGATTATTTCTTAGTTTTCATTTAAATATACTTGTATTGTATTTATCATTTTCAAATTGGGTTTATAATGCAGACAAAAAATATCCAAATTTTGGGATGTAAACCCAGAAGAGTGTGACTTCGAGGGAGAACATGAATTCAACGTAACAAACATGGATTTAGCTGAGCCCAGTATTCCTTCTAATGATGCATTTGATGATGAAGAAGAAAATTATTAGCATCCATTACTTCATCAGGATATACTTTGGTATGTAATTTAGTTCTTTTATGCAATACTTATTTGATTGATATTTAGGTCGATTTATGTAATTGCTTTACTTATTTGATTGATAATTTGATATTTAGGTTGATATATTGCATGCATGATGAATCATATTATGAGTTTATGACAATGTTTACTGTTAAATGTTAAACTGTTAAAACTTCAAAATCATATATATATATATATATATATATATATATATATATATATATATATATATATATATATATATATATATATATATATTTACATTTTTGCCCCTGCCGCACCCCCGCACTCGGGTTTTTTGGAAGTGCCGAATCCCCGCACCCGCACCCGCACCCGCACCCATGTGACATAGCTTGGCACTTTCATGCCAGAAAAGAAAAATGAAACAGATTTGGTGATTTCAGAACAGAGATCATAAATATGAGAGAGAGAGAGAGAGAGAGAGAGAGAGAGAGAGAGAGAGAGAGAGAGAGAGTTAAAAACCAAACTGATGGACATAAACAACAACAACAGAAACCAATAAGATACCCAAATATTTTAAACAAAAGAACAAAAGAAAGCTAACTGCAAATGATGCAAGAATGTTACAAATTAGTTATTTGCTTCAACTCTTATTGTGGCATGGACAGTGCTTTGTTACCTAATTAGCACAACATAAGGTTACAAAATCAATGAGGTGAGGAATGGGTTCTTGCCATGTATTAGTATGCTTCATGGTAAGTCTTTAATGATCCTTCAGAAAATGGCACATCTCCATGTTATATTGCTCAACACTCCATATAAAATGCTAAACTCAGGGACTTAACTAAGTGCTTTAAACTTCCAGTGCATACCATGTCCAAATCAAGATTGTATGTATCATATCATAACCCGTATCGTTTGGGTCCAAAATAAGATATATATCATATCCTAAAAAATCATAAATTTTGAAAAAAAAACTTGAAAATTCTAAAAACTCATAAAAAATAAAAAAATAGCAAAAATTCTAAAAAATTAGTAACACAAAACATTGATGAAATGCATAAAATGCAACCATAAAATCACATGTGAAGCATTTATGTTTCTATGAGCTACATGTAACATAACACATCAAACAATGCAAAATAGTAATATCTTTAATTAAGCCATAAGATTCATCAAAAAGAAAAAAAAACAAGTTTGTGAATAAGTAACAGTTACAAATTATAACACATAACCAAGTTTTTAAGAAGTATACAATCAATAATCATTATCACCATTTTCTTCTTGTTCTTCATCTTCATCTTCATTTTCATCTTCATCTTCATCTTCATCTTCATCTTCTCCTCCTTCAATATTCAAATCATCTTCAATATACATGGGTCTTCGTCATTTAAGTCCAAAGCTCCCTTCGCGTTTATCCATTGAATGTCATCTTCATTCAAGAGGTTTGCTTCTTCTTGAACTCATTCATTTAATACATTCGAAGTTCTCTAAACTAATGGGATCAAATTGTTATTTGTGTCTCTTTCATGACAACTTTTGTATTTGCCTAAAAAGATAACATGAAAATTTAAAATTAATTGAGTTTTGTATATATACAAAATATTAAATAACACATGAATATGATAAATAAACTTTATAATTTTAAAATTACATTGGTCTCAGTCATAGGTTGTAGCGAAGGTATACGAGGTCATTGAGCATTTTTTGCTCTAATCTATATCTTCGCTTTAAATGAATATGCTCAAAGACACACCAATTTCTTTTGCATCCACTTGCATGCATGTTTGACTTAGGATGTGAATAGCAAAAGCGCTTAGGTTTGAAATATCACTTATAAATCTAACCCACCACATGTATAAAAAAACAAGAAAATGAAAAATCAATATAAGATAATAACAGATATAAATCATACAATAATACAAAACATCATAACTAAATAGCAATATGAAATTAAAATTAAAATAGACAAATAAATTATCTTGGCGTATCGTAGTATGGTTTTGCATTGCTACATGTCTTCCCATATCATACGATGTATTGTCATCAATTTTTATTTCCTTATAAATATGCTCTTGAATGTAATAATCAGGGTTTAACCTTTCAATGCAATCTAAGAGACACTTGTTGACTTCCATGTCCATCTTAAATGTAAAGAAGTATCTAAATGCAAGATTTAATAATATGCTGCAACATGAAGAGATTGATGGACTTACCCGGTCCACCTATGGTTAATGATGTTCCATATAAGCAAATATATATATATATATATATATATATATATATATATATATATATATATATTTAAATTATCTTTAATGACCTCTGTTGCCTTATTCATGACCTCATAGAGATAACTCATAGCTGGTATGTCTTTGGTATCAACCAATTGAAGCTCATTTACCAAAGATATAGTGATTCTCAACAACTTCATACATGAATATCAGAATTTACTTCTGAATACAATATCTATAATTTATTTTGGCTTTCTTTTTTGGGAATAGACGTATGCATTTTACTCATCTAAAGAAAACTCCGCCTGTGTATAACTGTTTAGTTATACGCTACCGGTCCCAAGCCTGGATAAAGGAGGAGGGTTGCGGTAGGCCTGTGACAACCAACATAAAAACTTAGTCATACCCTATGAATATGAACCAATATGAGAATTTCGTTGGGGCGTTCCCTACTAAGCGACGCGCTGTACTCTATAGGCCCGGAGGCAGTGATAAATGGGCAAGGGTTGCTAGGTCGTCGCCCGGAAGCGACGCGTCACACCGGCGCCCGGGTGTGGTGTCAAGGCAGTGATAAATATGCAAGGGTTCCCTCACTTTGTTGGACGGGTGGGGGTAAAGAAGTTAGTCCAAGACCATAAAATTAGGTTAGCCACTTGGAACATAGGATCTTTAACTAGTAAGTTGGTAGAGTTAGTAGATGTTATGTGTAGGAGAAAGATTGATATTTTATGTCTACAAGAGACCAAATGGATAGGTGAGAAAGCAAAAGTGATAGAACCTTGGGGATATAAGATTTGGTATACAAGAATAAATAGGAATAAGAATGGAGTAGGGATTGTTATGAGACATGAGTTTATAAATAATGTAGTTGAGGTCCGTAGGAAGGGTGATAGGATTTTACTTATTAAATTAGTATTAGGTATGGATATTATTAATATTATTAGTGTTTATGCACCTCAAGTAGGTTTAGATGATTCCATTAAGCGTCAATTTTGGAAAGATTTAGATGGAGTAGTACAAGGGATATCTTATGGAGAAAGGCTTTTCATCGGCGGTGACCTTAATGGGCATGTAGGCATTAGTAGGGATGGATTTGAGAGTATCCATGGAGGCTATGGTATAGGAGAAAGAAACGAAAGTGGAAAAAGGATTTTAGATTTTTGTTTGTCCTATGATATGATCTTAGCAAACACTTGGTTTAGGAAGAGGGAGTCTCACCTAGTAACATTTAAAAGTGGGGCTAATACGAGTCAGATAGATTTTTTCCTACTTAGAAAGAGAGATAGGGGTTGTTGCATCGATTGTAAGGTTATACCGGGAGAAAGTGTAGCTACACAACATAGAGTCTTAATTTTAGATCTTAGAATTAGACAATGCCTCAAAAGAGATAGACATAAAATAGATCCTAGAATTAAGTGGTGGGCACTAAAAGGAGCTAAACAATGAATGTTTGTAGAGCGGGTAGTTAAGGAAGTTGATTGGTGTCTCGAGGAGGATTCAAAATCTATGTGGAATAAGATAGCGGGTGGCATGAGAAAGGTAGCTAAGGAGGTATTGGGTGAGTCTAAAGGTGGTGCACCGCTAGGTAAGGATACATCGTGGTGGAACAAGGATGTCAAATTAGCTATTAAGGTTAAAAGAGAGTGTTATAGAAATCTAAGTAAAAGTCGTGATAATGAGAATTTGGAGAAGTATATGATAGCAAAAAAGGAAGCTAAAAAAGTAGTTCGGAACGCGAGGGAGGTTTATGACAAGTTGGATACCAAAGAGGGCGAGAAGGATATTTATAGGCTTGCAAAGATGAGAGATAGGAAATCGAGGGATCTGGGTATGGTTAGATGTATCAAAGATGAAACAGAAAGGGTTTTAGTCAAAGATGAGGAGATTAAGGAGAGATGAAAATATTATTTTGATAAGCTATTTAATGAAAGTCATGCTCAAGATCTTGGAGACTTTTCCATTCCTTTTCATGAGATGAATCGTGACTTCATGCGTATGATTTAAAATAAAGAAATTACAGAGTCTTTGAAGAAAATGAAATCAAGAAGGGCAGTTGGCCCATATGGTATACCTATCGAGGCTTGGAAATGCTTGGGAGAGAAAGGTTTAGAATGGTTGACAAATCTTTTTAACAAGATTTGGCGGACAAATAAGATGCCTAATGAGTGGAGGAAGAGTACTTTGGTGCCTCTATATAAGAATAAGGGTGATATACAAGATTGCACAAACTATCGTGGTATAAAACTCATGAGTCATACTATGAAACTTTGAGAGAGGGTGATTGAGTCTAGGTTGAGGAAGGTTGTCATGATATCGGAGAATCAATTTGGTTTTATGCCTGAAAGATCAACTATGGAAGCTATACATCTTCTTAGACAACTTATTGAGAGAAATAGAAGGAGGAACAAAGATTTGCATATGGTTTTTATTGATTTGGAGAAGGCTTACGATAGAGTACCTAGGGACGTTCTCTGGTGGACAATGATGAAGAAAGGTGTTTCTCTCAAGTACATTAGTATAATTAAAGATATGTATGAAGGAGTAGTAACCAATGTCCGCACTTGTGGAGGGGTGACAACCAATTTTCCTATAACGGTTGGGTTACATCAAGGATCTGCTTTAAGCCCTTTCCTATTTGCTATAGTGATGGATGAGCTTACGAGATCAATTCAAGAAAATGTGTCGTGGTGTATGTTGTTTGCTGATGATATTGTTTTGATTGATGAGTCTAGAGCTGGGGTTAATGCTAAGTTAGAATTATGGAGACAGACATTGGAAGCAAGAGGTTTTAAGTTGAGTAAGAGTAAGACAAAATACATGGAATGTCGATTTAGTAAGCAACGAAGTAGTGATGAGAGTGTAGTGAAGCTTGGTGAGCAAAAAATACCGGTGGATGATTCTTTCAAATATTTGGGATCTATCATTCAAAAGTACAGAGAAATTGATGGAGATGTAAATCATAGGATAAAGGTTGGGTGGATGAAATGGAAGAGTGCAACTGGAGTGTTGTGCAATCGTAGAATGCCATTGCGGTTGAAGGAAAAATTTTATAGGACGACTATTAGGCCCGCTTTACTATATAGTACGGAATGTTGGGCTGCCAAGAGACATCATATTCAAAAAATGAGTGTAGCTGAGATGCGTATGTTGAGATGGATGTGTGGAAATACAATAAAAGATAAGTTTCAGAATGAGGAGATACGTAAGAAGGTAGGCGTTGCACCCATTGAAAATAAGATGAGAGAGAATCGTTTACGATGGTTTGGACATATTCGATGAAGGCCTAATGATGCTCCAGTTAGAAGGATGGAGAAATGGGAAAATATATTAGTTAAAAGAGGTCGGGGTAGGCCTACGAAGACATGGATGGAGGTGATAGGAAAGGATATGAATGCTTTGAACCTCACTGAGGACATGGCATTGGATAGAAATGAATGGAGGAGAAGGATTCATGTGGAAGACCCAGAATGATTTTCTTTGTTGGTTCATATCGCCGACCCCAATTGTTTTGGGATGAAGGCGTAGTTGTTGTTGTTGTTGTAAAGAAAACATCTTTTTAAGTGCACTTCTATTCTTTACAAGACTCTGCACTGTGAAAAAAATCGTAGCAAATCTAGTAATTGCACTACGAATCAACTCAACGCCATTAGTATACTTTCTCATTAAATTCAAAACTCATGCATGATTATAAATAAATTTTATAATTTTTTGGCAGCATTCAACTGTATGTTATATCTCATCTATGCTGCCAATGTCCTCAAGCATGAGGTCTATGCAATAGGCAGCGCACAGAGTCCAAAATAATGACATATATTTTTTACCTGTTTTCATATAATTCGTTGCATTATCAGTAATGAATTGTACAATGTTTTGAGGTTGAACATCTTTCACAACCTGTTCAAAAACCTTAAGCAATACATAGGTTGTCTTGTGCATATCAAACAATTAATTGATTTTAAAAATACAGTTTCTTTGGGGCAATAGACAAAAAAATTTATCAAAGTCTTCGACTTTCTATTTGTCCCCTCATTTGCCGTGATGTTATACCTAGTTTCTCTCCATGAGAGCCTCATCTCATCACAATAAGCCTTCACTTCATTCACGTTGGCATCTAAAAATTTTTCTCTCAAAGCATGATATCAAGGCATCTTGTATTCAGGCCCAACTGGTTATGACATCTATCATGGCCTGAAAATGAAATGAATTTGTAGCATTAAAAGGAATGCAAGCATCATAAAATTATATTTCAACTATGACATTCGCCTGCTAGACTAAATACTAAAGAGTCATAGCAGTACAAATATCAAATTGCATCTAGGAGAGAGAAAAAACTTTTAAGAGATCTTCTAGCTCTACCTCCTCTCGAAGAACTCTCTCTTACTCTTTCTCCTTTTCTTTTTGTGCCCGTGGAACTACTATTAGCATCAACCATATATTTTTTCTTCGTTGTAGAACTTTCTACTTCTGATGCTAAACTAAGGGTTGTATGATCAAAAGTAGGGAGTTCATCTTCTTCCTCCCATATGGCTTTGCATACTTCATTTTTGCCTTACTCATCTTTTTTTCTTATTTTTTTTCTCTCAAACTAGTAATTAATTTTTAGCAATGTCATTTCACGACATCCGACAATTTTCTTGACGTGCAAGTCGCACCATTAAAATATGTCTCAGCTAAATGATGCTTCAACTGAGAGAGATCACCCAAAATAACAACATGGCAATAGTTGCACTTGATTTTCAACCAGTTTTCACTCATTATTCGAGTACCGCATTGTCATGCCAAACATTTGATGCCATCTTCTCCCAATAAAGCTCAATAAAAAGCAAAGAATAGCTTTTTTTACCTCAACCCACTTCCTTTAGTGAAAAAATAGTGAAATGCACTCTAAATTGATGAAATCACAAAATCCTTTTTTCTTGCGCATGGATCAGCCACCAAATCACTCTCATGAGTCCTAGGATGCGTGAATACCTCTTTAATGGTACAACGGGTGCATATTATAGTATTTTTCTATATAGTAAGGATATGTATCATACGATATAGTACGCTGTAGACAACCTTGGTCCAAATAACTCTAACTTCTGGTGCCTCTCATCCATGATCATATATGTGAATGTTTGAATGTAGTGATTAATACATGAATTAGAACATAAGTAACAAGATCAATTCCATGAAAGCATGTATTTAGAAGGAAAAAAGCTTTTCTTTACATAAATGCCAATGTCAAATCTAAAAGTTTGACTTTATGCTTAAGATTAATCAGAGTTCCTGGTATGAAGCCTAATACATATCATCGCCATGCCTACAATGCCTTAACAAGCATTGTTTTTTAATATGAGGTATGAAATGTACTGCTCCCTTACGAAAGGACAATCGATATTTTTTCAAGGATAAACGAATGGGACAACTCAAACGATTTTAGTGATTATGCAATCTGCTTTTGGCTAGGCAATGACTACATCATCTGATTATTTCCTTGAGAAAACATTAGTCTTACATTGATTCTGATAAATAATAGCATCAGCTCTTTTTCCCATCTTCTTCCTCTGAACTTGAATCTCGCAAGGGTCCCTTCCAGCCATGCTCCTCTCCTAGAAGTTCCTTGGTTGCCTTTTCAAGGAACTCTTGTGCAGCAGCTCTGATTGAGGGCTTTTCAGATGAGTGATGCTTCCTCTTCTTATGAGCTCTCCTATTTTCGTCATATCTACTTTTATGTCCCTCTGCTCGACTAATTTCACGTAGGCTTTGCTTCTGGACTGGTTTATTAAAAAAAGAAGGAAAAGAGCCAAGTAAACCTTTTAAAATCACATGAAAACACATGACAGTTCAAAAGACACCACTTGCTGAATGCTAACCTGGCGTAAGATCAGGTAGAGAGTGCCCAATAACTCGAGTTGCAGCTTGGTAATTAATGGTAGTAGATGGATGTGATGGTCCTAAAAATGAACAAAGCCAAGTGAAAATTTATAGAAATAGGTCTATTAAAAAAAAGGTACCATGAAGATCATATACTAAATTCTTCGGTGCAAATTCAGCACACAAGAATCACTTGATTAATGGTAAATTTCAAATTTATCACAAGAATCACTGGATTAGAAAAGAGGCATGAAAATTAGCCCATATTTCAACCAAGTAAAGTGAGCACGATTTACCTTTATTATATTCCACAAGTCTTTCCAGTTTATCCTCATACAGGCTTACTCTCTCCTACGCTCATTCAAAGAAGAAAATAAACCAACCAAACTTAACACGTGAAAATCATAAGAGATTATAGACCATGAATCCTGATATAAGAAACACAGACAGTGTCTAAGCTCTCTTGGGAAACCAGAAAAACAGGACAAGTTGGGGTATGGAAATATGGAACACAATGCAATCTCCCAACTTAACATGTTTTCTATAGATAATTGGGAGCACCCTAAGCAAAACAAGACAACCCCACAAGACTAGAAAAAAAAATCACTTATTAAAAGAACAAAATAACCAACCAAACTCAACACGGGAAAGATCACAAGAAATTATAGATCATGAATCCCAATATAAGAAGGGCAGTGTTTGCATGCTACTAGAAACCAGAAAAGCAGGATAAGTTGGTACATGTAAATATGGAGCACGATGCAATTTCCCAACTTATCCCGTTCTTTCTAGACAATTAAGAGCATCCTAAACGAAAAAAAAAAAGAGAACCCCACAAGGTAAAAAACCCAATTATGCCTACAAAAAGCTCAGAAACTTCATACTAGCTCTGTTTTCATAGGGTGGTCGTCCGGATTCACGCCATTGCACCTCAAATTAACTGAAAATTAGACCAAAAAACGGGACTGAGTGCATAAGGGAAGCAGCAAATACGGTAAAATCGAAGAGTAAGGGAGGAATCGATACGGGATAGGAGGGTGGTGATGGACTTGGCGAGCGCAAGGAAGGCGTTGGCGCGCTGGAGAGGGGTTAGGTCGGCGAGAACGTCGGCTTCGCAGGTGCCCAAGAACTGGGTCACGCTCGCCCTCAGCTCCTCCAGGTGGGTTCGCGCCCTGTAGACCGATTCCATCACCGATTCGGGCACGGGTGCGTCCGCCATCGCTCCGTTGTTCCTCCCCTTCGATGTACAGGATGAGAGGCTCGGAGGCAGAGATAGAGAGGGACTGAGGCAGAGGACGAGAAAAAGAGGGCACTTTTGCTTATTAGGGTTATTTTTAACTTACGATACGTTGAAATTATCGTTATTTAGTACGCATTACAGCTTCAAACTTGGATCCAATGCCCTATCATATTTTTCGAAAACCGTGAAGGTCTTGGGCTCTTGTTGATGAGTTCGTGAAGCTTGATATCAAGGAATAAGTTTTTATTATAAAAGAGAGAGTCGATTCAATCAGAGGAATATCCTTAATCCTGATAATTGTCTCATGGAAAAATAGCAAAAATGCAGAAAAGTAAAGAGTGATCAAGAAGAGGAATTCTCCAAAAAGTTCAAAATGCTCTATTTTGGGGCTAAGTCCTCATTATATAATCCTCAAACGGATCGAGTCTAGTGTGAATTCAATCCAGTATAAATTGATACAAACCTAAATAAATACGGATTGGTTCAAGATGAATCTGATTGCAAACAAATCAAACCAAAGCAAAAAATCCAAAACCCAATCCAAATACACATGGGTCTAAAAGAGAAAAAATAGATTTGATCGATCCAAACAAAAAAGAACGGGATCCATGTCGATCAGTAACAATTCTCCACCCCTGAAAACATGTCTTGTCAAGGCACGAAGTATGTGTAATACTACAACAATTCGTCCTCAACCTCATAGGTCACCTCATCAAATTCGCTCCTGATCCACTCTATCAATACTTCCGTTAAAAGTCATCTGTCTACTCATTTGCGTCTCCTCCGGCGACCTCCAAGTCAAGAAGGTCTGGTATCTGTAATAGAGGCATCCTGCGGTACGACTTCAACCTAGCAACGTGAAAGACTAGGTGAACACGCGTCCCCTCTAGCAGGTCGAGCCGTTACGCTACCTGATTGATATGCTCCAGCAGTGAGTATGGCACATAGAACCAGTGGGCGAGCTTGTGGTGTTGAGTCTGACGAACTATCACCTGTTTGAAGGGAGGCACCGATCAGAGGCAAGATCCACTCCGCTCGAGAACCCAATAGGAGAATTAAATGGATCATATTATTTTTTGCTGGGTATAAAAAATTATCAAATGGATCCAAACATGATATATATTTGGGTCAAGTAAGAAAATTTCATTTAAAAATGCTTTTGGATCCAATTAGGTTTAAGTAGATCTAAATTTTCTATAATTAGAACTAAGTCTTTAATGGGTTTTAAAGTAGGACCTGGGTCAAATGGGAAGGTTAAACTTTGAATGTGGGTCAGTTTTATAGATAGTTTCGGTTGAATGGACCTAAGAGGGTTTAGTATGGTAACTGGGCTTAAATGAGTCTTATTTAATGGGTTGTATGTCGAAAATAGGTCCAAATGAGTGTTATATGGGTTTGGATTGGGATGAAACCAGTTCTGAATTTCGAGGGTCAAAGAGTATGAGAGGTGTGTGAGATGAACCAAACTGGGTTTTAAAGAACCCGATTTGTTCAACCCTACCACCACCCACGATGGAAAGGGGAGGAAGTGGAGGAGAGGGGTTAGGGTTTAAACCCCCTCCCTCACTAGCCCACTTTGGGGAGCCGCCAGTGGCACCACCTGCAGGTGATAAGGTTTTTTGCTGGCTTGAATTAGTCGGCAGTCACAAGCTGGTCGGTTCTCCATCGGTTGGCGGTCCACCATGGGTGGCAGGGATACAGGGAAACGATGAGGGCGATGGAGAAATTGGGAAAGTGGGAGACACCAGAGCAAGGCTCACCACCAGTGGGCCTGGCCTCCGCCCATCCGTAGCGCCCAATGACCGGTGGGCAGATAGGACAGTGCCGACGGTCGGCCCCTACCCTGCTCGAAAAAGTAGAGATAAGGGAGGGGAGGAACAGCAAGGACCTTTCCTCTCCCCTACCTTAGTCATCGGCGGTGGGTTGGAATTGCTTGTTGTGATGGTAGCTAGCAGAAACGCCTGCAACTTGGTTACCCATTGTCCTATGCCATCTGGGAGTAAGTCATCGAATGACCAATGGTTGGTGGAACCATTGTCTATAGCCTCTGTGAAATAAGGACTGTTGGTTGGGTGTACCACTGATGGGGGCAGACGAGGCTGCTTCGGGTTGTCCTCATGCTCGTGCATTGACGCTGAAATGAGGCTGGGAGTTGCAAATTTGAGGCTAGGTGGTGGTGGCTGCATATCAATGAACACGGATGTTGTGGATCCACCAGCTTGGTTCAAACGAACCCCACGTATCACTAGAGAATGATTTTGCCTCTTATTTTTCATACGAACACTGCATGGAGATAAACTCCATGAACTTTTTTTTCTAACAAAGCAGATCTTTTAACCATTCTTTCAACCATCTTCGTTATCAAAACAAGCTCTTGAATCACATTGTCCTTTTATCTTTTTAGCTCACACAAAGAAGTTATCGTGCAGTTCATGTGTGTTTTACGGGCTTCCTTCAAATCACTTCGGGAACTTCATAATATCGTGACAAGATCAAAAGTCTTGCTAAAATCATTTTCAATGATTAGATGAGGTGATTTCAATCAAAATGAGATCCTTAATCTGGATAATTGTACTTTTGAAAAACATGAAAGATGTAGAAAAAAAAAGTACTCTTAGAGGCTGACATTAAAAATGTCCAAGATGCTTCATTTTGGGGCTAAGTCCCGAATATATAGTCTTAGGGTGAATCATATCATGTATAGACGCAACATTGATCTAATCTCAAACAAACCAAACCAAGGCAACAAATCCAAAAACTAGCCAAATCAAATAACCCAAATACACTTGGGTCCAAATGAGAAAAAAATGGATTTGATCGATCCAAACAAAAAGAATGGGATCCAAGTCAATCCGTAACATCACGATATTTTCTAATTTTGCCTATCTAAAAAACGTTATCGTTTTAATAAGTTAATAATGCAATATTAACATTTTTGGTAAATACTTTTTATTAATGTATCTTTTTTTATTTGTATATTTTATTTTACTATACAAGCCCAAGATGGAGCATTGCATACAACTATGATTCACTCAAAATTTATCTTGGTATTCACCAATTTTGGTTATAGGATGATCTCATACAATAATTGAGATAAATAGTATTTATTTGAACATAAAAAAAAAAAACTTAGCCTCAAAACTTTAGATAATATAAAATTGTTGTATCACAAATCAAGTTAGAAGCATAAATTTGAGTGAGCTAAGTAATGAGATGTATCTTATTTATTTATTAAAAGATGAAACCTTTAAGAGGCAGATCTATTCAAGGTGCCGGAATGAGAAAATCACCAAAGGATCTTACCCAGATCATGAAACATGTTGCACATATGCTTGTAAAAGACCCAAAATTGTTTGAGGTTCATAGGTAGAGGGGGACTGAGGCAAAGGACGGAGAAAGGAGGGCCATTTTGCTCGTTAGGGTTATTTATAACTTACAAATATTGGTGATATGTTGAAATTATTGTTATTTCATTATCCATCTTCTCGAATCTGATACAATCATAAATAAATCATGATATTTTCTAATTTCGCCTCTCTAAAAAACTATACCATTTTAACAAGTTTTTTCAAAGAAGAACAAGTTAATAATGTGATTTTCACATTTTTGGAAAATACTTTTTATTAATTTGTCTTTTTTTTTAATTTGTATATTTTATTTTACTACATTTGGCTTGGCCCAAGATGAACTATTGCATGCTACTATGATTCGTGCAAAATTTTATGTTGGTATTCGCCAATTTTGGTTGTTGGATGAACTCACATGAGAATTGAGACAAATAGTATTTATTTGAACATGAAAAAAATCTCAGCCTCAAAACTTTAGATATACAACAAATTTGTTCCATCACAAATCAAGTTAGAGGCATAAGCTTGAGTGAGTTGAGTGATGGAGTGTATCTTATTTATTTTTTTAAATATGAAACCTTTAGGAGGCAGATCTATTCAGGGTGCCAATATAAAAAAATCACCTAATGACCTAACATATATCATAAAACATGTTGCACATATTCTTGTAATAGATCCAACATTTTTTTAGGTTCAAAGATAGAGAGGGATTGAGGAAAAGGATAGGAAAATAAAGACCCTTTTGCTCATTAGAGTTATTTACAACTACAAATATTGGTGATACATTGAAATTATCATTATTTCAGTATCTATCTTCTCAAATCCGATACAATCTCAAATAAATGATGATATTTTCTAATTTCACCTATCTAAAAAACATTATCGTTTTAACAATAATAATGCAATATTAAATTTTTTGGTAAATATTTTATTAATGTCTTTTTTTATTTGTATATTTTATTTTACTACATTTGGCTTTGCCCTAGATGGAGTATTGTATGCAACTATGATTCAAGCAAAATTTTATCTTGGCATTCAACAATTTTGGTTATAGGAAGAGCTCATACGACAACTAAAACAAATAGTATATATTTGGACATGAAAAAAATCTCAACCTCAGAACCTTAAATATATTACAAATTTATCATATCATAAATCAAGTTAGAGGCATAACCTTGAGTCAGTTGAGTGATACAATGTATCTTATTTATTTTTTAAAAGATAACTTTTAGGAGGCAGATGTGTTCAAGGTGCCAGTATGAAAAAATCACCCAAGGACCAAATAGAGATCATGAAAGATGTTGCATATATACTTGTAATAGACCAAACAATAAAGAGGAACTGTAACACTCCGGATTTCCAAAACAAAACTTTGTCCAAATTTCATGGATTTCTTTTTTTTCCTTTGCAGCAGAAATAGACGATAGTTAATCGTTGATTTTAGAAGATGTCAGGCAAGTCACAGGTATATGGCCAATCACTCATTGTCCACCAAAATATTTCATTTAGGCAAACAAAAATAAGTTATTTATTACAAACAATATTATATGATAAAGCATTACTAGATAAAACTGGGTTTGTAAACGAAATGTCCAACACAGTCTGGATAAACCATGAATCTTGATGTCGTCCTACTCCGCATATCGCATCACATGTTTAGTACCTATATCTCCTATAAAATGGGGTCATAACCATTCATGATCTGGTAGAAAAGCATTTCAATTCTAACAAGTACAATACATTGAAGACATAAAAAGCCACTTCAGGGCCATAGTTAAAACATCATAGCTTAAGTCTCCACGACTTAGCATATCATTATCCCATGAATTGAAGCAAGAGCTCATTGAACCTAGCTTAGCCATGCAGATACAATTTGGATCATTTGCTCGATTGGTCCAATAGTGTATCGAGATCAATATCTTACATAAGGTAATGCATAAGTAACACTAACGAACATTCATTCATTCATCGATGTACCTATAGTTAATGCATTATTCCGATAATTATGAGTTCACCCCTTAGTATGTGGGAGAACTTAACTTTGGCGTCAAACAAAGTTATCTGTGTGTTTATTATGCTATGTATTTTTGTATTTTCAGAGGTTTGAATGACCCTATTCATAGTGGCCCAATAATTTTCATGTCAGGATAAATCCCACTAGGTTGTTTAGGATGCATCCTTCTACTGTAGTTGAAAGGTTGAATCATTAGATCTTAAGGATAACCTAGCCTCCTAACCTTCAAGTGATCGAGAGACTGTCTGAACTCTTTGGTTCATAAGATAATGTATGTCACTCGAGGTGGTACCATCATCGTCTGCCTTAATGAGCATAAAGTTTTAAAGGGGTTCGACGATATAATCTTTCTTATTAGAACGTCAAGTGTCACATAGGCAATCCAGTGCATTCTATACAAAGGGAATATGAACCCAACTCCAATCAGTTTTCCAAAACACGGGTCAATTCTCGGGTGGACAAGGACTACCTTTATGTTTTGTTTATATGCGTGCAACCATCGCTCTTGGCGTATACGACCTTCACGAGTGTTTTGCTATTTCAAGGTATATAACCATCTTTTGCACAACAACGCTTACAAGTATTATTTGTGTACAATGTTTTACAGAGACATGCATAATCAAGGATCACTTCAGATCAATTGCTTGGTGTATTTGGCTATAACGATCACTAACCTAATAAGGTACAATGACTACTCTAGCACAATAGCCCTTACAAGTACCGTGCCTTTGAAGGCAGAAATAAAATGAGTCATCCAGGCAGGGTTCTCACAATAAAGGCATCATCGTACCATCCATACTAGCTTAGGTGAGTATTTTGTTAGAAATTTTGGCAACATCGCTCCTGTTTAACAAAAAGATGCGACATTCCTTTTATCTCAGAGAGAATCTTGTCAGAAATTTTGGTAGCGTCTCTCCTATTTAACAAAGAAATCGCTATGTTCATTTTTGAATAGATGTTCACCATTGTGTGTACTTTGCATCTTTCATAGTTTATTAAAAACCTAGGCCTTAGTGAAGCCTTACGCTGGTGACTTAGATGTTTATATAAAAGTGGTTTTGCACAAATCCAAAACCTTTTTCTTTGCCAAACAATCTTTTGAATGAGACAAGGCTTTTGGAATCTCTTTGGGCGATAGTGATCAATCACCATTTGTACACTTATTATAGCATAATTATATTTAGTAAAAGTAGGAGCTTGTTCATATAACAATGTGACGATAAAGTAAAGTGTGTAAAGCAAGGCCCGATGAATAAAACCATGCATCGGGCTAAGTAAAGTGTGTAAGCAATGTCCAGTGAATGAAACTATGCATCGGGTTAAGTAAATTGCATAAAGCAGGAGCCTTATATATAACAACACACTTACAAAGTAAAAGTGTATAAAGCAACACTCGATGAATAAAACCACATATCGGGTTAAGTAAAATGTGTAAAGCAACGTATATATATATTTTTTACATATATATAGTAAATAAAAAAATAGTCGTAAGGATACACGTGTGGACACTAAAGCAAGCTTGTGGTGCCCTAGAGGGCGTAAACCAAAGACTAAGACCATATGACACATATTTTATCATAAATATTGAGAGATAGTCGCAAGGGTACGCGTGTAAACACTGAAGCAAGTTTGTGGTGCTCTAGAAGGCATGAACCAAGGACTAGGACTATATATTATTTTTGAAAGGTGTACGGTAAGAAAACTTCTACTGTATACAACAGTTAATCCAATAAATAACTTGAAAGAGAGAGAACAACATGCAAACCTATCAAAAATCTGGCAGCAATGGCTCAATGCAATATAGAAGCACTTCTAAGTCGTGGTTGGCATGTTCTTACATCTGGTACGATCATAATCAAGAGTGTCTCGTGCAGAACTTGTCGGCACAGTGAACTGAAGAGGTATAGGCTAAAACCATATTGGACCTAGTTTAGGTCCAACTGGGTTTGAACCTACTTTAAGTAGGCCAAGGAGTCTTGACCCAACTGAGTTCAGTCTAGGTTAGGTGGGTCCAAGCTCACCTCAAGTGAACTCGATTTAAGTAAGTGGGCTTGACCCAGGCTACGACCAAGAACCAAGACAGAGAGAGAAAAGATAACCTAGTAGGTCAAGTGGACTTGACCTACGTGGGATCAAGCTAGGTCAGTCAAGTCCAAGCTCATGTAGAACCAAGAGAGAGAAAGAGGAGAGAGGGGAGAGAGAAAGTAGAGAGAGAAGGGAAGTGAGATCATTTTTTTAAAAGAGGGTCTCCTCTTATTTATGGCCTTGAGTTTGGATCTTGGATATGGGTATGAACTAGATATGATCCATCCCGACCATCCGATCGAGATTCAAACTTAAGGTTAAAGTAACATAATGACATCTATATATTTGTGGGGCCCACAAGATATTTTTGTGAGATATTTATGTAGGGCCTGATATTTTTGTGAGATATTTATGTGAGGCCTATCAGATATTTTTGTGGGGCTAGTGTATTTTCAGGGTTTCATCAATATTTTTACGAAAAAAGTGAGTATGCCATTCTCTTCGTCTTGATGAGACGAAGTGGATTGGCTCTACAAAATTCTCTAATTTTGCCCAGTGAGTAAGATATGACTCTCTAACTATTTGAGTGTATATCTTTGAGGATATATACATCATAAGTATAATTGGCTCTGCAAAATTTCTTCATTTTGGATTTCAGGTTAATGCAAAAAATTTATATAAAAATATATCTTATTTTTATTTAGAATTTTACTGAAAAATTCTAGATCTTATAAGAATTGAGGTAGAGGACAAGGAAATGATGACTCTTTTGCACATTAGAGTTATTTATAACTTACCAATATGGGCGGTATGTTGAAATTATCGTTCGTTCAATATCCATCTTCTCAAATCTGATAAATCCCAAATAAATCATGATATTTTTTAATTTTTTGTATCTAAAAAATGTTATCATTTTAACAAGTTAATAATGCAATATTAATATTTTTGGTAAATACTTTTTGTTAGTGTCTTTTTTTTTGTATTTGTATATTTTATTTTACTACATTTGACTTGGTTCAATATGGAGTATTGCATGCAACTATGATTCATGCAAAATTTTATCTTGGTATTCACCAATTTTGGTGGTATGATGAAATTATTCTACAACTATTTGTATTTGAATATGAAAAAAACCTCAACCTCAGAACTTTAGATTATATTTTATAAACCACAATATAAATAAGGACATAATTAAATTCAACCATGCATTATACATACAGTCATTTACACAAAGTCTAGACATTCAAACATTTAAGATTAAAAATTACAAATTCTAATGTAATCCCGGGACCTTGAAAATCCAAATTCTTTGATGCCGCTCCAGTCCAGTATCTACTATTGTATAAAGTTCTCTATACCTGAACCTATATTCTCCATAAAATGTGGTCAAACTTATGACAGCGTGGTAAGTATTATCAAATTCAAACAATTTAAATATTAAGCATGAATTCAGTAATTCAAATTTATGTAACAAATAAAAATGCATGCATCAGTAAACAATTATGCAACTTAAACCATGATTATGTGATATATTAATAGAGCATATTTTCATATCAATTTATGTGACAGATAAAGTCTTTGTTTGGATATTTACCATCCACTCTGGTACGTAGGGGATGACATTAGTATTTAAACGAAGTATTTCAGGGGTATATTATTATAGTGTATTTTATTCGGATATCTGACTGAACCGAACCCCAAAGCAATGCATCCACTGATTGCGGCAATCCGAGGTCTATCACCTAGGACATGTCGATAGCTTTAGCCTCCTAACTCGAGTGATAAGAAACCCACTAAGAATCTATTACTCCCACAATCAATAAAACAATGTCACTCCTGACTGTATCATCCACCCTTTTCAAGGTAGATATAGTCCTGAATGGGCCTGAAAGGTTCTTTTATAGGATTTAACATTTTTTTGAGCCCCATATCTATAGACAAAACTAGGGCTCAATAACACAAATACTCGTTCATGGTAAATACTAAGGTTATATGTAGCCAACCCATTCAGTGTTGCTCTGTAAAAATGAGCACTCGTCTATGAAGGTGGAACTATATAAGTTTGTGTATAAACATAACTCATGAAGCAAATAGGTGACCTATTTGTACCTCTTGGGTTTAGAAAACCGTATAACAAAATTTTGCAAGAAATAATATGCTACACAATAATTTCTTTGTTTAACAAGATTTGAAAATAGTTTAAACCTTGGCCACTGCTTGGCCATAACACTTTATAAAAATTTTGGATGTTTTAATTAAAAATCCACACGGTTCGACTAACCTTTAATCTTATTATTTTGAACAGGCATTTATTTATGCAGATGATAAAATTTATGTATATGAACAACAACAACAACAACTACGCCTTCATCCCAAAACAATTGGGGTCGGCGATATGAACCAACAAAGAAAATCATTATGGGTCTTCCACATGAATCCTTCTCCTCCATTCATTTCTATCCAATGCCATGTTCTCGGTGAGGTTCAAAGCATTCATATCCTTTCTTATGACCTCCATCCATGTCTTCCTAGGCCTACCCCGACCTCTTTTAACTAATATATTTTCCCATTTCTCCATCCTTCTAACTAGAGCATCATTAGGCCTTCGTCGAATATGTCCAAACCACCGTAAACAATTCTCTCTCATCTTATTTTCAATGGGTGCAACGCCTACCTTCTTACGTATCTCCTCGTTCTGAATCTTATCTTTTATTGTATTTCCACACATCCATCTCAGCATACGCATCTCAGCTACACAAATTTTTTGAATATGATGTCTCTTGGCAGCCCAACATTCCGTACTATATAGTAAAGCGGGCCTAATAGTCGTCCTATAAAACTTTCCCTTCAACCGCAATGGCATTCTACGATCGCATAACACTCCAATTGCACTCTTCCATTTCATCCACCCAACCTTTATCCTATGATTTACATCTCCATCAATTTCTCCATACTTTTGAATGATAGATCCCAAATATTTGAAAGAATCATCCACCGGTATTTCGTGCTCACCAAGCTTCACTACACTCCCATCACTACTTTGTTGCTTACTAACCCAACTCTAGACTCATCAATCAAAACAATATCATCAGCAAACAACATACACCACGACACATTTTCTTGAATTGATCTCGTAAGCTCATCCATCACTATAGCAAATAGGAAAGGGCTTAAAGCAGATCCTTGATGTAACCCAACCGATATAAAATTTATGTATATGAGCATGAATAAAATTTTAACTAATTATGCATGCATCAGAAACATGTCTAATATAAAAATTATAAGTCTTTGATAAAAAAACTTACTTTGATTTTTATGTAGTAACTGGTATATCAGAATAGAACAAAATGACCATTGCATTCTTCGATTTATTCTGGTAAAATTTTTATTATATTAGATTATGTTTTTCTACTAAATTTTGGGCAGTATCTACTCTATAAAAACTAAAGAAGATCCTTTTTAAGAACCTCAAAAAAACCTAAAAGCTATTTTAAAATGATCTTAAGATTTTTTTTATAAATTTTTTACAGAGTTTCCTTTGTAATAACTCAAATATTTGAAAACTGTCTCAAACTTGAATTCGAGTTATAAAAATTCTGACATGACTTTGCATCATAAAAATTTTAATCAAGGTTTAAAAAAATGATTCAAATATCCAAAAAAGATTCTGATGTTTTTTACAGAATTCCCATTATAGAAATTCAAAGTTTTTGAAATATTTATAAAACTTTTGACATGATTCCTGCAAAAATAATTTGAAATTTCTAAAATATGTGTAAAAGTTTTTGTGAGAACTTTGGTTATAATAATTCAAAATTTTAAAAATATTTATAAATATTTTGCCCAAACTACTGCTATAATAGTTCTATTTGTAAAAAATCTTTATAAAAATTTTTCTAGAACTATTGCTATATTAGTTCTATTTTTAAAAAATCTGTATAAAAATTTTGCCAGAACTACTGCTATAATAGTTCTGAATGTTTAAAAATATTTATAAAAAAATTAACTGAAACTCCCCTATGTAGGGGCGGAGTTGGATTAAATTTTGGCAAAATTGCCTCAATTTAAATAAAAAAAAGCTGAAGGGTTTAGAAAAGGAATAGGAGGTCCTACGAGCACATGCTAGGGTCTAGATAATGAATACGAGTACTAACCTTATTTGTAAAAATTTGGAGTACTAACCTTATTTATAAAATTTTGGACAGCGTTACCATGGTAGAATTTTGGATTTTCTATTGAATTGAACAAAACTTCTACTATATGGACTCCAGAAGTCGATTCTGAACCGTCAGCACTCCTTCAAAGGAACAAAGACCATACTTGGATAGAGGGAAGAGACTCAAAGGGGTTTGGAAAAAGAACTTGAGATTTTAACAGAGGTTTGGGATGGAAATTCTAGAGAAAAGGGCTAGGGTTAGAGAGAGCAATAGAGGATTTAGGAGCGAGAGATAGAGAGAGAAAATGGGAGACAAAATTATTATAGAAAGGGAATGGGAGTGGGGGCTATTTATAGGCCCATAGGGAAGTGCCCCCCCCCCTCCTTGTGGGGCCCACACCCCTCCTAAGTGTCAATATTCTGAGAGGGGAGGGGCTTACTCACCTTCTCCCTTGCCACGTGTCAGCAAGAGAGAGAGAGGGATAGTGTCACCCTCTCTCTAATATGGTGACACACAAAGAACATGGTTTTGAAAAACCATGTTCTCCCATGGTTTTTTGGGCACATGGTTTTTTGAAAACCATGTGCTATCCATTAAAATATATTAAAATAATAATAATATATGAAATCATATTTTAATATCCAAATTTTATACCTAAATTGCCTTTATTCAGTTCTTATGTAACCAAAATGCCACTTGGGCGTAGAAAAATTACTATTTTACCCTATAGTGGTTTGGAAATTTACCTGAACTCGCCACTAGGGTGACAAATTACTGTTTTACCCCTGACAATTTTATTAATTCTTGAAAATGACCTTGATATAAAAAATTACCTTTTCACCCCTGTATAGTTGGCAAATTTACCTAAATATGCCACAAGAGTGGTAAATCACCATTTTTCCTTGATAATTTAATTATTTATGAGTGTGTCCCTGAATTATGGAATCTGAGAACTTTCTGTTTGATTAATATCCAAATCAAATTATTATTAAAAAAATTTAGATATTATATATATGTACTGATGCTGAAATTGACTAACAGAATGAATAACATGAGAAATATCAGGACAAGTAAGAGAGAGATAAGATAAAGCTTCAATCATTTGTCTATATGGAGTTGGATCCTTCAGAGGTTTTCCATAATCTTTCTTTATTTTTATATTTATGACCTCTAGAGCATCAAATCATTTTTCATCTGAGAGACTTGATCATTCTATGATCTTTGTTGCATACTTAGTTTGTGACAAAAAATAACTATGAGGTGAGTAAGCAACTTCTATTCCAAGAAAATATCGTAAAAAACCAAGATTTGTCATATCAAAGTTATCTTTGAGCACATCTTTGATATGATTAACTTCATGCTTGTCACCTCCTGTGATAATCATATCATTAATGTAAAGAAGTAATATCACCATTCTTACATTAAAAGACTTAACAAACAATACAATGTCAGTTTAACAAGATTTAAAGTAAAGTTATGTCATCACACTACTAAACCGATTATACCAAGCATTGGGGGCTTGCTTTAAACCATACAATTCTTTTCGTAACTAAAGAATTTTTCCATGTGCTAAACTTAAACCTAATGGAGAATCCATGTAAACTTTCTTATTGAGATTATCATTCAAAAAAATATTTTTTACATCCATTTGAAAGATTAGCCATTTTTTAATTAATGCTATAGAAATAAGGGTTCTAACAGTAGTCATTTGAGTGGTTAAAACAAATGTCTCGTCATAGTCTATTCCATATTCTTGACTATATCTTTTGGCTACTAACCTAGCTTTATATATTTCTAATATCTCATCACTTTTAGTTTTTATCTTATAGACTCATCTATATCATATAGTTTTCCTTCCTTTAGGTAATGTTTGAATTTTCTAAGTTTTTGCTTTTTCTAAAGCTTCTAATTCATCATTCATTGCCTTAATCGATTCTTGATAATTTTTAGCATCATGGTAAGATGTTAGTTCTACATACAAGTGTATAGCCATTAGACAAGATATATACCTAGGTTCAAAAGAATCATAGGATACAAATCTACTAGGAGCTTTTGAAATTCTCATAAATTTTCTAACACTAGAAGAATCTATATCTTGATTTTAGGAATATCTTTCTAAAGCACATGGTGGATGGTCTTCAATATGTCAAGTATATGTTTGAATTTCATTATAAGATAGGTCTATACCATCAAGCTCATTCACATTTCTATGTGCATCATGAGTGTCTTCATTGTCCCTCTCATGCGCATCATGAATATTATCACATCTTTCATATTTATTGACAAGGTCAAAAAGAAATGAATAGTCACAATGCTCTTGAATTTTATCTTTACCAAACCCATTTTCGTTTTCAAGAAAAGTAACATTTCTTGAAACATATAGTTTATTCATTTTAGTGTAATAACATCTATATCTCTTTTGATTTTTGGCATATTCTAAAAAAATACAAGGAATTGCTTTTGGAAAAAGTTTGTCGCTTTTGTTTGTAAGGAAAAAACATTTACAGCCAAAGACTCTCAACCTTTTATAATCGAAAGATGTTTTAAATAATTTTTCAATAGAAGAAATATTTTTAATATTTTTTAAAGGCATTTTATTTATCAAATAAACCGCCGTAAGACCGACTTTGACCCAAAACATTTTTGGAACATTTCTTGATATAAGAAGTATTCTAGCGGTCTCAATAATATATCTATACTTCCTTTAAGCTAGTCCATTTTGTTGAGGAGTATAAGGACAATATTTTTTATGAATAATCCCATGTAAGTCAAGATAATTTTTTAACTCTTTTGACACAAATTCTCCTCCAGAATCGGTTCTAAAGATTTTAATATTGGTTCTAAATTGAGTCTTTGTATAACAATAAATTTTTTTTAAACAATCAAATACTTCAGATTTATGTTTGAGAAAATATATCCAAGAATGTCTACTATAATCATCCAGAATGTTTACTATAAATATCCACAAATACAACATAATAAGATACTCCTCCTTTGGATACAATTGGAGTCGATCTCCATACATCCAAACGTACCAACTCAAATAGATTTTTAGATATAAAATGTCTTGTCCCAAAGGATAAAGATTTTATTTTACCATGGATGCAATCTTCACAAACAAAATCTATTTATTTATAGCTTGTAAAAAATGTAATTTGGACATACTAGGATGTCTTAGTCTTTTGTGCCAATTTTTTATATCTTTATTTTTTACAAAATTACAAAAGGTATGTCTTGATAACTCAAGATTGTCCATAACATAGAGATCTCCTCTTCTATGGCCTCGCCTAATCGGCTTCCCTAGACTGGAGATCCTGTATAAAAAAATTATTAGAAGAAAACAAAATTTTACATCTATAATCCGCAATTTGAGAAATGGATAAGAGGTTTAAATTCAATTTTGGTACTACTCTAATATTTGTTATAAGAAAAGTTTGTTGTTTTTTAAAAAACCCCAAACTTTTAATTTTTAAGGAAGTTCCATCGGCAGTTGAAACATAAGAATTATTTGAGTTAGTATGACATTTAGATAATATGGACTCATTTGGAGTCATATGGAAAGAAACATCGAAGTCAAGGATCCAAGAAGTTTTATAAGGGTCAACACTTGTGGATATGATTGCCCCGAGAAAGAAGTTTGATTTTTGAACATTGGTCGTAGTGCCTCCATGAGTTGCACCAAAGATAATGAGCTGATGTATTTGGAGTCGTCTACCCCATTTTTTTTCAAAGGATGGTCCTATCAAAGCCATCATTTTATCATCTTTTTGGTCTTCTTTCCTTCTTTTTGGGTAAAAAGGCTTGTTGTGTCTTGGTTTATAGCAATGGTAACATATTATTTTGCCACCCTTCTTATATTCTTGATCACTTCTTTTATCACTTTGTCTTCTTCTATAGTCATTGGAATTTTTCTATTCTCATTATTTTTTACAAAGTGAGGAAGTTTATAATGCCTAGTGTGATTTTTGAGCTTTGACATAGCAAGCACATATTTTTTATCCTTTGAAGCAGATGGTTTTTTCAACCTATTTTTTGTCATAGTTAACTCTTCTAGAGTTTCAACTATGATAAGTATACCTCCTCTATGAAGAAGGGTAGACTTGGTCCCTTCAAATTCGAGTCTAATCCCATTAACAAATTGATAAAAATGCTCAATTCTAATTTGTTTTTCACAGAGTTCTACATCTTGAGGGCAATGCCATTTTGACTTTAGAAGAGTCAATTCATCCCAAAGAAGAAAGAGGGCATTGTAATATTCCCTAATGCTCCTGTCTCCTTGGGTCATAGTTCTCACTTTATTTTGCATGTTGCATATGTGAGCTATATCCTTGAGACTACATATATTTAAGATACTTCCATGCAGATATGATTCTTTTCTCATGTTTATATTAGATGATTAAAATATGCAAAAGGTTTTCTTGGGTTTGTGAATGACTCACCATTATTATCATTGTTTTTATTTGTTTTTTAGTTTATTTTTAAACCTAATGCTTATAGAAACAAGATCAACTGCTTGTGGTTCAACTCGGCTTATGTAGGCGTAATAAATATATTTTATATCATAGAATATAAATGGTTTAAGTGCTTAATACTTTAATTGGATCAAATCCTACTATTTACAACTTTATAACAATATGTTGTTTTTTTTATTGGGCAATTTTTAGATTGGGGGATACACGCACAAACCTATTAGAAGCTCTTAATTTTTGTTGTTGATCAAACCTTATAATTATGATCTATATATATTTTTTTGATAGGCAAGCTGGTGTTAGGCAGACCCCCACTAGTTACGCAACATACCATTGGGTTTTGAACTTGCAACGTCCCAACATATGGTGATGTGCACTAACATCTTCTACCAAACAAGCAGAGCCCCTGCCTCCGCTAGTATCTGCATTCATTTTTTAGTAGAAAACAAGATGAGCTAATTGCTGGTCAGCATTGACAATTTGTGATATCCCTGTGTCTCCGCCCCCACCCCCTCCATGTTTCAATGGTTAGGGATCATCCATTCTTCTCAAGCTAATTCAACTACTAATTGGCCTGCTCCCCACTTGAACAACATGTACACTTTCATAAATAGAGGGCACCCTCGTATCCAAACTGTAGCGAAGTAAAAATTTGCTAAGCTAGAGCACTTGTTGATGTTAATACTATTGATGAACCATCCAATTATCTTGGAATGACCCATCCTCCACTCTTTTCATTTTTTTATCATATTCAGTGACGGCCTTAGACATCTCTTCTCCTTTCTTTCCATTTTTAATCTTGGTAATTATAAATTTAAGCTCTCTTTCAATATACCATCAACTAAACCCATAGACCTTTTTTCTCATATTTTGTGTTTCACTATGAATGCCCACATCACATAGTTAGTATTATTGAGTTGTACGAGAATGAAGATGATAACTTTTCTTTCATTCTCCACGTTTTACAATAATAAGAGAGAGAAAGGAAGGTAACCAAAGATTTGTTGAGGAGTTCTTTGATAGTGCGCTTTCCAATGGAATGAGCTCATGAACCGATGCTCCACCAATCTCACGATCCTTCTCTTAGATTTTCCAAATTAATAACAACTCAAGAGCACCAAAGCTCGAATACTATGTAATGGAATAACACAAAAGTAAATAAATGTCCCTTATGGACTTGCAAGATTACGAACAACCAAAAGAATACTTGATCAAGCCATACTACCCACACAAAGGTCAAAACAAATATTCTTGTAATGAAGGAAATCTTCTAAAGATATTAAAATGTACATGGGATTGAAGCCCTATTTATAATACAAAGGAAAAAATACACAGTCAGCCCCTAATGGGTTGACGCCTATTACACTGTAAAATGATCAGAATGCCCTTGATGGGTATTTTGGTTTATATATATATATATATATATATATATATATATATATATATATATATACACAAGTATATATATTAGAGGGCCAATCTTAACAGTCGGGGTTCATGGAACCCATCAGTATAGATGAAACATGATTTTATGTCTTTTCTTTATGACATATGAAATGACACATGATTTGCATATATGTTGACTCATGTTGGAGCCCAGGGTTCAAAGAATCTGCATAGTGCTGTAAACACCCCAAATTTTCACTCACCTCCCCGACAGTCCACCGAGCATCATCATCCAGCCTCTGAAATCGCTGGAGGGCAAAATGGTCATTTTCTGAGCCCGGACCTTGCAAAAGTCTAAATTTCATTTGCAACTCTCAAAATTTCTCTATTTTGTCTCAGATAGTCAAAATTTTACTCCTGACAGAAGACAGGAATCCTCAAGTCTTGGTTCAAGATTCCATTTCATAAGACATGACATTGCATATCATTGCATGAGCATTTCAAATCACTGCACTGCACAACATGTCATTTCGAGGTCCAGAACTCTTGATTTCAAAATTTTCAATCCAGATTCGAATTTTAACTATTTTGAAAATTGATTTCAAAACCCTGGGTCTTCAAAATTATCAATTCTTCCCATTTTACCCCCAGGACTCTGAATTTCAAAATATTTTCTCAGGAAAACGATTTGGATAATTTTTAATATGGATTTTAGCCACTTCACCTCAGATTTTGCCCTTTTTAACAATTTCAAATATCCTCCTTTTACAAAACTGCCCTACAGGGGTCAACTCTTTCCAAAATTCCTGTTTTGCCCAATTAGTCCAGATTTTATGAAAATTCCAAAAAGAAGTTGTGGTTTTATCCTTATTTCAATAAAGAAGCAATGTGGGACCCACACTGAGGTGGTGTCACACAAGCTTTCCTTTTGAAAATTTGAATTTTGAAAAACCCAAAAATATAGGAGCCTTGTCCCCTGGATTAGTGCCACATGTCACGTTCCCTCTTCTGCCACGTGTCAGTGTGGGGCTACCCTAAGAAGTCGCCATGTCATCCCAATTATCTGTCATATGTCACCCTATCCATCCGGCGCCATGTGTCAATCCAAGACTACCAGGAGATGCCAAGTGTCATAGGTTGTCCTGTCTAGAAAAAAGTGGAGTTTGTCTCCTCTGAGGTGGCGCCACTTGAAGTGTGTCTCCTGCAGGGGACACGTGTCAACCCCTCCTTCCTTCTAGAAAAGTAGCCTGACACATGTCTCTTCCTACTTTTCTCAGAAAAGTAGGAGACATGTGTCACTCCTAAATTCCTACAGAAAAGGTAGGCTTGTCTCCTCTGAGGTGGCGCCATCTGGAGTGTCTCCTGCAGAGGACACATGGCGAGCCCTCATTTCCTCAGAAAAAGCAAGTGCCATGTGTCATTTTCTGCTTTCTTCAGAAAAGCTAGAATTCAAATATTCAAAAATCCCCATAGGTGGCGAAAATCAAGAACTCCTACCTTTTTCATCCTGTCTCAAATGGCGCCACATGGCTTGGCCCACCTTCTCTCCCCTCTGCCACGTGTCATTCTCTGCTTCTTTCAGAAAAAGTAGAGGACACATGTCTTCTCCCTACCTCTTTCAGAAAAGTAGGAGACACATGTCACTCCTGGCCTTCTTCAGAAAAAGCAAACCATTTAAAATTCAAACAAGGCACTAGGTGGCGAAAATCCGGAGCTCTGATTTCCCAGATGGCCTATGAGAGCGCCACATGTCCCTTCCCTCCTTCTCATCCCTCTGCCACGTGTCATCTTCTGCTTCTTTCAGAAAAAGAAGGTGACACATGTCTCCTTCTCACTCCTTCAGAAAAGTAGAGGACACATGTCCTCTCCCTATTTTTTTTAGAAAAGTAGGAGACACATGTCACTGCCCTCTTTTTCCTCCCTCTTGCCACATGGCATTGTAGGAGCCACCCTGAGGTGGCGCCACATGTCCATCCTCCATTCCTCCAGGGCCAACCTCCATTTGAAATTCGAATTCTCCTCTGAGGTGGTGCCATCTGAAGAACCTCCTCCAGCAGGCTGACACTTGGAACCATCCTGGACTGCCACATGTCCAGATCTCCTTTCACCAGAAAAAGCAAAATTCAAATTCCTCTGAGGTGGCGCCTTTTGAGCCCACTGCTATGTTCTTCTGACATGTGTCAAACACCTTTTGAGGTGGCATCATTCCAAGACTCCACTTGGCTCCATTTTTATTTTTTTATTTTATTTTAAATAAAGGTAGCCCACCATGAGGTGGCGCCACCTGAAGACTCCCTACAAAAAGTGAATTTGAAATTCAAACTCCAAGAGAGCACCCTCTGAGGTGGCGCCTCCTGGGAGTTCCCTGCAGAGAGAATCAAGCAAACTTTTGAAAAATTCCAAATTCCCCCTGCTGAGGTGTCTCACCCACAAAATTTCCATTTTTTATTTTTCTCAAAAAATCAAAATAGCCTTTTGAGGTGGCGCCACCTGAGGGCTCCCTGCAGAAAACAAATTCGAATTTCAAACCCCTCAGATGGCACCCCCTGAGATGGCGCCACATGGAGGGCTCAGATTGAGCCTGTTTGAATTTCAAAAATTTTTCAGAAAATTTATAAAAACAAGGGTTCACGCCCAGCCTAGGGAGATCATTTTTTTAGCTCTTGTGAACTTGGAAAATCCGACCTAGCCTTCCTAGAATCAGATTTTGAACTGTGGAAATCGTGCCCCCTTTGGCGCATTGAAGAAGGTGGAGTAGAGCTCGTGCTGTGGCCAATTCAATTCCAACAGAGGTCGATTTTGGTGGACCATCCGAAGCTCGGAGCGAAGGACGAAGGAAGCTCGTGATAGCTGCCCCTTTCAAGAGCTCCTACGCTGCGTAACGAAACAAGGTGCACTTCTTTTCCCATTGATTGGATTTCATAATTCGAATCGGGAGTCGTTTGAAGAAAGAGCTCATCCGAGGGATGGATTGAGCTATTCTCATAAAACGACATACATAAAAATGTTTTATTATGCTTCCTTGATGATTTTTAACATGCATGTAGTTAGCTAGATTTAATTTGCATTTTATTTCATTCATTTAGTACATTTCATGAATTAATTATGATTAATTTAGCCTTTATTTCAATTCTGCTTATTTTCAGTAGGTCTCTGTTTTTGTCAGTCATTCCATACGTCATTTCATGCATTTGGTTTTTATTAAAAATCCCAAAAAAATCACGAAATGCGCCCTTAGGTGTCCCTGAAATTTTGCCAAAAATTCGGATGCATTTGAATTTGTTTACTGCGGTAAACATTCAAAATGGCAAGTCGAGTTTTGTTACCCGGGATACGTTTTGAAAATCATTTGCCGACTTGTAAAATCGAGATATCCCTCATGGGAAATTGGATTTTCGATCCGAAAGCTTTTATGAACTCGGGAGAATGTCTAGTTTTTAATATGATTTTTTCAGATTTTTATGATGTTTGTTTATGTCTGACAAAAATCCGAGAGTTCGGGACACGTGTCAGATCCTAATTTGGGCCTCTGAAATCTTGGATCGACTTAGGGCTATAGTTTCTCTTTGTGTGTTGCTCCAAATCCGAAACTATAAAAAGTGAAAGTGGTGTCCGAGACGTCCTCTATTTGAATCTGAAAACCTGTAATTTTTAGAACAGTGTTGACCCCTGCTTTGAATTTTTCTTGTCAGCCCCCTATTTTTCTACATTTGTCTGTTCTGTTAGTTTAGGCAGAAATAGTTATATTTTTATATGTGTTTCCGTTGATCAAATGCCAAAGTCATAAACATGAAAGTTGTTCATGTAAATGTCGTGCATAACTCTGATTAATTTCATAAATTTACATAAACGTTTTGTATTTATTTAGCATTTTTCATCAGATTAGTGTGATTTTTACCTCTGTCAGAACTAAATCTCTGTTATTGAACTCACCATGGCTCAAATCCCGAGGCTGTAAAAACCAAAAATGTTTCATTTTGGGTCTTTTAGCAGTCTGAAAAATATCAAAAGTTTCCATGGTGTAAATCTTGCGTTATCATATTAAACATTGCATTTGGTTCGGATCCATAGGCAAAATCCATCATTTTAGGACTTTCTTTGAATTTTAGCATTTAAATCATATCATTTCGTGATTTTTAGCATTCTAGATTATTTATCAGAGTGTTTAGATGCTTCATACCGAATTTGGTGCAATTTGGAATCCATTTGAGGTTCGGATCATCCATAATACCAAAACAGGGTCCCGCAGGACCTGGATCCAAGCGAAAAACAAGCGAAAATCATTATTTTTGATAAATTGCAAAATACCAAATTCTGATTTTACAGTCTTAATGTGTTTAGCAGCATGTCATCATGCCTCTTACTGCATTTTATCATCATTTGATTCAATTTGAACTTCAAAATCTCAATTTTACCAAGTTTTCCTTCAAAAAACCCTGATTTTAAAGGTGTAACTTTAATTTTAGGGGTATTTTGGTCATTTTGACCCCAATTCCGAATTTCAAACTGTTTTCCACTGAATTCCCTGCATTTACATCATTTCAAATATCAAGGAAGCATGATCATAGGGTTTATATCCAATTAAATCCAATAATTTCATAATATTATTGGAAAATCTTGGAAAAACCCACATATTTGAGCTAACTTTATTTCAAGCTTGGCAGGGACATTCCAAAGAAGGAGCTGAAGTCTGCAAATTTCTTTTATTTCCTTTATTTAGTGATGTAATAATGTAAATTTTGGAATAAGAGAGTTAATTTCCTGCTTAGACTAGGATGCATATCATATAGTTCGAATTTATGCAATATCCTGCTTATATGATTCATGCATTTTATTTCAAAAGCACTATGGATGTTCACGAATGACACGTGCACCAACTCTTAGGGAGTTGATGAACTCGGTGGAATCCATATTTACGGCCCTAGTCGAAATATGGACGAGACCCAGATCCATCATCTTTCTACTAGTCACATTGAGCCTACACTCTTAGGCTATCTTGAAAATGCACATCATATTTCCAATGTTTTCAAAATCTTGTGCATTAAATCAATTAAACTCGGAACATATTCATGGCCACAGTCAGAATATGTGAAGAATTTACTTCGACTTAATACACATTTTTCCAACAAATTTCCCTAGAAAACCTTTCAAAGTGCATTCTTTCATTCATATCATTTGCATCATGAAATCATTGGTTTTCTTATGATTTTCTTAAGAAAATTTCATTCTCAAGAAATCGATTTCTCAAGAAACTCTAAGAATCTTTCAAAATCGGTTTTCCCAAGTCAATTTCCCCATAGTTTTCCCTGGAAAATGTTATTTTCTTAAGAGCTTTAAAAGAGTTTTCTAATCTTTTTCCAAGATCAAAATCGATTTCCAAGTATTTCAAGGGTAAAATTCCCAGGATTTCAATTTCCCAAGTTTTGAATTTCCTTCTCCAATGAGCTTTCCTATGAATTTCCATCATTTTCCTAAGAAAACTCTCAAAGTCCAAGTTTTCCTAAGAAGTGTTTCCCTTTTCAAAGGTTCACCTTTTTCTCAAGAATCACTTCTATTTTCCCAAGATTTTCAACTATTTCTGATTTTTCCACACCTTTATGAACTTTCTTGTGATTTCAAAACCCCTTTCATTTGAGTTTCCTGAGAAATCGATTTTCACCTTTTCCCAAGAAATGCTTTTCAAATCCAAAAGTTTTCCTATGAATTTTCAATCCTCTTTCCAAATAAAATTTTCAGAGCTGGAGTTTTCCTGACAAGCATTTCCCTTCAAATGTTCACACTTTTCCTAAGAATTACTCACATTTTCTCAGGACTTCCAATCATTCATGATTTTCCCAAGTCTTTATAAACTTTCTCAAGATTTCAAATCTTTTCATCTGAGTTTCCTGAGAAATTTACTCTTTTCCTGAGAAATCTTTTCAACTTCAAATATTTTCCAAGCATACATCATGTTTTCCCAAGTTGCATTTTCCAAATCTCATAGCACATGCCTAAATTCTCTGTGCATTTAGGATAGAACATGATTTTGATGATTTAACTAAGTCAAACACAATTTTGGTCCTTGGTTCGATTACCCCTGTTAAAGGCGGCAGGAACGGTCGAACCTCGTACCGACAGGTCGAGCCCCATCCCATGGATTTTCCCGTAATTTTTAAAACGGAGGCGAGTATTTCAAAACAATTTCCAAAATCCGGTCAAGTTTGAAGCGCGAAAGCGTTTCTCTCTTTTTCTCTTTCGCAAGGAAGGGAAGACGGGGGAAAAATTTCGCGACGATAACAGGTTTGGCGACCGTGATGGGACCTGTCCTTGTCTGACCAAAAAAGTGCTTGACTTGGTTCAATTATTGAAACTGTGTTCACAAAATTGTCAGCTCTTTTACTTTTGATATCATGTGAGCCTAGGAGCCTAGATTCTGACCCAGCTGACATTGAATGCATATAGCTTAGGCATGGTTTGGTAGGACCATATTGAGGAGATATTTTCATGCTCACATAGACTTAGGTCTAAACACAACTCTCCTCAATTTAGGATCTGAATGCAAACAATGTATGCTTCTTCAAAAGATTTTCAAAAGTCTATCTCTCTAGGACTTAGAGCCCTCTATTTCTTGCATGTGATCATTTTTCAAAACCTCCAATTACCTATCATTACCCGGTCTTCACGTTGCTGGGCTCTCTTCCAGAACCATAGTTCGGGACAGAGCCCCACAACTGGACCAACTATTTGGGTTAACACCCCCCTACCACGTACCGCGGGCCACAGTCCGAAGTATATCGGTAGGCACTCAAGGATGTTGGAAAACCTTACCTTAGAACCGGAGTTGAAATTCTATGCCACGTACCTCGGATTTCGATTCGGGTATATCGGCATAACTGGATTTGACAAAGATGATCTGAACTTAGAGTTAGGATTAGGGTCCTACAGCTGTTTTCAAATTGATGCATTTAGAGTCAGCCTTTTAGGGAGTGCTGAATGTGCATAAATGTTTGTGCAGGATGTGATTGTATGTATGATTTTCTCAATTCTTTATATTTCCCAATGTTTTTCAACTCATTAGGTCTTTTTCCAAATATCCTTATTTTCCACGAGATCTTTTCTCAAACCCTGGATGATTTTTTCAAATATCCCATTTCTTTCAAAACTCCAGACGATTTTACATTCTACCATTCTACTGGATCTCGAATTTCTAGCTGCATTTTTATCCTGCCTGCAAAATTTTTCAAAATTTCTCACATTTTCCTAAGTTTCATTCTGAGTCTTTCTCTGTTTTCAGTTCGATGGCATCCAGTCAAGTCGATCCTATCTTTCCTGAAGGTCACATCTCCTTCGAGGTGCGACAAGGTCGTCCTGAACATCGAGCTCTTAGCACCGGAACTTTCATTCCCCGGTGGTATTATTCCTGGCTAAAGAGCTTTTCTCGAATGTTCCCGGACCATTTGAGCGAGTGCGGATTAGAGCTGGCATCAGCAGTCGGAAAACAGACCATCAATGGCAACCTGATCCATGCAATGGCAGAGCGATGGAATCCTCGAACGTGTACCTTCTGGTTCCCATGGGGAGAAATGACCGTCTTAATGGATGAATTTTCAGAAATCATGGGGTTGCCAGAACCAGCTGGTCGACCAAGCGACCCATTAGAGCATCAATTCCTTATCAATGTCAAGGGTTTGGACCCCCGAGACTCCTTAGCTCGTATGACAGGCCGCCGATCTTGGCCCCTGATCCAGTTAGAAGGAGATGAATATGTTGACCTACTTGAGTTGTACCGTCAGTACGGGACCTTCGTCGAAGTCAGCTCGCTTTCAAGAACAGCCAAAGAAAAGATTCAGAATGCAATGGTTCTATGCACTGTAGGACTGTCCCTTTTCCCAGATGGACAGAACTACATGGACATCAGGATAATCCAGCTCATGAGGAGATGGGGAAGTCGGCAAACCAATCGCCTCTCCATAGCCATGGCAGCGCTCGCCTTCCTTTATCGAGGTCTGACTCGATTCTCACTCGGAGAGTCCATTTTAGTTGAAGGATGCATCTACGCACTTCAGTCCTGGTTTTTCCAGCACGTTCCAGCCCGAGCAATCTCTTTCAGATACAATGGTCAAGAACTCCTTCCAGTGGCGCAGTACCGGTCTATGATCAACAACATTCAAGAGGATGACGTTGTTTGGGACTATTTTGATCGGCAAATATCTCCTCCCAGATATACCTACGCTTATGGCAAGCGGTTCAAGTTGCTAGGACCATTCTTCTGCACTTACTACCAACCAGAGAGATGTGTTCGACAGTTCTCCCAGAGGCAGCAGTATGTCGAAGCCCGACTGTTATCAGGAGTTATGGCAGAGTTTGATCTCACTTCCGCACAATGGTCCGGGGCATATCATTCTGCCCGCTACGGCTGGGATTCTTTTGTTTCTCTTAAAATCTTTCCTGGTCCTAGAGTGTCTGCCGACTATCGTGAATGGTGGCAAATTGTTTGTCCCCCACCTCTTTGTCAAGATCAATAAAATCTTATTCTTTTCATTTTAATAAAATTCTCTCTTTCCATTGTGGTTTGACGACCTCGCCTAGGTAACAAGGCATATTTTCGTTGTTTATTTCTTTTGCAGAAGGAATGACAACACAATTGTCGTGATTCCCACGACGACT
The DNA here is from genome assembly GCF_984573655.1 of Nuphar pumila. Lineage (NCBI taxonomy): Eukaryota > Viridiplantae > Streptophyta > Magnoliopsida > Nymphaeales > Nymphaeaceae > Nuphar > Nuphar pumila. The sequence goes on along the minus strand of NC_143253.1, from coordinate 37,732,452 downwards.
CAGTCCCTAGTAATGGGACATCTTTTCCAAATTGTCTACCATATTTTTAGCAAATATTTCCTCCAAAAGCTAATTCCCTCAAAATCTAATCAGGTCTTTTGCCCTGCAAGAGAGCATCCATATCATTTGATGGTTGAGACAAGATCAGGCAAAAGAACCACAACATCCCAGTACTCGTCAGTCTCGGAAGAAGAAATGGGTTCCCCTTGATCCGAGAAGAGTCAAGAACAGCAGCAAGAAGACGATGGCATAGACCCTCAAATGTATGCCATGTTCAGAAAAATAATGAACAAAATGATGAATGAGCAGCCCGGGACCAGCTCAGAAAGGAACCCATTCAGAGAAAAGTTCCATGGTCACAGGGGTAAGAAGGCTCCCAAGAAGCAGATCCAGCCAGAAGAGATTTCAGATGAATCAGATTCCACTGAAGATACAGATGAAGAATATGAGGTGCCTCTGGCATTTCAGAAGCGTGGCCAAAGTAAAAGCCGCAGATCCAAGAGCAGAGATAAAGAAGAGCCTTTACAAGCGCAATTTAAAGAAATGGCCCGAGTTGTCAAAGATCTGCAAGCCCGCGACAAGGGCAAGAAAGTCTTCACCAGTGAGGACTTCTATGACGGCTTAGAAGGGGATGATGATCTGGAAAATCTCCCCCGAAAATTCATCAAATTCGATGGTTCTGGCGACCCAAAAGCTCATCTCGCCACTTTCTTTGCTGAATGCTCTCGGTTTAGAAGGGATAACCGAGCATTGTTTCTATGCTTCCCCCGCAGCTTGGAAGGAGTTGCCGCCAAATGGTATGCTGAGCATATCAACCCCATCGAGCTCAAGGAGTTCGACAAAGTTGTGAATCTCTTTATTGAACGCTTCTTGTTCAACACAGAAGCGCTGCCTACATTAAGTCATCTCTGTAATTTGAGACAGAACGAGAATGAAAAAGCACGGGACTTCATTCACAGGTGGAGATCAGCCTGTAATAAGATGAGAGATCCTATCTCGGAAAGGCATGCATTGTCCTTAATCCTCAACAATTTCTCGCAGCCGTTAAGAGGATTAATTTCCACAGCGCCGTCCAGGACCTTCATTGAGCTGACTGAACGAGCCGAATGACTCGAGCTGAGTGTGGAAAATGGAGTCTATGAAGGCTTCACCTTTTCCAAGAACAACTCCCATGGTGAGCAGAAGAAGAAAGCTCACTTCACTTATTCTGCCAACAACAACAGCAAAGGCCGTAATCAGCACAAAGGGCAGAAGAAAGATTACTGCTACAGCTCAGGCAGTTCGAACAACAAGGATCAAAAAGCAAAGCCTGCTCCTCAGTACAACAAGCCTCCTCAGCAGGATCAAGGGCCAAAACTGCGTGAGAAGACCAAACATGAAGGATGGAGCTACGACAGAAAATTTACTCCTCTTGACCAATCACTCGAGGATGTGCTCGAGTACATGCTATCAAAAGAGATGGTCAAATTGCCCAGATTGGCCGATCCCCCTGTGCCCATGGGGAAATAGAAAGATCAGTTCTGCAAGTTCCACAGGACAGTGGGACACAACACCGAGAACTGCTTTGTTCTTAAAAACATCGTGCAAGATCTCATTGAAAAGAATCTATTGGTAGAAGGAGAAGAAGAAGAGAAAATGGACATTCTCAACCACCCATTCCCTTCGCACACCACAGCAGTAGTGTCTACACAGCCATTTCTACCGCATGAGCATATCAAGCCATGTTCTGCGCAAGATCTCCAAGTTCAACATCAGGTGACGGTGCTACGACAAGCAGCTTCAGATTCTAAGAAGATGGACTTAATTTCAGCATTCAGTAAAATGAGAGTTGCGGAAGCACCTGTGAAGTCAATTCCCAAATCAAAAGGAACTCCTGACTTCTTCAAGCAAATCGTTAGACCAAGGCCAGAGAAGTCAAGTCAGAATCCTCTGACTGCTTTATCCAATGTCTCCATCCTTGACTTGGCCAAGAATTCTAGCAAGCACCAGCAAGTACTGGATGATTTACTCAGGAAAATCAAAGTTAAGCCCAGTACCACTCCTGAAGACATGGCACAGATTGTGAACTCTGCCATGACCAATGCGCCAATCACCTTTTCGGATGAGGACCTTCCAAAGCCTCATTCCTTTCACAATAATGCTCTTTACATTGTCGTTCGAGTCAGAGGAATGGCGGTTCCCCATGTGCTGGTCGATGGAGGCAGTAGCCTTAACATATGTCCTGAAATGACCGCAAAGGCATTAGGGATCAAGGATGAAGAATATATTCCCGATCCCATCACTATCTATGGGTTTGACAATCATGGTCAAACGACCAAGGGCAAGATATTTCTGGAAGTGTTTATCAATTATTCAGTGCATTCAGTGCTTTTTCACGTGGTTAACGTACCACCAACCTACAACTTGCTACTCGGAAGGACATGGATTCACAATGCTAATGCAGTGCCTTCTACCCTCCATCAATGTGTAAAGTGGTCAAAAGGTGGAATGATTACCACAATACTGGGAGAAGACCCAGAAGAAAGGCTCCCGCAGCCCATGATTCCTCGGCCATCATTCAATGCAGGCATTCCCAGCATCAGGGAAAGTGAAGAGATCAATCTCGGGGAGAATCGAGAAATACTTCAGGCACCATCAGAGCCATCTCTGCACATAGTAGCCACGACACAATGGAAAGGTCCTCAATTCTTCAAGGTTGGAGGTCGAATCGACTACAACACCATTAAGGATCATCCCTTGTTTCCTCAATTCATGAAGTCAAGAAAGGGATTTGATTTACTCCTGAAGCATGGCTATCAACCCTTCAAGGGACTCGGCAAGAATGAAGATGGCCGCATCGAGCCAATGATCCAGAAACATCGTCCCCACAGAGCAGGACTAGGGTTTGCCGGCAGAAGCTCATCAAAGAAGACTGTTTTTGTCAAAGGGGCACAATGAAGACCATTTGTTATTTCCTTTCTATTCTTTTCCAAATAAATGTCTCATTTTACCAATGTCATTGATCAATTCAATCAATAAAATTCCAAGTTTCTTTGTCTATCCGGATGCCATCTACTCCCTTTTTGTCTGTCTCATCATTTTATAATTCAATGCCATTTTATGTATGGTTCTCTTCAAATGATTGCTTGTCTTACTATAGGCCAATTTGTCTGAACCAAAATTTCTTCTCCAAAATTTCAGAATGACCTCTCGGACAATCAAGAAGCTCGTTCTCAATCCCAAGGCCTTTCAGAAGTCAACAACAATTCACAGAATCAAAGCAAGCACCAGAAATGACAAGAGTGCAAAGCAGTCTGATGATTGTGCAGAATATGATCAGTCTCTTCAGGAATTACCGGAGTTCGCCGCAGTTCAGAAGCAGGACGAACCATCTCCTCTAGTACAAGATCCAACTGAAGGTGTCAATATCGGTTCAGAGGAAGATCCAAAAATTCTCCAGATCGGAACCAGTCTGAGTCCAGAAGAAAAGAAAAGGCTTATAGATTTTCTCAAGCGGCATGAAGAAGTGTTCGCATGGACGTATGAAGACATGCCGGGCTTAGACCCCAAATTGGTCGAGCATCGTCTTGTCTTAAAGCCGAATGCTAAGCCAGTCAAGCAGAAGCTGAGAAAAATGGATCCCAGAATAGAACAACGAGTCAAGGAAGGACTCGAAGATTTGCTCAAAGCAGGATTCATCCGAGCTATTGACTACCCGAATTGGTTAGCCAATATCGTCGTTGTCCCAAAGAAAAGCGGCAAAGTAAGGATTTGCATAGACTTCAGAGACCTCAATAAGGCAACTCCGAAGGATGACTATCCACTTCCAAGCATCGATCTTCTAGTCGATAGCACGGCAGGACATGCCATGTTCTCTTTCATGGACGGATATTCCGGCTACAATCAGATCAAGTTGGCCGCCCGCGACCAATCCAAAACTTCTTTCACCACGCCTTGGGGCACTTTTTGCTATATAGTCATGCCTTTTGGGCTCAAGAATGCTGGAGCAACATATCAACGGGCAATGGTTGTTATCTTTCACGATCAAATGCGCAAAATCATGGATGCGTATGTTGATGATATTCTCGTGAAATCTAAAGAGGGAGAAGATCACCTCGAAGCCCTTAATCAAGTCTTTAAAAGACTTATCCTTTACAAGTTAAGGCTTAACCCGCAAAAGTGTGTCTTCGGAGTCGAATCAAGCAAATTGTTGGATTTTCTGGTCAGCAAAAGGGGAATTGAAGTTGACCCAGCCAAAGCAAAGGCTATCATTGATATGCCACCCCCGAAGAATCTCAAAGAACTACGTAGCCTTCAAGGACATATGCATTCAATCCGGCAATTCATTTCCAATTTGGCAATGAGATGCGAGCCCTTCAACCACTTACTCAGAAAAGGAGTTAAGTTCGAATGGGGACCAGAGTGCCAGCAATCGTTCGATCGAATCAAGAAGTATCTTCTTAATACTCCCATCCTGAAGCCGCCAGAATTGGGAAAACCTCTTTTATTATACATCTCAGTTAATCAAGTTGTATGCGGTGGATTCTTGGCGCAATACAAAGAAGGCAGCCTGATAGAGCACGCCATTTATTACGTGAGCAAGACTTTCATAGATTATGAAAAGAGATACTCTCAAATAGAGAAGACCTGCCTAGCTCTGGTATGGATGTGTCAGAAGCTAAGACACTACCTACTAGCATCAGAAGTCAAAATCTTGTCTAAACTCAATCCTCTCAAGTATATCTTAGAGCAACCTTTCCTCAGCGGACGAGTCGCAAAATGGCAAGTCTTACTGATGCAGTATGACTTAGAATACGTCTCGCAACAATCAATCAAAGGCCAAGCAATTGCAGATCAATTGGCAGATTTTCCTCTGACCGAAGAAGTGAAAGCCGAAGATGACTTCCCTGATGAGCAAATTTGCAACATCCAACAATTTCCGGTCTGGAATTTATTTTTTAATGGTTCTAAGAACATGGCCGGAATAGGCATCAAAATCTTATTAATCACTCCTGAGAAGGAGATGATTCCATTTTCTCTCAAGTTAGATTTTCAATGCACTCACAATATGGCTGAATACGAAGCCCTGATTCAAGGTCTAAAGATTCTGCTAGACTTCAATGTCAAGAGAGTGCATGCCTACGGCGACTCATTACTTGTTGTCAATCAAGTTCGAGCCGAATGGCAAGTCAAAGATCAGAAGCTATTTCCCTATCAGAAAATTGTTTCAGCTCTTATCAGCGAGTTTGAAGAATTTCAGCTCTTCCATATCAAGAGAGATTTTAATCAAGTGGCCGATAGCCTAGCCAGTTTAGGCTCCATTATGGCATTCAAGAATGGAGAATCTTGTCGCTCTTTTGAAATTGGCAGACTTGACCAACCTGCCTTCATTCCAGCGGAACAGGTAAACCAGGCTGAGCAAAGGAAGAAGCCCTGGTATTATAACATCAAAACTTTCATAGAAACTGGCGAATTTCCTCCAGAACTCTCAAAGAAAGAGCAGCGAGCAGTCCAGCGTATGTCTACTCGATACTTCATTTTGTCCAATGTCCTCTATCGTCGTGGATTCAGTTCAGAGTATTCCAGATGCTTAGATGAAAACGAAGCCAAAGAAGTCGTGCGAGAAGCACACGAAGGTATTTGTGGTGGCCACGCCGGTTACCAAACCCTTGTCAAGCAAATCATCAGAGCAGGGTACTACTGGAAGACTATGCAACAAGACTGTTATCATTATGTGAAGAAGTGTGTGCAATGCCAGATACACGCACCTTCTATTCATGCTCCGGCAACTTATTTACAGTCTGTTGTCTCTCCATGGCCATTTTCTATGTGGGCCTTCGATGTCGTAGGTCCCATCACTCCTTCAGCTTCAAATGGCCACAAATACTTCCTTGCCGCAACAGAATATTTCACCAAGTGGGTAGAAGCCATCAGTCTCCGCACAGTAGAAGGCCGACACGTGGTCTCTTTTATTCACAAGAACATCCTTTGCCGTTTCGGCATCCCACATGACATTGTGTCAGACAATGGCAGTCATTTCAAGAATGAAAAGATGAAGACATTCTGCTCAAAATTCAAGATCTATCACCATTTTTCCGCTCCATATTATCCTCAAGGGAATGGTCAGGCAGAGGCCACCAACAAGATTTTAATTCGTATCTTGGAGCGAACTGTGGAAACAGGCCGTGACTGGCATGAGAAGATCCACGATGCACTGTGGGCCTATCGGACCACCATTTGTACACCAACGAATGCTACTCCATCAGAACTGGTCTATGAAACAGAAGTAGTATTGCCGCTACATGTTCAGAAGCCCGCTTTGAAATTTGCTTCACTTCTGCAATTACCTCTTGATCAATACCAGCAGCAGCGACTAGTGCAACTAGACTTACTCGACGAGAGAAGGCTAAAAGCAGCAGAGCATGCTCAATCCTATCGCCAGAGTGTAGCCAGGCAATATGCGAAATCTATCATCGAAAGAAGATTCAAAGTCAATGATTTAGTACTTCGATCCACAGCTTATCTCAAGCATCGTCCTGGCGGCAAATGGTCGCCAAATTGGGAAGGTCCCTATGTTGTCAAAGAAGCATTACCCCGCAACTCATATCGGCTCATCAATGCCGATGGAGTAGAATTGCCAGATCCTATCAATGCTCGACACTTGAAAAAGTTTTATACTTGAAACATTTATTCTCCCCTTGTAATCCTTCCTGTTTCCTTCAAATAATGATCCAACTTTCTTTCCCAGTTACACTGGGGCATTTTAAAATTTTGTTCTATATGCAGGCAGGATAAACAAATTCCTCATTTCATGCACATGTGCATTCATATGCATCAACCCATATTCATTTGCATTCAATTGCATTAATAACAATCCGGTCAGTATTGGGATTTCAACAAACAGTCCCATCACAATTCCTAATCATCGCCAATACTGAACCAAAACCCAGCGCTCGAACTGGTATTATTTCAAAATCCAGTATTCAAGCTGGTACATTTTTCTAAGATCCAACTTTTTGGAAAACCGAGTTCCGACTCGGGTTTTTATTCAAATCATTTTCCTTTGTTGATCCGGGTTCCGACTCGTGATCTCTCTACTTTACTCGAGCCTTGACTCGAATTCTTCATTTTCCTTTGTTGATCCGGGTTCCGACTCGTGATCTCTCTACTTTACTCGAGCCTTGACTCGAATTCTTCATTTTCCTTTGTTGATCCGGGTTCCGACTCGTGATCTCTCTACTTTATTCGAGCCTTGACTCGAACAAATCATTTTCCTTTGTTGATTCGGGTTCCGACTCGAGATCTCTTCGAGCTTGTCATTCTCTTTTGTTGATCCGGGTTCCGACTCGTGATCTCATTACCTTACTCGAACCCTGAATCGAGTTCTTCATTTTCTTTTGTTAATCCGGGTTCCGACTCGTGATCTCATTATCTTATTTGAGCTCTGATTCAAGCCTTCCATTTTCTTTTGTTGATCCGGGTTCCGACTCGAGATCTCTTTAGTCATTCGAACTCTGACTCGAGCTCTTCATTTTCTTTTGTTGATCTGGGTTCCGACCCGAGATTTCTCTATTCATTTGAGCTCAGATGCGAGCTCTTCATTCTCTTTTGTTGATTCGGGTTCCAACTCGTGATCTCTCTATTCATTTGAGCTCAGATGCAAGCTCTTCACTTCCTCTGTTGATTCAGGTTCCGACTCGTGATCTCTATATTTTATTCGAGCTCTGACTCGAACTCATCATTCTCTTTTATTGATCCAAGTCATTTCAATCATCAGGGTCTGTCAATTGCTCAAGTTTGACATTTTGCTTTAAATCAGGCAATTCTCCAATTTCGACCTCTGGGTCACCCGATTTCCAATTCTCAATTTCAATTACCAATCTCAATTTCGACCTTCGGGTCTATCAATTTCCAATTTTCGACCTTCGGGTCAATCAAACTCCAATTTTCGACCTTCGGGTCAATCAATTTCCAAATTTCGACCTTCGGGTCAATCAATTTCCAATCTTTGACCTTCATTTCCAAATTTCGACCTTCGGGTCACCCAATTTCGACCTTTTGGTCAATCAATTCTCAATTTTGACCTTTTTGGTCAAATCAATTTCCAAATTTCGACCTTCGGGTCACCCAATTTCGACCTTTTGGTCAATCAATTCTCAATTTTGACCTTTTGGTCAAATCAATTCTCAATTTCGACCATTAGGTCATCCAATTTCGACCTTCGGGTCATTCAATTTTCAGCAACCAATTTTCCAATTTTCAATTTCGACCTTTGGGTCAATCAATCTCAATATCCAATTTCAATCATTTTCTCTTGCGAAAGACCCTTTTAGGGAGAGTTCGAGGGAGCTCGTTCTTTTCGCATGCTATCCAATTCGTTCACTTAGCCCCTTTTCAGGGAGAGTTTGAAGGGACTCGCGTCTTTGTGAACCGTTTGCAAAACAATTTCCAATTTCACACAAGAAACCCTTTCAAAGGGAGAGGCTCGACGGAGACTCGCTTTTCTTGTGACCCCCCAATTTCATACTAGGCCATTTTCGTCATGAAAGACCCTCTTTACAGGGAGAGTGTGATGGACTCGTTCCTTTCATGACCCAATTTTCAGACCTCGCTATTATCGGACCCCTTTCCATAAGAGAAGCCTAACATTAGGGAGCTTTGACGAAAGCTCAATTTCTCTTCGAAAGTTCGTTTTGCAAACACCTCCTCTTTAGGGAAGAGAGGAGTATTTCCCATTTCCCATTCAGGTAAGGGCTAAGCCTGAGTCTCTCCTTTTGGGGAAAAAGAGAGGAGAATTTTCGTCACAGATGCATTGAGCCAGACTTTAGATACTCACTTTCACCAAGGATTTCAAGACAATTTTGTCAATTTGTCAAATTATTTGGTGATTTCAGAATCTTTATTGCACTAATCAGTCTACCTTCAGCATTACTTCCAAAAGAGCGAAGCTTTTGCGAAAAGGGATTCAAAATTCAAATTCTTTCTATTGGCCAACCAAAAGGATGAAGGATAAGTCCTCGATATGGCCAGAAAAGAAGATTCAATGTTATTGAAAAGTCGTAGGTGATCGATATTGATCGCAGTCAATGGCGCATCTTTAAAGGCTATCCTTGTAAAGACGAGGCAGTGGAAATATCCTGAGTGCTAGAAAAGAGAGAATTCACGCAAACCCTGTCTCCTCAAAATCACCTAAGCTGCAATTGAGTATCCGCAAAAGGGATCTCTCACCTGTCGTCAAGATGAAGGCGAATTAGGCGAGCAGACCCCCGGGGCCAAAGAAGATTCGAAACATCTCCAAGATGACGGGGTTTGTGACGGATCCTTCCAGGGAAAGTCCAAAGCACTGTCGAGATGAAGGCAGATGCGATGAACCTCTCGACAATCCCTAAAAGATATTTAATTTCAGCTATCAGCCAAAGATCTCCAAACCCATCGTCCAAGAAGGATCGAAACATCTCCAAGTTGAAGGAGTTTGTGACATACCCTTCCCAAAAGAGAGAAAGAGAGGAAAAAGAAAGAGAGAAAAAGTCAGAACATCTCCAAAATAAAGGAGAATGTAGCAAAAAACCCAGAGAGCCAAAAGAGTGCAGAAAGATTATCAAGAGAGAAGCTCTCAAGATATCAAACTGCCAGATCTATCAAGAATCCTCTTTAATCTTGTGAAATTCTATTATCAATACTCTTTCATCGATTGCTTTCATAATATCAAATTCTCTTTCTTGCTCATATCAAGGAAATTGATAACTTTTTTGAAGAAGGTCAATTGCAAACAATTTGGGTTTCCAAGTCTCGATTCTACAAAGTGAACCTTGTTTAGAGGTAATGCTTTAGTAGAAAAGAAGGAATATCTTTGCAACAATGTGCAACATTTTCAAAAATTTTGAACCAACAGCAGAATTTCCAACATTTTGACAATATTTTCTAGCTATCCTGACATGAAGTGAGAGCTCGATATCCGTCTTCGATGCATCCTGACACCAATTTTAAATCCCTCCTAAGGACTTGATTTCTTCCCTTCTTTGAGAGCATGAACTCTCAAATTTGCACACTTCCCTGTGTCCCCACTGTCCCACCATAGACAGTCCCATTTCGGTTCGAGGTCGAACCACCAATCATTTCTCGCAAAAGGCAATTTCAAAAGCTAATTTTAGTCTCAGCAATGAGACGCCCAAAACCAATCCCTTTTCAAGCTTTAGGGACCCCATTTTCCTTCCTTTTGCAAAAACCCTATTGGATTTATTGTGCAAAATCCAAAGGTTCCATCATGGTCTCTTCCTTCGAGGATTCCATTTCATTTTCCGCCCGATCAGGATAAGGGTACAAACCTGAGCCTCACTCAAAGAGGTATTTCATTTTCCGCCCGATCAGGATAAGGGTACAAACCTGAGCCTCAATCAAAGAGGTATTTCATTTTCCGCCCGATCAGGATAAGGGTACAAACCTGAGCCTCGATCAAAGAGGTATTCCATTTTCCGCCCGATCAGGATAAGGGTACAAACCTGAGCCTCGATCAAAGAGGTATTCCATTTTCCGCCCGATCAGGATAAGGGTACAAACCTGAGCCTCACTCAAAGAGGTATTTCATTTTCCGCCCGATCAGGATAATGGTACAAACCTGAGCCTCGATCAAAGAGGTATTCCATTTTCCGCCCGATCAGGATAAGGGTACAAACCTGAGCCTCAATCAAAGAGGTATTTCATTTTCCGCCAGATCAGGATAAGGGTACAAACCTGAGCCTCGATCAAACTGGTATTCCATTTTCCGCCCGATCAGGATAAGGGTACAAACCTGAGCCTCAATCAAAGAGGTATTTCATTTTCCGCCCGATCAGGATAAGGGTACAAACCTGAGCCTCGATCAAAGAGGTATTCCATTTTTCGCCCGATCAGGATAAGGGTACAAACCTGAGCCTCAATCAAAGAGGTATTTCATCTTCCGCCCGATCAGGTTAAGGGTACAAACCTGAGTCTCATTTCGATGAGATATTCCATTCCCCAATCAGGTCAAGGGTCAAAACCTGAGCTTCGTTCCATGCGAGGTATTTCTGTCCCATCCAGGTTAAGGGCATAAACCTGAACTTCACTCTCATAGAGTGAATCTTTTCTCTCCATTCTTCGCTTCATATCTACCATCTTCCTCGGGCTAATTTCTTCACACCCAGTCAGATCCTTCTAACTGAGGCATTATTTTTATGTATAGCCCAAATTTGGTGTGTTTTTCTTTGCCACTAAGCTCGGCCATGAGCCGGCTTAGTAGCAAAGAGGGGCATCTGTAAACACCCCAAATTTTCACTCACCTCCCCGACAGTCCACCGAGCATCATCATCCAGCCTCTGAAATTGCTGGAGGGCAAAATGGTCATTTTCTGAGCCCGGACCTTGCAAAAGTCTAAATTTCATCTGCAACTCTCAAAATTTCTCTATTTTGTCTCAGATAGTCAAAATCTTACTTCTGACAGAAGACAGGAATCCTCAAGTCTTGGTTCAAGATTCCATTTCATAAGACATGACATTGCATATCATTGCATGAGCATTTCAAATCACTGCACTGCACAACATGTCATTTCGAGGTCCAGAACTCTTGATTTCAAAATTTTCAATCCAGATTCGAATTTTAACTATTTTCAAAATTGATTTCAAAACCCTGGGTCTTCAAAATTATCAATTCTTCCCATTTTACCCCCAGAACTCTGAATTTCAAAATATTTTCTCAGGAAAACGATCTGGATAGTTTTTAATATGGATTTTAGCCACTTCACCTCAGATTTTGCCCTTTTTAACAATTTCAAATATCCTCCTTTTACAAAACTGCCATACAGGGGTCAACTCTTTCCAAAATTCCTGTTTTGCCCAATTAATCCAGATTTTATGAAAATTTCAAAAAGAAGTTGTGGTTTTATCCTTATTTCAATAAAGAAGCAATGTGGGACCCACACTGAGGTGGTGTCACACAAGCTTTCCTTTTGAAAATTTGAATTTTGAAAAACCCAAAAATATAGGAGCCTTGTCCCCTGGATTAGTGCCACATGTCACGTTCCCTCTTCTGCCACGTGTCAGTGTGGGGCTACCCTAAGAAGTCGCCATGTCATCCCAATTATCTGTCATATGTCACCCTATCCATCCGGCGCCATGTGTCAATCCAAGACTACCAGGAGATGCCAAGTGTCATAGGTTGTCCTGTCTAGAAAAAAGTGGAGTTTGTCTCCTCTGAGGTGGCGCCACTTGAAGTGTGTCTCCTGCAGGGGACACGTGTCAACCCCTCCTTCCTTCTAGAAAAGTAGCCTGACACATGTCTCTTCCTACTTTTCTCAGAAAAGTAGGAGACATGTGTCACTCCTAAATTCCTACAGAAAAGGTAGGCTTGTCTCCTCTGAGGTGGCGCCATCTGGAGTGTCTCCTGCAGAGGACACATGGCGAGCCCTCATTTCCTCAGAAAAAGCAAGTGCCATGTGTCATTTTCTGCTTTCTTCAGAAAAGCTAGAATTCAAATATTCAAAAATCCCCATAGGTGGCGAAAATAAAGAACTCCTACCTTTTTCATCCTGTCTCAGATGGCGCCACATGGCTTGGCCCACCTTCTCTCCCCTCTGCCATGTGTCATTCTCTGCTTCTTTCAGAAAAAGTAGAGGACACATGTCTTCTCCCTACCTCTTTCAGAAAAGTAGGAGACACATGTCACTCCTGGCCTTCTTCAGAAAAAGCAAACCATTTAAAATTCAAACAAGGCACTAGGTGGCGAAAATCCGGAGCTCTGATTTCCCAGATGGCCTATGAGAGCGCCACATGTCCCTTCCCTCCTTCTCATCCCTCTGCCACGTGTCATCTTCTGCTTCTTTCAGAAAAAGAAGGTGACACATGTCTCCTTCTCACTCCTTCAGAAAAGTAGAGGACACATGTCCTCTCCCTATTTTTTTTAGAAAAGTAGGAGACACATGTCACTGCCCTCTTTTTCCTCCCTCTTGCTACATGGCATTGTAGGAGCCACCCTGAGGTGGCGCCACATGTCCATCCTCCATTCCTCCAGGGCCAACCTCCATTTGAAATTCGAATTCTCCTCTGAGGTGGCGCCATCTGAAGAACCTCCTCCAGCAGGCTGACACTTGGAACCATCCTGGACTGCCACATGTCCAGATCTCCTTTCACCAGAAAAAGCAAAATTCAAATTCCTCTGAGGTGGCGCCTTTTGAGCCCACTGCTCTGTCCTTCTGACATGTGTCAAACACCTTTTGAGGTGGCATCATTCCAGGACTCCACTTGGCTCCATTTTTATTTTTTTATTTTATTTTAAATAAAGGTAGCCCACCATGAGGTGGCGCCACCTGAAGACTCCCTACAAAAAGTGAATTTGAAATTCAAACTCCAAGAGAGCACCCTTTGAGGTGGCGCCTCCTGGGAGTTCCCTGCAGAGAGAATCAAGCAAACTTTTGAAAAATTCCAAATTCCCCCTGCTGAGGTGTCTCACCCACAAAATTTCCATTTTTTATTTTTCTCAAAAAATCAAAATAGCCTTTTGAGGTGGTGCCACCTGAGGGCTCCCTGCAGAAAACAAATTCGAATTTCAAACCCCTCAGATGGCACCCCCTGAGATGGCGCCACATGGAGGGCTCAGATTGAGCCTGTTTGAATTTCAAAAATTTTTCAGAAAATTTATAAAAACAAGGGTTCACGCCCAGCCTAGGGAGATCATTTTTTTAGCTCTTGTGAACTTGGAAAATCCGACCTAGCCTTCCTAGAATCAGATTTTGAACTGTGGAAATCGTGCCCCCTTTGGCGCATTGAAGAAGGTGGAGTAGAGCTCGTGCTGTGGCCAATTCAATTCCAACAGAGGTCGATTTTGGTGGACCATCCGAAGCTCGGAGCGAAGGACGAAGGAAGCTCGTGATAGCTGCCCCTTTCAAGAGCTCCTACGCTGCGTAACGAAACAAGGTGCACTTCTTTTCCCATTGATTGGATTCCATAATTCGAATCGGGAGTCGTTTGAAGAAAGAGCTCATCCGAGGGATGGATTGAGCTATTCTCATAAAACGACATACATAAAAATGTTTCATTATGCTTCCTTGATGATTTTTAACATGCATGTAGTTAGCTAGATTTAATTTGCATTTTATTTCATTCATTTAGTACATTTCATGAATTAATTATGATTAATTTAGCCTTTATTTCAATTCTGCTTATTTTCAGTAGGTCTCTGTTTTTGTCAGTCATTCCACACGTCATTTCATGCATTTGTTTTTTATTAAAAATCCCAAAAAAATCACGAAATGCGCCCTTAGGTGTCTCTGAAATTTTGCCAAAAATTCGGATGCATTTGAATTTGTTTACTGCAGTAAACATTCAAAATGGCAAGTCGAGTTTTGTTACCCGGGATACATTTTGAAAATCAATTGCCGACTTGTAAAATTGAGATATCCCTCATGGGAAATCCGATTTTCGATCCGAAAGCTTTTCTGAACTCGGGAGGATGTCTAGTTTTTAATATGATTTTGGAAGATTTTTATGATTTTTTTTATGTCTGACAAAAATCCGAGAGTTTGGGACACGTGTCAGATCCTAATTTGGGCCTCTGAAATCTTGGATCGACTTAGGGCTATGGTTTCTCGTTGTGTGTTGCTCCAAATCCGAAACTATAAAAAGTGAAAGTGGTGTCCGAGATGTCCTATGTTTGAATCTGAAAGCCTGTAATTTTTAGAACAGTGTTGACCCCTGCTTTGAATTTTTCTTGTCAGCCCCTTATTTTGCTACATTTGTCTGTTCTGTTAGTTTAGGCAGAAATAGTTATATTTTTATATGTGTTTCCGTTGATCAAATGCCAAAGTCATAAACATGAAAGTTGTTCATGTAAATGTCGTGCATAACTCTGATTAATTTAATAAATTTACATGGCCGTTTTGTATTTATTTAGCATTTTTCATCAGATTAGTGTGATTTTTACCTCTGTCAGAACTAAATCTCTGTTATTGAACTCACCATGGCTCAAATCCCGAGGCTGTAGAAACCAAAAATGTTTCATTTTGGGTCTTTTAGCAGTCTGAAAAATATCAAAAGTTTCCATGGTGTAAATCTTGCGTTATCATATTAAACATTGCATTTGGTTCGGATCCATAGGCAAAATCCATCATTTTAGGACTTTCTTTGAATTTTAGCATTTAAATCATATTATTTCGTGATTTTTAGCATTCTAGGTTGTTTATCAGAGTGTTTAGATGCTTCATACCGAATTTGGTGCAATTTGGAATCCATTTGAGGTTCGGATCATCCATAATACCAAAACAGGGTCCCGCAGGACCTGGATCCAAGCGAAAAACAAGCGAAAATCGTTATTTTTGATAAATTGCAAAATACCAAATTCTGATTTTACAGTCTTAATGTGTTTAGCAGCATGTCATCATGTCTCTTACTGCATTTTATCATCATTTGATTCAATTTGAACTTCAAAATCTCAATTTTACCAAGTTTTCCTTCAAAAAACCCTGATTTTAAAGGTGTAACTTTAATTTTAGGGGTATTTTGGTCATTTTGACCCCAATTCCGAATTTCAAACTGTTTTCCACTGAATTCCCTGCATTTACATCATTTCAAATATCAAGGAAGCATGATCATAGGGTTTATATCCAATTAAATCCAATAATTTCATAATATTATTGGAAAATCTTGGAAAAACCCACATATTTGAGCTAACTTTATTTCAAGCTTGGCAGGGACATTCCAAAGAAGGAGCTGAAGTCTGCAAATTTCTTTTATTTCCTTTATTTAGTGATGTAATAATGTAAATTTTGGAATAAGAGAGTTAATTTCCTGCTTAGACTAGGATGCATATCATATAGTTTGAATTTATGCAATATCCTGCTTATATGATTCATGCATTTTATTTCAAAAGCACTATGGATGTTCACGAATGGCACGTGCACCAACTCTTAGGGAGTTGATGAACTCGGTGGAATCCATATTTACGGCCCTAGTCGAAATATGGACGAGACCCAGATCCATCATCTTTCTACTAGTCACATTGAGCCTACACTCTTAAGCTATCTTGAAAATGCACATCATATTTCCAATGTTTTCAAAATCTTGTGCATTAAATCAATTAAACTCGGAACATATTCATGGCCACAGTCAGAATATGTGAAGAATTTACTTCGACTTAATACACATTTTTCCAACAAATTTCCCTAGAAAACCTTTCAAAGTGCATTCTTTCATTCATATCATTTGCATCATGAAATCATTGGTTTTCTTATGATTTTCTTAAGAAAATTTCATTCTCAAGAAATCGATTTCTCAAGAAACTCTAAGAATCTTTCAAAATCGGTTTTCCCAAGTCAATTTCCCCATAGTTTTCCCTGGAAAATGTTATTTTCTTAAGAGCTTTAAAAGAGTTTTCTAATCTTTTTCCAAGATCAAAATCGATTTCCAAGTATTTCAAGGGTAAAATTCCCAGGATTTCAATTTCCCAAGTTTTGAATTTCCTTCTCCAATGAGCTTTCCTATGAATTTCCATCATTTTCCTAAGAAAACTCTCAAAGTCCAAGTTTTCCTAAGAAGTGTTTCCCTTTTCAAAGGTTCACCTTTTTCTCAAGAATCACTTCTATTTTCCCAAGATTTTCAACTATTTCTGATTTTTCCACACCTTTATGAACTTTCTTGTGATTTCAAAACCCCTTTCATTTGAGTTTCCTGAGAAATCGATTTTCACCTTTTCCCAAGAAATGCTTTTCAACTCCAAAAGTTTTCCTATGAATTTTCAATCCTCTTTCCAAATAAAATTTTCAGAGCTGGAGTTTTCCTGACAAGCATTTCCCTTCAAATGTTCACACTTTTCCTAAGAATTACTCACATTTTCTCAGGACTTCCAATCATTCATGATTTTCCCAAGTCTTTATAAACTTTCTCAAGATTTCAAATCTTTTCATCTGAGTTTCCTGAGAAATTTACTCTTTTCCTGAGAAATCTTTTCAACTTCAAATATTTTCCAAGCATACATCATGTTTTCCCAAGTTGCATTTTCCAAATCTCATAGCACATGCCTAAATTCTCTGTGCATTTAGGATAGAACATGATTTTGATGATTTAACTAAGTCAAGCACAATTTTGGTCCTTGGTTCGATTACCCCTGTTAAAGGCGGCAGGAACGGTCGAACCTCGTACCGACAGGTCGAGCCCCATCCCATGGATTTTCCCGCAATTTTCAAAACGGAGGCGAGTATTTCAAAACAATTTCCAAAATCCGGTCAAGTTTGAAGCGCGAAAGCGTTTCTCTCTTTTTCTCTTTCGCAAGGAAGAGAAGACGGGGGAAAAATTTCGCGACGATAACAAGTGCCATTGGGCATGTGGTGTGTATAATATGTGATATATGTGATGTTAAAATACTATATGATGCATGCAATAACTGTTTATGATTCATGATGGAGCTCAAGGTTCATGGAATTTGTCTGGATATATGGATCATATTCTTATATGTTTTTTTGTTATGCAACATGAAATAACGCATTATTTCCATGAATGATGGCTCATATCATAGCCTGTGGTTCAAGGAACCCTTGTTGTGTCAATTGAGCACATCACTGTGTGTGACATGTGAACTGTGTTATACTATAAAGCATAGAAAATATGTGTTTACTTGTGATCACTCATATACGATCTTGGGATTGATACAAACCCAAAAAGTATGAAAGAGGCATCGTACTATGAATGATGCATGCATATTCACACTTAATTGGTTGGTTTGTCTACAGACGAAACACTTATATGGGCTAAAACTGTCAAAGCGACATCTAAATGAGTTGAGTACCGATGAATGAATCATGATTACCCTGAAGGGATACTAGGGTTATTGAACCCTCAATTTTTTGATGTGAAATATATAAAATAGATCTCCTAATAGGAATCCTGTCACCCATTCAGATATGTGGACTATCCGGAGAGGTAGGTGGTACAAACCTTAAGTAACAATATTATTTTTATGGGAGCATGGCATTCCAAATGGTCTCCAGTCACTCAGAGGATAGGAGATCGGGGCTATCAATGTCTTCTAGGTGATAGATTTCTAACTACTATATCCTATGTCATGTATACGTCATCTCAGCTTTTTCTCGGTTACAAACTGCCTACTTTGGGTCCTGCTTAGTTCAGCACACAGGTAAAATACAACTGATGAATAATATACCTTAAAAATGTTGCGACTGTTTAAGGTGATTGTTCCCTTGTGTGTACACAAGAGGGCTGTAATCAAGAGAAATAAAGACTTTACACAATTTTGAAATGAAAATTTGCCCTAACACTGCACAATAATATTTTGAATAAAGTTGCATGTTTCTTCATAGTTGATGACTCTGAAACATGTCGTATTGTTCCTTTTAAACTATATTAGAATTTTATCATGCCTTGAGAAACTATATTAGAAATATACCATGCCTTGATGAATTATGACATCTCATATTAAAATGTACCATGCCTTAATGAATTGTGATATTTCATATTGAAATGTACTATGCCTTGGTGAATTGCACTGATAATATGTCGAATGGCATGAGATCATGATTAAACATGTTATACATGTTAATAAATGATACATCACACCTACTTAGTTACTTTGTGAATGAATACACTATGTTCTCCTGATGGATATATATCACATATATGTACCACAATTGAAGTATATCGTAGATATCTGAGTGATTAAATTATGTTATCATTAATGACTCACCATATGTTCTAGTATAGACCTACCAGGATTTCATGAATCTGATCAATTTTATCGGTATACAAGTGATTACAGGTTTAGCTGCATAGCAGATATAAGATGTTGCGATGTCGTCGACGAGCCAATCATTTTTCTTTCTCAGGCACTGAATTCAGATACATGTTACTATTGTTTTGGCTTTTGTAATACTCTGTCATTTTGGAATTGAAATACCTTAAATGAGTCAAGTTATCTGCATTTGAATTCAATATAATTGTTTTTGTGTGAAACATAACCTACCTAAGGTTTTGAACCCAAGTTTAAAAAGATTTTTGCTAATAATTATTCAATAAAAGAAAAAGTTTTAATTTTTGTGTTTTTCAAATGGTCAAAAATCTCGGGGCGTTACATTTTCGATTCTGACTCAAAACAGAAAAGTTACAGGCCTATGTCTTAGCTTTTTAACGATTGTAAAAATACAAGTTTTTGATGCCGGATAAAAGAGATACAAATTTGAGAATAAAACATAGACTAATCTGCAAAAAGCAATAATATATTTGAGATAAAATTCACATATATTTAGGAAATCACATGTGTGAAGGGTAAAAATATCTTTTTAAAACCAGATGTTTGTGATTTTTGAACATAGAGAGAATAGCAAGAATTATGGGGCACTTTGGAAAACGTGTCATGTTGGCCGTACAGTATAATCATTTTTCGATATTATTATGGACTATCAATGATTTCTATGCATATTAAAATTTATCATGATCAAACACTAAAGGACAATTAGCATATCATTGCCATCAAATGATGTGGTATTATTACTTGAAAAATTATTCTAAGTATAACACATTTTTTTGGGGGTTTTGTCCAAAAGCATAACACATTTTTCCTAAAAACATTCACGTGAGCATGGTGGGATTTGAACTTGCATCAAACCTCCAAGAGGTAACGAGCCTCTCCACCTCACCACACTCCCTTTCGTTGCACATTTTGTCTGGTTTAATTTAAATCAACCCTTACTCAGGTTTTCCCTTAACGGGCCTCACCTTTTCAAATTTGATTCTCCTGACTTTTCTTGCACCTCTATGCAAATTCATTAATTGGCTTTCGGATCTCGATTAGGGATCATAAAATATTTGGATCCATTGGAATCCAATTGAAATCTAGTTGGGCTTCGAATCCATCTGAAAACCGAATCTAATTGTCATATCCGAGTCTCATTGCTAGATCCATATGATCCAGTTCTGATCCTGTATCTATTTAAACCAAATTCATTCCAAAGACATGATATTATCATATTTCTTTTGCATAATTTCCATATTTTTTTATCTAGATAATTCCTAAAATTTCTGGATTTTACACCCCCCTAAAACTAGAATTTTGTCCTCGAAATTTGTGACACATACTAATTGAATAATTAAGGGTACTTATCTTTCATTGCTTCCTTGGGTTCCCATGTGCATTCTTCTAGGTCGTAATGTTTTCATCGTACTTTGACTAGCGGGATGATCTTGTTCTGCATCACTCGTTCTCGATGATCCATAATTTTGACTGGTCTCTCCTCTATTGTCAGGTCCTCTTGTACACTTATGTCTTCAAACTGAATCACATGTGAAGGATTCTGTATGTATTTTCTTAACATCGATACATGAAATACATTATAAATCCGAGCAAGCTGAGGGGGTAACTCTACTAAGTATGCAGTCTCACTGATCTGCTCTAATATTGCAAAAAGTCCCACATATCTAGGACTTAACTTTCCCTTTTTGTCGAACCTGAAGACACTTTTGGTCGGTGATACCTTGACAAATACTGCACCCCCCACTTCAAAGTTAAGCTCCCTGCATTGCTGATCTGCATAACTTTTCTGTCGGCTTTGAGCAGTGCATAGTCTATCTCATATCCTCTAGATCTTCTCGATATAATGTTGGACTACTATCGGTGACTCCACCGTTCTTTCACCAACTTTATCCCAATGCACTAGTGATCTGCATGGTCGCCCGTATAATGCCTCAAAAGGGGTCATACTAATGCTTGTGTGATAGATGTTATTGTAAGCGAATTCAGCTAATATCACGTGAGTGTCCCATTCTCCTTTCCAATCTAACATATAAGCACACAAGATGTCCTCTAATGTTTGTATAGTTCTTTCAGACTGACCGTCGGTCTGGGGGTGAAAGGTTGTGTTGAATTTCAACTTTGTGCCTAAAGTTGTCTGTAATTAACCCCACAGTTATGAAGTGAATCGAGAATCCCTGTCTGAGATAATTGAGACAGGTACTTATAAACACCTCAAATTTTCCACCTTTATTCATAAGCCCTTTCCTCCTGCCATTAAGACCCACTCTCTGCAGCCTTCAAGGAACCAACTGGTCGACATTCGAGTCAGGGTTGTTCATGGCCTAAAATTTTGTAACAAATTTCAATGATTTATCTCACAATCAAGATTCAATCCTCATTTTGGCTCAATCTCAATTATCAGTTCTCATCCTCAGATGAGAATCTCCAACCCTTTATGTTTGCTAGGGGTTCGGGATTCCAAGTCGCTCATCCAGGGTTTACATTTCATGTGTCATTGCATATCACTTCATGCATTTGGCATATCATCTCATATCATTTCATGGCATTGCATCTTATTTTCGAGATCCAACACTCCTATTTTCAAAATATTTAATCCAGATTTGATTTTAAAACTTTTCTTTCAAAATCAATTCTAAATACCTGGGTTTTAATTGACATTTGGCCATTTATTAACCCCCAGAATCTTATATTCTTTTATTTTAAAATATTTTCTTTACAAAATGATCTGAATTCATTTTAAAATCAATTTTTAACTAATTTCATTTCTCAGATGAGACCCATCTAGGTGGTATCGCTTCTGGATTCCTTTATTTCTCAAATTTCTCAAATTTTCAGAGTCCTAATTGGATCAGGACTCTATCTTTTTACTTTTTAAACCTTTTTCCAAATTCTATTTTGGTTTTAAATCTGAGGTAGTCTTAACCCTTGACCATTTCTGTCATTTTGGCCAAAATCTCAAAGTCCTAGTCGGATTAGGACTCTTTTCCAAGAGTTTCAGTTGAACCAGGACTCTACTTTTCACTTCTATTTTTATCTCTTTTCAAAAAAAACTTTCAAAAACCTTTCATTTTGGCCAAAATTCTAGAGTTCTAGTCGGACTAGGACTCTGTCCCAGAGTTTTAGTCAGATTAGGACTCTATCCCGATTTCATCATTTATTCCTGTTTTTCACTTGTTTTCGAAAACCTTCTCATCTGACTTTCAAAAGAGCCAAAATTTTAGAGTTTCAGTCAAACTAGGACTCTATCACAGAGTTTTCAGTCAGACTAGGACTCTACTTTTCATCGCTATTTTCACTTATTGTCAACAAAATTTTATCAAAATCCTTCATTCTGGTAAAAATTCTAGAGTTTTAGTTGGACTGAGACTCTACTTTAGAGTTCTAGTCGAACTAAGACTCTACCTTTCATTGTTGTTTTCACCTATTTTTGAGGAAATCTTCTAAAATCTTTTAAAAGAAGTAAAAAACTCAGAGTTTTAGTTGAATCAGAACTCTATCTCAGAGTCCCAGTCAGATTAGGACTCTTTTCCAGAGTTTCAGTCAGTTCAAAACTCTACTCTTATGTCATCTTTTACCCCCATTTTACTTGTTTTGCGAAAACACACCCCATTCTCAGAGTTTCAAAAATTCAAAACTATATATTAGAGTTTCAATATTTTAGGACTCTGCCCCAGAGTCGCAATCAGGTCAAAATTCTACTTTGATTTTATTTTATTACTTTTATTTCACTTATTTTTCGAAAACAGATTCAGTTTTAAGAGTTTCAAAATGCTGGGACTCTATCCCAAAGTCCTAGTCGATTAGGACTCTGATCCTGGTCTCGTATTTTGTTCATTTTTATCAAATTTTGAAAAGATCTTTCAAAACCTCTTTGTTTCCTTTCAAAAAATCCAAATCTCAAGAGTTTCAAAATTTTAGGACTCTATCCCAGAGTCCTAATTTGGCTAGGACACTATCCTGATACTTGTTTCTACTTCCATTTTCTCTTCCTTCACCTGTTTTACAAAAATTAGTCCATTTTAAAGAGTTTTAGTTGATTTAGGACTCTATTTCAGAGTTTCGGTTGAGTTAGGACTCTAACCCTGACTGCATTTTCTGACTTATTTTCACTAGTTTTGATAAAATCTTTTAAAAACTTCTTCGTTTAGCTTTCAAAAACCTAAATCTCAGAGTTTTTGAGTTGGTTGAAGACTCTAGTCTAGAGTTTCAATTTGTTTAGGACTCTGTTTTCAAAAATTTCTGATTTTCATTCAGTAATTTTAACTCTGTTTTGAAATCCTTCTCAGTCTTTATTTTAACTTTTTCAAAACCCTAATGTGGGGCCCACACAGTTGGTGCCACATCTGGAAGAGTCCCGATCCATTCAGAACTCTAATGGATTCGAAACTTTCAATTTAAAATCCAATTTGCTTTTAACTTCTTTTGAAAACCTTCATTTTCAACTTTTAAAATCGTTTTTGAAAAATCAAGTGGGGCCCACTCTAGGTGGCACTACATTTGAAAAATCGAGCTCTTGCCAGAAATCACATACTCAAGAAAAAGCGAAACATGACAATTGGAGTTTCACTCATGATTTCACTCCTCTTGATTAACCGCGTGAAGAAATTCTCAAGTATATGCTAACCCAGGAGACGATTAAACTTCCAAAAATTGTTGATCCTCCTGTCATTATAGGAAGATTTAAAGATCAATTCTGTAAATTCTATCGGGCAACGGGACATGACACCGAACATTATTTCGTTCTCAAGAATATCATTCAAGACTGCATTGACAAGAATCTCTTCATTGAGAATGAAAAAGAAGAGGACCAGTCGACTGTCCTGGTCAAGCCTCAACAAAAATCAAGCACTCGGCAAAAGATACAACGCGACAGTTGAAACCATGACCGCAAGTTTACCCCGTTAGATCAAACACTCGAGAGTATTCTCGTATACATGCTCACAAAAGATATGGTCAAACTTACGAAGGCCGCTGATCCTTTTGTCACTATGGGGAAATGGAAAGATCAATTCTGCAAGTATCACCGAGCATTGGGGCATGACGTAGAACATTGCTCTGATTTCAAGAATATCGTGCAAGATTGCATTGACAGAAAGCTTATTGACGAGGAGGAGAGTCAACCAACTATCTCGCCAACATCCTCTTCAGACGCGAAGAAGAAGGATGATGCCAAAGCTATATCACTTCCTTCATTTTGTTTCTGTCATTTTAAAGGGGCAATGTAGTCCCAGTTCTCTTATCGATTTGTTATTTCTCTTTTCAATGTCTCAATAAATTTATCAATTTTCTGTATGGCTTGACACCATCTTTTATATTTCTCCTTCTTCGCAAAATGTCTAATGTCTTCTTACAAGGAGAGACCTCTTTCAGAGCGCTTCCCGAATCAATCAAAAAGTGCATCGTTAATCTTTCCCTTATTATCTTCAAAGTGCATTCGTCAAATATCAATTAATTATCCTTTTGTCCAATATCCTACTCCCCAGTTACACTGAGACATTTTTTTTTTGAAAATTTGTCTCTACTTCAAAATGTTCTGTATGCAGGCAAAATTGAACAAAATCTTTCATCATTCATTTACATTCGCTTGCATTTATTTGCATTCATCTGCATTTTGCATTTCATCATTCATATGCATTTTACAATTATTTGCATTCATTTATATCAATTTGCATCAAATTTATTTACCCATTCAAAATAAGGGATAAATCCTGAGACCCCAGCAAATTGTCCAAGTCATCGTGAGGCTGAAGTCTGAAAATCTCCCATCACAATCAACAAACACTTTTTCAAAATCTAGTGCTCGTGCTAG
Organism: Nuphar pumila; assembly: GCF_984573655.1. Classification (NCBI taxonomy): domain Eukaryota; kingdom Viridiplantae; phylum Streptophyta; class Magnoliopsida; order Nymphaeales; family Nymphaeaceae; genus Nuphar; species Nuphar pumila. The sequence continues at coordinate 37,707,899 of NC_143253.1, read as the reverse complement.
TAATTTTTCAAAATACAGTGTTCGTGCTGGTAAGTTTTCAAAATCTAGTGTTCGTGCTGGTACTTTTTTAAAATCTAGTGCTTATGCTGGTACTTTTTCAAAATCTAGTGCTCATGCTGGTACTTTTCTAAATCTATTTTTACTGGTTGAAACTCTTAAACCCAATTTTGTTTTCCTTCCTAGTCAATGTTTCCAAACCCTATTTACGTTGGTCTAATTTTCCTTCCTTCAAATTCTAGAATTGGTCTAGAAGATCCGAGTTTCAACTCGAATTTTCTTATAAATCCAATTCAAAATTCTAGAATTGGTCTAGAAGATCCGAGTTTTGACTCGAATTTTCTTCCAAATCCAATTCAAATTTCTAGAATTGGTCTAGAAGATCCGAGTTTCAACTAGAATTTTCTTCTAAATCCAATTCGTCTAATTTGCTTTTCTTTAAATTCTAGAATTGATTTAGAAGATCCGAGTTTCAACTCGAATTTTCTTCTAAATCCAATTTAAATGCCAGAATTGGTCTAGAAAATTAGAGTTTCGACTCGAATTTTCTTCCAAATCCAATTTGTCTAGCTTTCTTTTAAAGATTTAAACTTCTACTCAAACTTTCCTTTAAATTTAGTAATTGGTCTAGAAGATCTGAGTTTCGACTCGAATTTTCTTTCAAAATCCAATTTGTCTAGTTTTCCTTTGAAGATTTGAGTTTCGATTCGAATCTTCTTGCCGAACTCAGTTTTACACCAGTCCGGTTAAATCTAATTTTCAAATTGGTTCTTTTACAAAATCCAACTTTGCATTGGTTCTTTTACCAAATCTCGTATTCGTATTGGTCGTTTTTTCAAATTCAATCTTTATACTAATTCCACATCATGATCAATGCCAATTTTATCAAACCGACCTTTGGGTCAATCAATTTTGTCAATCAGGCCTTCGGGTCAATCATTCTTTATCAAATCGACCCTTGGGTCATCAATTTTTGTCAATCAGATCTCAGGATCGCCCAATTTTGTCAACCGACCTTCGGGTCACCAATTTTGTCAAAATCAATCATTTTCAAACCTCCGGATCAATCAATTTTTATCAACCAAATTTTTATCAATCATTTTTTATTATCAATTTTTATCAATCAATTTTTGTCAGTCAATTTTTATCAATCAGACCTGTGGGTCACCAATTTCATCAATTTTGTTAGTCAGACCACTAGTCATCAATTTTTATCAAGCAAACCTTCTGATTATCAATTCTATCAAAGTTAATCATTTTCCAACCTTCGGGTTGCATCCGCCAATCATGACCATCCAAGATTTGACCTTTGTGTCGAACTCATCTGTCAATTGGCTCAAAATCAATTATCAATCATTTCTCTTGCGAGGGACCCTTTCTTATAGGGAGAGTTCCAGGGAACTCATTCTTTTTGCATGCAATTTTGTTGGTTCGTTGAACCCCTTTTTTAGGGAGAGTTTGAAGGGACTCGTGCTTCACAAACAGTTTACAAGACATTTTTTTTATTATCACACAAGAAACCCTGTTTCTAAGGAGAGCTTCGATGGAAGCTCGTTCTCCTTATGACCCCCCAATATTTTTTGTTAGGCCATCCCGTCATTGAGGACTCTCTTTCTAGGGAAAGTGTGATGGACTCTCTCCTCTATGATATTTTTCTCGACCTTTGTTATTGGCCACCTTTTCATAAGAGAAGCCTAGAAATAGGGAGTTTTGACGAAAACTTTATTTCTCTTCGAAAGTTCATTTTGCAAACACCTTATCTTCAGAGAAGAGAAGAGTATTTCTCATTACCCGTTCAGGTAAAGGTCAAGCCTGAGTCTCTCTTTTGAGAAAAAGAGAGGAGAATTTAGCCACGTATATGTCATTTGGATATCAAGCGATTTCTTTCACCAAGGATTTCAAGAACATTTTGCTAATTTGTTATCAAAATAGTTGTTGATCTCAAAATCTTTATAGCACAAAGAATTACCTCAATTACCTTCAGTATTCTTTTCAAAAGGGTAAAACTTTTATGAGGAAAGAAGAAAATTCAAGCTTTTTCTGTTGGTCAACTAAAAGGATGAAGAAAAATTCTTGATATGATCGGCAAAGAAAATACTCAATGATGTTGAAAAACCATAAGTGAACTAATATCGATCATAGCCATGACACATTTTTAAACACCATTCTTCTAGCAATAAGGCAGTGACAATATCCTAGGCAATATAAAAGAATTCACTCAATCTGAATATCTCTATAATTAATCAAGCTATAATAAACTATTTGTAAAATGGATCTCTCAAACATTATCATCAAGTTGAAGACCGATGGATGATTTAGACCCCCAGGGCCAAAGAAGACTTAGATCATCTCTAAGTTGAAGAAGTATGTGACGTCTCCTTCCAGAGAAAGTTCAAATCATCGTCAAGTTGAAGGCTGATGCGATGAACCTCCCGCCAATCCCTAAAAGATATTTGATCATTGTTATCATAAAGAGATTTTCAATCCAATGAGACAATTCTATCAATATAATTCTTGGGACTAAAGAAGACTCAAATCATCTCCGAGTTGAAGGAGTATGTGATGTGTCCTTCCAGGGAAAATCAGAACATCACCAAGTTGAAGGCCGATGCGATGAAATTCTTGCTCAATCCCAAGTGAGCTTACTTTTCATGTCTCAAAGAGTTTAAAATACTATTAAGAGATTTCAATCAAAGAGACAATATCATTAATATAATTCCTGGGATCAAAGAAGACTCGAAACATCTCCAAGTTGAAGGAGTGTGTGATGTGTCCTTCCAAGGAAAACCAGAACATCGTCAAGTTGAAGGTTGATGTGATGAGATTCTCGCCAAACCCCAGGAAAGCTCATTCTCTATGTCTCAAAAGAGTGCAAAAAGATCATTATGAGTAAACCCCAGATATCAAGCTGCCAAACTATTAAGAATTATCTTTATTTATGTGAATTTATTTTATCAATATCCTTTCATTAATTGCTTTCATGATAATGAGAACAAATTTCTTTCTTTTCATATCAAAGAAATAGATAGCTTCCTTAAAGAAACTCAACAACAATAAATTTGATTTTGATTATGGATTCTACGGGGTTAGCCCAGTTGGAGGTAATACTCTAGGTAAAAGAGGGAATATCTTTCAAACAAATGTACTTGTATTTCAATTATCTTGAATCAACTACAATTTTTATCTTATTGACAATATTTTCAAGTTATCCCGACATGAAGTGAGAGCTTGATGTCTATTTTGATATATCTTGGCATTGTTTTTATCCCTCTTTAGGACTTGATAACGAGAGTTTTCAAAATCATTCCCTTCTATTTTAATCTGTGAGCCTCAGCTCTCAGATTTGCACACTTTCCTATGTACCCCATTGTCCCACCATAGACAGTTCTCATTGAGGGTAAGGGTTAAACCTGAATTGTTTCTGTAAAAGGTCAACTGTTTTAAAAGTCATTCAGTCGCAACAATGAGATGCCCAAGATTAATCCCTTTTCAAGATTTAGGGAACCCCATTTTCTTCATTTTGCAAACCCTTCTCGGATTTATTGTGCAAAATCTGAAGGTTCCATCATGGTTTCTCTTTTTGAGAATTCCGTCGTTCCCCTTCAGGTTAAGGGTCAAACCTGAACCTCGTTCTTCCATGAGGTATTATCCCCGCTAAGGTTAATGGTCAAACCTGAACCTCATTCTTCCACAAGGTATTTTTCGTCCCATCCAGGTTAAGGGCTAAGCCTGAGCCTCATTTCGATGAGGTGAATTTTCTTCTTCATTCTCCATTCCATACCTACCATAATCACCAGAGTCAATTCCTTCACACCCAGTTAGACTCTTCTAACTGGAGCATTTTTATAGTCTAAATTTGGCGTGTTTTTCTTTGCCACTAAGATCGACTTTCAACCGGCTTAGTAGCAAAGAGGGGCATCTGTAAACACCCCAAATTTTCTACCTTCATTCATAAGCCCTTTTCGCCTGCTACTAAGACCCACTCTCTCCAGCCTTCAGAGAACCAGCTGGTCGACATTCGAGTCAGGGCTATTCATGGCCTAAAATTTTGTAACAAATTTTAATACTTTATCTCATAATTAAGATTCAATCTTTATTTTGGCTCAATCTCAATTATCAGTTCTCATCCTCAGATGAGAATCTCCAATCCTTTGTGTCTGCTAGGGGTTCAGGATTCTAAGTTCCTCATCTAGGGTTTACATTTCATATGTCATTGCATATCACTGCATGCATTTGACATATCATCTTATATCATTTTATGGTATTGCGTGTCATTGCATCTCATTTTCGAGATCCAACAACCCGATTTTCAAAATATTTAATCCAGATTCAATTTTAAAACTTTTCTTTCAAAATCAATTCCAAATGCCTGGGTTTTAATTGACATTTGGCCATTTATTAACCCCCAAGATCTTATATTCTTTTATTTCAAAATATTTTCTTTAAAAAATGATTTGGATTTATTTTAAAATCAATTTTTAACTGATTTCATTTCTCAAATGAGACCCGTTTAGGTGGTGTCGCTTCTGGATTTCTTCATTTCTCAAATTTATTAAATTTTCAGAGTCCTAGTTGGATCAAGACTCTATCTTTTTACTTTTTAAATCTTTTTCAAAATTCTATTTTGGTTTTACATCATAGGTAGTCTTATCCCTTGACTATTTCTGTCATTTTGGCCAAAATTTCAGAGTCTCAGTCGGATTAGGACTCTTTTCCAAGAGTTACAGTTGGATGAGGATTCTACTTTTCACTTCTATTTTTATCGCTTTTCAAGAAAAACTTTCAAAAATCTTTCATTTTGGCCAAAATTCTAGAATTTCAGTCAGACTAGGACTCTGTCCCAGAGTTTTAGTCAGATTAGGACTCTATCCCGATTTCAGCTTTTATTCTTGCTTTTCACTTGTTTTTGAAAACCTTCTCATCTGACTTTCAAAAGAGCAAAAATCTTAGAGTTTCAGTCGAACTAGGACTCTATCACAGAGTTTTAAGCCAAACTAGGACTCAGTTTTTCATCTCTATTTTCACTTGTTATCAACAAAATTTTATCGAAATCCTTCATTTTGGTCAAAATTCTAGAGTTTTAGTTGGACTGGGACTCTACTTTAGAGTTTCAGTCAAATTAGGACTCTACCTTTCATTGCTGTTTTCACCTATTTTTGAGGAAATCTTCTAAAATCTTTTAAAAGAAGTCAAAAACTCAGAGTTTTAGTTGAATCAGGACTCTATCTCAGAGTCCCAGTCGGATTAGGATTCTTTGCCAGAGTTTCAGTCAGTTCAAAACTCTACTCTGATGTCATCTTTTACCCCTATTTTACTTGTTTTGCGAAAACGGATCCCATTCTCAGAGTTTCAAAAATTCAAAACTATATCTTAGAGTTTCAATATTTTAGGACTCTACCCCAGAGTCGCAATCAGGTCAGAATTCTACTTTGATTTTATTTTATTACTTTTATTTCACTTATTTTTTGAAAACATATTCAGTTTTAAGAGTTTCAAAATTCTGGGACTTTATCCCAGAGTCCTAGTCGATTAGGACTCTGATCCTAGTCTCGTATTTTGTTCATTTTTATCAAATTTTGAAAAGATCTTTCAAAACCTCTTTGTTTCCTTTCAAAAAACCCAAATCTCAAGAGTTTCAAAATTTTAGGACTCTATCCCAGAGTACTAATCTGGCTAGGACACTATCCTGATACTTGTTTCTACTTCCATTTTCTCTCCCTTCACCTGTTTTACAAAAATTAGTCCATTTTAAAGAGTTTTAGTTGATTTAGGACTCTATTTCAGAGTTTCGGTTGAGTCAGGACTCTAACCCTGACTGCATTTTCTGACTTATTTTCACTAGTTTTGATAAAATCTTTCAAAAACTTCTTCGTTTAGCTTTCAAAAACCTAAATCTCAGAGTTTTTGAGTTGGTTTAAGACTCTAGTCTAGAGTTTCAATTTGTTTAGGACTCTGTTTTCAAAAATTTCTGATTTTCATTCAGTGATTTTAACTCTGTTTTGAAATCCTTCTCAGTCTTTATTTTAACTTTTTCAAAACCCTAATATGGGGCCCACACAATTGGCGCCACATCTGGAAGAGTCCTGATCCATTCAGAACTCTGATGGATTCGAAACTTTCAATTTAAAATCCAATTTTCTTTTAACTTCTTTTGAAAACCTTCATTTTCAAGTTTTAAAATTATTTTTGAAAAATCAAGTGGGGCCCACTCTGGGTGGCACTACATTTGAAAGATCCAGGGTTAGCCTAGGCTTAGTTAGTGTTCTAATTAGGTTAGTAGTCTAGGTGAGTCAAAATTTGGTTTTAAAACTTTTATTTTTACTTTAGATTTTAACTTAGGTTTTTAAAGTTTTAAAAATTAGGGTTTTTGAAAACCCAAATAAGGCCCACAGTGGGTGGCGCCACATTTGAGAATATTTAGGTTAGTTCAAGTTAGTTTAGGAGTTTTGAAAAAGCCCAAATTGATTTTAAAAACCTAACCTTTATTTTCACTTTTTAAAACCTTGAAATTAGAACTTTTAAAATCAAATGTGGGCCCACAGTAGGTGGCACCACATTTTGGATTTTTTTAGGGTTTTTTTTTAGAGTCTAATTAGGAGTCAATTAGAGTTAGCTAATTAGGGTTATGGTTAGGTTAGAAGCCTCTAGGAAAATCGTTGCCCCTTAGTGGATTTATTAGAAAGAGTTCTGATAAAAAAAGCAAAACCTCTTAATTAACCCTAATTAAAGGGATTTTGAAAAACTATAAAAAGGGGACCTAAAGGGGGTCATCTCATGCTTTTTTTTTCTTTCTCTCCATCTCCCAAATTCGTGCTCCCTCTCTCCCTCAAGCTCCTCCTTCTTCCTCTATTGTTGCCCAAGGTAAGCTTTCTTATTTTTTTATTATTTAATTCATTTTTTATGCACTTTCACCATTGTCGCCCCTTTTAGCATGCTTTTCCTTTTCTTTTATTTCAAAAAAATCATGTAAAGACCTCAAGATGATGTTAAGCTGATGTTTGATGATACCTTACATGTTTTTGATCCATTAACAATGTTTACTTTTCGATTATTATGTTAAACGCCCAAAAAAGATCGAGATTCAACCGTTCGATGGGTCAAATCCATCTTTTAATGGATAAATCAAATTCTGACTGTGCTTTCTCTGCTTTTTTTGTTTATTTTATCATGTTAATACTTATATCATGTTTTCAAATGTCAAAACATAATTTGTTGTGTTATTTATATATTTTTTTCATTATTTTTCATACTTAGATTAGGGTTTTTAATGCTTTATTGATAATCCATGTATTTCAATCCCGGACATGCGAAAATCAAGTTACTTCATGCTTAAGTTTTCATCAAAAAAATATGATTTGTTTAAGGATGATTTACAGGTTTGTCAGTGACTTCCCATAAAAAAATCGAATTATTTTGAATTTTGTAACTTTGTAAAAAAAAATAAGAAACCAAACCATGATTTTTAAACCATGAAATCACTATTGGGATTTGGGAACAACTTGCAGAAGCAATATCTCCCTCGTCAGAGATCCGATTGATGATCTGTAAATTTTAGTGGTTTTGTATTGATGTTTACTATTTACTGTAAATTTTTTTATTTTTTTTTGCATCTATTTACTATTTTTTCTCTATCGGAAAATAGAATCAATTTTTCAGAGCTTGATATACCTTGTTTGAACCCTAGATCGACTTGTGTCATTTTTATTTACCTAACCGAAGATTCGGTCGATGATCCGTAAAAGGTAAAATCTTTCTCTGTGTATCCACTATTGACTACTAAAATTTTATAATTTTTGAATATGATTTGCTATATTTCTCTGTACCCAAAACCGGATGTACTTATTTCAACTCGTTATATATTTGTCAGAATTGAGCCTATATTGCCGGAATGATATCTCCCTAACCAAAGTTGATTTTTCTGATCTATAAAAAGAAAAATCTCTATTTTTTTGTCTAGTATCTCTTTGTAAATTTTTGTAAATTTCTATTTTGATTTGATCCCTGATTCGGGTCTGACACTGTGACAAGTACGTGCCCGCGAGCAAAATCATATATTTTAAGGTTTTATGCATTTTTATATTAAAATAATGTCAAAAACATATTTTTTAAGTTTCAGTTTAATTTTAGGATTATCAGAACCATTCATGTCAATTTTTACAGATTTTTGAGTTTATTTGATATATTATTTGATTAAATCATAAAAACAGGGTGCCCGCGGAGTCCCAATTCGAGTAAAACTCTGACAAAAGTTACTATTTTCATGATATTTTGAGTTTTTTTAAGAAAAGTTACATATTTTTTGGGTTTGATCATGTTTATAATCATTCTAGGATGCTTTATACCCGTTTTGGTGTTTATTTGAGCCCTAAATCCAAAGTTTTACAAAAATCTTTTCTGAAAACCCTGATTTCAAGGCCATAGTCTTGTTTTCAGGAGCATTTTTATCATTTTCCCCAAAATTCTAAATTTTAAAATTATTTATTCAATTTTATATCATCTTTTATTATGTTTATCTCAGGAAAGCACAAAAAAAGGCTTATATCTGGATAAATCCCTTAATTTCTAGATATTGTGGGATAAATCTAGAAAAACTAACATATCTCCACTAACAAGTTTGCTAGTTTTGCAGAGACATTCAAGATTGTATTTTCTTTTATTTCAATTCAATTAGTGATGTAAAGTAATTGTAAATTTGGAATTAAAATTTACTTTTCCCACTTAGAATAGGATTTGCATTGCATATAGTTTACTACTTTATATAAATGTCAATGCGTGATGAATGATGATTCATGCATATTCAAATTCACCATGGTCTACACGAATGACACATGCACTAGCTTATAAGAAGTTAATAAACTCGGTTCAGTTTGTATTTATGTCCATAGTCAGAATACGAACAAAATCCAGATTTATCATCTTCTTTTAAGCCACAATCAACCTACACTCTTAGGCTATTTTAAAAAACTATTGCATATTTCAAAGTTTTCTAAATTTTTCTTCTTTTAGAATCAAATGGGTTATATTCAATCTATATCTGTGGCCATAGTTAGGGATATGAGGCGAATTTACTTCATTGAAGTTCTATAAGGCACCTAAATTCCTTTTTTCAAATAAGTTTTTTTTTTTAAAATTTCTTCAAAAAGAATATTTTCACAAAATTGCATTCATACATCACTTAGGTTAGAATGCATCATGAAAAGGATTTTACAAGGCTACACACCCCTCTTTTTGATCAAATCAAAAATCCAATTTCAAGAAAATCGATTTCTCAAAGTTATTTTGAAATTTCTTCAGAAATTAACTTTTCTTAAAACATTAAGGTTTCCTTTTCATTAAAAATGATTTTCAAGAGATTTTCAAATGCTTTTCTAAATTCCAAAATCGATTTTCCAAGTTCCAATAACCTCAAAGTTTAAAATTCAAAGAAGTCCATTTTTCTCAAAGTTAGATTTTCCTCAGAAACCAATTTTCTCAAGATCCCTTTGTTTTTTAAAGATTTTCCAAATATTTTCCTAAGTTCAAAACACGATTTTCCAAGACATAATATTCTCAATTTCAAAGTTCAAATTCAGAGAAATCAATTTTCTCTAAGTCATTTTGAGTCTTTCTTAGAAATCGATTTTCACAAAACATCAAGATTTCTTCAGAAATCGATTTTCTTTTCTTCAAAAATGTTCTTCTAATGTGATTCATGATTTTCAAACTGTCATCTTTTTCAATATTTGAAGCATACATCATGTTATCAGTCAAAATATTTCTAAGTCATAGCACATGCCTGATTCTTTATGCATTTAGGAAATAGAACATTGATTTAGACAAGTTGAGCAAAACACGTGATTGATCCTTGGTTCAATTACCCCTGGTTATGGCACCAGGAACGGTTGAACCTCGTACCGACAGGCGAGTCCCATTCTTCGGAATTATCCTGCATTTTAAAAAGGAGGCGAGTTATTTTCAAAATCTTTTTCAAAGGTTAGTTTGACTTACAAAAGTAAAATTTTGCAATGATAATAGTAATCTATGTAGCCGCACTATCTCTTTAATATATAAATCTATCAAGCTCTCAAATGATTGTCCCTTTCTTAATGGTAGAAAGTGTGCTGATTTTGTAAATTGGTCAACCACTACCCATATAGCATCATGATTCTTACGGGTTTGCGACAAACCTATTACAAAGTCTATTGTGATATGCTCCCATTTCCATTGAGGAATCTCCATCAACTGCATTATTCCTCCTGGTCTCTGACGTTCAATCTTTATTTGTTGGCAAGTTAAGCATTTTGCAATGAATCTAGTAACATCGCATTTCAATCCATTCAACCAGTACCCGCATTGTAGGTCCTTAAACATTTTGGTACTGCCTGGGTGGATGGTGTACTTACTTACTTTTGTGTGCCTCTTATAATAATTTTTATCTTAATTCTGGATCGTTTGGCACCCAAAGTCGATCCTCAAATCATATGCTTCCATCTTGCTTGTGCTAGAATGTGGCATCCTCCTGTAGTGTCAGTGTCTCCATCTTTCTGTACTGTGGGTCCTCCTTTTGCTTAACTATCATTCTCTCTTGCAACTTCGATCATGCTGTCAGACTTGTCATCTTGATTACGCCTTAATCGTCTGAGAAATGCTTCCATTTCGTAAATTCAATAACCATTTTCCATCCTATGTTTATTAGGTTAGCCAAATTACCCCCAACCATGCAACTAAGGGCATCAACGACCATATTTGCTTTTCCAGGATAGTAAGAAATAGTGAATTCATAGTCCTTTATAAATTCAAGCAACCTCCTCTGTCGCATGTTAAGCTCTTTCTGTGAGAACAAGTACTTCAAACTTTTATGGTTTGTGAAGACTTTGGACTGTTCTCCATACAGATAATGTCTCCAAACCTTTAAGTTGAAGACTACTGCTGTCAGCTCCAGATCATGAGTTGGATAGTTTCTTTCATGGGTCTTTAACTGTCGTGATGCATAGGCAATGACTTTACCGTATTGCAGTAGCACACACCCCAACCTGGTGCCATAAGCATCAATATACACCACAAATCCACCACTTACCAATGGCAAGGCTAGTACCGATGTTGCTGTGAATTTTTTCTTAAGAATTTAAAAGCTCTCTTCACTTTTATCGTTCTATTCAAACTTCATTCCCTTCCTTAGGAGTTTCATCATAGGCATAGCGAGTCGTGAAAAGTCTTGTATGAATCGCCTACGATACCCTACTAGTCTGAGAAAATTTTGAATTTTACTAACGTTCTTCGGTTGTGCCCAATTCATTACGGCCTCATCCACCGAGACTTTATCCTTTGAGATCACATGCCCTAGGAACATGACCTCCCCGAGCCAAAATTCACATTTCGAGAATTTGACATACAATTGATTTGCCCAGAGGGTTTCTAAAAATGATCTTCAAGTGTTCTCGATGTTCCTCTGTACTCTAAGAATACACTAGTATATCATCAATGAAGATGATAACGAAGGTATCCAGGTATGGTCCGAATACTCGATTCATCAGATCCATGAAGGCAGGTGGGGCATTTGTGAGTCCCAATGACATCACCACAAATTCATAATGTCCATATCTAGTTCAGAATGCTGACTTAGGAATGTCTTCATCCTTTATCCTCAACTGATGGTAACCAGATCTTAAATCAATTTTGGAAAAGACCTTTGCCCTTTTTAGTTGGTCAAACAAATCTTCAATGTGCGGCAATGGGTACTTATTTTTCACTATTGTCTGGTTCAACATTCAGTAGTTTATGCATAACCTCATAGACCCATCTTTCTTTTTCACGAATAGAACTGGTGCTCCCCAAGGAGATGTGCTTGGTCGCACAAAATCATGCTCCATTAATTCTTGTAGCTGCTTCTTTAACTCCTTCAGTTCCGCTGGTGTCATTCTGTAGGGTGCTCTAGAAATTAGCTTTGTGCCCGACATCAATTCAATCCCAAATTCCACTTCCCGTTGTAGAGGCAATCCAGAGAGTTCTTCCAAAAATACATCAGAAAAATCATGAATGATTTCTATATTCTCAATCGATATTTGTTTGGCTTCTCCGCCTATCACACTAACCAGGAAAGCCATATTTTCCCTTCGAAAATATTTTTGAGCCTTAAGGGTCGAGATTACCCTTTGCTTTATTCTCGGTCTTGAAAGTCAGAATTCAACCTCTGGTACATTAGGTCGAGATAATATCACCTTTCCCTTTCTATAGAGGACTCTCGAATAATGTTCAAAGAGCCAATCCACACCCAATATGATATCATATTCTATCATGTCGAGTAGGATTAAGTTGGCAGGCAAATTGTGTTTTCCCAGTGTGACTTCTACCTCTGGCATGTAATTCACACATATCTCATTGAATCCTATGGGATTATACACTACTAGTTCTTGACTCAAGGATTCAGTAGGTATTCTAAGTTGTTTAGCAAAATGTATAGATATGAATGAATGTGAAGCTCCATAATCAAAAAGTACCAGAGCAGCTTGACCAGATATAAGCACAGTACCTTGCATCAGGTCTCCCTTCTGTAGTTGTTTAGTCGAGGTAGCGTAGACTCGACCCGCTACCTTCTTCTATGTTTCTTGCGGTTGTTGTGGTGGTTGTCAGTGCGGTTGTTGCTGCTGTTGTCCCCCAATCTCACGCCTTGCATCGTTTGCCTACTTCTTCTAACACTCCCTGATGTAGTTCCCCATCTTTCCACAATAGAGACGAGCTCCTGTCTCACGGGGACATTGTTACCTGGGGTGGAAGCGATTGCAGTTCTGGTATCTTTGGTTTTGCATGGGCCTTTGTCTTGTTCTCTCGTTGTGCCTTTGCTTCTTGGCCTGCAGGTTGAACTTCTTTCCTCTAAATCTCTTTTTGAACTCGGGTTTTTGTACCTCGGTTCGGTTCTTCTGGGACCTTTGTCCCTCCTTCCAATTATCATTTAGCAGAGTGGCCACCTATGCAGATGATATTCGATTTGGAGGTTAGATCCTTCTAACTTCCTTAAACACTATTTTATTTTAACTAAAGGGTTTAAGAATGGAAGCCTTCATTACCTAAATGACTTCGTCGAGAGTCTTTGGGCTCTGAGTGTATAGGCGGTTCCTAAGACCTGTCTTCAATCCTCAAGCAAACTTCATTGCCCTATCCTCGTCAGTGATGTACACATTCAGACAGTACCATTCCAGGCTATGGAACTTGGTGGTGTACTCTGCCAAGGACATATCTCCCTGTTGTAGGTCAAAAAATTCTTGCATATTTTTTGTTCGTTCATGCTTTAAAAAATATGTGGCATTGAAGGCCTCCATGAATTCTGCCCAAGTCACTGGACCATTTTGGAACCTGACCTCATGAGTGGTCTCCCACCATTTTTCAGCATGTTCCTTGAGACGATAAGTTTTAAAGTCGACATGTCGGTCTTTCGGAACATCGAGCACTCAGAATATCCGTTTAATCTCTTTTATCCAGTTCTTGATCGCTTCTGAGTCTGTCTTACCCGAGAAGGCAGGAGGGTCCATATCCATAAATTTCTTATAGGACATGCCTTCACCATTGGTTGCTTTTTCTTGGGCCACTTGATGTAGGTTATTGCCCATTTGTTGCATAGCCGTCGCTTGTTGCCCTACAACCTCTACCAGGTTGTGCAAGGTATCCATGACATCGTTGCACCTGTTTGCCTATGCCATCTAGTTATAACATACAAAAAAGGGACCGTCACAATCTTAGTTATTATGTTTTTTTCTTAATAGTATAGTACAATATCTTTAGTCTACTTAACACTACACTTAGGAGTTTTATATACTTACAGAGCTATTACAGGTCGTCGAAAGAGCCATGATCTCATAATTTTAATCCTTCTTTGATACAAAAGCTATAATGCCCCAACAATTTGAACAAAAAATTTTGGATTTTTTTTTTTGAAACAATGAAAATACTCGGTTCAAGAGTTGGGCGGGTTACAGGGTAACACAGAGAGTACTTCATATCATTCCATAACATAATAAAGATTATGTTTAATTTATTACAATCTCATTAATGAAATAACTAGAAGTTTTCATAGTTTAATGCAGGATCATAAAAATTGAAATCTCATGGCTTCCTTCGCAATAACATCCACAATTGCTACAAACTTAATCACTACCTGAAAAAAATAGTAATTTAGAATGGGTCAGACTACACCCCGTCCGAGTAAGAAGCTTGGTCCAGTCTATTCCATAGTACATGGTACCAAAGAACGTGGGCTACGGTCGAACCGACCCTACCCATTCCTGGTTGTACCTTGTAGAATACATAATTAATTTTTTTTGTTAACAAGCTAGGGCATGGCAAACCCCACCGGTTATTATTAACTCTTTTGAAAAGCAAGCTGGGGTATGGCAAACCCCACCGATTATTATTAACTCTTTTGAAAAGCAAGCTGGTGTATGGCAAACCCCACCGGTTGTTATTACCGCACCCATGGGTTTTAAACCTGCAATGTCCCAACACCAAGTGACGTGCATGAGCTGGTTCCTATCAGTCCAGTAGAGCCCCCATTGGTTGCAGCAAGCAGTGGTTGTGCCAACAGGGTATGGCGCACCCTGCTGCATCAATCATGCCCAGGTCGATCTGTATATATATAGAAAAAGAGTATTTATTTATTATTATTATTTTATTTTTTTATTTGCAATACTTCTTATTCTTCACCTTGATGCAGAACACAACACTTATTTGCATGCTTCACGTCATGTGTCTAACAACTAACTACTGTGATTGTTGGTGATTCGATAACCTTCACACAGTTTCAACAAATTTGATGTCAAACATAATTTATTATAATGTGAAGTCAAATCATGTAAAAATTTGAGCATTTCAACACAATCAAATGCATAAGACACGAAGTAGCTTGAATATTGATATTCTACTTGGAAATACTATTGGGCATATGCACATCAAAACCAAATTTTTTTCTATGGATTACGTAGATGCAACTCTAGCATCAAATTTGTGGATTTATGATTAAGCACACGTATATACAGACTTAACATCAGATCTGCTCAAATACACGGATCTATGATTAACACCGATATATGCAAGACTATAAAAAATGAATATGCACAAATACTCAGACTTATGATTAAGCACATACGTACATAAAAAATAAAAGATCAAACCTATGCAAACATGCATATTACTATTTGAGACTATACATCTACGCATAAGTATAGAGCGGTGTTAGATGTATACGCTTCTTCAACCATGGCCAAGTCTAATGGCTGAAATGTACGTATCATCGTACAAATATTCAAGTGGTCTAACACTGATACGTGCCTCATGGCATTATGCACACATACATAAAGATATCAGCCCCTTACATACAATTGAAAGGTGCTACAACATACTCGCGCTACAGGGCACTAAACACATGCATATAGATATGATCACCTTACCTTTTTTGATGTTTCGAATCTAAACACTCCTGCGTGACTGATTCTACTATCAAACTCTATCTCCACGTCCTCTTGTCTAGCTCTCTACGGAGGTAGCAGGGAAGAAGATGATCCCCAATAGAAAAAATCGTTGAAATGAAAATGGGTGTAAAGAGAGAGGAAGAGGGAGGTTGGGTTTCCACCACCACATGATTTTTTTTTTTATAAAGGTCTTAATGTCCAAAAATTCCTACCTTGTTTCCTTTTATTAACTGCTGGAAATTTATTTCCTCTGACTTCCTCACATGGCAACCCTATAACTCTCCTTCCATGAAAATTGAAAATTTGGGAAGATAGCATCCTTAGTTTCCTCAAAAAATGTGAGCATTCAAAGCTCCATTTCCCCTTTTGATTTTATCCTTAGCTTTTATGAGAAAAACGTCTAACTAAGGAATGCTTTCAATTTTTTTTGAGATTTACATATTAATGCTTTAGTTGGGTTTTCCATTTAGAATTTTCGGCCAGCCCATTGCCTTAAAATATGTGATCCTACTATTAAATATATAATTTATGATAAATAAAAGAAAATATTACAAAAATGTTATTGTTGTAGTGCATTTTCGCAAAATCCTTGTGCACATGGGATTTGAACTCGAGTCCTTTCCCTAAAGAGGAAACAAACCTCTCCAATGCATTATCTTTCATTTCATTATGAATTATATCATAATTAATTTACTTAATTACTTATAGACGTTAGGCATTTTTGTCAAAAAAGAAAGCTATGTCCTCTTGGTAAAATTCGTGTGAGTGTGGTTCATGGGATTCAATCTCAGGTTGCCTCATAACTAGGCAATACACCTCACCACAACACCACTTCATATCTTGTTGCAAATTTTGTCTATATTAATTTATTTATATACTTACGATTTTCCAACAGATCTCGAATCTGGGTTAAATCTTCTTAAAATTTTAGATCCTTAGAGACTTCCCAACTGGATTTCAGATCTTGATTTAGGTTACACCATATTTGGATCTATTAAAAGTCCAATCAAACTCCAATTGGGTTTCAGATCTATCCAAAATCCAAACCCATTTGCTATATCCAAAACCTCATCTTGGTTTCGATACACTACAACAAAGCGGTAGATTAGCGACGACCACATTCCGTCGCTAACAGGTGTAGCGACGGATTAGCGACGACAAAGCGACAGTATGCTTACGTCACGAATTTTTCGACGCTAACTGGCGACAGATTTATTCTGTCGCCAGGTCCATCGCTAATTGCGACGGACTAACAAGCGCTGTATTTCGTCGCCAATCCGCCGGTACTAAACGGCGACCACGGCTTGGCGACGGATTTACTTCCGTCGCTATGCCGTCGCTAGATTTATATGAATAGCGATGGATGGTTCCGTCGCAAACACGAAAAAAAAACAAAAAAAAATTATTTGAAAATTAAATACCGAGAACGGTACAATTTATATTTCCTGTACAATTTATATTTCCTGTAAATAAAAAACAAACCACACAAAAAATTCCATATAACAAGAATCTACAACAATTAATCGTTCCACCTTAAAATTAACAAGTTTAATTATTTACAATTCAATAATTACAATTAGGAAACATAAAAAAATAGAACTTCTTCAACACAGTTCCCTAATCATTGCCAAGATTTTGTGCGTCTTCTTGTTCATTGTCTTTATCTGTCCCTTCAGCTCCGCTACGCTGATTATCGCTAGCAGCCTACACAAGAAAAAAACAGTTAGTATTGATAAACAAAATATAATGAAATAAATTACACACTATATGTGATTCTATCATGTGCTCATGTGTGATCTAAGGCAATAAAAAAACTCTATATGTGATTCTATCATGCTCATATGTGCTCTAAGGCAGACAAAAAGTTATATATGTGATTCTATCATGCTCATATGTGTGCTAAGGGAGTCAAAAAATTGAATATGTGATTATAGCATGTTTATATGTATTCTAAGGCAGCTAGAAAAACTCTATATGTGATTCTACCATGCTCAGATGTGCTTTAAGGCAGGCAAAAAACTATATATGTGATTCGATCATGCTCGTATGTATGCTAAGGCAGTAAAAAAATTGAATATGTGATTATAGCATGCTCATATGTGCTCTAAGGCTGGCAAAGCAAAAAATTTATATGTGATTCTATCATAAATGATATATGTTCTAAGGCAGTCAAAAAACTGAATATATGATTTGTGCATGCTCATATGTGTTTTAAGGTAGTCAAAAAACTGAATATGTGATTATAACATGCTCATATGTGTTCTTAGGCAGTCAAAAAACTGAATATGTGATTATAGCATGCTCATATGTGCTCTAAGGCAGGCAAAAAAACTTTATATGTGATTATAGCATGCTCATATATGCTCTAAGGCAATAAAAAAACTCTATATGTGATTCTATCATGCTCATATGTGTGCTAAGGCAGTCAAAAAACTGAATATGTGATTATAACATGCTCATATGTGTTCTTACGCAGTCAAAAAACTGAATATGTGATTATAGCATGCTCATATATGTTCTAAGGCAGTCAAAAAAACTTTATATGTGATTCTATCATGCTCATATGTGTTCTCAGGCAGTAAAAAAACTGAATATGTGATTATAGCATGCTCATATGTGCTCTAAGGCAATAAAAAAACTCTATATGTTATTATAGCATGCTCATATGTGCTCTAAGGCAGGCAAAAAACTCTATATCTGATTCTATCATGCTCATATGTGCTCTAAGGCAGGGAAAAAGTTATATATGTGATTCGATTATGCTCATATGTGTTCTAAGGCAGACAAAAAACTGAATATGTGATTATACCTGAGAGGGACCTGGAATCGAAGATCCCCTGTTCAGAACAAGATTGTTGATCTCATTTCGGAGAAAGGGGGCGGCGGTGTCATGGGAGTAGTTATTCAGTGATTTCGTAACGATCTGGCGTACATCATCACCGGAAAGAATAGTCTGCTGCTTGGAGCTTATGTCAGCGCAAGAAGTCGGTGAGCCGTAATTGGAAGAAGCAATAACTGGTGAAGTGTTCATATTACTCCCAAACTCGAACACGCGACCTTTTTTGGGTTCACCTGCTGCAGTCACCCATGCTGTAGGATCAAATGATGGATGCTGAGTAGCGTCATCGCCATATCGCTCTACCATCTGTTGCTCATATGCCTCCTACAAAATAATGTTTAAAGTATTCATTAATAATTAATGATAACATTATGATAACTTGCATATATATTGCAATGATTATTAATAGAATAAATACATACCATTGTCGTTCTCGCCTTCTCTGATACGAAGACTCCCGTGGTCTTCCGTTTATGTGTTTCAACAAACACATCCTTATATGGTACACTGCCTCCTTTTTCTGCTTCCTGCGAAGTTAAATGACAAAAGATTTAGTACACAAGTTTGCAACAATACTTATAAAATTAATATTATATATTGATGAGTTACCATTTTCTTCAGATGGCTCCCAAATGTCTTAGATCCATCTGTGTGTAGATGGGCTTCGGGCATCTTCGATTGATTTTGTGCAGCCTTCGCAGAGCAATTTCTAAATGCATCTCCCGCCCACTTATCGCACATTTCATCCCAGTAATCTCTCCTGATAGTAATAGGGCCATGACCCTTCCACAGTAATGGATCATCTACTACGCCAGATACTTTTTTTGCTGCAGTCTTCATAGTGTGCAGCATGTCTACAAATCGATTGGCAGCCACCTTCTGCCACACCTTCCTTGCATCATTTTCTTCCACCGTAGTTGCGAAGCGATTCGAAGCCTATAAATATTTTCAGAAAGTTAGTAGACATTACTTAAATAAATTAAATATGAAACACATTAACTATGAGGAACAAATGTATACCATGAATGAGGACCACAATCTGTCTAACACCTCCTTTGGGTACTCTTTCCATTGAGCAACCGGTCCTGGTAGATGTTGAAGAAGTGAATTCCTAATCTCCCGTACTACTTCTTGTGGCTCAAACCTCGTGCTGCACATGAATTGTTACACATTAAATATCAATATAAAATATTTATAAGATATGCAATAATTGAAAACAAAATACTTACGGTCGATTATCGATATACACTATTCGAATGAGTCTTCTTGTGCCAGCCTGAGAAGACCTTGTTTCCTGTGTTGGCTCCTGACTTGTGTGATCAACTGGTGTAGGTGGGTCGTGTACAGGCGCAACATCATCTGTAAAAAAATACGTTAGAAATTCTCAGAATGCGCATTTGAACTAATCAAGCATCCAATTAGTTATATGATATACCTATCACAGGAGCCCGTGAAGATGAAGGCTGAGCCTGGCTACTACTGGATGAGCGACCACTATAACCTCCACGAACCATATTCTAACAAATAACATATGTCATACAATACATTCAAATAATTCACATCAAGTATTACAATACATTCAAGTCATTCGCATCAAGTATTACAATAATTCAAATCATTCATATCAGGTACTGCAATGCATTCAAGTCATTCACATCAAGCATTGCAATGCATTCAAATCATTCACATCAAGTATTACAATGCATTCAAATAATTCAAATCATTCATATCAAGTATTGCAATAATTCAAATCATTCGTTGCATAAATTATAATACATTCAAATAATTGAAATCATTCACATCAAGTATTGCAATGCATTCAAATCATTAGTATCAAGTATTACAATACATTCAAATAATTCAAATCATTCACATCAAGTATTACAATGCATTCAAATAATTCGTATCAAGTATCACAATACATTCAAATAAAATTTTTAATCATTTACATCAAGTGTTGCAATACAACTCATGCATTTGCATCAAGTATTACAATACATTCAAATAATTCAAATCATTCACATCAAGTATTGCAATGCATTCGAATCATTCGTATCAAGTATTACAATACATTCAAATAAAATTTTTAATCATTCACACCAAGTATTGCAATACAACTCACATCAAAACTGCAATGCATTTAAATAGAGGTTTGTAGTATAAGATTTTTGCTCACTAGCTTGAGAATTCTTCCTCGTCACTAGTTTGATTTTCTTCTTCTTCTTCTTCTTCATTGTTTGCCCATCCACTTGGTACATCATTTGGATTACATTCCTCTATGAATGTTTCATCGGCCAATGGAGATATGACATGCATATCATGCGCAACATCGTGACCATAAGCGAAGTCATAGACATCATCTGATTGATAGTAATCGCTGTCTTCAGCTAACTCATCTTCCTGTAACTGATCATACTCGGGGTATAGTTTGGACTTCACCTTGCAAACTTCCCACCATTCATTTCTATCTGACTTTTTTATACTCGGATATGAAGTATAATAAACTTGTTGAGCTTGCGAGGCTAATATGAATGGTTCATATGTTCCAAACCTGGATTTATGATTCACCTCCACAATGCCTGAAGCTTTGTCGAGTCTTGTTGCAGTTGGATCAAACCAATGACACTTGAATAAAGTAACCTTGTTATTCATGCCTAAGTAAGTCAACTCCATTATTTCCTCTATAACACCATAGTAATCATGTTCATTTTCACCGTAGCTGCTACCCTTGACACACACGCCACTATTTATCGTTGATTTGTTTATACCGTAATCTTTTGTATGGAATCAATAACCATTTACGATATACCCGTTGTAGCATTGCATAACTTTGGTCGGACCATTTTCTAAATCACATATTCCTTGATCTTTAACATCACCATGGCGAACCTACACACAGACATAAACAATGATTGTGATCATGATCAATTAAGTAACTTAGTGTTGTTTATAAGTATAAAATTTATGTTAGCTTCTTTACCAACTGTTTCAACCACTCCACAAACTTAGTTTCACGTTCTTTTTGTACTTCTGCATCAGTGAGATGTGAAACTTCGCTTTGCAACTCCAGATCAAATCGTCTGCAAACCACAAATACTTATATTACCGAGCCATGTATCCACATATAGAACATAAAAGGATTTATAATTGAGTTGCATATACATATACTTACTCGATGTATGGGTCGATCGCTGAGCAATTAAAAAGAATATAGATGTGTGTTGCATCTTGCTCTCGATCTGTCAATAGCCTTGATCGGCAACTACCAAATGCATGCCCAAGTGGTTGAAATATCGACAGCTTGTCAGCTACAGTTACTTGTTCTCCATCATCGTTACGGGGCGGGCATGTGTAACGTGTTGGAATATGAGGTTCGAAGTACATAGATGAGAAATTTGAAATCTCTTCTAAAGTGTACGCCTCACAAATAGAGCCTTCTACTCTTGCTTTATTACGAACCTTTTTTTTTAGGTCGAACATGCATCTGACAAGAATATACATTTCAAATTTTAAATATCTGTCATTAAAGAGACAAATATAAAAAACACATATACCTTTCAAATGGGTACATCCATCAATATTGTACAAGGCCACCAACCCTTAGTTCATATGGCAGATGTATGATCAAATGTTCCATAACATCGAAAAATGCTAGCGGAAATATCTTTTCTAGTAGACAAACAGTGGTGATAACAGAGTCCTCGAGATTCTTTACATCTGATACTACGACCTCCGATGAGCACAATATTCTGAAAAATCTGCTCAACTCACACAATACTCCCCATATAGGTTTGTCTAACATATCATGGAATGCTAGGGGTATCAATCGTTGCATAAAGATATGACAATCATGACTCTTCAACCCATATAACTGTCCATCGTCAATCTTCACAGCCCGAGCAATGTTAGAGACATATCCATCTAAAAATCTCAGTTGTCTCAACCATTGACATACATGTTTTATTTGATCAGGTTCGAGCACGTACTTTGCCTTTGGTTTCAGTACTTTGCCATTATACTCTTTGAGGTCCAATTCTGGTCTTTTACATATTAATTTTAAATCCATACGGGCCTTCGGATTATCCTTCATTTTTCCTTTAATATTCATTACTGTATTGAACACATTATCAAACACATTTTTCTCTACATGCATCACATCCAAATTATGTCATATCAATAGGGTCAACCAATACGGTAGTTCCCAAAAAATAGATTTCTTCGTCCAATTGTGATCCTTCCCAAATCCACAGAAGGGTGTAGGACTGCGGGCATCTGTTAATACATCTGGAAAGTATCACAATCTTCTTAGAATCTCTATGCCAGACAATCTTGAGGATGGACCTTCTGTTTCAGTTGTGCCTGCTTTAAACACATTCTTTTGTCGTCAGAACGGATGATCGCTGGGTAGAAATCAACGATGGCACTCAAACCAGCAAGGTTTTCTTCCATGCCTCAATATAAAAGCTTTGGAATCCTCCATGCAGTACGAACAAGCCAACCTCCCATGTGTGCTCATACCAGATAGCATACCATATGCAGGGAAGTCACTGATTGTCCATAGAACAACGACCTTCATGTTGAAATTTTATTTTTTGTGGGCATCATACGTGGTAACACCGTCATCCCACAGTACTTTTATTTCATCAATCAATGGCCTTAGATATACATCAAGATTTTGGCCAGGTGAGGTCAGACCAAGGATCAACAGAGACAAGAAAAGATTTAGACGTTTCATACACAAGCTTGGTGGAAGGTTGTATGGAGTTACAAATACTGGCCAGCATGAGTATGGAGTTGATCTACCCCCAAATGAATTAAATTCATCTGTACATAGACCGAGTCTAACATTTCGCACTTCCATTATGAAGTTCTGATGAGTACGATCAAAGTGCTTCCAAGCTTCAGCGTCAACAGGATGCGTGATCTTGTTTTCATCGTGTCGAACTTTATTTGCATTCCATCTCATGTGTTTAGCTGTCCTTGAAGACATATACAATCGCTGCAATCTAGGAGTGATAGGAAAGTAGCGGAGCGACTTGTATGAAATTTCCTTTGATCTCGTGCTACTATTGCCTCTTGTCTTTGGCTTGAACCGAGGATGACCACATGACGGGCATGATATGTTGTTTTCCTGCTCCTTGAAATACAACATGCAGTGATTTGGACAAGCATCAATCTTTTTGTAACCCATACCTAGAGCGTTGACCATAACTTTCGTACGATAGAAATTTTGTGGCAATTTCTCATCTTTGAGCAACATACTCTTCACAATCATGCACAAACGGTCAAAACATGATTGACTCAAATTATACTCGGACTTCAAATTCATTAGTTGAAGAACTGCAAACAAGATAGTGTGGCTCTCACAACCGTTCCAAAGTGGCTCATCAGCATCTTTAAGTAAATCATAAAATCTACTAACTGCATCGTTTGGTGATTCTTCATCTATGACAGTTCTTACATCAATAGAACTCATAGCAGAACCCAGTTCTGTTCCTGCGGCATCAAATATCAAATTCGTATATGGATTATCGTGCACCACATTCACCCATGGATCAAAATCGTTTCTAAATTCTTAAACATGAAATATCCAGTTCTGATAATCACTCACAAAACCCTTCCTGTATAGGTGATGTCTAACGCCATGAAGTTCTACAAATCGATTATTCTTACAAATCTTGCAGGGACACCTAATCCGACCTGTGGGATCCACTGTACTGACACTTGCCGTTGCAAATTCAATAAAACTGTCAACACCATCCATATATTCATGCGATAACTCATTGTCCACTATCCTACGGTACATCCATTCACGGTTTGCAGTCATTTTCTTATGATGTTATGAATAATAGCCTAACGAATTAAAAGAGAACAATCAGAATGCTACGATGAAAAACATATCAAATTTATCATGCAATATATGATGTCATACAATAACAAGAATTTTGATGCATG
Organism: Nuphar pumila; assembly: GCF_984573655.1. Classification (NCBI taxonomy): domain Eukaryota; kingdom Viridiplantae; phylum Streptophyta; class Magnoliopsida; order Nymphaeales; family Nymphaeaceae; genus Nuphar; species Nuphar pumila. Next base: position 37,683,671 of record NC_143253.1, on the reverse strand, counting down.
CATTGATAACTTAATATTTTCATGTGCAAACTATTCATGACACGATACAATCATTTGAAACATGCTTTCATTATACAATTTCACATGGAAGTCATAATCAAATTAAAAGTTACATGCAAGCATGAATATAATTACATCAAACATTGCAATACATCGTAATCATTCATATCAAACAAATGATAAACATGTACCTACAACAAACACACTTCAATATCTCACTAACTACTACCATGCCTAGCATGGACTCCGTACTCCAAAAATAAGAACACTTCAATATTCATACATTAAAATCATGCTCAGCATGATCTCCGAACTCCAATGAAGCAACCCTAAATATCAATAACTAAGTGAGTGTGTGAACAATAAAGTGTTACATCTAATAAATTAAATAACATGTGATACAATTGCATCACTTACTCACAACGGGTATTTACCCGATTTGCATTGTTTTTGACACTTACTTACCACAGGTGGCTGAGCACGAGCTGGTTCCGTTGAAAAATCTGCACAAAAAAATACTGTTTTAAAATGAAGTCACCACGAAAAAAAAATTGTTCTGGCAAGGGGTCGACTCCCCTGCTGTTCCGGCAGGGGGTCGACCCCCTTACGGAACATAGGGGGTTAACCCCCTTACGGAACGTAGGAAGTTAACTGACCCCCTGTTCGGGCAGGGGGTCGACCCCCAGCCTTTCCGCCAGTGAGTCGACCCCCTGCCGGAACAGCAGGGGGTCGGCCCCCTGCCTGAGCAGGAAAGGCTTGACCCCCTGCCGGGGTCGACCCCCTGCCGGAAAGGTAGGGAGCAAGGGTCCCCTACCGGAAAATGCGGGGGTTAACCCCCTGCCGGAAACGGCAGGGGGTTAATCCCATGCGTTTTCCGGCAGGGGGTTAACCCCCGTGTTTTCACGCAGGGGACCCCCTGCCGTTTTCGGCAAGGGGTTAACCCCCGCGTTTTCGGGCAGGGGGTTAACCCCTTGCGTTTCCGGCAAGGTGGTCGACCCCCGGCCGGAACAACAAGGGGTTAACTCCCTGACTTTCCAGCAGGGGGTCGACCCCCTGCGTTTCCGGTAGGGGGTCAACCCCCTGTCGAAAAACGCGGGGGGGGGGGGGGGGGGGGGGGGGCTTTACCTTTCTCCGGGCGGCGGGGCCGGTGGACGGCGGGAGTGGGACCGGCGAACGACGGGAGCAGCGAAAGAAGAAAAGGAAAAGTTGTCTGGGTTTAGGATTATTCGAAAGTTAGCGACGGATTAATTCCGTCGCTAAGCCAACGTAAAATCAAATTTACGGAAATAGCGACGGACGATATTCCGTCGCCACATCCGTCGCTAAGTAGCGACAAACTAGATTCCATCGCTAACTTCGTCGGTAAATGGTGCGACCGTAATGACAAAACAGTACATCGCAACATCCGTCGCTACTTAGCGACGGACTGGGCGACAGACTATATTCCGTCGCTATTTTCGTAAGCTTCATTAATTATAGCGACGGATTTTTGTCGCTCGCTAATCCATCGCTAACGAGCGACGGAAAGATTCCGTCGCTAACGTCCGTCGCTAACAACGTATTTTCTTGTAGTGATATGCCTATATTCAAATCCAAGATTTTTAATATAATAATATATTATCCTTCATTTTGAAGAAAATTTTCTTTTTATTTATTTTTAAAATTCTCAATTTTTTGGGGTCCTAAAAGAGTTGAGAATCTATGAAATTGGACATCAGGCATATTTTAGCAATTTGTGAGGTTTATAGATAAACACGTTATTTTTGTCATACAATATGGTTATTTTCTGTTTTAAATATTTGGTTATACTTGTGAATATGTGATCAAGCAATTTTTATTGTAGCATATTTCTGAATTATAATTATCTATCCCGCAATACTATACATTCAGAAACCTTAGCTCCTAAGCAAAGTAACTCTAGCCAATTAGAAACAGACTTCAAAACCTCTAGACAATAGGATTGTGCCATGTCATAAGAAAGCATATTTGCATGCAAAAGTTTGTGAATTCCATATCGAAAGGCAAACTCGCAACCACCAACGCAAAACTCTTGATGAAATTCATATCGTATATTGGGATGTAAAGTAGTCATTTTTGCATTGTATATTATGCGAAATTCACCATTTCTATGAAAATATTGTGTGAATTTTATTTTTAGTGAGATTTAGCGAGACCGTGAGAGCATTGTGACATAACACACAAAAATCGGGAGATTTGTGAATGCTAAGGGTGAAAAAGTCCTAAAAGAGTCGAGAACCTATGAATTTGGACATCGTTTTTTTTTATCAAATTATGGGGTTTTTAGAAAAAACACATCATTTTTGCCATGCAGTACGGTCATTTTTTGTTTTAAATATTTGTTTATACTTGTGAATACGTGATCAAGCAGTTCTTATTGTAACATATTTCCGAATTATAGTTATCTACCTCGCAATACTACACGTTATCCATTTTATTATAACGTAAAAGGACACCTTATTTACGATTAAACAACAAGAAATGCATACCCAGAAAAATGCATATGTGAGAGAGAAAAGTGCAAAGCTTTATTTCTCGAAAATCAGGAAAGAAATACATAGATAAATACACCCACTCTCCCTCTCTTCTCTCTCAAGCTGCGAATATCCTATTTTGATTTTAAAAAAGTAAACAATTTCACCAAAAAGGGTTTCATACCACTTAAATTCCTTAAAATCAAACCTATTTTACACACACGATCCTGCTTCAACTTTAATAGTTGACAAAAAAATCCAACTAGATCCACCTTATTCTAACTTTTGATTGTTTTTTTTTTATAACCCCACACCTGGCGAAAACCTGGTCGCGCTAGCTCAGCTTGCCATACCTACAGTCATCGTGCTGGCTACATAAAACTCCGAGATTGGGATCCCTGCCTCCAAGGCCTATGCTCCACATTGACTTGCACAGAAGGGTGACACCCATGTAAATCGAACCTTGACTGCCCGTCTAACAGCCAATGACCCACCCCACTGCACCAACCTCGCTTGGGGCAAACTCTATTGATTTGAAATTGCATCCATGTGGTCCAACAAGAAGAAAGAAACTATCCTCCATCTAGAATTATGAACCGTCCCGTCCGAGGCTTTACTCAATCATAGAGACATTGGACTTGTATCCAACAAAGTAAAGAACATGTGGTTATCCAACTGGGGTAAACTAGCCCTATGGAAAGTCGAATCCAAATTCATGCGATTTTAGTATCCAACCAAATTTTGCTCTGTTTGCATTCTAACCCTAGAAAACTAGAGTATATGATTCATTAAGTTGAGATCAACTCGTGTCTAGTAGGAAATGGACCACACTGGACAAGCCTAAGCACGCCCTGATTGAACTCAAACTGGGCTGTTGGAACACCTGGGTCTGGTTCCAACTTCCAACCGGACTCGAAATGATACTCACCAGTCCACCATACCCTACAAAATGATGGCCAGTGTGTCCTTCAGATTGGTAATAACCCCATTCAAAGCATTGAAGTTGATGAGTCGCCATGATACCCATCTCCAATCGTCTGCGGCGTGGTTGTGCTGCCATCCTCTGCAGGAAGAACGTCCTCCCTCTCTGCACTCTTTCCTCTCCTACCAACATCCACCAAGACACACAAACTCTTCCTAAACCCCCTGCATACCCACAACCATCCACTACCCACATGC